>NW_028317855.1:2485000-3180000 GCF_062004578.1 Staurois parvus
AATAGGCTTATATCTGGGCTGTCTTCAATGGCACTTGCTCTTACCCATGAACAATAATGGATGAGAGCAAAGCACCCTTGTTTTTACAAACTGTTTGTAAATAATTCGACAGTTGGCAGTCCTGGTAGCAGGTTGTATTTTTTTAAATATATTTGATTAATCATAGTCAAGGCACTGGAGGCATAGCTGCAGGGGGAAACCCATGTCACATATTTGGTTGGAGGCCAAAGTGGTGAGAGGGCTTCCATGTGGCTCTGGTCAAAATATGTGAATGTGGAAACGGTGCAATTGTCAGGGTAGCACAGGTGCCGGTGTCCTGGTCTTGGACAGTAGAAAATTATCAGTATAGACAGTTGGTGGACAAAATGGCTGATGCAGTAGAAGGATGTTTCCTGACCACCCAGAAGACAGATCTGAAGGCAGGTTTGCCAAGACCTAGTGCAGGAAAGGTGAAAATATGTGGTCTGGAAGCTGAGTCGAGGTCACATACTGTTAGATGGCTGGAAGAGGAGACATGTTCAGGAGCCAAGCCAGGGTCACACACAGGTAGGCAGCCGATACCAGAAGAAGGGTCTCCAGACAAGCTGGGGTCATGCAATGGACATTGGCGATCAGACAGAAGCAAAGTCAATCAGCAAGCCAAGGTAACAATCAGGAGAGAGTCAAGAAGATATCAAGGCAGGGACAAGATGAGCCAGCAATGGGTAGCCAAGTAGCAAACCAGAAACACAGGAACAAAGACCAGAGGTAGTGGAAGATCATCCAACAGTTATCAGTCACCATCTCTCCCTTTAATTAGGGTTCCTGGCACCAGTTCTGAGAAGTCATTAAGCTAGGGCCTCACATACTTTTTCCTCCCTGCACTGTGAATGTTTACATGTTATGTGCAATTAAACCATGGCAACATCTAATGTTTGTGTAGTATTATGTTCAGCAGACTGTGTTCTTCTATTGTTGTGACTTAGATTACGTTCAGAGCACATTTTATGCCCAATTCATGCAAAACTCCACGTAATCCCAAGGGGTTCACATACTTTTTCTTGCAACTGTAGAGGATAACACTATTTAGCTTCTAAGGGCAGAAAAAATTCTGATAACCACTTCTAGGAGCTTTAAAAAAACACTATTTTTTTTTCAGGGGATCAGGAAGGAATTTTTCCACTGCATGAACAAATTGAATCATGCTTTGCTGGTTTTTTTTGTCTTCCTCTGGATCAACTGTGGTTGTAGGGTTATAACTTTTTTTTATTTTATTTTTTTAAATGGTTGAACTGGATGGACTTTTGTCTTTTTTCAGCCAGACTAACTATGTAACTATGTAACTAGTGTGCGTGGAGCCTAAAAAAGAAAACTAACACAGCCTTCAGAATTGATAAGCTGCAATATAATAAATGTTTACTTTTTGGTTTAATACTGCTAAATGAAAACTCCATAAGGTACTAAATTTGATATGAAAACAAATCTACAAATCTGACTTCCTCACTTACACCTCCTCCCTCCACGCCGCCAAGCAGGCTTACTTCGTAAACCTGATCAACACCCTCTCCTCCTGCCCTCGCCGACTCTTCTCCACCTTCAACTCCCTACTCTCTCCCCCCCCTCCTCCACTCAGTACCTCACTCACCGCCCACGAAATTGCCACTCAGTTCCACAACAAGATTGATGCAATCCGTCAGGACATAGTCAACTCGCAATCTACCTCCCCACCTAGACTCCCCCCCCTATCTCCCCCTCATCTCTTCCCTCCTCTGACCTCGCAACCGCACTGCCCCCCTCCACACCCAAGACCCCGCTTACCGTAACCCCCCCAGCTCTGCACTCCTTCAGCCCCGCTACCACTGAGGAAGTCACCAGGGTCTTCTCAGAAGCCCGCCTCACTACCTGCCCCCTGGACCCTATCCCCTCTCGACTCCTCCAGTCACCCCCCTCTTCCCTCATCTGCTCCCTCACCCACATCTTCAATCTCTCCCTCTCTACTGGCGTATTCCCCTCCCCCCTAAAGCATGAGCACATCACCCCCATACTCAAAAAGCCCTCCCTGGACCCCTCTGACCCAAACAACCTCAGACCCATCTCCCTGCTGCTACTCACTTCCAAACTCCTGGAGCGCTTAGTCTACGACCGCCTAAGCACCCACCTAACTGACAACAACCTCCTTGATCTACTACAGTCCGGCTTCCGTCCCCTACACTCCACCGAAACCGCCCTCCTCAAAATCACCAACGACCTACTAACCGCCAAAGCCAAAGGCAACTACTCTGTCCTCCTCCTCCTGGACCTCTCCGCGGCCTTCGACACAGTTGACCACCCCCTCCTCCTTAATAAACTACTCTCCCTTGGCATCAGAGACACCGCTCTCTCCTGGTTCTCCTCTTACCTATCCCGACGCTCCTTCAGCGTTTCCTACAATGGTGGCACCTCCCCTTCCCTCCCCCTCTCTGTTGGGGTCCCCCAGGGCTCTGTCCTTGGACCCCTTCTCTTCTCCATCTACACCTCCTCCCTTGGCAAACTCATACACTCCCAAGGCTTCAACTACCACCTCTACGCTGATGACACTCAAATTTACCTCTCCACCCCCCACCTCACCCCCACATTCTCCGCCCGCATCACTCACCTCCTAAACGACATCTCTGACTGGATGTCGCTCCATTTCCTCAAGCTTAACCTCTCCAAAACCGAGCTTCTCGTCTTCCCTCCTGCCCGCGCCCCCCCCATCCTATCCATCACTACTAACATCACCACCATCAATCCCGCCCCGCAAGCCAAAGTCCTTGGAGTCATTCTGGACTCTAACCTCTGCTTCCAACCTCATGTCAAATCACTTACAAACACATGCAGGCTCCACCTCCGCAATAACGCACCTTCCTTACCCCAGACACCACTAAACTACTCGTACACTCCCTGATTATCTCACGCCTTGACTACTGCAACTCCCTCCTCACCCGCCTACCCCAGTGCAGGCTCTCCCCGCTTCAGACCATCCTGAACTCAGCGGCCAGACTCATCCACCTCACCACCCGCTCCACCTCTGCCACCCCCCTCTGCCTATCCCTCCACTGGCTCCCTATTGCCCAACGCATCAATTCAAACTACTCACTCTGACCTACAAAGCCATTCACAACACTGCCCCTAACTACCTCACCAACCTGATTCCCAAGTACCACCCTACCCGTACCCTTCGCTCTTCACAGGACCTCCTTCTATCTTGCTCCCTGGTCTCCTCCTCACACGCACGTCTGCAAGACTTCTCCAGGTCCTCCCCCATCCTCTGGAACTCACTACCCCAATCCATCAGACTGTCACCTTCCCTCCTCACCTTCAGGCGCTCCCTGAAGACCCACCTCTTCAGGGAAGCCTACCCCACCCTCACCTAACTGCTGCTCTCCTTCATTCCTCCTACCACTCCATCCCCCACAGCCACTTCCTCCTGTACCACTACCCCCTCCCTCCTAGATTGTAAGCTCGAAAGAGTAGGGCCCTATAACCCCTTGTGTGCTGTTTGTAGTTGCTGTAATGTTTCATGTATTGTCCACCCCTCTATTGTACAGCGCTGAGCAAACCCTTTTGCGCTATATAAACTCGATGTAATAATAATAATAATAATAATGATAATGAAAACAGCGCAAAACAATACCTAAACCAGATACCTTACATGTTATACATAATATAAATCATACAACATATAAAATTATTAATTGGATAAAAGTGTCAAAAAAACTTAGTGTCCAAAACAATTCAAAAAATGTAAAGTCCTTTCTCCCAAACTCTAGAGTGCCTCAACAAAAAATGTGATTATCCTTCTGTGAAATGTGCTTCCACCATCCACCAGTGCAACACCAACATAAACCGCACTCACCAGATTTTGGTGAATAGCAGGCCTTTTAGGACTTTTAGGGATCCTACACCCCCTCTACAGCCTTCAGACCTCCATTCCACCATACAAGACTCAGATGATCCTTCCACTCCCTCCTTGAAAAGGACCTCCAAACCCGCTCCACAGTTGTACCAAGGTAGAATAATTTCATATAGTGTGATATTGCTAATGACCATATAGCTTATATATAATAATACCAGGCCACTCACATCTTACAAGATCCATATAAGCATTGTTTATTAGCCTCCACCGGCCGGACAAAATATACACAGCATCCAGGACCAGCTCCAGAAATCTCCCAGCTTGATTAGCAGAGGATGACAGTATGTGAGACAGACAAAATCCAAAAATGGCCGCTTGGAACACACCGCTCAGCGTGCGTTCCACTCGCTGGAAGTTGCGCAAGACGTTCAGATGGCAGACCGGAACTGCATCAATGCATTTCGCCCCTCCTACTGGGCGTTCTCATCAAATTTTTTGTTGAAGCACTCTAGAGTTTGGGAGAAAGGACTTTACATTTTTTGAATTGTTTTTGACACTTATATTATACTTATGTTATGTATAACATGTAAGGTATCTGGTTTAGGTATTGTTTTGAGCTGTTTTCATTTGGATTTTATAATTTGGTGTGTTACACTAGTGCACAGCAGCATTTCATACCTGTGGTCTTAGACTATTCTGTGGCGCAGGAGTGAGATTTTTTAATTTTACTAAATTTGATATGAGCTTAAAAACATTCTTTCACATTAAAAAAGGTGCACTTAAAAAGGTGAAATTACTTTTTTTAGGAGGTAAAACATTCTACTTTAAAGATAGTATCTGTGTAATTGATATTAGGGCATGAAATAGAAATTGTCACTCAAGTATTAGTTTCTGGTATAATAACCCCAAATTTATTACAATTGATTTAGGCAAACTTTGAATCTATAGTAGATAGAATTCAGGTTATTAGAAAAATCTGTGATGCAGGGTTTTTGACGTAGAATCAGTTAACGTCAAATTAAGAGAAGGTGCCGTTATACTACAGCTGCCAAAATACTTAGGCTTAGTAATACACTACTGCAATGCAATTTTGCTGGGATTTTCAGTGCAATTATGTAGTGCAACTATGTGACTTGGCTGCATTTTTGCATATTCTGTAGGGCCAAGTCATACTGAAAATCATACCAAAGTAGCATAGGAACCTTTTCCAACATCACATTGATTTGAACAGGTGCCATTGAATATAATGTGATTTGCCTTCTCATTCTGTGTGAAACTGTGTGATTGTGTGACTCAATTCGCATCAGAAGTTGTACTAGTGTGAACCAGCCTTTAAAGTGATACTAAATACACACTATATAATTTACATTGTACCTTCTATTTCTGTATATGGATGATGGCACTGTAATTATTTTAATTAAAAAAACCCATCTAAGTACCTTTTTCCTAATCGATATACAGCTGTCACTTGACTCATTCCTATCCCAGCCTGTCTGCAAGGAATCATAAGCAGGAGGAGCTTCTAGTTCTCTGCTGCTGGTCACATGTTCAAAATAAAAAAATATGATATCAATAAACTGTTTTGAATTGTCATACAAATATATATATATGGAATTAAATCTTTATTTTTTGGCAATGGTGTGGGCAGATTTCTGCCAATCACAGCCTTTGTCTTAGAATAGGCGGGATGTGAAGCCTCAACTTAGAAACTCACTGAAAAGTTAGCATGTGCAGAGTTGCCAACACTGCTCTGCAAATATCCTAGCTGCACTGGGAACTTGGAAAGATGGGGGAAATAGAGAACAGAAGAATCGACTAGGTGTTTTGCAGAATAAAAAAAAATTATTTCATAGTGGCTGAGTTAGTATGAACAGCATGTAATACAGCATTTATTGATAGTTTTTTATGATGTGATTTTAACTAGTTCCCACCGGGCCTATAGGAGAATGACAACCGAGCGGGACTCTCGTCGACGGGTGGGCATCATATGATGTCCTCCAAGATTGCTACCTTGCAAACTGCCATGGGGCAAGGCTGTGGTTTGATCTGTCACCGGCTGTGTGCTATGGACACAGCCGATGACCAATCTGTGTACCAGCCAGTTGCTGGTACCATGTTACCGCTGTGACCAATCACAGCAGGTCACATGAAAATTGTAAACAATGGATGGCTTTCTTTCATGCCATCCATTGTATACAATTATGTTGTTAGCTGTGGTTGGTCACAGGTATCACATGTAGAGACTAGGCCAATCACAGCCCATCTGTGTCATGTGATTAGCTGTGGCCAATCACAGCTAACCACAACAAAAAACATTGAATAAATCAATTTCATTCAGTTAAATGCTTGCCTATAGCGGTGACATTCACTGCTGTAGGCAATCATAATGTGTAAATTAAAAACAAAAATACTGATCACTTCCCCAGAGTAGTATAATGTTATATGATGACACTGTACTGCATGGTGACAGTGTGTGGAAAAAGAAATTGTGAATTTTTATTTTAATTTCTTCATTTTCCAAAAATTGGCAAAAAATTACAACTTCAAAAAACTCCCCATGCTTCTTAATAAATAACGCAGACTGTCTACTTTGCAAAAAGGGGTTATTTTGGGGATATCTGTACTATCCTAAGTGTTGCCAATACATCAGGGTTGATCGATTTTCAGATATATACCATTTGGACTCTAACTTTCCTACAGTCTAAATAATATACACTAATTTGGGTTATTATTATCAAAGAAATTAAATGTAGCAGAATACATTTTATTTTTCAAAATGTAGGCTTTTTTAAATTATTTAGCAAAAGGAAATTAAAAAAAAAACAATGGTGATTAAATACCACCAAAAGAAAGCTCCATTTGTGTGAAAAAATGATATAAATTTAGTTTGGGTACAGTGTTGAATGACCATGCAATTATCATTCAAACTGTGAGAGCGCAGAAAGCTGAAAATTGGCCTGGTCAGGAAGGGGGTAAAAGTACCCTATATTGAAGTGGTTAATATCGCCTAGATGGGTGGCATAAATTAAAATATTTTCTATAAAATGAAATGTAAAGAGCTGAAAATAACGTACCATATGATCCATGGTTTGTGAGGAATAAACACAATTATAGATGCTGACACACCTATTGAACCAAATCCACACACCCTGTTAGGACAGACACCATCTGCTGCTAGCTATTTCTCAGTTTTTGATCTGGGTAATATTTTTTCTGTTCCTTTACATCCAGATTGTTGGTACTTTTTCTTTCACATTTCAATCCAGGCAGTATGTGTGGACTCTTCAAGGATGTGTCCTCCTTTTCTACCTCAAGAAAAGTTTGGATCTATGGGCATCTCAGCTTGACCACACAATATTGTTATAATATATTATCTTGTGACAGTAGCAAAATATGGGGGATGAAAATGAAGGGTTTGCTGTGTCATCTAGCTAAAACTAATAAGCAAGCAAAAAGAAATGATAATATTGCCAGGAAAAGGTTGTCGTTTTAAGGACATGCAACTGGAGTTCTTACACAGGACCATGGTAGGAAAAAAAAGCCATTGAGATATATTTCATGCCATCTGCACCCAGTAATCAAGGGTTCATCCAGCTGTCCTACTGTCAGCTGATTCTGGGTCACAGGAGGGCACAAGTAAGTGTCCTCCTGTGACCCAGAAGAGAAGTATGGCCAAAAAAGCTTTGGCCATACTTCTCTTTTAATGGAATTCTGAAAAAAATAGAGTAGCTAAGTTAATGTCAAACTAGACAGTTATAGACTGATTGTCTTCTAAAATTTTATACTAAGTTAGAATAGCTCCTACATTAAATAATGGACTTTCTTTCATGCGATTTTATTTGGCAGTGTGCCATGCACTTGTATGTTTTTCTCAGAAGCAGAAGGTCTCCACTCAGATCTCACAGAGTATGTTGCTAATAAAGGTTTTTGACAAACTCATTTATGTGTTTTCTCCCCATTCCAGATTCTAACAGTTTGGAAAGTAAAGCCAGGTGAATAGGTGGATTGTTAAGAGATATACTGTATAAGAAAACATTTGGAGTCCTATTTCAAGCAAAGTTGACAAAACTTGAAGGAAAGTCACCTGGATCCACACCAGACTCCACAATAAGTTTCTGAATCAAAAGCAGTATTCCTGCTTTTGATATGTTTTCCTCTAGGAATACTAATCTATTTATCCAAGTGCTTTAACCAGTTGCACCCTGTACCATGTGATAGCTGTGAGCCAATCACAGCACTTAATAGTAAATCACAGCTGTTAAGATTTTAGCCCATTCATGACAATTCAAAACATTGGTGTTACAGTGATCATCACTTTAACCACTTGCCCTCCTGAGGATTTACCCCCCTTCCTGACCAGGCCATTTTTTGCGTTACAGCACTGCGTTACTTTAACTTACAATTGCACGGTCATGCAAGGCTGCACCCAAATTGCATTTACGTCCTTTTTCCCCACGAATTGAGCTTTCTTTCAGTGGTATTTGATCGCCTTTTATCTTTTGCGCTATCCAAAAAAGGGGTTACAATTTTGAGGAAAAAACTATATTTTTGACTTTTTGCTATTAACATGAGGGGCAATCAAAGGATTAATTGTGTGCAGGGAGTGTTTTACATAGGGGGCGTGCTTCACTGCTGTTCACAGCCATCCAGAGCAGTGTGCCCGAGCTGACAGGGAGGAGGACTGTTAGTAAACAAAGCAGTCCTCCTCCCCATCAGAGATGTTCGGTAAGTGGAGATGCTCAGCTGGTGGGGAATCACCGTCCGGGACCTGGTGATAAACAGGAGTGGCTTCGAATGGCGGCGAGGGTAGGGCATGCATGCGCCCCCTACCCGGAAACACAAAATCACGTATATATACATGATTTTGCGCATCTGCTATAGGGAGGTTGGGAAGTGGTTAACAGTAATCAAAGTCAATTAAAAAAAATCCCTGATCACCAGATCCCTAAAAGAAAAAAGTCAAAAAAAGAAAAAAAAGGGTAAAAAATGGAATAAGAAAATTATTTAATACTGTCACCAGTCAGTATCCCTGATCACCACTACACCAGTCATATAATGATGCTGTACTGCACTGGTGACAGTATGTAAGAAAACAATTAGTGAAAAACAAATTTTATTTAATAACTTCATCTTCCAAAAAATTGGGACAAAAAAAATTAAAAACTTAAAAAAAACTACCCATGCCTCTTAACCTCCCTGGCGGTATTCTCGAGTGTAGCTCGGGGTAAAGTTTCAGTACCAAAAGTGGTAACCCCGAGCTACACTCGGGAATACCATGCAGCGTTGCTCAGGGATTCCCTGCAGTGCTTACCTTGTCCTGCGTTCCCGCAATGTGTCCCCTGTAGTGTCCCCGGCCATCTCCTCCGGCCGAAGCCGGCATCCGTCTTCCGTGTTCCGGTCCCTGCGAGTGTCGGGATGTACAGGATGTACGGGGGCCAGAACCGGTGGGAAATTTGAACATTTTAAAAACTGACATTTACTAATACACTAAAATCACATAGTATAACATTACTGTTTCAAAGCATTTCACATACATTTTGCCCCTACTGCTTTGTCCTGTGCCCTGCCTGCATTTTTACTGCTCTTTCTGCCTGGAAACTTAGAAAAGTCCATGGTGTCCAAAAAGCTTCCCTTTAGGTCAAGAGCGGTTTTTGACCAGCTAGAATACAGTGATAGTAAATCAGAACCACTTGCAGAATTGAGTGATGACTCGTGAGGAAATTCATCATCGCACACTGAAAACGATTCTGCGACTGAGCTCAGCAATGTTCGAACTTGGTGCTATATTTCAAATTTCAGTGTTTTTGGTGTAATTATATTATTGAATTACATTTATTATTATATTATTATTTTTTATGATTATTTTTTATATTATAATTTATGATTTTGTGTTTCAAGTTTTATCATACCCAGGATGTTTACTAGACTCTTGTTCGGACAGATTTCAGTGAGTTATTCCTACAAATTACAGACCTACAATAAAAAAACGACATATTTCCATGCAAAAAAATGTACCACTTTCAGCACAGAAATATGGACATAATCATACCGCTAGGGAGGTTAATAAATATCTCAGACTGTCTACTTTTCAAAAAGGGGTTATTTAGAGGGTACTTGTACTGTCCTTGTATTTTAAGGACCTCAAGAAATGAGATAGGCCATCAGTACATCGGGATTGATCAATTTTCAAATATATAGGTTGTAGACACTATGCCTTTCACACAAATCAAATAATATACACTTATTGGGATTTTTTCTATCAAAGACATGTCACAGAATACATTTTGGCCTGAATTTATGAAGACTTTTTTATTGGATATGTTTTAAAAGCAAAATTATAAAATATTGTTTTCTTCATAATTTTTGGTCTTTTGTTTATATTGCAAAAAATAAAAATCCCAGGAGTAATCAAATACCACCAAAAGAAAGCTCTATTTGTGTAAAAAAAATATATAGGTTTAATTTCCGTACAGTGTTGCATGACCGCACAATAGCCTGTTAAAGTAGCACAGTCCTGAATAGCAAACAAAAGCCCTGATCAAGGGAGTAAAACCTTCTGGATGTCAAGTGATTAATTGTAGGGGGATACAAATATATATATATATATATATATATATATATTTACTGTATTGTAACTTAAACAGTAGTTCAGCCATGTTAAAGTAAATTTTTTTTATTTGTTTTCCATTTTATGTAGAATTTTCTGTGTTCAAATATACTGTTAAATTAATACGTACACTATTAAGCTACAAGGCCATTCTGACCAAAAGATCAGCCAATTACTCTATAAATATTATTTTAATCCCTCCATTGTCTTTTTTGTAAGTTTGAGTCAGAATAAAAGGTCATTTTTTAATGACGTAGCTGATCTCAACTATTAGCTTCTCCCCTAGGCAGAGATTAGCTCCTATTAGGCAGGGATTAGCTCCGCCTAAACCAAAGGAGGTTCCAGGTCAAAGCTAATAGCAAGTATGGTCAGTGATAAAAATTTAAAAGGGGGGAGCTTGTGAAAGAAATTTTAAATTATGTATAAAACTATATTCCATTTTGTTTGCTTTGCTTAGTTTTGCAAGCTGCCCTGATTGTGCGCATGACACTAATAATGTTTTGATTTCGTATTCACATTCTTTTTAGTCTAATAATGAACTAGCTTGCCTATGTTATGTCCCTTTTTACCTTTACAATTGTAATATTAATTACTTTTTATTAATATTATTTAATATTGAATTTAATGAATATTAATTGTAATATTAATGTGATACCTACATACTGTAAGCATTGCTTAAAAAACTCCATATGTGCCAAATAAACAGAACTGTTTCTTGAAAAGATGCTGAGTGTATCTTTTTGTGTCTGTTCTCTACTGTAGTAGTTATTATTGACCACTTCAGTACCGGACACTTTCACTCCCTTTCTGCTCAGGCCAATTTTCAGCTTTCAGCGCTGTCCCATTTTGAATGGCAGTTACTCAGTCATGCAACACTGTGACAAATGGCATTTTTATTATTTTTTGAGACAGATAGGGGTTTCTTTTGGTGGTATATAATCACTGGAGTGTTTTTGTTTTTTTGGGTCAGATATTCCCTTGATCAACTTTACCTATAAATTATTATTATTATTACTATACAGGATTTATATAGCGCCAACAGTTTGCTCAGCACTTTACAATATAACGGGAGACAATACAGCAACAATACAGTTCAATACAAGAGGGATAGGAGGGCCCTGCTCCTTGGAGCTTACAATCTAGAAGGGAGGGGCTAGTGGCAGGATAGGCTTCCCTGAAGAGATAGGTTTTCAGAGATTGCCTAAAAGTGAGCAGAGTAGGCGATAGTCTGATAAATTGGGGTAGAGAGTTCCAGAGGATTGGGGAAGCTCTGCAGAAGTCCTGGAGATGAGCATGGGAGTAGGAGACAAGGGAGCTAGAGAGTAGGTCTTGCGAGGAGTGGAGAGTACGGTTTGGGTGATATTTAGAGACAAGATCGGTGATGTAATTTAGGGCAAAGTTATAAATGACTTTATACGTTATTGTTAATGTTTTGAATTTTATCCGTTGGGCAATGGGAAGCCAGTGGAGGGATTGGCAGAGAGGGGTGGCAGATACAGAACGGTTAGTAAGGTGGATGAGTCTGGCAGCAGCATTCATGATAGAATGAAGAGGGGATAGCCTGCGATTAGGTAGGCCAATGAGGAGGGAGTTACAATAGTCAAGGTGAGATATACAAAGGGAGTGAATAAGTTGCTTAGTGGTTTCCAAGGTTAGGAACAGCCATATCTTGGAGATGTTGCGGAGGTGAAGTCTACAAGATTTGGACAGTGAATGGATTTGGGACTGAAAGGACAGATGGGAGTCTAGGATTACACCTAGTACCCTGGTATGAGGGCAGGGACTGATGATTGTGTTATTGATCTTGATGGAGAAGTCAGGGGAGGGGGCACGGGCTGGGGGGAATACTAAAAGCTCAGTTTTGGAAAGATTGAGTTTGAGGAAGTGGAGTGACATCCATGCCGATATGTCACTTAGTAGGATAGTAATGCAAGAGGAGACTGAAGGGGTGAGGTGAGGGGTAGAATGATAGATTTGTGTGTCATCAGCATAGAGATGGTACTTAAAGCCATGGGAGTTTATCAAGTGACCAAGGGAGGAGGTGTAGATGGAGAATAGAAGGGGTCCAAAGACAGAACCTTGAGGGTCCCCTACGGAAAGAGGGAGTGAAGAGGAGGAGGCAGCGTTATAGGTAATGCTGAAGGAGCGCTGTGATAGGTAGGAGGAGAACCAGGAGAGAGCAGAGTCTCTGAAGCCAAAAGCGTTAAGTTTTTTGAGGAGGAGGGGATGGTCAATTGTATCAAAAACCGCAGAGAGGTCAAGAAGTAAGAGTACAGAGTAGTGGCTATTGGTTTTAACAGTTAGTAGATCATTAGTGAGTTTTAGTAGGGCAGTTTCAGTGGAGTGTAGTGAGCGAAAGCCAGACTGTAAAGGGTCAAGAAGGTTGTTGTCAGTGAGGTAGGAGCTCAGGCGATTGTAGACTGAGCATTCTAGGAATTTAGAGGTAAATGGCAGCAGGGAGATGGGTCTTAATTGTCCAGGTTGGTGGGGTCCAGGGAGGGCTTTTTAAGTATGGGAGTGATGTGCGCATGCTTTAGAAGGGAGGGGAAGGCACCAGTAGAGAGTTAAAGATTGAAGATGTGAGTGAGGGAGCATAGGATGGAAGAAGTAGTAGTAGTTGTGAGAGGACAGGTGGTGAGACGGGCTTCTGAGAAAACCTTAGTGACCTCTTCGGTAGTAGCAAGGTCAAAAGAGGAAAGTGTTGAGGGAGGTTTAGTATAAGGTATGCTAAGTGGGATGGATGTTGGTGCAGTGGTAATGCCCCTACGAATTGCGTAAATCTTGTTTTTGAAATAATTTGCAATCTCGTGAGCAGTGAATGAGGTACTGGGTGGAGGTGGGGGTGGAGAAAGTAGAGAGTTAAAAGTAGAGAAAAGACGACGAGGACTGGATGACAAGGTATTAAAGTAGGCTTGTTTGGCAGCATGAAGGGAGGAATTGTATGTTAAGAAAGCAGATTTATATAGGGTGAATGCTTGTTGAGATTTGGTTTTACGCCACAATCACTCCAGCGCATGACTATGTCGTTTAAGATTTCTGGTGTTGTCAGTCTGCCAAGGTTGTAACGGCCAGGGCCTGATGCTTTGTGTTGTTAGAGGAGCAAGTTAGTCTAATGCGGATGAAAGCGAACTGTTGTAGACAGTAGTGGCCAGGTCAGGGCAGGACAGGGGAGATATTCTGTCATAGAGTTGGTCAGTTGCAGAGTGGAGAGGAGCAGGGTTCAAGTTGTGAAGGTTTATGCGGGTAATTGTTTGCCACTTTGAGGGATAGATGTTTGAAGACGAGGACACTGTGAAGGTGATGAGATTGTGATCAGAGAGAGGAAAGGGGGTGTTTGTGAGGTTGTAGGGAGTGTAAAGATGAGAGAAAACAAGGTATTCCCATCAGAGTGAGTGGAGCACTGTATACATTGTGCTAATGCAAAAGATGAGGTTAAGTTGAAGAGTTGGGATGTAGCCGGGTTATTGACATTAATAGGGATGTTAAAATCTCTGAGAATGATAGTAGGTAGTTCAAAGGAGAGAAAGTAGGGTAGCCAGGCAGAGAAATCATCAAAAAAGCGGAAAACTGGTCCAGGAGGCCAATAGATCACTGCAATCCTCAGAGAAAAGGAAGGAAACAGCCGGATGCAGTGAGTCTCGAAAGAAGAGAAGGTTAGAACGGGAGGGTTAGGGAGGACTTAAAAGGTGCTCTGTGCTGATAGGAGCAAACCAACTCCACCACCTTTCCGACCACTGGGTCTGGGTGAGTGGGTACAGAGAAGGCCTCCATAGGAAAGTGCTGCGGGAGAAGCAGAATCTGCTGCTTGAAGCCAGGTTTCTGTAATTGCTAGTAGGTTAAGGGAGCGGGAGACAAAAAGGTTATGGACAGAGGTGAGCTTATTACAGACAGTGGGCATTCCAGAGCGCACATGAAAAAGGGAGGGTGGTTTTTGGGAGCACGGGGACCGATATTAAATTGAGGGGATTGCGGCTATTCCCGGACGAAAGAGGATGCCTGATGTGGGGGTGAGATACTGGAGGACCAGGGTTTGGGGAGATATCCCCAGAGGTTAGGAGAAGAAGGCTGAGGAAAGTAAGATGGGAGCAGGATGTACACGAGTGCACATGCCTTCCAGTCCTGGTGTTTGGGTCAGCAGTAGAGTAAAGTATCAGCAGGAGGTGATGAGAGCAGTAGTAGGGAGATTGTAGCAGTGAAGGTGAGATGTACAAATTTTGGGGTGGAGCAAAGGGGTAAAGAAGTGAGATTTTGGGAACGCAGGATAGAGGGGACATATTAAAAGGTACACGGAGTGTTTCCCAGGGTGTTTGCTTACAGTCTGTCCAACATGCAGTAGAGTTTCTTGTTGTTGTATCTTCCTGCTGCTTGAGTTATCCTGCTTTAGTTAAACTGCTGTGTTCAACTCCTTAGCACTCTATCACAAACAGCACCCCATCTGTGACTATGCCCCCCGATCTGTGATCACCCCCCATGAGCTGATCTAAATTTATAGGGAGATGTTCAAATGATAACTCTTCTCCGCCCCAATTAGGAACTGATAAGGATCACATGAATGGGGGGGATGTTTTTCAAACACAGGCCACAGTCATAAAAAGAGTGCAACAGGAGGTGAGAACTAATCAACCTAGACAAAATATACATACACTATTTGCTTTGAAATTAAAAGGAGTCTATGTGTTGTTGTAGTTTAGAGTGGAAAAGCATTTACCCAGCAGAGAGAGCAGGAGTCTATGCGTTGTTGTAGTTTAAAGTGGAAAAGCATTTACCTGTGAGAAGCAGGGAAGCCATGATTAGTCTGCTTTGTTCAACTGCTCCTTAGCACTCTATCACAAACAGCACTCATGCAGAAACAGCACCCCATCTGTGACTATGCCCCCCGATCTGTGATAACCCCCATGAGCTGATCTAAATTCATAGGGAGATGATTAAATGAACCCTCTTCTCCGCCCCAATTAGGAACTGATAAGGATCACATGAATAGGGGGGAAGTTTCTCAAACACAGACCAGACACAGGCCACAGTCATAAAAAGAGTGCAACAGGAGGTGAGAACTAATCAACATAGACAAAATATATATACACTATTTGTTTTGAAATTAAAAGGAGTCAATGCATTGTTGTAGTTTAGAGTGGAAAAGCATTTACCTGTGAAAAGCAGGGAAGCCATGATTAGTCTGCTGTGTTCAACTGCTCCTTAGTACTCTAACACAAACAGCACTCTATCACAAACAGCACCCCATCTGTGACTATGCCCCCTGGTCTGTTAGTATCTAGTCATATGTGTACCTAGGAAAGAATCCAGGCCTTTTTTGAAGCAATCCACTGAGCTGGCCAGAACCAATTCTTGAGGGAGTCTATTCCACATTTCCACAACTCTTGCTGTGAAGAAACCTTTCCGTACTTGGAGAGTAAATCTCTTTTCCTGCAGACGTAAAGAGTGCCCCTTGTCTTTTGTGATGACCTCAGGGTGAAAAACTCTACACCAAGTTCACTATATGAACCACTGATGTATTTATACATGTTGATCATATCCCGCCCTTAATCTCCTACTCTCAAGAGAGAATAAATTCAGTTCCTCTAATCTTTCCTCATAGCTGAGCTCCTCCATGCCTCATATAAGTTTGGTTGCCCTTCTCTGTACTTTCTTCAGTTCCCCAATGTTCTTTTTGTGAATTGGTGCCCAAAACTTAACTGCATATTCCAGATGAGGTATTACTAATGATTTGTACAGGGGTAATATGATATCTCTCTCTCTGGAGTCTCTGCCTCTTTTAACCACTTGCCGCCCAGCCACCGCATTAAAACGGTTGCAGGGCGGCACGGCTGGGCAAAACCACGTTTTAAAACGTATTTTTGCAAAACAGGTAGGGGGCGTGCGCCCGGCCTACCTGTCCCGCGGGTGTCAGCCGCTGGGTCACGGCCGGTGATTACCGGCCGTTTCCCCGGGATTCGCGGTGATCGCTGACAGAGAGCAGGGCTGCATTGTTTACACACAGCCCTGCTCTGTGTCAGTTCCCTCACAGCTTGTGACAAGCTGAAGAGTTTCTCTCTCTCGATCAGCCTGCCCCCGTCCAGCACACACCCCCGCCCCCTAGCAAAACACTCCCCTCACACAGTAAACCCTAAAAATGTTAACCCCTTCCTCCCCAGTGCCATTAGTACAGTGTCAGTGTTTGTTTTTTTCACTGATCACTGTATTGGTGTCACTGGGGATGTCAGTGACCCCAAGTCAGTTCCCCCCCAGTGTCAAAATGTCCGTCGCAGTCCCGCAGTCCTGCCATAAGTCGCTGATTGCTGCCATATGTCGCTGATCGCCGCCATTATTAGTATAAATAAAAATTAAAAATCCCAGTATCTTTCCCTCCATTTGGAAACACTATAACTTTCATGTAAACCAATTAATTTACATGTATTGGGATTTTTTTTAGCAAAGACATGTCGCAGAATGCATTTTGGATGAAATTTGTGACAAAATTAGATTTTTTTATTTTTTTTACTGGACATGTTTTATAGCAAAAAGTCCAAAATATTGTTTTTTTTCTCAAAATTGTCAGCCTTTTTTTTTATAGCGCAAAAAAATTAAAAACGCACAAGCGATCAAATACCACCGAAAGAAAGCTCAATTTGTGGGAAAAAAAGGATGTAAATTTAATTTGGGTGCAGTGTTGCATGACCGTGTAATTGTCAATTAAAGTAATGCAGCGCCGTAACACAAACCTCTTCTGTAACCGCTTCCTGACCACCCTACAGCAGAAATACTGCTACAGGGCGGCATGGGTACGCAAAATCACATATATATATGTGTATATATATATATATATATATATATATATATATATATATGTGTGTATATATATATATATATATATATATATACACACGTGATTCGCGCTCCCGTGGTTTTCACGCCCCTCCCAGATAGAGTCAGATTGCCCGTCAGTACACCAGTCATCACATTTAACCCCCTGATTGCCAGGAGCACGCTCATGTACAATAAACTTCCATTGCTAGTGTAGTGTCTGAACGGGTCAATATCTTTGATCAGGTCAGCACTATACCAGCGTTCACATTAGTATAACGTCCCCAAAAATGCAGCGTTAGCGGGATCAGCCCCTGCACCTGCCAACACCTGCGTTTAGCCCCTACGCTTACCCCCCCTTCTCCCCCAGCAAGTGCAGTGTCAGTAGGTCACTGTCACTTGATACATTGCACACAAAACCGCAGTGTTTGCAGAATCAGGCCTGATCTCTGTTAGCACTTGCCGGTAAATTTTGATGACTCTCATATGCAGCAGAGTGCCAGTACTAGTGCCGCTCTACCTTTTTGGTGAACTGTCGAGTACCAGCGGTCTAGTACATCATGGTCTTTCACATACCTTCGTGATTTTTGGAGCTGTTTTTCACGGAATATCTGTATGCGTTGATTGTGGATCAAAGCAGTTTATATGCACAACAATTTATTGCCGCCAACCCAAATTCAAACTTTGCCAGACCATTTGCATGGAAACTCATTACGGTTTTCAAATTTACATTTTTTTTGGGCCTAACCCTCAACACGGGCATTACTAAAAGAAATGAATTGCGGTTGTATTGGTCCGCAGACCCGATTCATCATATGCCGTGTTCTCTGCTGTCATGGCCAGGCATAGATATGAGAGTATCATGTGTTTTATGCATTTCAGCGACAATACACTCTGTCATCCTTGGGGTAACCCTGAATTTGACCGGCTCCACAAAATTCAGCCCCTCGCAAATCACCTTAACCTAACATTTGCAGATGTCTATACTCCCCAGCAAAACATCTGCGTTGAGGAGTCCCTAATTAATTTTTCTGGCCGCCTTGCATTCAAACAATTTCTCCCCAGCAAGCGTGCCAGATATGGGGTCAAGATGTAGAAGACCTGTGAGAGGGCAACAGGCTATACTTATAAGTTTCGGATTTACGAGGGAAAAGATAGTCACGTGGAGCCCCCTGGATGCCCAGACTACATGGGGAGCAGTGGCAAGATAGTTTGGGATTTGGTGTCATCATTTCTCCATATGGGGTACCACTTATACGTGGACAATTTTTATTCAAGCGTGCCACTATTTAGACATTTATTCAGTCTTGGAACTGGCACTTGTGGCAAAGTGTGACCTAATGTGTGCCCACCATTAGAAGTGGGTGGATGCAGGGTGGTATATTCTAATGGTGGGCAGACCACACACTTTTTCTGGCAGAGATTTCTTCTCATTTTTTCATTCAGTCCACTGGCTGCATACAAAAAAAAAAGAACATAGCATATATAACCAACAAGGACCAGCGATGTACTGGTACATCACTGGATTTGAATGGTTATACCAGGATGATGCCTACAGCTGCAGGCATCATCCTGGTGTCGTTTTTTTCAGCCGGTGATCGGCTTTCATGTAAAAGCAATCCTAGTGGCTAATTAGCTGCAAGATTGCTTTTACAAGCAGTGGGAGATGATGTCCCCCCTCCCCCGCTGCCTTCCACGGCCTTCTCGGGCAGTCCCGTGCCATCAGGGGAACCTGAGAATGCAGCCGGTGTTTCTGCCAGCTGACCATAGAGCTGATTGGAGACCAGAATGGTGGCAATCATCTCTATAGTCTAAGAATTCGAAAGCTACAAGCATTTCATCACTTCAGTTTCGCAGGATATAAACAGCGCCATTTGTAAATTGGGAAAGCATCTGATCACACCGATTTTGGTTTGATTAGATAATGTAAGGGCAGAGGAGATATCTAGAGTCTGATAGACCTCAGATTTCTGAAAAAAGAATATATGACAATGCCCATTGAAGTTATAGGGGTTATTTGCATTCCCTGTTATAGCATTAAAAGTGATAAAAAAAAAAGAAAGGTACAATGTAAAAATAATAAAAAAAAAAATCAATAACTAAAAAAAAAAAAAAAAATTGCCCCTCCCATGCGCGCACACCTGTGTGCACAAGCCTTGACCCTGTGTCGTTATGTAAACAGCGGTTGCACCATGCATGTGAGGTATTGCCATGAATGTCAGATCAAGGGCAGTAATTCTAACACTAGACCTCCTCTGTAAATCAAAAATGGTGGCTTTTAAAGGCTTTTAAAGCGCTGCCTTTGGGTATTAAAAATGTTTGCAGTTTGTCGCCATTGAATGGGACATGCGTAGTTTTAAAGCATGTCATGTTTGGTATCTATTTACTTGGCATACCATTATCTTTTATATTTTACCAAACAATTGGCCAATATATTGTGTTTTTGTGCATTAAAAGTAAAAAAAGTGTATTTTTTTAAAAAAAATTGCTTTTGAAAAATCGCTGCGTGAGTACTATGTGCCATAAAAAATTGTAGTACCCACCATTTTATTCACTAGGGTGTCTGTTTTAAAAAATATATATAATGTTTGGGGGTTTCAATTAATTTCCTAGCAAAAAATACAGATTTTTTTCATGTGAACAAAAAGGCTTGGTCTCCAGGTGGTTAGAATGATGTGTGGCATAAACTTCTAATGCTGGGCATAAAACGCCCCACCCCCCAAAATGACCCCTTTTTGGAAAGTAGTCACCCCAAACTATTTGCTGAGAGGAATGTTGAATCAATAGAAGTATTTATTTTTTTACCACAAGTTTTTGGAAAATGACAAAAATAAATAGATTTTTTTTTTTTTACACAAAATTGTCACTTAAATGATTTACTGCTCACACATGCCATGGTTATATGTGGAATTACTCCCAAAAATACATTTTTCTACTTCTCCCGAGTATGGGGGTACCACATGTGTGAGACTTTTTGCAGTCTAGCCAAGTACAGGACCCCAAAATCCAATAAGCACCTTCAGGCTTTTAAAGGGCTTTATTTCCTCATTACACTTCCAGACTACCAATCACAGTTTCGGAGGCCATGAAATGCCAGGATAGCACCTAACCCCCCCAAATTACCCCTTTTTGGAAAGTAGACGCCCCAAGGAATTTGATAAAAAGCACGGTAAGTATTTTGCAGATCTCATTTGTTGCCACAGGTTTTTGGAAAATGAAGAAGAAAAAACAAACATATTTTTTCTATTTTTTTTTATATTTCAAAACCTTGTGAGAAAAAAATGAGATCTGCAAAATACTCACCATGCCACTTTTTAAATTCCTTGGAGTGTCTACTTTCCAGAAAGGGGTCATTTGGGGGGGTTTGGGGCTATCCTGGCATGTCAGGGCCTTTGAAACTGTGATAGGTAGTGAGGAAGTGTAATGAGGAAGTTACGCACCTTCAGGCTTTCAAAGTGGTCATTGGATTTCAGGCTCCTGTATGTGGCTAGGCTCCCAAAAAGTCTCACACATGTGGTATCCCTATACTCAGTAGAAGTAGCAGAATGTATTTTTAAGTGTAATTCCACATATACCCATGGCTTGTGTGAGAAATAAATCATTTAAATGACAACTTTGTGTAAAAAAAAAACGTTTTTGTCATTTTCCAGAAACTTGTGGAAAAAAAAAAATCTTCCATGGACTCAATATGCCTCTCAGCACATAGCTTAGGCTGTCTAATTTCCGAAAAGGGGTCATTTGAGGGTGTTTGTACTATTCTGGTATTTTAGCACCTCAAGAAATGTGATGGGCAGTCAGAAAGTAAAAGCTATGTAAATTCCATTATCTATACCATAGTTTGTAGACGCTATAACTTTCACAAAAAGCAGTCAATATACACTTATTGGGATTTTTTTAACCAAAAACATGTAGCAGAATACATGTAACATGTAGCAGAATAAATTTTGGCCTAAATTTATTACGAAATTTTAGTTTTTCAGATATTTTTTATGACCAAAATGAGAAAATATTGTTTTTTTCAAAAATGTTTTTTCTTCAAAAATTTTTCTGGTTATAGTGCCAAAAATAAAAAATGCACAGGTGATCAAATACCACCAAAAGAATGCTCTATTTGTGTTAAAAAAAGGACATATATTTCATTTATGTACCATATTGCATGACCGCGCAATTGTCCGTTAAACTAGCGCAGCATTGTATAGCAAAAAAATGTTGTAAATTGCAGTATCTATACCATAGTTTGTAGCCGCTATAACTTTCACACAAAGCAATCAATATACTTATTGGGTTTTGTTTTACCAAAAACATGTAGCAGAATACATTTTGGCCTAAATTTATAACTAACTTTGAGTTTACTATATATTTTTTATAGCTGAAAGTAAAAAATATTGTTTTTCTTCAAAATATTTGGTCTTTTTTTGTTTATAGCGTGAAAAATAAAAAGCACACAGGTGATCAAATACCACCGAAAGAGCAAAAAAGCCACTTGCTTTCATGTATTAAGTCTATGTTCACACCTACAGTATGTGTTTTCTGCTGCGTTTTGCAGAAATGCACAGCAGTCCATTTAACATGATTTCCTATGGGACAGGTTCACATCTACGCGTTTTCACCCGGTGTATTTTTTTTGAAAGGGTCAAGGACTTTTTAAAATGCAAAACGTTGAAATATAGATTTCAATGGAGACATTGCAGAAAAGCATGTAGTGTGTTTCTGATGCATTTTTTGCATTTTGTTCTGCCCAGTAATAAGCAGGAAAAAAATGTAAAACGCATCAAAAATGGGGCAAATACACATGTGCAAAAAACTCAAAACACACCGCAAAAAGCACTGCAGAAAAGGATCAAATGCAAACTGCATAGGTGTGAACCTAGACTAAGTGCTGCTAATGAACCCTTTTCCCCATTTTGGTCTACCCCTCTACTCACTCCCCCTTTCCTCCTATACTGGTAATAATGAGATGGCTTCACAAACTGGCTATGAGAATTTGAGGTCACTTTTATCCTTAAGGCTCATCCAGAGAGCTCTGGAGTACAGGCCTGCCTTTTTAAAACATGTCTGCTGCTGAAGCAAAATAAATAAGTCCCCAAATCACCCTCATACCCAGAATCTTAATGCCAGCCTGGCAAAACTTCTGACATTTTCAGACACTCCTATTCTAGCTTGTAGAATCACCCATTTACATGAGTTCTCCACAACAGTAGAAGGCACCCACCTGCCAATATTTTATCCTTTACAAGCATGAGGAATACAGTACCGTAAGTAGGACAATTTTGGTGTTGGCAGTGAGGAAGAGCAGTAGAAAATTTGGCAGGCTTCTTATTAATTTCTTTATAGTTAGGTCATTGGAGGCATAATTGCCGGAGGCAAACCTGTGTCGTACGATTCCCCAATCAACACAGACAGTGCTGACAGGGGAATCTCTCCTACCGAGCAATTGTCTTCTCCCAGTGGGGACAGGCATGGGAAGCTGTCCTCATCGGAGAAGACAGTGATTATTGCTAGCAGCTATAGTATCCGCTAGTGATAATTGCAAGTGAATCTGGCAGGCTGGTTTTACCCAAGTTGATTGATCGATCAACTGCCCACACATGGTTCAAATCTCGGTCGGTTCCTGGCAGAAAGTTTTACCCCCTTCATGACCAGGGTATTTTTTGCTATTCTGTACTGCGCTACTTTAAAGTGTTACTAAACCCAGGACCCTGCATTCACTCTATCTGGTCTCCTACAGTACACACTACATGGAAATTAAATTATTTTAGTAAATATAAACTGCTAACAATTTAGTCATGGCTGGTATGGCATGACTTTGCTGGGTTGAGGGCTCAAGGTAACCTATGAGTTGGGCATGTAGCTCCATAACTATTGCCTTGGATAACCGGAACTTCTGGAGGGTATCAGCATCTGTGTAAATATCCAGCAATGTGTGCTGCTTAAAGCATCTTTCTCTTAAAAGGACCACTCTTGAGCTTCCTCTCTTCCTCTTCTGCATTACTTTAAATTTCTAGAAGATTGCATTCAAAAGGCTCCATTGTCTGTGTTATGCAGTCTTCCAGCCTCCAGAGACAACTCATAAGTGGAATCTAGCTTGCATTTTTCTGCCTATTTTATTAAACCAATCCCTGACCTCCTAAACCGGGTCTTACAATTCCATTAATTATCGCATACTCATCACAAGCCTGGACCACTACTTAATTACCACATGTATTTATTTATTTCCTTCTGTGAATTGACTTTAACACCTTTTTATGCATTATTTACAGAGCCTTTTTGCTGTTTGCGGTAAATACCACATACAAGCAATAGTGAATTGATATTTTCATTATCTCATGCGATATGTGGTCATGTGAGCAACATCTTCTGCATTACTTTAAATTTCTAGAAGATTGCATTCAAAAGGCTCCATTGTCTGTGTTATGCAGTCTTCCAGCCTCCAGAGACAACTCATAAGTGGAATCTAGCTTGCATTTTTCTGCCTATTTTATTAAACCAATCCCTGACCTCCTAAACCGGGTCTTACAATTCCATTAATTATCGCATACTCATCACAAGCCTGGACCACTACTTAATTACCACATGTATTTATTTATTTCCTTCTGTGAATTGACTTTAACACCTTTTTATGCATTATTTACAGAGCCTTTTTGCTGTTTGCGGTAAATACCACATACAAGCAATAGTGAATTGATATTTTCATTATCTCATGCGATATGTGGTCATGTGAGCAACATAACACATGCGATAACCTTTAGTGAATTGCCCCCATGTTGTTGTTCTGCGTGCTTGACTAATTGTCTTCTCCAAAATAGTGACAAGGTCACAGACAGCTTACCACAAAGTACTGATGATTTGGAGCTGGTAGGTTGGGCTTCTGATTACATCATCACTGTGTGCCACTCGCAGTGAATGCATAATCAAAAGCTCTTCCTACCACCCTTCGGTACCATGGGCTATTTAAAGAGCTAGTGGCAAGAGGTTAGAGTGCTTTTACTGCTTGTTCAAAATATTTAAATACTTTATTTTGCATAATCTGATTTGATGGTTCTTTCTCCTGAGGTATGCAGATGGAGAGTTATGGTGTATTAGCCTCCTGTCTCTCTGCATTTCTTTTGGTGCAGCTTGCCTGGGGAAAGTACTCTGTGCCAAGACAAGCTGCAGTTATTATGGATCCATTTCATTCTTAGCTGTTGATAGATGTACCGTGGTGGTGGTGGGGGGCGCAGTTAGGTCCTCATACCTAGAATTAGGAAGCACTACATGGGACAACGCTCTACCTATACTTTGTTCCATGGAGGGCAGAAAAATAGAAAATATAGTGACCAGCAAGGGAGGACTCGCCCATTATCAGTAAATAGGAGGAGTTTGTGTGGGTGGAATGACAGTGACACATTGGACACATTTAATTTGTCGTCCCCCCCAATATTGACCACTCTGCCCCCAGCACTTCCCAAAATGTGTTACCACCAGCAGGGAAAGAAATCCTTCAGGAACACACACTTCCTGTTCCTGTTCTCTTTGGCAACGTGGATTGAGTGACCACCACCATGCCACTTGGTGCCTTCCCACCACAACATTACAATTTGCCAACCTGCTGCTGTTTTCTGGGCTTCTCATCTCAGCTGTACCCTCACAGAAGAATGTACCAGAAAGAGTCAGGACTGGTCTTACAATAATATACTGTCTGGGACCACGGGAACAAGAAAGCGAGAAGAGCAGGTTTGCCTGCAGAAGGTGAATGATCTCTGCATAGAGTGCTACTCAGCTCAGCCCCACAGAAGAGGTTGGAAGGAATCAGGGCTGGTCTAAGCAAAAAAATAAGTACAGTACTACTGTGGGTCTCTACCTTTCTCAGTCCGCACAAATAATAACTGTAATCGGGACAACATGGTAAACTTTTATTGAACTACAGACTGTATAACAAAAACAATCTTATAGACAGCTATACTATTGGTCAACCCCCAGGTTTACATCTTAAACAATTCCCCACAAATGACTCTTAGGAGTGTTGTTTAAATGCTTTAATGTTCAATCCCTGCTACAGGTAGTAGTGCAGTAGATAAACATATTGTCTATATTCATAGCTACTATTGTATAAATGTCTTTGTATACAGTATACCTTTTTTTCCTGTATTATTGTAAAAATGTATTGAATCCTAAAACTGAACTCCAGGAAAATTCAAAACTATCCATATAATGGGGCTACCCCACACTGCAGAGGTTAATGCGTGCTTTTGTCTAGTACGTTTAATTGCAATTTTACTAACTTTAATCCCTTACTCCTGCAGGTTTCTTTTTCTCCATGTGACTGGTCCCCTAAAGCCTTTTCTCATCGGTGTTCTGTGCTGTTAATCCTTACACTGTTCTTCAGCTTCATTAGTCAGTAAAGGTAGGTAGAAAATGGTACTGGAAGTGTTGGTATTTGTACAATGTACTGGTAATAGTTCTGTATGGTAAAGCTTGAAAACATGGTGATCATGTTCCAAAATGCATATGGGTATTTTATCTTCAGAATATAATCATCTTAAAAAATCTTCCTTCACATACAAAGTTAACATATAAACATTTTAACAGGAAATGTTAAACCACACAAAAATCCAGATCTAGATGGGCACCAGCAACAAATATCTTCCATACCTACCAAAAACAAAGAATCGTTGTATGCCAGGCATCACTAAATGGTGGACCGCTGTCCGGATGTGGACCTAGCCACTGTTTCATCCAGACCCGTTCATGCTATTTAGGATCTGTTTCTTTTCCCCCATCCTCCACTGCTGTTATAACAGCAGAGCGGACAGCAGGAGACAACATTTCTGGAGTGAGTGTGGAATAATAGCATAGTATTGAACAGAGGGCCGTAGCAGGAGCTGTCATAACATTTCTGGATCGGATTCGGGAAGCACAGTGCAGAATTGAATAGAGCGCGACAGCTGCCGGGGTTAACTTTTTAAGTCAACCAGCAGCTGATTGGAAGCAGGGCAGTACTAGCAGCCAATCAACTGCTGGTTAATAAAATATACTGTGCTGTTATTCCACACTCACTCCAGAAATGTTCTGTCTTTCTGTCCACTCTGCTGTTACACCTGGTTCACATCTGTGCGGGTGGTGCTGCTGCAAATCCACACAAAAATCCATGCAGCCGCACCACCCACACAGAAGAATGCAGACCCGTGGGCGGGTACCATTAATTCTAATGGCACGCCGCCCGCACTAGAAATCACAACCATACTGGGAACCGAGGTTCCCATGAGGGCTTCGTTTTCCGAAGAAGTGCAGGGAGTTCTTCCATGTGTGTCCTGGGGCATGGGAGTCCATTCAAATGAATGGGCCCTCATGCCCGCGCAAAACACAGCCCGCAGGAACACAGAGATGTGAACCTAGCCTTATAACATTGGCGGAGGATGGGGGGGAAAGAAGCTGCTCAGTTCAATGATGTGCTGTGCTTCCCACACCCGATCCAGAAATGTTTCGCCTCCTGCTCTCCACTCTAAGGTAGTAGAGTGAAGGGGGGCCAAGGACACTATTCTGGCTGTGTATGTGATGTAAAGAGAGGGAAAATGTGAAGCGGGGCAGTGATGTGTGCATATGGTGGTGGTGGGGGGTGATGTAAGGGGGGCAGTGCTGTGAAGGGGTGATGTAAAGGGGGGGTACGTGATGCTGTGGAGGATGTAAGGGGGGGCAGTGTTGTGATGGGAGAATGTGAAGGGGGGTGGGGTTGATGTGAGGAGGGCAGAGTATACTACTGGGTAGGGTGTGAATTGGTCAGTGCTGTGTGTTTGTGTATGTGGGGGGGGGAGGGGGGTTGATGTGAAAAGGGCAGAGAACACTACTGTTGGGGGGAGTAGGGATTTGTGATTTAAGGGGATGGGGCTATGCTGTTGGGAGAGATTTTGGAGGGGGGCAATTCTGTGGGGAGGGAGATGTAAAGGGGGGCAGTGTTGTGGGTGGATGTGAAGGGGGCACAGTTCTGCTGAGGGTTGTGTGAAGGGGAAGAGGACAGTAGTGTGGGGGAGTGTCTCTCCAATCTAAGCATTAAAAGTGTGATCTCTGTAACTTACAGTTGTGATGAGATAGCGATAACTCCAATCTCAGTTGAATACCACAGTCAGTGACTCAATCGGATGATATCTTGTAGATCTTGTGAAGTTTATTCCATAAACTGAGAGACACTTACAACAATGAACATCTGATCAAAAGATCATAATGTGACCTACTAGGAAAGGGAGGAGCAGACACAAAATACAGAGAAGACGTAAAGGCATATGACAGTCAATATGACAGTCATGTGAAACATGACACTCCCCGTCGAAATCTATGATTTCTATTATAACAAACTTTAGTTCAAGTCCAATATAAGAAATGAAGATCCTTTACGGAAACATCTGCAAAACAAGAGGGAAGGGAAGAACAAAGGAAAACAATGCAAACATTTAGCATAATATTTGCAGATGTTGGTCTCAAAAGTCCAGGCTGAGACATGGAAGTCCGTATTTAGAGGGGAAGGTAGCAACATGCACTATTCCTTCTTACCTCCCTTTAAATCAAGTTGATGACTTGTCTTCCTCTTTGGGCAAAAGAAGTACTAGTTCCTTTATAGACCTGAGGTAAAGGTGTGCAGAACCTTCTTTCATGGTGGATATAGCCAAGATGTGTCCCAAAATGCAGTAGTAGGTATTGCACTACTGCCACAGTCAGCAGGGTTGAGACTAGTGGGAACATAGTGCCATTGTTCAGGTGTAGAGAACTTCCTTATGCGTTCCACTCTGTTGCCGACATACACGTAGAACTGTCTTGTGCAATTGTGTATATATCCTAGCACTATTTTGCTGTCTGTATAAAAGTCAAAGAAGTCTATTTCAACATCTGTTTCAAGTTCTATAAGCTCAGCAATTTCCACAGCTAACACAGCTGCACAAAGTTCAAGCTTTGGAATAGTATGTGCAGGTTTTGGTGTGAGCTTGGTCTTGCCCATGATAAATCCTACACCCACTTCACCGTGGGATCCGTAGCTCAAAGATAAGCCACTGCAGCAATGGCTTCGTTGGATGCATAAGAAAGACATGAATCTCTCTTCTGGTGGCATTCTTTAAGGATGCTTGGGTGTAAGAGTGTGGTATCTGGAGTTGTTCTAATGCTTTTAGAGACTGTTTCCAGGATTCCCACTTTTGTTGTTTCTCCTTGGGTAAGGGGGTATCCCAGTCTGAGCTTTCAGAAGTAAGTTGTCTCAGCAGTATCTTACCCTGAATGGTGAGAGCTGTAATGAAACCTAACGGATCATAAATGCTGTCCACTGTAGACAATACTCCTCGCTTTATGAAGGGCTTGACACAGGCAGATGCTTGAAATGTGAATGTGTCTTGGTGAACATTCCAAAGCAATCCAAGACTGCGTTGTGTAACAGAAAGGTCAGATCCTAGTTGGAATTTCTTCACACTGACAGCATGGTCATCTGAAGGAAATGCCATCATGACCTTGTGGCTGTTAGAGGTGATTTTGTGAAGTCTGAGGTTTGCAGTGGCAAGCATGTTCTGGGTTCTAGTAAGAAGGTCAATAGCTTCTTCTTCATTGGGCAGAGATTTGAGTCCGTCATCTACATAGAAATTCCTTTTGATGAACTGTCTTGCATCAGATCCAAATTCTTTCTCACCCTCTAGAGCTGTTTTCCTCAGTCCATAAATTGCTACAGCAGGAGAAG
Source organism: Staurois parvus (assembly GCF_062004578.1). Classification (NCBI taxonomy): domain Eukaryota; kingdom Metazoa; phylum Chordata; class Amphibia; order Anura; family Ranidae; genus Staurois; species Staurois parvus. Next base: position 2,513,951 of record NW_028317855.1, read on the forward strand.
GACTGTTACCGAAAACATGTACCTTCATTCGGTAGTCTATGACTTCATCGTTGACATCATTATTGCGGTACCATCGAAACCTGAGGAAGTTTCTGTAGTCTTCACAGATGATGAAACAGTGGAACATCTGCTGAATGTCAGCCATAACAGCAATTGGCTCTTGTCTGAAGCGAAGTAAAACTCCTATGAGATTGTTGTTCAGATTAGGCCCAGTGAGAAGATTGTCATTGAGGGAGATCCCTTCATGATGAGCACTTGAGTCAAAGACCACCCTAATCTGATCAGGCTTGCAAGGATTGTAGACACCAAAGCATGGTAGGTACCAACATTCTTCTCCTTCCGTAAGAGGAGGTGCAGGCTCAGCATGATTTCTCTCAAACACCTTCTGCATAAAGTCCACAAAGTGCTTTTTCATCTCAGGCTTCTGGTTCAAACTGCGATTTAAAGAAACAAACCGTGATTCTGCGTATACCCTGTTGTTTGGTAGTCTCTTTCTTGGGGAACAAAATGGTAGAGGTACTACTCAACTGTTGGAATCATCTTTGGTAGAACTCTTTACTCATGGTTTGCAAAAATTCTTTGTCTTCTATGGTAGCTGCCAACTCATTGTCTTTAGTGGTTAACTTGAACACTGTGTTGCCGATGTTGTCATCCCAGAGATTAAGAGCTTTCTTATTGTCTTGTATGATGTGCCGTTGTGCACCTTTTTCAAATAGTCTTTCTTTCACGATATATTTATGTGGTCGTTGTGCAGAACAAGTTGTTCACCCATTTGACAGGACATGTGTTTTAAAGGAAGAGACTGAGTAGGACCTGTGGCAGGCACAGCACCCTTTGGTGCCTTGTGCGCTGTGGCATTAGAAAAATTATGCAATTGCTGTTTCTTTGTTTGATTAGACTGACTTTACTCTTTAATTCCTCCAATGCCGCTTTATGGATGCAGTAGGTTTAAAGAGCACACCGAATACTTTAGTTAACTTCTTTAATAACTTCAATCTTCTTCATATAACACTGCTTACAATGGCTTCTTCTTTCTTTCATATTACAGTGGTTTAATTCGTATTACATTGGGTTGATTCGATAGCTTATCTCGATAGATTCATTAGATTCGTTAGCTTATGTTGTTAGATTAATTCGTTAAATTCGGTAGATTGTATCGATTATGATTACTCTACAGTGACTTGATTCGTAAGTTCGTAAATTCAATAAGTTCGGTGGAACTACAAGTAAACACACACAACAGTTTTTACACACAGATCTACCTGCACTGTTAAACAATAGGGGAACACACAAGTGCATTAAATACCTATTTGGCCTTCTCTGCCTCCATGGAGCTTCTCTGACTGGAACTTTGTCTGTTTCCTCCTCTGTCTGGTGAGCATGTGTCTCTAGAATATTCTAACAGGGAGTTTTACACAGGCATAAAAGTGAAACTGGCTGGGATTGGTTAAGTCTCTGTACAGTGTGAGGCTGTCTGTGATTGGCTCACCTTTAACTAACTCTTAAAGGCATATTATCCTTTTCTGCTTCTGCTAACACAATGAATATATAAATGTCATATAACAATCAAACACATAAATTACAGCAATGATTCTGCTTTTGGCTTTAACATATACACATATCCACTGTACTTGAGGTTATTGGCAGGTTTGGTATACACATATACGTGAACCATATTAGCAACCTAGGACTGGTCTTAGCTGGCCAGCTACAGGACCTCCTGTCCTGGTCTAGGCAGACATTGCCTATGATGATCCATCCTAGGTCCAGACGCTGAGCATATGGTGCATTGTGTGGACAGTTGATTTGATGACAAACCTTGTGCACCCTTAGGATGCCTCAACCGAGTAACAGCAAGATATCGGCACTTTCATCGAGGGCTGGTATTTGGTTGGCTATGTGCTTTAAGTGAGAATGGTGAAAAGCAGCTTCAGGAGTAGGTATCTCCTCTTTGGTGTTTGGAATCTGGTTGCACTCAGTGATAGTGGGCAAAGATATTTCCACATTGTCATTCAGAGGAGCAACTACAAGACCACTGGCTCTCCTACCTAAGACTTCTGTAGTTCCGGAACAAGTGCTTAGAGTATAAGGCAGAGCATCTCCAGTTATGTTCAACAGTTCAAAAAACTGTTCTTGGAAGAGATCTGTTACTCTGATCATCCAGAATAGTATACAGTCTTATGGCCTTTTCAGGTTGACCTTTGGGGTATACACGTACCAAGCATATCTTTGCATAGGATTTATCGCAGAATCCTCCCCCACAGACCTCTGTACATGTAGAGAACACTGGGGTGGTAGGTGCTGCTTGATCTGGGTGCTCCCCGCCTTGTTTTGCCTCAGGAAAATTGTGAGCGTAGTAGAGTTGTGCAAATATTGATGAAGAGCTTGCACAGTTATCACTGTCACACACTATACATTTGATGATCGCTTTACAGTCCTTTGCAAAGTGTTCTGTGGAGGCACAGCATTTGTAGCAAACATCAATTTTTTTCAAAAGTTCCTTACATTCATGGAGGGTTTTCTTTCTGAAGCTGATATATTTCTTAAGTGGATGTGGTTTGTTATGTATTGGACATTGACGATTTGGGTCCTCAATTTTCTTGTTTTGATCAGTCTTTTCAAGAACTGTAGCAGGCGCAGGTAGAACATTAGTCCTTTTCACTAACGTTGGACCTCTACGGTCTCTGTGCGACATACGTGTGTCTGTAGGTTTTGGAGAGAGTGTACTGAGAAGGTTACAGTCCCCATATGAGAAACTTGGGTGATTCTTAGTGTTTGCAATTCTTTTGATGAACTCGCAAAAGTAGGAAAAAGAAGAAAAGGCAACTCTATGTTCTTCCTTATACTTTTGATCTAAGCGCTGCCCATCTTTCTTGAATTCCATATGGTAGCTTGAGAACAATAGATTTTATGCCCTGAGAGGTGTCAAGGTAACTGAGACCAGGTACATTGATGTCAGCCTTAGCAAGTTGAAGCTCTAATAGAACATTTCTGAGTTCTTGAAACTTTAGATTGTTGCTAGCAGAAATCCTTGGAAAGCTTTGCAACCTTTTGAATAAAGCATCTTCAATGACCTCTGGGCTGCCAAAGGTATATTCTAGTCTGCCCCAAGCAGCATTAAGGCCTGCAGCAGGGTTGTCAGTATGAACTGCTTTGAGCCTCTTGATGCGCTCAGTGGACTGGGGACCTAGCCATCTGATGAGCAGATCTAATTCCTCTGTGGCATTGATGTTTAGGTCACTCATTGTGGCCTTAAAAGTGGATTTCCAGCCTCTGTAATTTTCAGGCTTATCAAACTTGGTGAGGCCTGTCTTAACAAGCTCTCTGCAGAGCATGTATTTAGCAAATTGTGACATGTCCGTGTTTTCATATTTTGGGTACATGACTGCAGGTGGAACAGAGTTGGTTGTGACGGTTGGTGGAGTGACGTGGGAACATATGTTGCTGCTAAGTCATTCAATGCCGGAGCTGGCTTAAAATCCAATGGCATGTTAGTTTGTAGAGTAGTGCATTTGCTAGGAGGTACTCTGTTGGTGCCAAAGTATGATGGACGGTCTATTAAATACACACTAGTGCCTGTGGCTAGCTGAGATGCTGCAGTCTGATGTATTGGAGGATATAAGGACAAATCGTCTTGAGGTACAGTAAGTGCAGAGAAGAAACATTGATTGAGTACTTTGGCTGCTGTGACAGGGAGTTGACGTTCTGGAGAGGTGTGTGAAGAATTTGAGACATAAGATACAACTGAGTGTCTGGAACTGTTGTCTCTTTCATTTTCACTAGCGGCTTGTTCTAAGACCCTTAACCTAGCCATGGCTGTGGCATGCTTACATTGGTTTTCCAAAACTTTAATTTCTGCCTTTTGGCATGTGGCTTCAGCTTCTTTCTCTGCTTTCTGATGTGCAGCCTGAGCCTCCATTTCTGCTTTCTTATGTGCGGCCTGAGCCTCCATTTCTGCTTTCTTATGTGCGGCCTGAGCCTCCATTTCTGCTTTCTTATGTGCGGCCTGAGCCTCCATTTCTGCTTTCTTATGTGCGGCCTGAGCCTCCATTTCTGTGTTCTTATATGCGGCCTGAGCCTCTATTTCTGCTTTATTTTGAGCGAAAGCTGCCTGAATTTTAGAAGCTTCAGCATCAGCACAAGCTTTTATTAGTTGTTGACTGAGTGTAGAAGACCTTGATTGTAGGGATTTGGAAGATCTTGAGGAGCGTCTAGAACAGTGGTTCTTAACCTGGGTTCGATCGAACCCCAGGGGTTTGGTGAGTCAGTCTCGCGGGTTCGTCGGAGGTGAAGACCCACACCCGACTCATATGATTCATGATGACATGCCCCGCTTGTCCATCATTGGCTGCAGGTGGTCACGCAACATCGCTTAGCCCAGTGGTCGGCAAGCCGCGGCTCACGAGCCACATGCGGCTCTTTACACGCTTTAATGCGGCTCTTGTGTGCCGGGCGCCCGCTCCCCTCCCTCCTCTCGGGCGGCAGGGACTCTGCAGCGTGATCCAAAAAAAAAAAACAGCCAGGGCAGCGCGCTCAAATGCAATGATTGGCCAGTCTCCCTGCCACTCACATCCTGATAGCCAGTGATTGGCTGTCAGGATGTGTGTAGGCGGGGCAGCATGACGAACGTGAGAGGAGCTAGGCTCCTCTCACAGTCCGCCCTGAAGACCGGAACGGCGTGGGAATACGGCGAGAGGAACGCGCGGAGCAAAGGTAAGTGAATTGACACAGGGGGGACTTGGCTTACTACTTGCTACTTACTTACTACTACTATATAAGGGATGAATTAATATGGGGGATGAATTACTATAGGGGGGATGAATTACTATATGGGGGATGAATTACTATATGGGGGATGAATTACTATGGGGGATGAATTACTATGGGGGATGAATTACTATATGGGGGATGAATTACTATATGGGGGATGAATTACTATATGGGGGATGAATTACTATGGGGGATGAATTACTATATGGGGGATGAATTACTATATGGGGGATGAATTACTATGGGGGATGAATTACTATATGGGGGATGAATTACTATATGGGGGATGAATTACTATGGGGGATGAATTACTATATGGGGGATGAATTACTATGGGGGATGAATTACTATATGGGGGATGTATTACTATGGGGGATGAATTACTATATGGGGGATGAATTACTATATGGGGGATGAATTACTATGGGGGATGAATTACTATATGGGGGATGAATTACTATATGGGGGGTGAATTACTATACGGGGGATGAATTACTATGGGGGATGAATTACTATATGGGGGATGAATTACTATGGGGGATGAATTACTATATGGGGGATGAATTACTATGGGGGATGAATTACTATGGGGGATGAATTACTATATGGGGGATAAATTACTATAGGGGGGATGAATTACTATATGGGGGATGAATTACTATGGGGGATGAATTACTATATGGGGGATGAATTACTATGGGGGATGAATTACTATATGGGGGATGAATTACTATAAAACAGTGGTTCTTAACCTGGGTTCGATCGAACCCCAGGGGTTCAGTGAGTCAGTCTCGCGGGTTCGGCAGAGGAGAAGACCCACACCCGACTCATATGATTCGTGCAGTAAATATTCATTATTATGTTTTTGTTTTTGTGTGAAAATCATGTTTTAATGGTTTTGTTCTTTGTTTTTAATGGTTTTGTTCATTTTGTGCACCTATGTATCAATATATATACCTATGTTTTGAATTTTAAAAATCATATTTTATTTTTCCAATTAAGAAGGGTTCGGTGAATGCGCATATGAAACTGGTGGGGTTCAGTACCTCCAACAAGGTTAAGAACCACTGGTCTAGAAGCTGCACAGCAATAAGATCTGGATTCATGGAGTTGTGTTATTCTCACTTCTGCCTTTGTCTTTGTTTGCACTACTAAATTGTCTTTCAAGATTGAGCTCCTCAAAACTCATTAATTCTTCCAATGACCTTTGAGTGTTGTACCGCTTTAAGAGAGCATTATATTTAACATGCAGTCTTTGATAATTCTCATATGCAACAATCAATTGCTGGATAGCGCCCTCTAGTTGTGTTGGCTCATGAGATTGTTGGGAGAGAGCAGACATGCATTTAACAGTATTAGACCATAAGTCATTAATATTAGACAGCAATTCATCCTTGTCAGCATTAAGCTCTGATTGTGGTTGTGTATTAGTTTCCCCAGACTGTATATTACTTTCCTAAAACAAGGAAAGGGGTTGATAGAAAGTTTACAAAGAAATGTATCAATTTTCCTGTGGATGAGCTCAGGTTTCCTAGGCAATGATTGCAGAAAAGTTTTCTTTCACTTTCTTTCAAGATTTACAGACAAGTCATATGCTAATGCATACAGATGCAGTGTATAAACTTGCAGTTCTAAGATATTCACATCAATAATTTGTCCTGACACTGATGAGTGTTATGCTGAGATATACTTGCAGACATGTACAGGATTGTGTAGAGATGGCTGCACTCTCTGTAACTGTCCATATAACATCTCAATGTGTATCCAAAGCCAGCAAGGATTCTAAGAAAACATTTCACTGATCTTTTGAATGATCTTTTGACAGTTCTGTCTCTCCAATCTAAGCATTAAAAGTGTGATCTCTGTAACTTACAGTTGTGATGAGATAGCGATAACACCAATCTCACTTGAATACCACAGTCAGTGACTCAATCGGATTATATCTTATATGTGAAGTTTATTCTATAAACTGAGAGAATCTTACAACAATGAACATCTGATAGGTCAAAAGATCATAATGTGACCTAATTCATGAGACGTAAGGCTTGCAGAAATGCATTACTGGGAAAAGGGGTGGGCTATCTATACATCATTAACTAAACCAAAGGAAAGGGAGGAGCAGAAACAAAATACAGAGAACACTTAAAGGCATATGACAGTCAATAGGACAATCATGTGAAACATGACAGGGAGAGATGTGACGGGGGTAGAGCACAGTAGTGTGGGGCGGGGGTGATGACTTGAAGGGGGGTTGAGGACTGCCAAAAATAATGGGGGTGTACTGTAAATGGGTGGGTAGGGGTTGATGTGCAAGGGTCCTGAGAACATTACTGTGAAGGTGAAACTGATGTGAAGTTGGGAACTGTTACATATAGGGTGTGGGGAAGGGGGGGACTGAGGACACTGAAGTATAGGAATTGTGATATACAGTAGGAGAGGGCTGAAAAAAAATGTGGTTTGGACCTCTGCTGGAAAAAACTTTTACTGGTTGGACCTCCATGAGTGTTAATTCAGTACCTCTGTTGTATGCTTTTCATTGTAACAGTCTTCAACTCCAGGTGCAGTAGTCACTAAAAGATGACAAAACATGGAAGCTGCAATGAATGTAATTTTTTATTCGCTGTGTAGTCAAATTGCTCTTAAATAATTCTGTATGTCAAAGTTCCAAATGTGGTGAACCAAGTTCCATTTTTTTCCCCCCAGAATATAATAATCTTTCCAAATCAACCTTCACTTGCAAGATGTACATATGAACCAATTGAAATTTCTGCTATAGTCCTTGAAGAGAATGAGTCCCCACTCTTGACCCATGTTGAAGACTAATGACATCCTTGATGTTCAAGTCAGACTTATGTTAGACTCGAACATTGGCCGTTCGTGTGTTTGGCGAATGGTAAGGGTGTTCGGTGGGCTTTTTGCCCACCACGTCCTACAATGCACTGCGCTCTGTCAGTGCATTGTGATTGGCCAGAGCAATGCACCTTACCATAGGCCAGGTGCAATGCTTTGGCCAATCACAGCACAATAGGGTGGAGCTAGCAAAGACCTTACTGCTAGCTCCGCCCAATTTTTTACATCTCACCAGCAAATATCAGATAGCGGCGGGTGCTCAGCGGATGCGGACAAGTTGACGGGCATCAAGTTTTTTACTTTCTGCGAGTTGTTGTCATTGTCAGGAATGGTCTTATCTCTGATAGTGCTGGGGCTTACCTGCCTTGTGGGCTGCAGTACCAGTGCTGGCCAGCGGGTGCTCTCAGCAGCCAGTGTCTCACTCCTTGTCAGGGCTCCCAGGTATGACCAGAGGTGTGTGACTGATGCAGGGAAACGCAGACTTCAGATATGTGATAAACAATACAATTTATTAACACTAACCATACAAACATAAACGCAGTGCAATACTAAACATAATACAGTGCAAACAAACCAAACCAAACCACCCACAGATAACAGTACATACAAGCAAGCGTCGTCAGGCAGGCCGGGTCAATATCAATTGGGCAGGTAGGTACAGGGGGAGCAAGCAGAGAATGGTCGGGGTCACAGGCCAGGTTCAGCAGGTAGCAAGCAGCGTAGTACAGAGGGTCAGGCAGAGGGATGGTCAGGGTCACAAGCCAGAGATCAAAACAGGTAACAAGCAGCGTAGTACAGAGGGTCAGGCAGAGGGACAGAAACAGGATGCAGGACAGATACAGGGCCCAGGACAAACACAACACCAAGGCAGAGTCTGTGGGTCTGGCCATCCCTTAAATACCCCAGCATCATCAGTTCCAGGTGTTAGCTGGCTGAAAGGTTGAGTCTCTGATTGCTGGGAGCACCCGCTGGCCAGCCCTGGTACTGCAAATCAAAAGGCAGGTGAGTCCCACCATTGCTGGCCAGTCCATTCCTAACAGTACCCCCCCCCAAGGAGCGGCCTCAGGACGCTCCAAACAGTCCTAGCTGGGCAAAATGTTCCACCGCCCGGGTCTGGTAACTGGCGGGATATCAAAGACTGGCACACCGGGCTGGACTCCGGGCAGCGGCACACCGGGCTGGACTCCGGGCAGCGGCACACCGGGTTGGACTCCGGGCAGCGGCACACCGGGCTGGACTCCGGGCAGCGGCACACCGGGCTGGACTCCGGGCAGCGGCACACCGGGCTGGACTCCGGGCAGCGGCACACCGGGCAGAGGCACACCGGGCAGAGGCACACCGGGCAGAGGCACACCGGGCAGAGGCACACCGGGCAGAGGCACATCGGGCAGGACTCCGGGCAGAGGCACATCGGGCAGGACTCCGGGCAGAGGCACATCGGGCAGGACTCCGGGCAGAGGCACATCGGGCAGGACTCCGGGCAGAGGCACATCGGGCAGGACTCCGGGCAGAGGCACATCGGATTACCAGGCGAAGCAGCAGGCAGCGGGCCACCAGGCGGAGCAGCAGGCACCGGGCCCCCGGGCGGAGCAGCAGGCACCGGGCCCCCGGGCGGAGCAGCAGGCACCGGGCCCCCGGGCGGAGCGACATGCATCGGGCCCCCGGGCGGAGCAGCAGGCACCGGGCCCCCGGGCGGGGCGACCGGGCCCCCGGGCGGGGCAGCAGGCACCGGGCCCCCGGGCAGAGCAGCAGGCACCGGGCCCCCGGGCGGGGCGGCAGGCACCGGGCCCCCGGGCGGGGCGGCAGGCACCGGGCCCCCGGGTGGGGCGGCAGGCACCGGGCCCCCGGGCGGGGCGACCGGGCCCCCGGGCGGGGCAGCAGGCACCGGGCCCCCGGGCGGAGCAGCAGGCACCGGGCCCCCGGGCGGGGCGACAGGCACCGGGCCCCCGGGCGGGGCGGCAGGCACCGGGCCCCCGGGCGGGGCGGCAGGCACCGGGCCCCCGGGCGGGGCGGCATGCACCGGGCCCCCGGGCGGAGCAGCAGGCACCGGGCCCCCGGGCGGAGCAGCAGGCACCGGGCCCCCGGGCGGAGCAGCAGGCACCGGGCCCCCGGGCGGAGCAGCAGGCACCGGGCCCCCGGGCGGGGCGACCGGCGTCGGGCCCCCAGGCGGGGCGGCGGGCGCCGGGCCCCCAGGAGGGGCGACAGGCATCGGGCCCCCAGGCGGGGCGACGGGCATCGTGCCCCCAGGCGGGGCGACAGGCATCGTGCCCCCAGGCGGGGCGACAGGCATCGTGCCCCCAGGCGGGGCGACAGGCATCGTGCCCCCAGGCGGAGCGGCGGGCGCCGGACCCCCAGGCGGAGCGACAGGTCTCGGGCCCTCAGGCGGAGCGGCGGGCGCCGGACCCCCAGATGGAGCGACAGGTCTCGGGCCCTCAGGCGGAGCGGCGGGCGCCGGACCCCCAGGCGGAGCGACAGGTCTCGGGCCCTCAGGCGGAGCGGCGGGCGCCGGACCCCCAGATGGAGCGACAGGTCTCGGGCCCTCAGGCGGAGCGGCGGGCGCCGGACCCCCAGGCGGAGCGACAGGTCTCGGGCCCTCAGGCGGAGCGGCGGGTGCCGGACCCCCAGGCGGAGCGACAGGTCTCGGGCCCTCAGGCGGAGCGGCGGGCGCCGGACCCCCAGGCGGAGCGACAGGTCTCGGGCCCTCAGGCGGAGCGGCGGGCGCCGGACCCCCAGGAGGAGCGACAGGTCTCGGGCCCTCAGGCGGAGCGGCGGGCGCCGGACCCCCAGGAGGAGCGACAGGTCTCGGGCCCTCAGGCGGAGCGGCGGGCGCCGGACCCCCAGATGGAGCGACAGGTCTCGGGCCCTCAGGCGGAGCGGCGGGCGCCGGACCCCCAGGTGGAGCGACAGGTCTCGGGCCCACAGGCGGAGCGGCGGGCGCCGGACCCCCAGGCGGAGCGACAGGTCTCGGACCCTCAGGCGGAGTGGCGGGCGCCGGACCCCCAGGCGGAATGACAGGTCTCGGGCCCCCAGGCGGGGAGGCGGGCACCGAGTCACCAGGCACAACCGTGGGCTCCGAGTCAACTGGTATGACCGTGGGCACTGGGTCAGACATTGGATCGTCTGGCTGGACAGCGGGCACTGGGTCACCAGGCATCAGGTCATTTGGCTCGACAGCGGGCACCGCGTCATCTGGCAAGGCAGTGGGCTCCGAGTCAACAGGCACGACAGTGAGCACCGGGTCATCAGGTACCGGATTGTCTGGCTCGACAGCGGGCATCGGGTCACCAGGTATGACAGTGGGCACTGGGTCACCAGGCATCAGGTCATTTGGCTCGACAGCGGGCACCGGATCAGGTACCGGATCATCTGGATCAACAGCGGGCATCGAGTCAACTGGCCTAATAGGATCGTCAGGCTGGATCAGTTCATCATGCTGGGTAGAGGCATCAGGCTGAGTAGAGGCATCAGGCTGAGTAGAGGCATCAGGCTGAGTAGAGGCATCAGGCTGAGTAGAGGCATCAGGCTGAGTAGAGGCTTCAGGCTGAGTAGAGGCATCAGGCTGAGTAGAGGCATCAGGCTGAGTAGAGGCATCAGGCTGAGTAGAGGCATCAGGCTGAGTAGAGGCATCAGGCTGAGTAGAGGCTTCAGGCTGAGTAGAGGCTTCAGGCTGAGTAGAGGCTTCAGGCTGAACCACGGAAGGCAGGCTCACCGGTTTGGATACTGGCAGGATGGTATTGGTTGGAAAGAATTTTCGCTTTTTTCTGGTTTTAACTACTGGAGCACTGCAAGTAAACGCAGGTCTGCAAACGAATGGAGCAGCTGGAGACAGAGAAGAACTGGAGGATGGAACAGGAGAGGGAGCGGTTGCTACAGAGGGCTCTTTTACAGGGTTAAAGGCAGGATAGGTGCAGAGAGTGGGAACAGGGTACTGACATGCGGTAGATAGCAGGGCAGGAGGAGCTGTTGGGAATGCAGGAATAGAGTTTTGAGGAAATAGATTAGAAGCAGGACTGGGTCTTTGTAAGCTGACTGAGGCTGGGTGCAACAAATCTGTCCATGTCTGCAGTATGGGTTGAACAAAGCTGAGCTTACACAAAGCCTGTCTGGTCAATGACTGTACTGCGTTTATACAATCTCTTAGTGTCTGTGGTGAACATGTGGAATAACGCTCCAGAAAGTAACCCACATCATCCTCTAATAACCACACCAGGGACTCTACCTGGTCTGCACTAAATGGTGGCAAAAATTCATCCCTGCATTCGGGGGAACCAGATGAAACCAACTCAGCACAAACCTCAATCAAAGGCTGCACCTCAGAGAACTCTGTGCCCTGATCTACTAGAACATGAGTGAGCCGTATACATTCTAGCAGTTCATCCCGGGTATACTCCTTCAGAGTTTGATAAGCATACTCCCTGTCATCAAACACTAGCAGATATAAATATTCAACCTCATCAAGATCCATCCTTCCCATCAACAAGCCAAGATGGCTTCCCTGTGCAGCCACTTCTGGTCAGGATTGGCCTTGGTGTAATGTCAGGGCTCCCAGGTATGACCAGAGGTGTGTGACTGATGCAGGGAAACGCAGACTTCAGATATGTGATAAACAATACAATTTATTAACACTAACCATACAAACATAAACGCAGTGCAATACTAAACATAATACAGTGCAAACAAACCAAACCAAACCACCCACAGATAACAGTACATACAAGCAAGCGTCGTCAGGCAGGCCGGGTCAATATCAATTGGGCAGGTAGGTACAGGGGGAGCAAGCAGAGAATGGTCGGGGTCACAGGCCAGGTTCAGCAGGTAGCAAGCAGCGTAGTACAGAGGGTCAGGCAGAGGGATGGTCAGGGTCACAAGCCAGAGATCAAAACAGGTAACAAGCAGCGTAGTACAGAGGGTCAGGCAGAGGGACAGAAACAGGATGCAGGACAGATACAGGGCCCAGGACAAACACAACACCAAGGCAGAGTCTGTGGGTCTGGCCATCCCTTAAATACCCCAGCATCATCAGTTCCAGGTGTTAGCTGGCTGAAAGGTTGAGTCTCTGATTGCTGGGAGCACCCGCTGGCCAGCCCTGGTACTGCAAATCAAAAGGCAGGTGAGTCCCACCATTGCTGGCCAGTCCATTCCTAACACTCCTGCAATCAGGCCATCACCTGAGGCTGATTGCAGGAGGTGTATTAAAGCAGGACCAGGCCTGCAGTCAGTGCCTTGGTGTATTGTTTCCCATGAGCCCCTGTACCTTGTATCCTGTGTTCCTATTCATCTGCCTATCTGATTTGTTGCCAACCCTGCCTGATCCTGACCTCTGCTGACTTCTCCTGCTCTGATCCCTGGCTCGTTTGACTACTCTCCTGGACATCCCTAATCTGGTGCGAACTCCTGTTACAGACCCCGGCGAGTGACCCGACTACTCTTCTGCCTGCTGCCTAGTACCACGCTGACCCCACTGTTACCGACCCGGCCCGTTTGACCACGCTCAGTACTCCATCCATCCATCCATCCTGCACGGATCCAGCCATCCCTGGTCACATCTTCTGCCTCTTCACGTCAGGCTCTCTACCTGCATTTACCTCTGGCGGATTCCTCTACCACAGGCAGGTGTACTCAGGGGCCGCGACCTGGTTCCTGTCTGCTCCAAGTCCATCCCCACCATCAGGGGCCCTGGTGAACAAGCAGACTGGGACTTAGACTCTGCGCTCTGGGGAATCCTATCCTGTGGACTGCTAGAGGTACCACCAGGCGGTTGTTAACAGAACCATAAGGCCAGTCCTGACCATTCCACCTCTCCAGCCCTGACTACGCCTGTGTTCCCACACATTTCTGGTCATACTCGGATCTCTGACATAACACCAAGGCCAATCCTGACCAGAAGTGGCTGCACAGGGAAGCCATCTTGGCTTGTTGTTGTGAAGGATGCATCCTGAGGAGGTTGTGTACTTGTATCTGCTAGTCTTAGATGACAGAGAATTTGCCTATCAGACTCTGAAGAAGTATGCCAGGGATCAGCTGCTAGAGTGCATACGGGTCGCTCATTTCCTAGTGGATCAGGGCACGGAGTTCTCTGAGGTGCAACCATTGATCCAGGCTTGTGCTGAGTTGCCTTCATCTAGTACCCCTGAAAGCAGGAATTACTTTTTTCCACCATTCAGTACGGATCAAGTAGAACCACTGGAATGGTTGTTGGAGGATGATCCGGATTACTTCTTGGAGCAATATTCAGCATGTTCACAACATGTGCTAGTGGATTGTATAAACGCAGTGCAGTCTTTGGTCAGACAGGCTATGTGTAAGCTGAGCTTTGTTCAAAAAGTTCTACAGACATGGTCAGATTTGTTATACCCAGCCTCAGTCAGCTTGCAACAATCCAGTCCTGCTTCTAATCATTCCTCTGCTCAAAGCTCTCTTTCTCCATTTCCCACAGCACCCCCAGTTACAGCCCAGTATACCCTACTATCAACCACATGTCAGTCTCCTGTTCCCACTCACTGCACCTATTCTGCCTTTAACCCTGTAAAGAAGTCCTCTGTAGAAGCTGCTCCCTCCGTTTACAGCCCTGCATTTACTTGCAGTGCTCCAGTAACTAAACCCAAGAAGAAGCGAAAATTCTTTCCAACCAGTACCATCCTGCCAGTATCCAAACCAGTCAGCCTGCTGTCTGAGAACCCACCTTCCGTTGTCCAGCCTGGTGCCCGCTGTTCAGCCTGATGCCCTGATGCCTGATGACCCAGTGTACGCTACCCAGCCTGATGATTCTACTCAGCCTGATGATCCTACCCAGCCTGATGATCCTACCCAGCCTGATGATCCTACCCAGCTTAACGACCCGATCCAGCCTGATGATCTGGTGCCCGCTACCCAGCTTAACGACCCGATCCAGCCTGATGATCTGGTGCCCGCTACCCAGCTTAATGACCCGATCCAGCCTGATGATCTGGTGCCTGCTACCCAGCTTAACGACCTGATCCAGCCTGATGACCCGATCCAGCCTGATGACCCGATCCAGCCTGATGACCCGACCCAGCCTGATGACCCGACCCAGCCTGATGACCCGACCCAGCCTGATGACCCGACCCAGCCTGATGACCCGATCAAGCCTGATGTCCCGGTTTCTGTAGTCCAGCCTGGCGTCCCGTTGCCCGTGGTCCAGCCTGGCGTCCCGTTGCCCGTGGTCCAGCCTGGCATCCCATTGCCCGTGGTTCAGCCTGGCGTCCCGTTGCCCATGGTTGAGCCTGGCGTCCCGGTGCCCGTGGTCCAGCCTGGTGTCCCGTTGCCCGTGGTCCAGCCTGGTGTCCCGTTGCCCGTGGTTCAGCCTGGCGCCCCGATGCCGCTGTCGAGCCTGGCGACTCGGTGCCCGCTGTTCTGCCAGGCGACTCGGTGCCCGCTGTTCTGCCAGGCGACTCGGTGCCCGCTGTCGAGCCAGGCGACTCGGTGCCCGCTGTCGTGCCAGGCGACTCGGTGCCCGCTGTCGAGCAAGGCGACTCGGTGCCCGCTGTCGTGCCAGGCGACTCGGTGCCCGCTGTCGTGCCAGGCGACTCGGTGCCCGCCTGATGGCCCGGTGCCCGCTGCCTCGCCTGATGGCTCGGTGCTTGCTGCTCCGCCTGATGTGCCTCTGCTCGCTGCCCAGCCTGATGTGCCTCTGCTCGCTGCCCAACCCGATGTGCCTCTGCCTGCTGCCCAGCCCGATGTGCCTCTGCCTGCTGCCCAGCCCGATGTGCCTCTGCCTGCTGCCCAGCCCGATGTGCCTCTGCCTGCTGCCAAGCCCGATGTGCCTCTGTCCACTGCCCAGCCTGATGTGCCGGCTCCTAATGCCCAGCCTGCTTCTGGAGATCCTGTGTCCAGCAACCTGCCTTCCTGCGGTCTCCTGCAAAAAGATAGGCCTATCAGCAGGAGACCAAGCCAATCGCTTGATTCTGGCAGTGGGATGTCCAGCCAGTTACCGGACCCAGGCGGTGGAACATTTGGGCCATTACGGACTGTTTGGAGCATCCTGAGGCCGCTCCTTTAAGGGGGGGGGTACTGTCAGGAATGGTCTTATCTCTAGTAGTGCTGGGGCTTACCTGCCTTGTGGGCTGCAGTACCAGTGCTGGCCAGCGGGTGCTCTCAGCAGCCAGTGTCTCACTCCTGCAATCAGGCCATCACCTGAGGCTGATTGCAGGAGGTGTATTAAAGCAGGACCAGGCCTGCAGTCAGTGCCTTGGTGTATTGTTTCCCATGAGCCCCTGTACCTTGTATCCTGTGTTCCTGTTCATCTGCCTATCTGATTTGTTGCCGACCCTGCCTGATCCTGACCTCTGCTGACTTCTTCTGCTCTGATCCCTGGCTCATTTGACTACTTTCCTGGACATCCCTAATCTGGTGCGAACTCCTGTTACCGACCACGGCGAGTGACCCGACTACTCTTCTGCCTGCTGCCTAGTACCACGCTGACCCCACTGTTACCGACCCGGCCCATTTGACCACGCTCAATACTCCATCCATCCATCCATCCTACACGGATCCAGCCATCCCTGCTCACACCTTCTGCCTCTTCACGTCAGGCTCTACCTGCATATACCTCTGGCAGATTCCTCTACCACAGGCAGGTGTACTCAGGGGCCGCGACCTGGTTCCTGTCTGCTCCAAGTCCATCCCCACCATCAGGGGCCCTGGTGAACAAGCAGACTGGGACTTAGACTCTGCGCTCTGGGGAATTCTATCCTGTGGACTGCTAGAGGTACCACCAGGCGGTTGTTAACAGAACCATAAGGCCAGTCCTGACCATTCCACCTCTCCAGCCTTGACTACGCCTGTGTTCCCAAACATTTCCCGTCACATACTCAGATCTCTGACAGTCATCATGACAATGCTGGAAGCTGTGGTTGATAATGGTTTACAACAATGGAACTATGTTTTTGGCTCTTTTATCTTCTTATTTTTTTTAATAAAGACTTGTCAAAAACTGTTGTGTTTTTATTCACATTTTAAATTTTTTTGGTGAATGGGTAAGGGTATAGTACCCTTGCCCATACTCATTGCCCATACTATGTACCCCATACTCAGGGGTGGACTGACAACTCATGGGGCCCCCGGGCAATAGGTGATCATGGGGAACCTGTGTCCTTCCCAAACTCAAAAAAGCCTATGAAAAAGGTACCAGGGGCATCTCATGGGGCCCCCTACTGACCCCGGGCCCTCGGGCAGTGCCCGAGTTTCCAAATGGTCAGTCCGCCCTTGCCCACACTCATTCACAAGAAGGGGCCGGGATCTGAGGGTCCCCTTGTTAAACGGGGCTTCCAGATTCCGATAAGTCACCCCCAGCAGATCGCCACAACCACATCCCAGCATGGGGAGTCCGCCAACCCCAAAGCACCCCCCCATGTTGAGGGCATGTGGCTTGGTATGGTTCAGGATGGGGGGGCACTTGCTAGTCCCCCCTTTTCTGTGCTCGGATCAAGGGTGTGGTAGGGATTTAGGAGGGACCCACAATTTTTCCCCCAATTATTTTGGGGTGGGGTTCCTCTTAAAATATAATTAAAAAAAAAAAATGTCAGCCTTGCTGCAGCAGGTTCTATACATTGTACCGATGTGCAACTTTGCAGGTAGTAGACCCAACAGGCATGATATTTAAAGGAATTTTTTTTCTTTACTTTAAGCGATGAAAAATGCCCCTTTACAATGGTACTTAAAAAAAAAATGTCACTGAATCATGTCCCTCAGAGCAGCACACAAGTTCCCATACCCCTTTTATGGCCAATAACGTGCATATAAACCTTCAAAATGGGCACATTTGAATTTATAAAATTTGAAACCCATAGACTTGCATTAAGTTTGTAGTTTGCAGTCGAACTTTCATTGGGTTTCAATGGTTGACTGCAAACTGAACCATCACTATTGAAGACTCACCACTACAAGTGGATCTAGTACGATGTTCTCTGCTTCATGCTGTCATTTGCTTGACCTGGGAGACAGGCTCAAGGGTCCAAGTCATACAAAGCTTCCAGAACAGCTACCAGAAGATTATAGCTCTAAAAAGGTATTCTTTTATGTACCAATGGTTTGAAAAGCACAGCTAGTTGGAGTATTTAGTGCAGATAAATTCAGCATTTTGTTTCACCCTCAGAAATTCTACATCCAGTGCAGGTAATTTCAGCATTTTGTTTCACCTGCAGAAATTCTAAATCCAATTAGAAGAGATCTAATATGGATTCAGTATATGCTGAAAAGACTTTGGAAAAAAGCTCTTGAATCTCTCATGTCACATAAAAAATCTGCACGTCAGCAGTCTACCTTGTTAGCGTGGGCTAATTTTGAAGAGTCTCTCTCTTCTGGTAGTGTCATTTAGTGACTTCATTCAGCAAATGAAACTCAGGTTAAAGAAATGTGTGAAATTATAAGCAACATGTACAAGATGTACAATATTTCTTTAGTTTGGCTTTCAACCTGGCCAATAGAACTGGTCAGTGATACACGCTTCAGTTTTTTTCAGTTCCTGGGTGTCCCCACAAAACATTATTATGGACCAGGTTGAGGACTTTTCATCTATATGGCTATGGTACCAACAAATTCTCAACAATGTTTTCCTAAATCTCAGTAACCTGATAAATTAGGTAACTGCTGGCTAAAATGGTTGCAAAATAAGGCCACCTCTCATTTACATTTGGATGCAAACATTATCTGCTGTCTTGCCTACGCCAAAGTAACGTCCTACATCTGAACAGTGTCAAATACTTTGGCAGACACATCCAGATCAGGAAGGGCAGCACTAGAGGTTGGTTTATCAAAGTTCACTCCAGGTAAGACCAGAAATAGAGAAAAATCCTACCCTTAATCACATAGCAGCTCAGGTTCAGGACTCTGCCTCCCGGTATTGATAAGCTTCTTATTTTTAGATGTGTAACCAAACTGATCATCACACTCAACATCACACAAATCATCATAATCTGGCATAGCAATACCAACATTGCCTGAGGGTTGAGAGTTTGTTTTACTCATTTGGATAGACCCCTTCTTCCCCACAGTTTTACCCCACCAGAAAGAGGGTGTACAGTACAGGCTTCCTGGGCAAAGTGAGAAAGCCTGCAGAATGCCCAACATTGCATGGACTCCTCTTGCTATGTGCATTGTGCCCTAGTATGCTCCAAGTTATGAAACCTCTAGTATCTTATGGGGCTATGGACATGGAAGCTCCAGGGGCTGACTCTTCCCAGGACTTGTACCATGGTTGTTTCTCTCATTGTGGTTATATGGACCTCTACATTTCTTTGCCATATTCATTTGTGGTTTAGTAGCATTAGCCACCAGCAATTCTTTAAGATAGCCTCAATTCTACTGTCACTTTATATATAGTTTGTTGGCCCAAATGAACTACTTTTTTTTTCACTAAGTAATGCGGCTGCTGTCAGTGCAGTATAAACTATATGTAGCATCAGTTATATACAGTATACAGAGCGGTAGTATGGGGACTTCCTGACTTGTTCACAGGAAGACTTCTAATTTTTATGAATGAATTCAAGGCCTCTTTTTATTGGCTGAGGTAGAGATTATGATGTCAACTGCCCACCTCTCCACATTAGAAGGGGTTTTGATCTGGGAATGGGATGGGAAGTCTCCATACCACTGCCAGAACACGCTCTCTCTATACCACTGTCACCATGAATTATTAAAAACGGTGTATGTGTTTTTTAATGTTTACTTTTTTGATGAATGAGTAAAGATACCATATACCCCTTACTCATTAATATGGGAGGCCAATATGCAGACTTTTACAACACTGGACCAGGGTGATGGGCAAAAGGTCATTTTCCACATCAAGATGGGGACAAGGTGCTTAGCCAGGGTGTTCTCTTCTGATAAGGTAGCCTACCATGTTGAAGACATGTAGCCTGGTGGGATTCAGGAGCAGGTGTGCATACTAATCTCCTTCCCTTTCCTGGCCAACCAGGCTGCATGTTCAGGTAAAGGTCTGGTATAGTAAATTAGGTAGGCTGGAGGTTGGCTTCCCACCGGTGCATTGTGCTAACCAGGGCCATCAATAAAGACAGTACAGCCAGCCCTCCTGTATGGGACTTGGGTCCCATCAGTTCAACAGGGGTTGTGGGCACCTAACAAGCAGGAGGGCGGAGTGTACTGCCATATCTCTGAAATCAATCCCCCTTTGGCTCCCCCTACAGTGCTTCTTCCCCTTTCCCTCCCCCCACAACCCGACTGTTTCTGCTGATCCAATTCCCCTTCTTCCTGGCAGTGCTGTTGGCTTCTCCCCCCAATCTCCTGCTGGCTGCAGCTGCTGTGGGGCACAGAAGGATATGTGTCAGGTAGGAGAGCGAGGGGCCCTGTCTTTTCCTTAATGAACACAATGAGCTCCTGTGTTCATTCGTAACTGAAGCATAGTAAACTGTACTCTTGCCGTATGAATGAATGGTTTGTTCATTTGGCTGGAGCCACATGTAACTCTATGGGGATGAAGCGGCTGTACGAAACACAGTCACAGGTCCTCATCTGACAGGTGTTCAGGCGTGGGTTAATAGCTCTGACACACTGTCTGTGTTCAGGGCCATACATTTGCATCCGAAAGCCTATAAAATTGGGACTTGTGGCTGTATTTGTACATCTGCTGCATTCCCAAAAGCTGCCTTGACATAGTTCCAGGTTGCCCCAGCCACATAAACAAACTGCTAATTCACACTGTACAGGCCATAGAGACCACATGAATGTGCCCCAAGACCTCATTCATACACAAAGCTTTATAAAGTCCAATGGGACAAAACATGTCTAAGGTGACGTTGTCACCAGAACCAAAATTTGTGGTGCGGCAATCTTTGAATAGATGTGTGATCTTTCCCTTGTATATGTAAGCTTATTGTAAAAAAAAAATATATGTTGAGGTAGACTGATGAGTGTGTGGTTTGACCCAATATACAAGAGGGGGTCTTACTATCTGGTAGATATTGGTAGGAAGATCACTTGAAGAGGATTGTTGATTAAGGAACTTTACACCTGTGAACATTCTAGTGCTGGGATAACACTGGACTATCATTTTGAGAACTTTTTGGGGAAAGGAGGATGCCAGAAGCTGGGATAATACTTTTTGGGAGACAATTACACAGGTCGGCAAAAACATTTTTTAAAGAGCTGTTTTGGTTATTCCACATAATCTTTGTTTTTTGGTGCTCTGAATCCGAAAATGACCTCCCTTTTGACATAGGACATCACGTTTCCTGATAATTTAGGTAACTATGTTAAATAAGGCAATAACTCAAAATAAATGGAAATAGACTTGTAAAATTAAAGTTTTATTACAATTTTTTCATGAAAATCCTTTTCTGACCTGAAATGAGCTCACCTACACACACTAAACTCGAATCTTCTTCCCTGTGAGGCTCCTCTTGGTGCATTTACTCTTGTGAGTAGCATCTGGAATGTCTCTCTGAAGCATTCAACAGTAGTCTGCCATCATTGTAATGCTCCATTTTCACTGGTATCTCCTTTCCATCTCTTTAATGTCTTGGTGGAATCGTTCACCTTGTTCCTCACTCACAGCTCCCCAATTTTCAGGAAAGTAGTCAAAGTGGGACTGGAGGAAATGCACTTTCAAACTCATCAGGCAACCTAAAGCTTGAAATGCTTTCAGCATTCGTCCGACGATCTTTTTGTAGTGAGGATCTTTGTTATTGCCTAAAAATTTCTGTACGATTGGTATTGCCAAACTCTTGATCAACTATAAGCCTTCTAATGTCTGGTCCGACGAACACACCTTCCTTCAATTTTGCCTCCGACAGGCCTAGAAACTTGGTGACCAAGTATTTGAAGCATTCTCCATCTCTTGGAAGTGATTTTACGAATTGCTTCATCAATCCCAATTTTATGTGGAGAGGTGGTAGAAGAACTTTATGGGAAGGTACCAAAGTTTCTCGGAGGGCATTTTTTTCACCGACTGTTAGCACCCTCGGCTACCAACTCTTCTTGGTCCAGTGATTTTGTCGGTCTTGACTGTCCCATAGACACAGAAAACAAGGGTATTTGGTATACCCAGCTTGTTGCCCGAGCAGCATGCACAAGACCTTCAAGTCCCCACACACTTGCCAACCATGGTCTTCATATTTAAGTTTAAGAACCAATTCCAAGTTCTCGTAGGTTTCTTTCAAGTGTACAGAATGACCTACCGGTATTGAAGCGTAAAAACCACTGTTGTAGAGTAAAACTGCTTTGAGACTTCTTTTTGAAGAATCTATAAAAAGACGCCATTGCTCTGAATCATATTGGATTTTAAATTGACCCATCAGACCTTCAACATCGATGCAATAAACCAACTTGTCTTCCTGGGCGAAGTAAGGAACGAACTCCTTTTCACGATGTCTGAACCATGAAGATGACACTCCTGGCAACAATAAATTCCTGCTTTTCAGCCTTGATCCGAGTAACTCAGCAGCATCTTTGGGAGGATTCAAGTCTCTTACCAAATCATTCATCTCCTCCTGAGAAAACTATTTTGGTCTTGTATCATCTTCAAAGTCAGAACTTGATTTGTCATCTGATTCAGGTATGACTTCACCTTCATTGGGGCTAGGTATCTCTTCCAAGGTAGCAGGGGGCTTGGGTACTGGTATATCTGTGCCATGGGGGATGGGACAAATTGCTGAGTGAAGATTGGGGTATGGAATGCTTCCATTTGGAATTAAACCCTTTCACATAGCATGAACAAAAGTAACAGTCATCACTATGGTTCTTTTGGTCTCGCCATACCATAGGAATACCATAATGGAAAGATTTTTTTCTTACCCTTGAACCAGTTTCGGAGGTCCTCAACACACCGTTTGCACACTTTATGAGGCGCCCAAACTTTATCTCGATCTCCAATTTTTAGTTCAAAGTATGCAAAGTATACTTTTTTCACAAAGTCTGTAATATTCTGCTGTTGCTTCAACACTGTATGTTCACCACAGATGAAACAGAAACTGTCTGCCGAATTAATACACTTTCGCGGAGCCATAACATAACAGTTGAAGAATGACGAGCTAACACAAACTGCGATAAAAAAGTGTGAACATATATATTGCTGACCATCAGATTTACAGTGCTATATTTTTTTTTTACATAACTCAGACAACCCCTTTAAGGTTTTTTTGGCATTTTATATCTTAAATGCACTTATGTGAATTAATTAATAGTAATTTGGACTTTAAATTTGGTTAAAAACCCATAATATAAAAAATACCAAAAATGTAATACATTTTTATAAATTTGAAGACAATTTTGCATTTTGTGGCAAATCATGACGTCTAGGAGTTTTTTCAATATTTTATTTGTTTTCAGCACACCAAAATACATGGAAATTAGATAATAATCAAACAGCTTTTTAGTCGCAGACCTGTTTTATCAATCATCAAGTTTTCATATTTTCCAAGAGCTTTTTTCATAGTGTTTATTTCAAAACTGTATACAATTTTAACCTTTATATTTAGCTGGAATTTTGTACGTGTTGCTGTGTTTGTGTGCACTCATAATGATTCTAGCATACTTTTAGCAAAAAATGTTGTCTTGATGTTTTCTGGAGGGCTTGTCAAGTAGGCTGTACGGAGCCCCATGATTTCTAACAGCAGCCCTTGTACTAACACCCAGTCACAGTGCCGTGTGCGAGCTACACTGGTGTGCAATTGGATAAAATAATGCAGGCATACTTTTTATTGTAACACATTGCATTAATGTGCAGCAATGCTCTATGCCACACATAGAGTTAAATGAATGTAATTAATCAAACAAATTAAAGTATAAAGTGTATTACCACTATTTTGTACATACACCAAGAAGGATCAGGCCAGACTCTAGTGATGTTAAAACATCCAGAGAAATTTAATGAAAAGCTTTCCACATTAGGCCATGCCTCTAACGCCTTTCACCCCTACAGGGCTTAAAGGATAAGTTCACCTGTTAGACAAAAATAATAAATGCACATTTTTTTGCAGGTAAATATTCTCCTTCACTGATGTGCGTTGATGAGGCTGCACTGATAAGCACTGATAGACTGCACTGATGGGCATTGATGAGGAAGCACTGTTGAAGTGGGACTGATATGTGGCAATGATGGGCACTGATAAGCAGCGCTGAAGGGCACTAATAGGCAGCGCTGAAGGGCACTCATGGGCACCATTGAAGGGCACTGATTGGCGGCACTAATAGGTGGCACTGATTGGCAGCACTGATGGGCACTGATTGGCAGCACTGATGGGCACAGACTGGTAGCACTGATTGGCAATGATAGGCAGCACTGATGGGCACTGTTGGGGCTGCACTGATAATCAGTGTCCTGATTATCAGTGCAGATGTCTCCTTTCACACCTGATGGTTATCAGCAGTACTTTCCTCACGCTGTGACAGCGTGATGAAAATGTTGTTGATAACCGGCAAGTCTGTTTACATCTTGATCAGTTTTGACTGAACACAGCTGATCATGTGATAAATGGCCATTTACAGCGACGTAATCAGCTGTGTCCAAAGCTGACTGTGCGCTGTGTGCAAGCAGCCTGTGTTACTTTATGGGGATGCTGCAGCTGTACAAACAAAGTTGCAAGTCCTAAACTAACAGGCATGCAAAAGCTAGTGTGTGGCCCCAAATGTATACAGAGTGCATTCAGGACAGCTAACCAACACCTGTTAAGTTAGGACCTGCAGCTGTGTCAGTTCAGCTGCTGTGTCCCTATAGAGTAACACAGGCTCCTGCACGCAGCTAAAGGTGGCTCAAGCTGCACAAACAAATGGCTAATTCACACTGTGTGGGTCACAATGCCTGTTTGAGCCCCAATTTATGTTTTTTTAAATAATTTTTACAATATTATGTTTTGATTATATTTACATTGTATTTTATTTTTTCCATTAATTTTTTTAAATTTTATATTTATTGGTTGAGCTAGATAGGCTTGTGTCTTTTTCTCCACCTGTCTATGTAACCATGTAACAGTCCTTTTGGGGAGGGGGGCTTTGGTAAACAGACCACTGATTTTTCACTTTTGAGATAGAAATTGAAGATACAAATCTCAGTCCCCGCAGCTGCACTGAATGAATGAACAGGAAGCACTCTGTATGGTGGCCGGGGAGGGGTGATCAGAACACACAGGGCAGTGGGGGAGATACAGCGAGCACTGAGGGCACAGGCAGTGGAATGGGGGGGGTTGTCAGGCACTGAGCACAATTATTATTTCATTCAGCAGAGTCTGGGGGATGGTTCTGCTATAAGTTCATGGTCATTGCAGTGACCCTAAGCTCAGACCAAAAGGCAGAATGCAGCTAATGTAAGTTACACTGACCTGGCCAGCTGGAAGTGGTCCTGTGTCACCAAATGCAGTTTGATGGTAGCAGCAAAAGGGTTAAAAAAAGCCTTGTTGAGAAAAGAAAAACTTGGGTTACCAGCACAGAATGTCTGTTGCCCTCCGCCAGCTAAAGGAATGATTGTCAAACAGCTAGCAATGAAACTTGTTGCTGACAGATAACAGTACTTGTAAGGATTTTCTGTGTTTCTTGCCCTCTCACTAAAGCAACTCCTGAACACTGATGCTGTGACTGATC
This sequence comes from Staurois parvus, assembly GCF_062004578.1. Taxonomy (NCBI): domain Eukaryota; kingdom Metazoa; phylum Chordata; class Amphibia; order Anura; family Ranidae; genus Staurois; species Staurois parvus. Next base: position 2,539,121 of record NW_028317855.1, read on the forward strand.
TCTGTCCCTCTTTTCATAGTGTGTGTGTGTGGGGGAGGGGGGGTGTTAGTGCCCACACCCTATTGGCTGCTGTGAGGCTCTAATGAAGGTCAAAGGCTGAAATATGGTCTTTAGAAAGGTACTGGTGCAGGGAAGAGGGTTGGGTCTACAGAATAGTGATAAATGACACTGAATGGTCTAAAGTTGTGATTGGTATATCCCAAACGTTTGCTTCCAATGCTGTACAATTTTTTTGTTAGTGATATTTGGAATCAATAGCTCAATTTCAGTATTTACTGACAATACCAAATTATGCAGGGAAATAAATTCGGCACAAGATATAGTATCACTACAAGAAGCCCTAGACAAAATAGGGGATTGGGCAGCTCCATATTAGAAGAAAGGTGGTTTAACCATAACTTGTGGAAAGGGTTCTTTGCTGTTAGAGCAATAAAAACGTAAAATTCCCTCACCTAGGAAGTGATACTACCTGAGAATTATGACATCTTCAAAACATATCTACATATCTTCCACAGAAAGCAGATATTAAAGGGCTATGGGAATTGTTAGAGAAAAAAACATGTACACAGGATGGACCTGTGTCTTTTTTCAACATTATAAATGTAGCGTCCTCATAGTTAGCTAGGGGGAGCTAGAACCTGATTGTCAGAGAGTAGCAGCCTGAGTGTCATAGTTAGAAGGTAAAATTAGAAGGCTAGCCCCTCTGGAATTTCCCCCTACTCTAAAGCTTTGGAGGAAGCTCTAGAGGCAGTGCATGGATCTGAGGAGTGGCTGGCTTGTACTCTTGAGGGATCCTGGATAATCCCCAACAGGATGCTGGAAGGGGCCAGGACAGCCCTTAAAAGTAAGAGAGCCTGCTCAGTGGCAGAAGAGGAGGAGGTGGTGCCAGAGCCTGGGAGGGAGCCCAGGCTGGAAAAGGCTCATTTTCAGGAGTAATGCTACAGAGAAGAAAAGCTGTGGACTTCACTGGCCCCCTGAGAGAGGACCACCTGGCGGCAGGGAAGGAGTGGACCAGCTTATAGGCCTGGTAGCAGGCACCGACCCAACTGCCGAACAGGGGAAAAACTCAGTGAGTACATCTACACCACCTGGGCCAGAGAGGGGAGAGAGCATTGGGTGGAAAACCTAACTCTTTCTGCATCTGGGACTATTTCCATCCTAGTAGCTACTACTGGATCTTCTGTCCAGGAATTCCTCCATACAGTCAGATTGAGGAGCATCTGGGGTTGGAATTGTACATTTGGAGATGCTGGCTAGCTCTGCAGAAGAGGATTTCTGTGTAAAGGCTTGTAATATAGTTCAGGAAACTTGTCCTCAGTTGCCATTTCCTTGGGCATCGCATACACCCCTTACCCCATCCAAGATCTACACCCCTAATAAAACTTTAAAACAAAGCTCCAGGATTAGTTTCTGTCTCCTGGTACAAGTCTGAATGGAAAATGTGTATGCGTGCCGGACCACGCATGCGCAGTCGTCACCACGCTCTATTGGCGTGCGTTCCACACTCACTGTCAATGTGAAGCCATATTGAGCTCTTTCCCCTGTCAATATGAATATTGAGAAGCACGAGATCTCCCTCTGCTGATGATTAATAAATATTACCCATGTGTATCACCCATTACTTGAATCATGGACGTGGAATTTTCACCCCTTTACAAGCAAGTACATCTTGTTGCCTGGTAATTTATAATTTATATGTTTCATTATATCAGATTATAATTTATAATTCACATTTTTTTATATATATATATAATTATCCATTGATTCATTTTACATATATTTATTCAAGCTTGGTATATCACTTTATATGTAGTGTCCTTTTCCATTTTAAATATTTTTAAATATGTTTCAATATATATATATATATATATTTTAACATTTTAACAATTTCACTTTAATATAGATATAAGTTCTATTGAAAATGTATACAATTAACTTATTATTTATACTTATATACATACCTACTTCAACCAGCCACTATTCTCATAAGGACATGATTGCATACCAACATTATTATCGAGATCTCTCAAATCTTTCAATTGTTTTGTTTGTTTCTTTTTCTTATGCACTTTATGTGTGTATATGTATGTCTGTGTGTGTGTGTGTATATGTATATGTGTATATATATATGTATATGTGTATATAGGTTTATGTATATATTTTTTAATGTATTTTCAATTGACTTTCATAATGTATTTCTATAATGTATTTCTATGATTATATCACAAATATATTGTTATTTATTCAGATGACACCTTGGCCCCTCCTCCCAGCCTGAGACTGCCCAACCCAGAAGGGAGGGTCTAGCTTCAGTCCTTGGGTATATATGGGAGAGAGTACTCATAATTCAGTCAGCTCTGAAGAAGAAGGGATGCCCTTCGAAACGCGTCAGCTGTTCTGAGTATCTACCCCTATGATGGGACTTGCGCAGGCTGCTTAATGTTCAAGTCCCTTTGAGGACTTACATGCTTGAATTACTTTGCTGTTTGTGAGTATCATTTTGTATTGAATAAAATTTGGTTACTGAGGTAATGCGCAAGGTTGGTGCGCTTTTTGTTTTGTTTCTTTTGTTTCGCTTTGCAGTACTGGTCGGGCTTCCCCAGCCTTGTTCGGAGCTGCACAACCCTATATGCACTGGTGGTCGAATTTTTCCAGTTCTGGTTCCATACATCCACCACCTATTTGGGTCCCAGAGCGCAGGAGAGTTTGTTTCTGGTGGAAAATGTGTATGGCCTGGCTGTTCAGGACTATAGGGGGAACCAAATCTCTAGCGACTCCAAAGGGGGTAGTGCTACATAAACTATGAACTGTGTTGCTTTTGGTGGACTGACCCTACAAGAATTTTAAACAGCTCGAACCAGGTAACTACAGTATAAGGAAGATTATTTAACATAAATTAAGCTGCACCTCTGAATGCCAAGAATTAGCTGCAAAAGCAAACATCTTAGCATGGTTAGTTTTTGTTTTGCCTTCCTCTGTTCTAAAACTGCAGGAGTTGTGAGAGACTGAACAAATTGGACTTGACAATTTGTCTATTTTTGGTGGAGTGGGTGGAGTTTAATTCCTCTTATTTGCTATTTCGGAACCTGACAAATTATTTTCCACACCAAAAGCAGCCATGACATGCACTATGCCTTCTGAGAAGAGATTTGAAGTTGAAGCTGTTGCTCATTAGTGGTGTCAGGTTTTTCAATACAGTATATGCCTATTGAAAGAACACAAGAAAATGCAGCACTATTATCATGCAGCTGACTCTTTCTAAATTAGGTTGCATTTGGGTATTGCAAGGTGAACTTTACTGCCCCCTGCCAAGCAGATGGAGATTGAGAAATAAGATCATGCTGCATCTAAGTACACAGTTGACTAGGTGTTGTGTACTGCACATGCTATGCCGAATGACTTGATCAAAGCAATAAATGCTCCTAATTTTGTGCATCACTTGTGGTTAACTGCTGTGCTAGAAGGGGGGAAATATCCACCTCAAGCTGTCAGAAGTCAAAAACATTTACTCTTTTATACTTCCTACATGCTGGCAAGTATTAAGTTGGCAGTAGTTTGAGCCTCATCATGAAGACAGGCAGATGTCTCTCTGTTCCCTGCTCAAGGTTAAATTTGCCTCTGTATGGATAGTCTTATAGTGTCTGTTCCAATTGAGCTAAGGCTAAAGTGGATTTATACCTAAAACCTATGCAAACGGATCAGGTAACGTGATCAAATTACTGCCAACAGCCCAAATATGTACACAAACAGAATGATATAACACCAAAAGTAAGTTCCTGGGATTTTAAAGGCAGCACCACACATACAATTCATCTAAAAGGCAAAATGCCAATTTTTATTGTAGAAAAAAGACATAAAATTATGAAAGACCACATCATGTCTCCAAAAGATAAAAAAGCATCATAGCCTTTTCAAAGTGTTAATATACATATACAACACAATAACGTGATAGATATACCCTATCATATTACATTACACCCAACCGATGCTTAAAATGGTATGTAGAGGTCAGTTTGGGTGAAGACTTCGGATGAATCCCCCAATTTGTTTGGTCCCTTAAAAATGTGCCAAGCCTTGTGGTAAAGTAAGACAAGTCCAAAAAGTAGAGTCAGCTCATGTGGTGGGCCCACTGTGGATGGTATCCTTCAAACAAAGTGCTTCAAAACTGGCACAACAGCTCAAAGAGCTGAATGATGCCACTGATAGGCGGGCTCCCACAATGTCAGCATAAGCCATCCCCTTGGCAACATATTCAGCACTTTGGCACTTCCTCCGGGAACACTTGCAACCAGTTGGGCTCTGTAGCCCTGGTGCCATGAGGTCTCCTGGATAGGGCATCCACATCCTTATTTCCCACTCTGGGATGATACTTTAGACTGAAACGAAATCCAATGAGGGCAACCAGACAATGATGCCCCATGGTGTCTAACTTAGAGGTGGTCAGCATATAAGTCAGTGGATTGTTGTCAGTCTTCATAGGAATATCAGCCCCATACAGGTAATCTTTCAGTCTATCCACAATCGCCCACTTCAAAGCAAGGAATGCTTCTCTCAGCAGGGGAAAGACTACAGCTTACACACGCCACGGGCCGATGTAATCCAGCATGTTCCTGATTGGCATCTACATGTACAGTCAGGTCCATAAATATTGGGACATCGACACAATTCTAACATTTTTTGCTTTATACACCACCACAATGGATTTGAAATGAAACAAACAAGATGTTCTTTAACTGCAGACTGTCAGCTTTAATTTGAGGGTATTTACATCCAAATCAGGTGAACGGTGTAGGAATTACAACAGTTTGCATATGTGCCTCCCACTTGTTAAGGGACCAAAAGTAATGGGACAATTGGCTTCTCAGCTGTTCCATGGCCAGGTGTGTGTTATTCCCTCATTATCCCAATTACAATGAGCAGATAAAAGGTCCAGAGTTCGATTCAAGTGTGCTATTTGGAATCTGTTGCTGTCAACTTTCAAGATGAGATCCAAAGAGCTGATACTATCAGTGAAGCAAGCCATCATTAGGCTGAAAAAACAAAACAAACCCATCAGACAGATAGCAAAAACATTAGGCGTGGCCAAAACAACTGTTTGGAACATTCTTAAAAAGAAGGAACGCACCGGTGAGCTCAGCAACACCAAAAGACCCGGAAGACCACGGAAAACAACTGTGGTGGATGACCGAAGAATTCTTTCCCTGGTGAAGAAAACACCCTTCACAATAGTTGGCCATATCAAGAACACTCTCCAGGAGGTAGGTGTATGTGTGTTAAAGTCAACAATCAAGAGAAGACTGCACCAGAGTGAATACAGAGGGTTCACCACAAGATGGAAACCATTGGTGAGCCTCAAAAACAGGAAGGACAGATTAGAGTTTGCCAAACGACATCTAATAAGCATTCACAGTTCTGGAACAACATCCTTTGGACAGATGAGACCAAGATCAACTTGTACCAGAGTAATGGGAAGAGAAGAACATGGAGAAGGAAAAGAACTGCTCGTGATCCTAAGCATACCACCTCACCAGTGAAGCATGGTGGTGGTAGTGTCATGGCGTGGGCATGTATGGCTGCCAATGGAACTGGTTCTCCTGTATTTATTGATGATGTGACTGCTGACAAAAGCAGCAGGATGAATTCTGAAGTGTTTCGGGCAATATTATCTGCTCATATTCAGCCAAATGCTTCAGAACTCATTGGACGCCGCTTCACAGTGCAGATGGACAATGACCCAAAGCATACTGCAAAAGCAACCAAAGAGTTTTTTAAGGGAAAGAAGTGGAATGTTATGCAATGGCCAAGTCAATCACCTGACCTGAATCCGATTGAGCATGCATTTCACTTGCTGAAGACAAAACTGAAGGGAAAATGCCCCAAGAACAAGCAGGAACTGAAGACAGTTGCAGTAGAGGCCTGGCAGAGCATCACCAGGGATGAAACCCAGCGTCTGGTGATGTCTATGCGTTCCAGACTTCAGGCTGTAATTGACTGCAAAGGATTTGCAACCAAGTATTAAAAAGTGAAAGTTTGATTTATGATTATTATTCTGTCCCATTACTTTTGGCCCCTTAACAAGTGGGAGGCACATATGCAAACTGTTGTAATTCCTACACCGTTCACCTGATTTGGATGTAAATACCCTCAAATTAAAGCTGACAGTCTGCAGTTAAAGCACATCTTGTTTGTTTCATTTCAAATCCATTGTGGTGGTGTATAGATCCAAAAATTTTAAAATTGTGTTGATGTCCCAATATTTATGGACCTGACTGTAATTCTTAAGGTTTGGAAGGTTCCGCAAGTCAACACTGGAGCCTGAGTAAAGCTTTGCATCAACTTGATGAACACTTGTTCACACTGTCCACTGATTGAATCATGGGACCTCTGTGGGCCCTTTGTCAAAGTGGCCACATCCGGCCGACTGGCTCCTCTTTCAATATTCTTCAGGGGTTTTGTGAGAGGTGCAGCAGTCTTGACAAACCCCTTGATGAAGTATCGATAATATGAACTCCAGAAATGATCTCAATTTAGTGACAATGTTGGGTCGGGGCCAGGTTTTCAAGGCTTCAATCTTGTTGGGGTCTGTGGCCACATCTTCAGCTGAGACTACATGTCCCAGGTAGGTAACTGAGTTCTGGTAAAACTGGCATGTCTTCAGCTACAATTTCAAACCCTTCTCATGAAGTAATTGAAATACTTTTTCCAGCCGCTCTTCAAGCTCTTCCAAAGTTCTTCCAAACAGGATTATATCCTCCAGATATACCAGATCCTTGATCAGATTCATATCCCCCACTGTGCACTCCATCAGTCTCTGGAAAGTAGCAGGCGCTCCAGACAGACCCTGAGGCATGTGGTCGAATTCAAAGAATTCCAGCAGGCTAATGAAAGCAGTAATTTATCTGTCTTCAGGATGCATCGGAATTTGGTAGAACCCACTCTTCAAATACAAGACACTAAACCATTTGGCTCCTTACAGACACTGCAGCGCATCCTCAATTCTGTGGGTGGTGTATTGATCTGGAATGGTTCTGCAATCAACCAGGGTCCTGTAATCAATACACATTCACAGAGTGCCATTCTTCTTCTGCACCACTACCACGTGAGAAGCATAAGGACTCCTGGATTTCCAAATGATTCCAGCTCTCTGTAGCTCAACCAATTGCTCTCTAAGTTGTTCAGGATCCCATAAAGGGACCCGTTGAACCGTAAAAATGGCTTACCTTTACTAAGCCGGATCCTGGGCTGAGCACTCTTGGTGCACCCAATGTCATAATCGTTCTTAAAAAACATCTATCAACTTCACAATCTATCCTCTGCTCTCCATTTCCACTCTTATGACAAAGAGGAGTCTTAGAGGCCAAAATTTCCTCCGCTGGGGTCATTGGATGAATTAGGTACATTAACTGGAGTGGCAGCGTTCACTTGTCCCAACAGTGCTCTGGGGTTCCGGGTGATAGGAGCTTCCGTATTATTGCTGTCACGATCAGAGGATAAGACCACCTGGGTCTGTAAACTCAAGATATAGTGGACCAGTGGAAACAACTAAATAAGTGTACCCAGGTACCCGTACCAATTACAGGAGCAGTATGACTGCACGCAAACTGTGGTGTGTCAGAGTCGCAGGATCTAGGGAGTCATCCAGTCTTTACCAAAGCCACTGGAAGTGTGGATGTGCTGCGAGCCATGCCCAAAGTTGCGGATCTCTAACACACCCGTGAGGGCACAGTGCAACCAAATAGGATGCTGGAAGGACAGGATACTAGGAACCAAGGTAACCTAGTGCAGCAAGCTAGGAAGGGAAGCCAGGGGAGAGGATGTAGGGAACAAGCGTAAAGCACAGAAAATTGGGGGATGCTGAGCAATGGTGCAGAGTAGAGAGACTTAGCAAGCTGGAAAGGAATGCAAGGAAAACAACAACAAAAAACAATGCTGAGAAGGACACATACAGCATTAGGGAATGAAGGGATTCATGGACAGAAACCAAAAGGAATATACTGTAACTGCACAGCCATAGGGAAAACACTGAGAACAAAGACAGGATCAAACTACACACAGAAAATGGGAATACTCAAGTAGTGGGAAACACCACAGGAACCAGAGGGGTCCAGCTTCCATGTGAAGACACGTTGCTCAAACACTAACACACAAGTGCAAAGACCTAATAATACCTTGGTTCAGGGCAGATAGTCAAGCAACTCGGACAGGAGGCAAAACCCAGTGCCGCAGACTCTAACAAGGACTTTACCCTTGCTGTGCTGCAGAGCCCTCATAGTGATCACTTCTGGGACTATTTTTACTCCATCTGTCCTTCTTTTACAGTCTGTCTCCAGAACAACGAATGGCCCTGGTTGATCCCAAGTCAATATAACTCTGGCTTTCATGCAGGTAGCCTTCCCTGGTTGGAGTACTTTCTCTTCAGGCTCACTCTTCCCCTCCTCCTCTTCAGGAGCCCTCAGCTCCTTGACAACCTGCTAATAGACCTGACGTAGCTGTAGGTGGATGCTCTCAATGGGCACAGCATTCTGCTCAGCCAATGGAGTAAGAAACCTGTGGAGCAGGTTGGTGTTGGTTCTGTTTAGTAGAGAGCACTGCTTTACTCCAGGAGGCTGTGGGCAAACAAGGGTGTCAAACGTTTCGACTCTCAGTAAGAGTTGGGTGGAGGAATAGGCGGACAGGTATGTAACCATCATATGGACACTTTTGAGTTCTGATTCCACATATTTCTAATTCTTCTGGCTTCTGTAAAGGTATACGCTTCATTTGTTTGTCATAAAAGTCTCTGTACAATAGGGTCACCTGCGCCCCTGTGTTCAGAAAAGCTTTGGTATACAGTCCCCCCACTTGAATAGAGACTACAGGGGATGGGTCTACCAGCTCGTCTTGAAGTCTATCTGAGTGAGGCTTTGCACTTTGAATCCAAGCTTTCCCTTGCTGAGTTGTTCCCTTTTTTGAAAGCTTTTTTTCAGGATTTACAGACAGGCGTGTCTCGATCCCCCGTGCCTGTACCAGTCAACAGAGTTGGGAGGTGAACTGGCTCTAGGGAACAACTAGTAGGAGATGTCTGAGTAGTTTTGGTCTCCAAAGTCTGTGTCCCTTGGGAAGTGGAGCTCACAGTTTCTTTTAAGTCCTCAGTTGGTTGCTTCACTAAGGACCTCTGAAGTTTTCTGCCAACTTTGGGAAAAACAGCAACAAGGTTTGTACTATATTATCTACTGGAACCATAGGCTGCACTTCAAGGGTTTCCTCCACAGTTGAGGTAGTATGAGTAACACAGGAGGAGGCCCTTGGCCTGGTTCCATTCTGGGCTTCAGCTTTGTGTGCTTCCGCTGAAATCAAGGCCTCTTTTTCATGTATAGTCTTTAAGAGTTTTGAATTCATCACAGAGCCATAAGGATAACTAACCCTTAACTTTTGCACAATTGGATCTAAGGGTTGAGCCCCATTCTGCACTTGGGCCCAAAGGGCCTTGCTGGTTCCTGCAATTCTCACTCATCCCTGTACAACCACTCGATGCAGAATTTTGTCCAACCTTTGCACATAGTCAGACAACTTTTCACCTTCATGCTGATATGGGTGCTTGAACAAGCATGTCAACTCTGTACAGTTCTTGACCCTATTGAACACTTCCCACAAGGCTTCAAGGCATGTATGTGCTGTGGAACCTGGCTTGTCTCGTTTTAATTGTGCACATTGTCAGAAGCAGGAGTTCATAAACTCTCCAGTACTCTCTGCCTCTTTATGGCATCAGCTACTTCCCATTATTCTATGGCCTGTAGAGCTTGATCAATACAATTGTCAAAGTTGTCTTCTCCAAGAGGGGTGGATGCCTTGCCAGAGAAGAACCTTAATCTTCAATAGTTATAACTGGTGACTGAAGTGGAGTTTTTCAATAGTCTCTATGAACTTTCCTAGTTCAGCCAAACTAGTTGCAGGTATTCCCCCAGGTAGAGGGTTCAGGATCAGATGCACCCCTTCTAGGACTCCCTGTGCCTGTATCAGAGGAGCCAGGTCACAGTAGCTACACCATCACTGTTTCAGTCAGTTATATACTTCTGCCTTCTAATGAAAGAGGAATCTCTTTCTTCCATTCTGTCAACACCAGCATACGGAATGTGTCTGGGCCAGCTCTCATATTCAAGAAGCTTACTCTTTGATCAGGAATCCAGGTAGTCAGCATCTGTTAAACCTGCCCTTCAGTCTAGTCACCCCCTGGAAGACTCAGGACTACACACAGATCTCGTTTCATCTGTCGTCATTTTTTTCCTGGAACCATGCGGTGATTTCAGAGGGTTCCATGCTTTCTTCCTGAGATTCACAGATTGGACAGGGATATCCCAGACACGCCCACACATGCAGTGCTACCCTCTTAAGAACCAAGTATTTTGGGTTCCCTGCCTGTTCTGAGCCTGTTTCGGAAGTACAGCCCCTGCAGACACCACTGTGGAACCTTGACCAGGACTACCCCCTGGCTTTGAAACACAAAATAAACACAGTTTAAGGTGAACAAATATACTGACTGTATTGAGGTCAAGGTATAAGGGGTGCAAACACAAAAGGAATGACAATAGATGTGCAACAAATTAAACACTCTAAAAGGTTTAACAAAATAATAAACCACAGTATCACTTTAAATAAGCCGAAGTATCCTTCAGGATCAGAGTTTAAACATCAATTCCAGCTGCAAGATATCTCTCCCCAAGTGAGCTGAAGCAGACTATCAAGATGATGGACTAACTCACTTGTGGGTTCTCAACTGCTGTGAACTGGGTTTAACGCTTGAGATGATTTTTTTTTATAAGCAATGATGTCCCCTTTAGTATCTCATCAAGGAAGGGTGACAAATTTTCTGCGTGCATGATTGGGCCCTAGTTGGTGTACATCAAGGTTAAAATCCTTTTTTGTGTGAGAGCAACATTTCCATAGGATGGTACAGCAACAGAAAGATTCTGCTTAGAGTGTTGTTGAAAAAACTGGGTAATGTCTTTTTGACAGATGACTGCAAAAATTTGTTAAAGTTGAAGAAAGAGGTAGAAGCAGATTTCAGCAAAGTCTGAACCCCTAAAGGTGGTGAACTCGTCTGGGGGAGCAAGTTCTTTTAGAGCTGGAGGAGGCTTGAAATAAGATACTAAGGGTAATCCTGTCTGCAGGGGTACATGTGTAGCAATAGTTCTGCGGATTCAGAATAATAGGGAAACACTAAAGCAGTAGGCAGCAGTACTGAATGGGCCAGGCAGTCTGTGTCTCAATGTGATGAACTCTGGTGTATTGAACTGAACAGGTACTTGTGTCGATCTGGGTTGTGGAACCCTCTCACCCTGTCTGTAGTGTTTACAGCATGAATGTTGATCTCTCTGTTGGGGGACCCCTGTGTTCTCTTGCTCCCTCTGTCAAAGAAGCAATGCAAATTATAGCACTGTGATCTGCCTTTCTGCAGGATTGACTGTCCTGCTCATCAGTGATACCAGTGGCCTGCAGTACCTCTTTTCTTCTCCATGATGATGCCAGATCCAGCCTGGATCCCCTGAGTCCTGCATTGCCTTCTCTACACACACACGTCAACATCCTCTCACCATCTTCCTTCCTGAAAAGTTCCCTGGCTTCTCAATATGTACGCTCCAACCCCTTTGCCAGTTCTTCTGGGAAATGTGGTCTGTTCACTCTTTGTCTGAGTGAAGAAGTCCTGCTATCCCCATACACTTTCAACAAATGCTTTGCTTGGCTTCAATAAAGTCTAAATAACTAAACCACAGAGTACTGCCATCTTGTGATTAGTTAACATTCTGCAATCAGTATTAGTACAGGGTATTACAGATACATATAATGTATTTACTGATTTTGTTTAGTCTTATTAAATCATGTTTTCCTTAACAAGGGGAATAGCTGCAATTACTGATACTCTTCCAAAAATGTTTGTTGTCTAGTTGCCTCAAACTTTAATACTTCTGAATAACTGGCCTTGAACAAATATGCAGCTTGTGAAGTGAAGTCAGAATTTTTGAATTTCATACTGAGTTAGTAACTCAGAAAGCATTAAATTCAGTATCTCTGGGTTTCTCCAGTTTAGTCTTAGCATAACCCACTTGTGGTTTTCTTGTGCTTGTAGTTAAAGTCCCACCATCCCCAAGATATTTATCTCCTGTCTGCGTACTAATACAGATACCAGAACATGCACATCCCGATAGTTTCTCCTGTCTCTGTAGAACTGTAAAGCCTGGTACACACAATACGAAAATCTGCCAAATGACTGTTCCTTTTTTTTTTTTTTCACTCCCCCCTAGTCTGTCTGCAGTCCCCCAGACTACTATCAACATCCAACATTCCATGGACTGATGGCCACCTGTAGAAACCACACAAATTACACATTTCTTCAAGACATATACATTTTATTTTGTATTACTTTTCATTTACCCATCACAAACATTACATTTTTCACACATAAATATTGACTTTAGATTTGGTACAAACAGTAGAGAAACGCTTTGACTCTGCATCACAAAGAGGGTGGGGAAGAAAATTAAGACTTTGTGTGTCACCAAGAAATTACATAGAGTTAAATTGTTTTATTACATTGCATAAAGATGGATTTATAGGTTAAAAGCATGGAAAGATTTGGGTCTAAATGAACATGTTTAAACCATTTTTTGTAAAATAGAACTGCAGGGTCTTTCTAGTGGTTAGCCACAATAGTGATTAATAAGGGTTCATGTGAGACACATTTATAGGGTGTGATCCATTGTTTAGGGAGTTAAGACAGATATATACATTTAATAGATTGAGAAATAGAGTTGAGAAATATTTTACCATTATAAATATATTTTTTTTAATCTCTCTGTCCCCTTCTGTGACATATTAAATCCATATCCTTGTGTTTCATATTAAAAATAGTGGTTTGTGGCTATATTGGTTGAATCTAGTTCAGTTGAAGGTGTGTCATATTATTTTTGATACAAGGTTTGGTTAGTTAGGACATTTATTGGTCTGTATAAGTCAGTTAGATTGATTATAAAATTATAGGGAGGTATGTTTGGTGTGTTACTGCCCTTTTTTTCCCCCTTTGTGGCAATATGGTATCTTTGTATACAATAGTATGCTGTTGAACTGTAAATCTGTGATTTGTCCACTCGATGGCAAGATTGGTTATATCTGGTTATATTTGGTATTAATGTAATTATATGTAGTGTAAATGGGATTGCAATGCTTTGTGGGTAGTTACGGAGTTGGTGGATGATTTCCTGGTTTTTCTTCTCCCCCTTTTGAACCTAAAGGATGGTTAGAGCACACTCAGGTGTCACTTCTGGTTTCGGAAGAAGTGGAGACAGCATGTGATGTAGCATCTGGTGGACGGGACTGAAAGTGATGCACAAACAAGGGGGAATGGCCAACCACATAGCACCGATTCGAGAGAACGGGGGACTTACAATCTTTCAGATGCCTCAGGTGGGCTTGGTTTATATCTGGGTGCCATTTTGTAATGGAAGACATACATGCTTTCTGTCGCCAGTAGGATGGTGTGCATATTTTCTTACTCATTTTTTTTTTATGTTACAGTGGTGGTAGAGATACACCTTGAAGATACATTTTAAATACTTTGCTCATATATATTAGAGGGTAAGATTCTTACTAGACATGGGATAGCACAGTTGGCATTGGCGTTATTATTGGGTTGGCGTTTTTTTACTCTAAATGTAATAAAAGTATTTTGGTTAATTATTACCAAGCTGAGGTTTTCGAGTGGAGGGATTGGTATTTGATGGTAATTTCTATAATATTGGTGTTCTTCCTTTATTTCTATTTATCTATGAGATCTTATTTGAACATGGGATGTTTTGCTGGAAGAGAGATTTATGACTAAAGAGAGGTAAATGGTATATTGATATATATGCCATGCATTGTTAGTTAACAGTGTTTTCCTAAAATGGGATTGTATGTCTTCTTTGTCCCATTCCCCCCCATCATATTGGTTATATACGTGAACTCTGTATTTTTTTTTTTATGTATGATTTTTATGCGATGTAATAAAACACTATTGACATTTTAACTCCATATGATTTCTTGGTGGCACATACAAAGTCCCAATTTCCTTTCCCTCCCTCTTGGTGTTAGGGAGTGAAAGAGTTTCTATGTTGTTTTTTACATGATTAGGGATAGTGTCCACTGGGAAATAGATTGAATATGTTGTACACAAACAAGGCACCTCCACATACAATTTATATTTGGTACTGTACATATAATAAATGAATAAAGGTCAGGGCACATGCCTAGAGATGAGTTCCCCTTCAGACACTTTAATACTTAATTTGCAAATTCACATATAGACTATTTTACCTGCCAAAATATGTATGATTCTGCTCGTTTAATTTGTGATTGACACTGTCCTGTCACACTACATAGCCAAAAATTGGATAATGACAAAATCCCATGTACCTTTAAGATATTTTATCAGAGGAATATATATACTGATATATTATTATTGGCAAAATTTTTATCAAATATTAAAACACCGGCAACATTTATTGTGGCAACCAGGGTCACTTTTTCAGGCTGATGTGCAGAATACTTTTCATATCCTGTAAGTGTCTGTGTTGTGAAGTTAAGTACTGCCATACCTAGCAGTGCACGTTCTGACTGGCTACACAAAGTATTCTGTAAACCAATGAGAAGAAGTGGCCTTGGTTGTCACAAAACGCCTTAAAGGTGTCTTAACAATTCCATCAGTAAATTTATCAATTCCGCCAATAAAACCATGTCAGAGAATTCTTTCCAAAAGAAATGTCTGAGCTGAAATACCTCAAACATATATTTTTTGCAGTATCCATTACTTGATTCATTACCAAGACCACTTAGCAATGGACTTCTCCAAAAAAGGTCTGAGAAACCAGAACAGTCTTGAGAGTGAACCACAAAAAGGGTCTATGTGGAGTCAAGTATATTCTTCACAAGAGTGGTATCTATTTGCTATCCATTTCAAGGTTCCAAGCAACCGCACAGATGCAAGTACAGATATTTTCTTTTTATAAAAACTCACCATGTATTATCTAACATAGAGCTGTTGCCAGAATTAAACCATACAATTTTCTCCTATGTTCTTTCCACCCCTCTTTCTTTTTATCAGGAAAAATGACATTTTTGGAGATATTATTTGAAGAGCACACTACATTGCCATATGGGCGACACCAATTTCGGTATTACAATTAAGATATACAATCACATCATCTTCCTGCCCCAGATTGTTGACTGGAAAATGAAGGAGTAACAGCACACTGGTGTTCTTTGTGTTTTTGGCTCCTGTTAGCATATTCCATGGGTTAGGCACTGTGGAAAGCATGATAGTTCATACTTTTGACAGTAAAAACAAAAAAAAAAAGCACTTTGTCCTCATTTTCATTTGTTAATGTCATTTATTTTAATGCTATTTTTTATCACATGATTTTATTCAACAAGGTATTGCAAATTTTTGTAGCCATTAGCTACCACCAAGAGCTTGACTGCAGTACTATAAAATCTGCTTGGTTGCCATGAGTTAGTGTACTCTGCACTGTATTTTGAATTGTCTTATTGGGTAACCAAATTTTAATATGAGTTAGTTTATTATGTGACATTTCTTATGCCAAGCTTAGAATAAATAAGCACAGTCATTGAGTGAGATGGTTTAACAGTTGCCACGACTGTATGATTTATAATTAAAAAATAAGTATACATTGTCTCCAAATAATCATCTAGTGATTTCAAAATGTAGTCAGGGATTCCATATTAAGTTGGTTAGTAGAGGAATAAAGAAATCTGCATTGAGACTGCATTTGACAGTGACCTTTAGGTGCTTCAATTCTCAGAGTAGAAAACAGAAGCTAGTTGTAAACAAGGTTCACTTCTGACAGATGGATTGAATGACAGAGAGGTTGTGTGTGCCAGAATAGCCCTGGCAGAGGAGGAAATGTTCAATGGAATCCAACAGGAGAGGAGGTGTGAACAGGTGCGAGGCTGCTGTCGGAAGGGGAACCAGATGGAATGAGCCAGAGCCAGTTTATTTAAAGGAAAAAGCAGAAAACATTGATAAGTTATGGGATCAATGGCTAAAATAAGGAAGGTTAGCAAAATAAACTACCTAATTGGAAATATATCAACATTATTATACTCAAATTAAATTGAATTTTTCTTTTTGTTATATTTTTTTAAATTGTGGAATTCATTATTTTTCCAGCTTCTGTTAAGACTTGCTCTTCCAGTTTTTCTTAGATTCAGTATTCTGCTCTGCTAAAATGGTTGTTCAGAAATTGGACATTTGTTTGTGTCAGTGAAGAATTGGCCTTGCAGGGTTTTCAAGTCTTAAAAAAGAAAAATGTGACAGTAAATAAAACGGTAAATGTAATCTCAATAATAAATAATAATTTAAATAAAATATGGCTACTGTTCTCATATCTAAAGGAATGCACATTTAGAAATACTAAATTACATTATTTTTGTGCAGGGCTAGAGATGAGCTAACTGATCTGCCAAGTTTCATGACTTGACTTGGATTTGTCCAATTTGCTTGAGGCAAAGATTCACCAACATTTGATGTCTGCAAGGTGTTTTTTTGCCAAAAGTCTCACACCCTATTTCTTCCTGGAGTGACATCTGCCTAGCTCCCTCATAATGCCTTCCAGACCTCCCAGCCTCCAATGTGTCTCTCCTGTCCAAAGCAAAGATGGTTGTATCATAAAACATAATCCCCAGAGGCGACCATTGCAGCAGAATAAAACTACATGTAGGTGTCCCTAAACAAACCCCTGAGCTGCGCAATACCTGGAAAATTGCATGCTTTTCCACTAAGGAAACCTTCATTGAGGAGGTATTGAGGCTTCCAATGCTGACCTCAGATGCTGAAAATACCAATTCTATGGATGTATTGCTGATTCAGTGGTTCCAGTATTTTTTCAGTCACTAACCTTGTCTTCAATACTTTGGAGGGAGATCCTCTAATCTGCATACTTGTGCGAAGACAGTCATGCAACTATTATTTTAAAAAGTAGGTCAACAAAGCCAGCCTGTGTATTTCTCCCCACACAGATTTTCTTCAACATGCCCAGAATTTGCACCATCAGCACTGCTAAGATACTTTTTTGTGATTTTAAATTGTGATTTTCCAGCCATGTCTGCTTACTGCAACAGCGCTGGCAAGTGTTTTTTTTTTATGTATTACTATTTAACCACAGACTCCAATCCATCTGTTGTTAAACGTGACCTCTAGGCACAACTGTTCTCAACTCCTTCTCGGTTCCCTTTGTGAAACTTTGGGTATGGTATGGTAGAAGCTGCAAGATTCAGCACAATCATGGTGGATGCATGTCTTACTTAACACCGCAGATGTAAATAATGCTGCCAAATACTCACATATGGTATATGGATGCAGAACTAGGTGACAAGTGTTTGCTTACCTTATTGAGGAGGGATGAAGCATGTGCAGGGGAGCCCAGGATCAGGATGGCTGCTGCCTAGCAGATATATTCTGGAAACCGAGCTAGCACTCTCAAAGGAGGGGATCGTGATGAAGTGAATTTTAGTGGTAAATTCTCCAGGGGACGAGCAAGTAAAACATTATAGAATCCCGTTTAGGTCTATATGAATGTGCATTTGTGTGTATATGCATCTCACAAGTGAATACATATTAAGGATTACCATGAAAGTACTTGTGGAATGATAAAGATAACACTTCATATGAACTTTTGATAGTAATATAGTGTCAGATGAAGTCTCCAAACAATGAATGTGGTTTTAAAATATTTTTTATGTGTTTTAATAAGTGTTATATCTTTTGGGAGCTTAGCTGGTAGCAATGATCTTTTTACTAAAGCTAAAATGTTTTTATCTTAATGCATTCCTTGCATTAAGGCAAAAAACATTTTCCATTTCTCTGCCCCCTACCTTCACTGTGTGAAAGGGAAGATTGGGGAGAATAAATCCAGCTCTGTGAACGGCTGCATCTCCTCTCCCCTCTCTTCCTCTTCATACAACACTCGAATGTCAATCAAATGCAGTGAGGAAGAAGTGGGAGGGGCTCCATAGACACACAGCTCGGGAGAGTTCAGACACTGTGTGCCTCCATAGCAAACTGCTTGCTATGGGGGCATAAAAAGAAGAGGAGGAGCAAGGAGCACAGCCAGGGGACCCAAGAAGAGGAGGATTGGGGCCGCTCTGTGAAATACCACTGCACAGAGCAGGTGAGCATACCATGTTTGTTTAATATGGAAAGAATGCAGAGCAACTAGAATGTGTATAACCCAAGTCTTGATACTATTCTGGACACCTGCTTTATCTAATCTCTATTGGGACACTGTATATCTACAATAAATTCATGCCAGTGTATGAGGGAGGTTCAGTATGAAAATGAATGCAATATAATATGAAATCTGATATCCTCTTCTGGACTACATTTTCTTATTCTTGCATGGAGATCCCTGTTATTATCTACCAACCTGCATTCCTTGAATGGCACTACGATTCTAAAGGTTGACCCACCAAGATGTGTGCAATTATTCAACTGATAACTTCAAACGTTCAAATTAGATGTGTTGAGTAGTGGTTGACAACTGTATGAATGAACCACCTATTCATATGATATGTGGCACCATAAAGCTTTCCAATATGTGTGTATTTGAAGGGTGTTGGAGGTTCATGGAAATGTTTTTAAGATATGTTGTGTGTCTATTTTTGTATATCTTAAGGAATAATCTATATGCTCTGACCACCAATTTATGATTTATTCATAGGTGATATATAAAAAACCCCCACATATCCTGGTTGAATCCATAACTAATCTTCTTTTTTGTACTTGGGGTTTTAGTTATGATTAGGAACTCCCGGATTACTAATACCAAAGACCTTGAGGTTTTTAGATGGTATTTTTTTTAACACTCAGGCAACAGCAGGAGCCATTGGCTCCTGCTGCTGTCAATCAAATGCAGTGAGGAAGAAGTGGGTGGGGCTAAGTCCTTCTGTGTAAGTCTATGGAGTGTAGCTCCATAGACACACAGATCAGGTGCATACAGACACTGTGTGCTTCCATAGCAAATGGCTTGCTATGGGGACATACAAAGAAGGAGATGAACCAGGAGTGCAGCCAGGGAACCCAAGAAGAGGAGGTCTGGGGCCACTGCATATAGCAGGTGAGCATAACATGTTTGTTTAATATGGAAAAAGTGCAGCACAACTAGAATGTGTAAAACCCAATATAAATGTTCAAAAAAAAGTAAAAAATTACAAATGCTTGTAAAGGCATAAAACACAACTGATGATATAAATAAAAAAGTGCAATAAATCCCAACATCCCGTGTATATACAAAGCTTAATAAACCATATTCCCCCTATAAACTACATAAATACTATAAAAAAAACAATGTAAACATATACATATTACACTAATATAATCAAATGCAAAATTCATAAAAAGTACCAAAATATCCAGTGAGAAATTTCTAAATTTCTTTCTTCAAAATATCGTGTTTCGTGACATGCATATGTCATGCATGCTCAATATAAACTTGCTGATGTACTCCACCGCAGTGAACCATCATTCTGCATTGGTGCCACTTACCTCGAGGTTTAACCCACACAAAGGTAAGGTCAAATTGACTTGTAATAGGTAAGTATCACTTTAAGACTGCAAGACTTCAATGTAAAAAATAAAACAAAAAGATCTCATGCTGCAGTATCAGAGTAACTTGATATTTATTAAAAGAAGATTAAAAACACTCACAAGAACTGTTATATCGTTAATTTTGTTTTATGCATTTACATTCGTTTGTCATTTTTTATTTGAAAAAAAAGTGTGTGCACATTTATATTGTGTTATACACATTCTAGTTGCTCTGCACTTTTTCCATATTGATTTTGATTGGTGTTTGAACGCACAACAGTGAGGAGCTGCAACATAATATACAGGTGAAACTCGAAAAATTAGAATATCGTGCAAAAGTTCATTTATTTCAGTAATGCAACTTAAAAGGTGAAACTAATATATGAGATAGACTCATTACATGCAAAGCAAGATAGTTCAAGCCGTGATTTGTCATAATTGTGATGATTATGGCTTACAGCTCATGAAAACCCCAAATCCACAATCTCAGAAAATTAGAATATTACATGCAATCAATTAAACAAGGATTGTACATAGAAGAATATCGGACCTCTGAAAAGTATAGGCATGCTATGTACTCAGTACTTGGTTTGGGCCCCTTTTGCAGCAATTACTGCCTCAATGCGGCGTGGCATGGAAGCTATCAGTCTGTGGCACTGCTGAGGTGTTATGGAAGTCCAGGATGCTTCAATAGCGGCCTTCAGCTCTTCTGCATTGTTCGGTCTCATGTCTCTCATCTTTCTCTTGGCAATGCCCCATAGATTCTCTATGGGGTTCAGGTGAGTTTGCTGACCAATCAAGCACAGTAATTTTACGGTCATTGAACCAGGTTTTGGTGCTTTTGGTAGTGTGGGCAGGTGCCAAGTCCTGCTGGAAAATGAAGTCAGCATCCCCATAAAGCTCGTCTGCGGAAGGAAGCATGAAGTGCTCCAAAATCTCCTGGTAGACAGTTGCGTTGACCCTGGACTTAATGAAGCACAGTGGACCAACACCAGCAGATGACATGGCTACCTAAATCAACACAGACTGTGGAAACTTCACACTGGACTTCAAGCATCTTGCAGTGTGTGCCTCTCCATTCTTCCTCCATACTCTGGGTCCTTGGTTTCCAAATTAAATGCAAAAGTTGCTTTCATCAGAAAAGAGGACTTTGGACCACTGAGCAACAGATCAGGTCTGTTTTTCTTTAGCCCAGGTAAGACGCTTCTGACGTTGTTTGTTGTTCAGGAGCGGCTTGACAAGAGGAATACGACATTTGAAGCCCATGTCCAGGATCCGTCTGTGTGTGGTGGCTCTTGATGCACTGACTCCAGCCTCAGTCCACTCCTTGTGAAAATCCCCAAAACGTTTGAATGGCCTTTTCCTGACCATCCTCTCCAGGCTGCAGTCATCCCTGCTGCTTGTGCAACTTTTTCTGCCACACTTTTCCCTTCCACATAACTTTCTATTAATGTGCTTTGATACAGCACTTTGGGAACATCCAACTTCTTTTGCAATTACCTTTTGAGGCTTTCCCTCCTTATGGAGGGTGTCAATGATGGTTTTCTGCACAACTGTCAGGTCAGCAGTCTTTCCCATGATTGTGATTCCTACTGAACCAGACTGAGAGACCATTTAAAGGCTCAGGAACCCTTTGCAGGTGTCATGGCTGAATTAGCTGATTAGAGTGGGACACTTTGAGCCTAGAATATTGCACCTTTTCACAATATTCTAATTTTCTGAGATTGTGGTTTTGGGGTTTTCATGAGCTGTAAGCCATAATCATCACAATTATGACAAATCACGGCTTGAACTATCTTGCTTTGCATGTAATGAGTCTATCTCATATATTAGTTTCACCTTTTAAGTTGCATTACTGATATAAATGAACTTTTGCACGATATTCAAATTTTTTGAGTTTCACCTGGTTTTTGATATATATTTGGGTTAGAGCAGATGTTTCCATTTGGTTTGTTCATGACATGTTTGTTATTTTAATTTAAAAAAAAAATTGACTTTAGTAACACTTTAATATTATGTGACATGTAATAAAAAACAGCGCTAAGTAAACAAATAAATCACAAACAGAAAATCATATATGAAAGTCCATAGCAGCCCATGTGTAAATAAATAATCAACAACAATTTAGTCCCATGTGAATGTGCAGATGTAAAAGACTTGAAAGACCTTCACCACCGTGTTTCACCAATGATAGAAACCTCTTAACAGATCTGGTGGACCAAGTTATAAATGGTCAAATTTTCTTAAGTGGTTTGATCCTTCATTGGCTCCCAGCGTATGATCAGACACCGCACCTCCGCTTGCCGAGATTGGCACTAGGGAAAAAAACATATACTTCCATAGTGTAGTATATTTAAAAATAATGCCTTTTATTTGATCCAAAAGTTTCCATAAAATTATCATGGTTAAAATCATGCAGCTTCACCGCATATATACAGTGTTTAGAGCAAACAAAATAGCAGGCTGATAGCTTACGAAAAAACGCAGGCTCTGACCAACACTTGTGCGTGATAACATTACGTACAGGCCGCACCTACATGTTTCATCGGAAACGATGTCTTCGGGGGACAGGCTGTTTTTTTCTCTGGTGCCAATCTAGGTAGGTGGAGATGCGTTGTCTGATCCTACCTTGGGAGCCATTGAAGGAGCAAACCACTTAAGCGCATTTGACCATTTAAAACTTTATGGTCCATCAGATCTAGTAAGAGGCTTCTATTGTTGGTGATACATGGTGGTGGAGTTCTTTCAAGTCTAAAGGTGCACTATTGATCAGCGGATGAGCTGTTTTTTTCTACAGCTTTTTCTGTGAAGTGATTACATTTGCACATTCACATGGGACTAAATTGTTTATGTTGATTATTTATTTACACATGGATGGCTATGGACTTTCACATATGATTTTCTGTTTGTGATTTATTTGTTTACTGAGTGCTGCTTTTTTATTATTTTAATGGTTTAATTGGTATCACAATTTTATATAGCAGCTGCTTGCACACTCTTATTGGATTGTCTTTGACCCAGCGCTGATTTATTTTTATTTGATTATGTAACAAGTGACTGAACAATTTATAAGAGCCAGGCCCACATGGCTTCAATATCATATCCACTGTTCCAAATTTAACATAATAACTTAAAATAACATGTCTCAATAAGAACCCATTCCCGTATTTAAAACCAAAAACTCAGAAATTCTCATCAGTACCAAAACCCTCCTGTAATGCACTCCACCTTAAATATTTGCAGAAGGAGACAGCAATAAAGAGGGTATCTTGAAAATACTGGAATGTCCTGACCTATTAGTGGTTACGAAATGTGATGTCACAAGCTTAATTAAAATTAAACTTTAAAAAGTATGTGCAAAGTGAGATATTACGCTTTAATATGGTGATGACATCAACAAAGTATGTGAAGAGCACTGGGTGTGATTGACCTTGGCTGTCACATCATTTCCTGTGAACATGGCCATATTAGGAAAACTACATCTTCCATGCTTCAATCTCTGCATGCCTAAAGACTGAGGACATAGTGGGTGGTAGGCAGCCAATGAAATAGGGGAGCTGGCTGGCATTGAGAATGCTAGTGGCAACTGTACCCACACCAGACAGAGCTGATGGTTTTGAGGCAGTACTGCCACTGCTGGAGTACCAGGGGACTGTTAGGTTAGGCAACCAGTAACACTGAGCCTGGAAACAATGCAAAGGAGATGGGTATATTTATGTTCTTATGCAGAATCAAGTTTAAGTTTCGTACAAGATTGCTGGACACAGCAACGTACTGTATGCCTGTAGTTTAGCTTTAGGGTTTTTCTTAAGAATAATAGCATTAGCAATGAATAGCAATAGAGTGATGGCTTCCACATTTTCTTCTTTTTCCTATGGCTTATGTTGGCCAAATGTACGTTAACTCTGCCACTCCTCCTTCCTGTGGTTCAGGTTCACACTACTTTCGTCCTTGCACAATGCTCAGACATCAAAGAGAGTAGGTAACATAAAACAAGAACGCAAAACCATAGTGCTCTCTACTTACTTTATTTGGGAAAAGTGTACTCTATTTGGGGAAGTATAACAAGCACAATTTGACCTACTGTATGTATGAGGTCTATTAAGGAGGTGAGCATGTATTTCACCAATTGGTGGAGGCACAAGTTTAAGAGTGAAGAATTCTAAGTCACCATTCACACAGTGGTGTTGTAGTTCTGTCACAACTATTGGACACTGTTTTTACAATTTCGACTAGAGTAATTTGATTTGGGTGCACAATATAATTCTATTTTACTACATATTGTTGCGCTACACTAATTTTGTGGTATTATATTTAAAGGAGATGTTGTGAAATTACCTGCACAGTGTTTGAGCGGCAACAACATTTTATTATATTAATTTTTTACCCTCTTCACGCCGGCCGAACGCAAATGTGCGGTCTCCCGGCGTCTTTCGATCGGGACCTTTCCCGATCATGTGACCACCATGACGGCGTGTCATGGCGCTCACATGACCCTAAACCCCGCCCTGCCTCCCGGCTTCTGAAACCCTTAAAGGGCTGGGAGGAGCCGACGTGAAGGGGTTAAATTATATATGCATATTTATTTATTTATGACTATTGATTATTATCATTATCATTTGTTTGGGTTGCGCTGATTGTATTTTGTTTTCTGTCAGAACACAGAGCTGGTTATTGGACCAATAACAGTGATCACATATGTAAACAAAGGCTGAATGTTGCAGCCAGCCCTCTGTTTCCTCTCGCACTGATGAGAGAAAATGGTGTTTCAACAGCAATCACAGCAGTTTTTTTAACACAGTACAGTGTCACTAGAGCAATTAGCCAGTGTCCCTGATCACTAGCCACCCTAGTACAGTGTCACCAGCCCAGTGCAGCCAGTCTGTGTCTCTGATCACTAGCCACCTCTGTACAGTGTCGCCAGACAAGTGCAGCCAGCAACAGTATCCCTGATCACCGCCACATCAGTCACATTGTCCCCAGACCAGTGCATCCAGCACTGTGTTCCTGATTGCCGCCACATAAGTCCCAGTTTCACCAAACCAGTGTAAGCCAGCAACAGTGTCCCTGATCATTGCCATCCCAGTCTCCGTTTCACCAGGACAGTTTAATCCAGAAACAGTGTCCCTGATTATTAGCCACACCAGTACCAGTGTCACCAGACTAGTGTAAGTCATCAAGAGCGTTCCTGATTTTTGCAACACCAGTGGCATTGTCACTAAAGCAGTGCAGTCATAAAAAGTGTTACTGATCACTAACCACACACTAGAGCTAGTGCAGTCATCAACAGTGTCCCAGATCACCACCACATCAGTACAGCGTCACCAGAGCCAGTGCAGCCAGTAGCAATGTTCCTGATCACCGTCACACCATGAAGTGTTGCCTGCCTCTTGTACTGAGTTTGACTGCTCCTGGCTCCTCCCCTCTGCTGAGTGCCCCCATAGCAAGCCACTTGCTCTGGGGTCACTTGTGTGTGCTGTCTCCTGAGCCAGCTCTATGTGTCCATTGACACACAGAATGCGGCTCATCCCCAATGCCCCACTCTCTTATCACTGACTGTGATTGAAAGCAGCTTGAGCCAATGGCTCCCACTGCTGCCTCTCTGTCCAGTGAGGTGAAAGAGTGCCGAGAGAGCCGCTGCTCTCGTGCACATTGCCAGATCAGGACTGGGCCCAAGTAAGCAAAAGGGGGGCTGGGTAGGGAGCTGCATGCAGATGGTTTTGTTTACCTTAAATCACAGAATGAATAAAAGTAAAGAACTTGTACCTTTTGAACCATTTAA
Organism: Staurois parvus; assembly: GCF_062004578.1. Lineage (NCBI taxonomy): Eukaryota > Metazoa > Chordata > Amphibia > Anura > Ranidae > Staurois > Staurois parvus. The sequence continues at coordinate 2,564,515 of NW_028317855.1, forward strand.
GCTCCTTCAAAGTCTGAAGATGGTTCTTGAATGTTGGGCTCCTCTATTTTGCCAGGCTGCAAAAAGTCATACAAATGTGGTAACCCCATACTTGGGAGGAGTAGCAGAAATGTGCTTTTGAGTGTAATTCTAAATATGCCCATATTGTGTGTTAGGAATATCTGATTGTTTGACAAGTTTAAGAAAAAAATTATTTTCTGTCTGCATTTTCCAAGAAATGAAATATTAAAAAAAAATCACTATGCCCAAAATACTGTTAGCTGTTTGCTTTCCAAAATTTGGGCATTTTGTGGTTGTCCTGGTGCTCCCAAGCCTCCAAAATGAGATAGGTATCAGGAAATCAAATGTATAATTTATGCCCCTTACAAGGCTGAAATTGCTCCTTGGACTTTGGGTTCCTTCTATGCAGCTAGGCTGCAAAAAAACTCACATGTGGGTTACTTGTAATACTCATAAATAGCAGATAGTGTTTTGGGGTGTAATTCTAAGTATGCCCATGCTGTGTGTGAGCCATATCTTATTAATTACAACTGTGTGTCAAAAAAATACATTTTCATATTCTTTCTTCATTTTCCACAAAATGTGATCATCAAAAGACAGAAAAAGTCTCACACATATGTTATCATCATATGCAAAAGGAGTAGAAAAACGTGTTTTGGGGTGTAATTGTATGCCTTTGCTATTGGTGAGAAATAACTTGTTAAAATTACAAAAAACTTTAAAAATATAGTGCGGCAGACTATCTCCAAATAATATTCCTATAAAGTGAAATATATGTAAAACAATATATGTAGAAAGAGCAACTTGCAGAAAAAAAGGAAATGTATCTTATGACATAAAATTGCTTACGTGCCAATATACATAAAAAGTCCAAATATTATAAAACGTGCATAAAGTTCTTTAGATCAAAAGCTCAACAAATTGTCTGTGGATCAGGAGTCCTCCACTGATTGATCTAAACTGATGACAGATCCTTCAATGTGTGGACACAAATCGGCAAGCACCACCACCTCATGAAATGCACATTCACCAGAAGTGGATGCTACCATAAAAGTAGCAAACACATTGTATCATCTTAGGTAAGAGTTATCTCAGGTAATGTATTACCTTCCACAATTATCTCCTCTCAGTGCCAAAACTCAGTGCCACAATCATCTCCCCTCAGTGCCAAAACCCGATCCAAGCTGTGGTAAATAAAGGTTGCACATGGGCCAAGTATGGCCATAGTGTAGTATTTTAATTAAATCCCATACATTGCATCCATATCAAAATGGAAAATATAGACAGCTTAAAAGCACTCAGAACTCACATGTAAAGCCACTGCTGCTCCGGATCGTGCAGTGGCGTGACATTAGCACAGAGTCTCCATCTGACGTGTTTCATCCAATGGGACATCTTCAGGGGATGCATTTTTCAAGGTATTAAACTTATTCATTTGGTCTGTCTCTAGATGTAAGCTAAAGCTGACTACTTTATATAGACCTCAGGAAGAGGGAGGTGTGGCTTTGACTCATGGCTGGATCTAGGGGGGTGCTGGGGTGGGCTGTGGCCCCCCCCAGATTTCAGTTGTGCCCCCCCAGGCTGGGTACCCCCTCCTCCCATGTACTTTGTGTCGTGCCCACTGCGCTCTCTCCCCATCCCTGCTCTGACAGATGACTGCATCTAAAGTAATCTATTCAGACAGGAGCGGCAGAGAGGAGAGAGCGGGGAGGAGATGAGGGCTCTCTGTGATCTCCCCCTCCTGTCATAACAGCAATCCTCCATACAGCAGGTTACATAGGATCACTAATACATCTGACGGCTTCATCACCCACCCTCATCCACATTTCCAAGAGTTGAACAGTCTTTGGAGAGATGGGGGTGGGTAATGAAGCCGTGTACTGTCGGATGTAATAGTGATCCTATGTAACCTGCTGTATGGAGGATCGCTGTTATGACAGGAGGTGGAGACCACAGAGAGTCTGCATCTCCACACTACTTCACTACTCCTGTTGTTTCCTCATGTAAGATTGGGGGAGGGGGAGCATGTGGAGGAGGTGTCTGTGAAAACACCCTGGAGGAGGGGAGAAACACGTTGACGCATTTCCGGCTTCGCTGTCCAACATACCCATTCACTTTCAGTGAGTGGAGCACACACTGGCGTGTGGTGCTCTCAGGGGCCATCTTGCTTGAGGGTGGATTCTTACATGCTGTCATCTATTGCTGACTGGGAGATCTTTACCCTGGTGATGTGGCGTTCTGGCTCCATATAAACAATAAATGCTGATTATATTCTTTTAAAATGTGAGTGGTTTGGTATTTGCATTCATCCTGTTTGAATCTTGCAATAATACACTATAATAATTTTTTCTTTGTACCAGTCATCTTTCTATGGCAAGTGATCTCTGGTGATTCTGGAGGTTGGAGGCTGTTTTTTTACTACGGTTTGGAGTTCTAAGGCATATATCTATACCTGCATTGCGGGATTTCCACCTAAACCTGGTGAATGGAGTCTGAATTGAATGGGTCTAGGATTCCAAAACCCATAATTAAGGCATTTTATTCACCAATATCTGATGAGTGCAGTATGTGATCTGAGCACAAACGGGAGTGAACACGGGTCAAGGGTCTTGGAATAAGGATTTTTTAATTTCACTCTACTCACCATATTCAGCTCAAAAATTATTTTGTTGGAGTGGGACTATTCAATTTATATATATATACAGTATATATATAATACGTTTTTTGGATGATTTTTATCATTTATCATATAATATTTTTTTCAAGTATTGATTTGCGCTGTTTAATGTTTTTTATTGTTGTTTTATTAGCGTTTAAGGAACAGCAGCATTTATTTGGGAATTATTTTACTATTTTTGGCGCTTGTGATTTTTTTGTATATATTTTTAGGGAGATCACAGAGAGCCTGCAACTCTACACTACTCCTGTTGTTCTCTCATGTAAGATTGGGGGAGGGGGAGATTGTGGAGAAGTGGGGGGGGGGCTATTTGTGCTGGGAAGGGTAATTGCGGTGGACGTGTTAGGAAGCAGGAGTGGGGAATATTTGTGCTAGGAGGGAGGAATTGGGGGGAATTGTGCTAAGAGGGGGATTTAGGAGGGGGGTGGATTTGTGCTGAGGGGGGAATTGGGGGGGGGATTAGTGTTAGGTGGTTGGAATTTGAGGTGTTATGTGCTACTAGGGTGGTTTGGGTATGCAGGGATTTTTGCTGGGAAGGGTAATTTGTAGGCGGTTGTGCTAGAAGAAGGAATTTGGGGGGAGCAATTTGTAGTAGAAGGGGAGATGGAGGGAATTTGCACTAGTGGGTAGGATTTGTACTAGGAGGGGGATTTGGGGGGGATTTATACTAGAAGGTGGGATTTGGGGGGGTGAATTTGTACTAGAGGGGGAGATTTAGGGGGGAGGATTTGTACTCAGGGGAATATTTGTGCTAGGAGGGGGGATTTAGGGGGGAGTGTCGCAAACGTGTGCAACACACAGTGAAGGACGCAGACTCCATTTTGTTAAGAGTATCCATATTCTACCCTCACTCCCTCCCCCTCCCTCTCCGAGAAGAGACATTTGGCCAGCATGTGTGTGTGTGCTGGTTGTGGGTCACTGGCAGCAAAGGCATCTCTGAGCTAGGTGCTAAGCTGTCTCAGAAAGCCATACCATCTCACACCTCGGAAGAGATAAGGCAAGCTTTCTCCGGAGTTGAGAGAGATTCCAACCTCATAAAACTTAACTCAGCGTAGGTGACCTCGGTTAAAACCATTTTTCCCCTATGTCTTATATCTTGGAATATGAGAGACTTACATAAAAAACGCACATATCGTCAGATGGACGATGAACAGGTGAACAGTCGCCTTGTCTCGGACACACAGGAAAGCAGAAAAATAGATCTCGTAAACCATTCAGTGTACACTTTTATAATTCATATCTAATCAATCCTCAGACTTGTCTGCATAATAATCTACCCGCGGGTCGAAAGTCACTTGTGCAGATGAAAAGGTATGGGCCAAATATGAGTTATGGGAGATTTTTGCTCTAGTTGAAGCATCCACTCATCTCTCCACGCCCTAAGCGGAGATTGGTCCTTGACTGCAGAGCCACCCCCTGCTGGGGACTACAAAACCAGCTGTCAGGCCTAAGATTAGGAAGTTGAAGAAGTCTCCCATTTTTAACATCAATACCACCTGGGGATACATGTGCCCTCTTGCTCTGAAACTTGGATCTGCTAACCCAGGACTTTCGCAAGTACCTTAACCCTTTTACCTCTCTCTGATATCTCTTTGCTGTGCTATGGTTATTTGTATATTTATATATATATATCTTAGTTACATCTTGTTTCTGTAAATATTTTTATTGCACCCGTTTGACCTTTTAGTAAGAAATCTTTCTTTCTGAAAGTGTTGAACTTTTTCTATAGCTCTGTATTGCAATTTATGAATCCCTGCCTCTAAAGAGAATGCTACTGTTTGTTTAACCCTCTGTATAACAGGCCTGTGTTATGACCGTTTTATACAGATGATTATCTCAATCATTATAGTGTTATAGCTGATAACGCCGAGTTTCCTCTTTCCCTGTACAAAAAGGAGGTGGTGGCAGTGTAATTAACCTGACCCAGTAACAATCGCCCATGTTGCCGGTACATCGATTGTGGTCCGTTAGCTGGAAAATCGTTGTGCAGGGTGCAGCTGGGTGTGGCATTGTTACGCACGATACATTTTAGGTTGGCTAGTCCTTCGGTCACGAGTTTGGTGAGAAGGTCTGGGGTCTGACACCGCGATTGTGACATATGGGTGGCAGCGATCGTAGGATTGTGACAGGGAGTATTTGTATTAGGAGGGGAGATTTGAGGAGAAGATTTACGGTAGGAGTAGGGTTTTGGGGGAGAGGGTTCGTGCTAGAAATGGGGGGAATGGTACTAGGAGGGGTGATTTTAGGAGAGAATTTGTACTAGGGGGTGTTGATTAGTGCTATATTTTATTTTGGGGGGGGTGCAGTTTGTCATCTTCACCTTGAGTGCTAGATGACCTTGTCCCGGCACTGCCTGCACTGCACACAAGGCACTCAACAAATCTTTTCCTCCCTACATAACACATAGCTGAGACCAGATTCCCTAACAGATACAGCATTGATCTGCACGATGTGTAACTGGCTGCTATGTTGCCGTTCTGACCTGTGAAAATCCCTGATTGGATTGGAAGCTGCAGTAGCCAGCTACACGCTGTGTGGAGGGACACTGATCTCAACCAGCTACACAATGTGTGGAGGGACACTGATCTCACCTATGTGCTGTGTGGGGAGGAGGAGATCTGTTAAGTGCCCTGCCAACAGTGACCCTGTCTTCAACTCTGCTGACCACTGTCTTCTGCCATGCTGACTCCTGTACCCTATCCTGCTAACCCCTGTCCTCTGCACTGCTGACCCCTATCTTCTTTCCTGCTAACCCCTGTACACTGCCCTACAAACAGCCGACTACCTGTTCACTGACTCCTATACACTGCCCTGCTGACATTGCATCCTATGCCCCCCATTAGACAGGCTAGATCTGGCCCTGCTTTGACTGATAATTTCCTACACTAACTGGCGGTAGTTGTTCACTCCACATGTGCCTACAACAGCAGATGTGCATTTGGCCTATGCCATTCAATGTGAACAGCTGCTTCTAAAGTACCAACTCACAGTACATACAGTGAAGGAAAAAAGTATTTGATCCCCTGCTAATTTTGAATATTTGCCCACTCATAAAGAAATGATCAGTCTAAAAAGTAGGTGTATTGTAACTGTCAGGGCTCCCAGGTGTGACCAGAGATGTGTGACTTACGCAGGGAAACGCAGACTTCAGATATGTGATAAACAATGTAATTTATTAACACTAACAATACAACCATAAACGCAGTGCAATACTAAAACATAATACAGTGCAAACAAACCAAACCAACCACCCACAGATAACAGTACAAACAAGCAAGCGTCGTCAGGCAGGCCGGGTCAATATCAATAGGGCAGGTAGGTACAGGGGGAGCAAGCGGAGAATGATCGGGGTCACAGGCCAGGTTCAGCAGGTAGCAAGCAGCGTAGTACAGAGGGTCAGGCAGAGGGATGGTCAGGGTCACAAGCCAGGGATCAGAACAGGTAGCAAGCAGCGTGGTACAGAGGGTCAGGCAGAGGGATGGTCAGGGTCACAAGCCAGGGATCAGAACAGGGTCAGCAGAGAATCAGACAGGAACAGAGAGCAGGAACAGGATACAGGATGCAGGACAGATACAGGGCCCAGGACAAACACAACACCAAGGCAGAGTCTGCAAGTCTGGCCATCCCTTAAATACACCAGTATCATCAGCTCCAGGTGTTAGCTGGCTGAAAGGTTGAGTCTCTGATTGCTGGGAGCACCCGCTGGCCAGCCCTGGTACTGCAGATCAAAAGGCAGGTGAGTCCCACCATTGCTGGCCAGTCCATTCCTGACAGTACCCCCCCCTCAAGGAGCGGCCTCAGGACGCTCCAAACAGTCCTAGCTGGGTAAAATGTTCCACCGCCCGGGTCTGGTAACTGGCGGGATATCAAAGACTGGCACACCGGGCAGGATTCCGGGCAGCGGCACACCGGGCTGGACTCCAGGCAGAGGCACACCGGGCAGAGGCACACCGGGCAGAGGCACATCGGGCAGGACTCCGGGCAGAGGCACATCGGGCAGGACTCCGGGCAGAGGCACATCGGGCAGGACTCCGGGCAGAGGCACATCGGGCAGGACTCCGGGCAGAGGCACATCGGATTACCAGGCGAAGCAGCAGGCAGTGGGCCACCAGGCGGAGCAGCAGGCACCGGGCCCCCGGGCGGAGCAGCAGGCACCGGGCCCCCGGGCGGAGCAGCAGGCACCGGGCCCCCGGCCGGGGCAACGGGCGCCGGGCCCCCAGGCGGGGCTGCGGGCGCCGGGCCCCCAGGCGGGGCTGCGGGCGCCTGGGCCCCCAGGCAGGGTGGCGGGCGCCGGGCCTCCAGGCGGAGCGGCGGGCGCCGGACCCCCAGGTGGAGCGACAGGTCTCGGGCCCTCAGGCGGAGCGGCGGGCGCCAGACCCCCAGGTGAAGCGACAGGTCTCGGGCCCTCAGGCGGAGCGGCGGGCGCCGGACCCCCAGGTGGAGCGACAGGTCTCGGGCCCTCAGGCGGAGCGGCGGGCGCCGGACCCCCAGGTGGAGCGACAGGTCTCGGGCCCTCAGGCGGAGCGGCGGGCGCCGGACCCCCAGGCGGAGCGACAGGTCTCGGGCCCTCAGGCGGAGCGGCGGGCGCCGGACCCCCAGGCGGAGCGACAGGTCTCGGGCCTTCAGGCGGAGCGGCGGGCGCCGGACCCCCAGGCGGAGCGACAGGTCTCGGGCCCTCAGGCGGAGCGGCGGGCGCCGGACCCCCAGGCGGAGCGACAGGTCTCGGGCCCTCAGGCGGAGCGGCGGGCGCCGGACCCCCAGGCGGAGCGACAGGTCTCGGGCCCTCAGGAGGAGCGGCGGGCGCCGGACCCCCAGGCGGAGCGACAGGTCTCGGGCCCGACATTGGATCGTCTGGCTGGACAGCGGGCATCGGGTCACCAGGCATCAAGTCATTTGGCTCGACAGCGAGCACCGCGTCATCTGGCAAGGCAGTGGGCTCTGAGTCAACTGGCATGACCGCGGGCACTGGGGCAGACATTGAATCGTCTGGCCGGACAGCGGGCATCGGGTCACCAGGCATCAGGTCATTTGGCTCGACAGCGGGCACCGCGTCATCTGGCAAGGCAGTGGGCTCCGAGTCAACAGGCACGACAGTGGGCACCGGGTCATCAGGTACCGGATTGTCTGGCTCGACAGCGGGCATCGGGTCACCAGTTATGACAGCGGGCACTGGGTCACCAGGCATTAGGTCATTTGGCTCGACAGCGGGCACCGCGTCATCTGGCAAGGCAGTGGGCTCCGAGTCAACTGGTATGACCGCGGGCACTGGGTCAGACATTGGATCGTCTGACTGGACAGCGGGCATCGGGTCACCAGGCATCAGGTCATTTGGCTCGACAGCGGGCACCGCGTCATCTGGCAAGGCAGTGGGCTCCGAGTCAACAGGCACGACAGTGGGCACCGGGTCATCAGGTACCGGATTGTCTGGCTTGACAGCGGGCACCGGGTCACCAGGCATTGGATCGTCTGGCTCGACAGCGGGCATCAGGTCACCAGGTATGACAGCGGGCACTGGGTCACCAGGCATCAGGTCATTTGGCTCGCCAGCGGGCACCGCGTCATCTGGCAAGGCAGTGGGCACCGAGTCACCAGGTACGACAGCGGGCTCTGAGTCAATTGGCACGACAGCGGGCACCGGATCAGGTACCGGATCATCTGGATCAACAGTGGGCATCGAGTCAACTGGCCTAATAGGATCGTCAGGCTGGATCAGTTCATCATGCTGGGTAGAGGCATCAGGCTGAATGCCGGCGTCCGGCCGAGTAGAGGCTTCAGGCCGAGTAGAGGCTTCAGGCCGAGTAGAGGCATCAGGCCGAGTAGAGGCTTCAGGCCGAGTCACGGAAGGCAGGTTCACCGGTTTGGATACTGGCAGGATGGTATTGGTTGGAAAGAATTTGTTTTTTTCTGGTTTTAACTACTGGAGCACTGCAAGTAAACGCAGGTCTGCAAACGAATGGAGCAGCTGGAGACAGAGAAGAACTGGAGGATGGAACAGAAGGGGGAGCAGTTTCTACAGAGGGCTTTTTTACAGGGTTAAAGGCAGGATAGGTGCAGCGAGTGGGAACAGGGTACTGACATGCGGTAGATAGCCAAGTATACTGGGCTGTAACTGGAGGAGCTGTTGGGAATACAGGAGTAGAGTTAGAAGCAGGACTGGGTCTTTGTAAGCTGACTGAGGCTGGGTGCAACAAGTCTGTCCATGTCTGCAGTAGGGGTTGAACAAAGCTGAGCTTACACAAAGCCTGTCTGGTCAATGACTGCACTGCGTTTATACAATCTCTTAGTGTCTGTGGTGAACATGCAGAATAACGCTCCAGAAAGTAACCCACATCATCCTCTAATAACCATACCAGGGACTCTACCTGGTCTGCACTAAATGGTGGCAAAAATTCATCCCTGCATTCGGGGGAACCAGATGAAACCAACTCAACACAAACCTGAATCAATGGCTGCACCATAGAGAAATCTGTGCCCTGATCTACTAGAACATGAGCGAGCCGTATACATTCTAGCAGTTCATCCCGGGGATACTCCTTCAGAGTCTGATAAGCATACTCTCTGTCATCAAGCACTAGCAGAGATAAATACTCAACCTCATCCAGATCCATCCTTCCCAGCAACAAGCCAAGATGGCTTCCCTGTGCAGCCACTTCTGGTCAGGATTGGCCTTGGTGTAATGTCAGGGCTCCCAGGTGTGACCAGAGATGTGTGACTGACGCAGGGAAACGCAGACTTCAGATATGTGATAAACAATGTAATTTATTAACACTAACAATACAACCATAAACGCAGTGCAATACTAAAACATAATACAGTGCAAACAAACCAAACCAACCACCCACAGATAACAGTACAAACAAGCAAGCGTCATCAGGCAGGCCGGGTCAATATCAATAGGGCAGGTAGGTACAGGGGGAGCAAGCGGAGAATGATCGGGGTCACAGGCCAGGTTCAGCAGGTAGCAAGCAGCGTAGTACAGAGGGTCAGGCAGAGGGATGGTCAGGGTCACAAGCCAGGGATCAGAACAGGTAGCAAGCAGCGTGGTACAGAGGGTCAGGCAGAGGGATGGTCAGGGTCACAAGCCAGGGATCAGAACAGGGTCAGCAGAGAATCAGACAGGAACAGAGAGCAGGAACAGGATACAGGATGCAGGACAGATACAGGGCCCAGGACAAACACAACACCAAGGCAGAGTCTGCAAGTCTGGCCATCCCTTAAATACACCAGTATCATCAGCTCCAGGTGTTAGCTGGCTGAAAGGTTGAGTCTCTGATTGCTGGGAGCACCCGCTGGCCAGCCCTGGTACTGCAGATCAAAAGGCAGGTGAGTCCCACCATTGCTGGCCAGTCCATTCCTGACAGTAACACTGAGAGACAGAATAGCAACAAAAAATTCAAAAGAAATGCATGTCTAACAAATTATGCCCTGATTTGCATGCTCATGAAGGAAATCCCTTGTTGGCAATCACAAAGGTCAGACGTTTCCTGTAGTTGGCCACCAGGTTTGCACACATCTCAGGAGGGATTTTGGCACACTCCTCTTGGCATATCCTCACCAAGTCATTAAGGTTTTGTGGCTGACATTTGGCAGCTTGAACTTTCAGCTCCCTTCACAGATTTTCAATTGGATTAAGGTTTGAAGACTGGCTAGGCCACTCCAGGACCTTAATGTGCTTCATCCTGAGCCACTCCTTTGTTGCCTTGGCCGTGTGTTTTGGGTCATTGTTATGCTGGAACACCCATCCACGACCCATTTTCAAGGGAAGAAGGTTCTCACCCAAGATTTGACGGTACATTGCCCCGTCCATTGTCCCTTTGATGGGGTGTAGTTGTCCTGTCCCCTTAGCAGAAAAACACCCCGAAAGCAGAATGTTTCCACCACCATATTTGATAGTTGGGATGGTGTTCTTGGGGTCATAGGCAGCATTCCTCCTCCTTCAAACACAGCGAGTTGAGTTTATGCCAAAGAGCTCGATTTTGGTCTCATCCGACTACAACACTTTCAACCAGTCCTCCTCTGCATCATTCAGATGTTCATTGGCAAGCTTCAGATGAGCCTGGACATGTGCTTTCTTGAGCAGAGGGACCTTGCGGGCACTGCAGGTTTCAATCCTTGTCGGGATAGTGTGTTACCAATTGTTTTCTTGGTGACTGTGGTCCCAGCTGCCTGGAGATCATTGACAAGATCCTCACGTGTAGTTCTGGGATGATTCCTCACTGTTCTCATGATCATTGACACTCCATGAGGTGAGATCTTGTATGGTGCACCGGACCTAGGGAGACTGACAGTTGTTTTGTGTTTCTTCCTTTTGCAAATGATTGCACCAACTGTTGTCAGCTTCTCACCAAGCTGATTGGCGATAGTTTCGTAGCACAGTTCACCTTTGTGTAGGTCTACAATCTTGTCCCTGACATCCTTGGACAGCTCTTTGGTCTTTGCCATGGTGGAGAATTTGGAATCTGATTGTTTGATTGCTCCTGTGGACAGGTGTCTTTTATACAGGTAACAAAATGAGATTAGCAGCACTCCTTTAAGAGACTGCTTCTAATCTCAGCTTGTAACCTGTATGAAAGACACCTGGTAGTCAGAAATCCTTCTGAATAATAGGGGATTGAATACTTATTTCCCTCATGAACATGCAAATCAGTGCATCATTTGTTAGACATGCATTTCTTTTGAATTTTTTTTTGCTTTTATGTCTCTCAGTGTTACAATACACCTACCATTCAATTTTTAGACTGATCATTTCTTTGTGAGTGGGAAAACATTCACAATCAGCAGGGGATGAAATACTTATTTCCTTCACTGTATACTAACCAAAACAATTTGGGTGGAAGTCATGAACATTGCTCCCTATGGATAATATATTACTTTAGTATAATGCAGTGCTTTTTCAGTTAAAGTAGAACTATAGGTAAAACTTTTTTTTCATTCTGGATAGTACAAGGGAATGTTATAAACCCTGTCAGATTTTTTTTCCCCATCTGTGTTCATTGCAGAAATTTCCCTTCACTTCCTTTCCCATTGCCAAATGGGAAGCGAGAGGAAATCCCTGCAAATTAAGATAATTACTTGGGGACCCCCAGGTCACCAGAAGTAGTGTCCCCATTGAAAGAGTTTTACTTTTCTGGGGACAACCCAAGATTTGGGATTATATTTTACTTTCACTTTCAATAATAATGGTAAACAGGACAAATAGAGAGGGTGAATCTGTTTAACGGGGGCACATACAGGAACAGGTGTTTACTTATCCCTCTGCACTCTGCCCAAAACTAAAATAAAAGTTGTCCTTTAGTTATACTTTAAACTTTATACTGGCCACTGTAGCTTTGCGGGTTATAGGCTGGTTAGCTCTGTCTGATACAGGGCTTTTTTTTTCAGCGGGAACAAGGGGGAACAATGTTCCTGCACCTCCAGCATTGAATATATCTAATGGTGGGATGGTGTTCTTGGGGTCATAGGCAGCATTCCTCCTCCTTCAAACACAGCGAGTTGAGTTTATGCCAAAGAGCTCGATTTTGGTCTCATCCAACTACAACACTTTCAACCAGTCCTCCTCTGCATCATTCAGATGTTCAGTGGCAAACTTCAGATGAGCCTGGACATGTGCTTTCTTGAGCAGAGGGACCTTGCGGGCACTGCAGGTTTCAATCCTTGTCGGGATAGTGTGTTACCAATTGTTTTCTTGGTGACTGTGGTCCCAGCTGCCATTAAATATATCTAATGGCAAAAATTGCTGGGATTTGCTGGTGGGTCTATTGATGCTGGCTGCTGGGGCCTTTTGTCACAAAATCTATTTTTGTTGGGGGGGGGGGGTTGCTATTGCTGCTGGGGAGGCCTACTGTTGCTGGTGGGATATTTGTTGTTGCTGGGGGGGGGTCACCTGTTGGTGGGAGGGATCTACTATTGAGGGAGGGGTCTATTGATGCTGGCTGCAGGGAGATCTGTTGCTGCTGCTATAGATCTATTGTTGGGGGAGTATTTTGTTACAGGTGGTCCATTGTTGCTGGGGGGTCTATTGTTGTGGGTGGGTCTATTGTTGCTGTGGGGGTCTGTTTGACTGCTTTCCTTGTTACTAATAACACATTCCATACAAATTACTTAATATAATCTCTGAAAGGGGTGGTACTGGGAGGTGGGTAGGGGGTGGAACCCAGGAAAGGTGTTTGGAGGTGGGTGGGGGGCAGAGACAAGGGGTGACTTGGAAAGCAGGAGTTCCTGCACCTATTATCTGAGAAAAAAAGCCCTGCTTTGATATATGTTACCAATCAGATATGTGCATATGCCCAATGTCATTTGCAAGCCTTAGATATTCGAATCTCCCAATACTTTTTTAATGGGATTATTGAATCTCGGGCCCAAGGTGATGATCTACACCTTGTACTCTCAGTTACTTTATACCATCTAGGCAAGTCTCTTTTGGCAGTTACGGATAAGTGTAAAATATTAATGCCATCCTTGACATATGAAGACTGAGATGAAATTTGGAAATTATAAAGAGAAGAAAGAAAGCACCTCTAAGTGCAATACCACTAGATTTATTCAGTAGGATTAAAAACACTCACAGAAATAAAAGCAAGGATAGTCTCATTTGTAGTGTGCTGCATAGTGGAGGTCACTGTCAAGGTCCTACCTTTCCCAGAGGTTATACTGCTCCAGGTGCTGGCATCCATCTTGGGTTTCTGCAAAGCATGGTGGGAGCCTTTTATGCTTTCAGGCCTCTGCGGTCCATCCCCCAGAGGGGTGTGGTTGAGCACATTTAAGCCTGTTGTCTGCACTTGCTTTTTGCATTCGTGTCCTGTTTGTTAGCATTGTTGCAAGCTCTTATTCTTCTCTTGTGGCTCTCCTGGAAACTGACTCGGCTTTGTCTAAGACTATTCTCAGCCTTATCCCTTTATCTGACCTCCCGTTGCTGAACCCGGCTTGTGACCCGTGTATTCTTGTCTACCGTTCTGTACTGTCTGTCCCGCTGTTATCGACCCACCCTGTCCGACTACGCTATCGTTCTTATCTGGTTTCTACCCGCTATACGCCATTGGCGGCGGCCATTACCGCAGCTGGGGTTTCTCGGGGGCCGCGACCTGGTTCCTGGCTGCGTCAAGTCCATCCCCACCATCAGGGGTCCTGGTGAAGGGCAGCCTGGGGCTTAGACTCCGCGCCCTGAGGGACTCCGGTCTGTGGGTGGTGGTTGTCGTCAGTCGGTGCGTGACCCTGCCATTAGGCCTGCCTGTCCATTCCACAGCTCCTGCCCTGACAGTCACATCCATCCATCGCTGAGTGTTTCCCAAGAGGTCTGTGCTGTGCAGGTGATAGGCAAGATGGCTTCTGGGATTAAACAGCCAACTAAATATTCATACACTATATTGCCAAAAGTATTGGGACACCTGCCTTTACACGCACATGAACTTTAATGGCATTCCAGTCTTATGGTGGGAATACATGATTAGAAAATCGACTGATCGGTCACCCGACGACCGAGAGGCATTCGTTCGTTGGTCGAAATCGTGGCCCACGTTAACCAATAAAAAAAATCGTTCTTCCCTACAAGTGGAAGGGATGCAGTGTGCATGTGACCTTGTAGCCATGCCCAGAACGAGCGATATACACAACAATTAACAGCAATGAGTATAATATAGTTTATTACATTATCTATATACATAAATAGTGATACATAAAAATATAATATGCATAAATCTGGTTTCGTTGTCTCATTAGGCCAATTTACTTTTAACATTTGGATTTTTCGTTCGTGTTTACGAAGATTCCTTGGACATAAACATCTGGGTCATCTTCTGTTTCCACTTACACGTGATAATGATTGATAGATTTTTTGCTTATAACCCTCATACCACCGCATAGAAAATCAGTCGTTTCTATTCGAAACGTCAATTTTTCACTGTTGTTCAACCGGATTTTTTCATTCACAATATCGTTATCGGTTAAAACATCCTGCTCATCAATGAAGAGAATATCATTCGATCAGTGGTTCCGCTAAATTTTTCATATGATTTTCTTATCGTGTGTACGGGGCATTAGTCTGTAGGGTTCAATATTGAGTTGGCCCACCGTTTGCAGCTATAACAGCTTCAACTCTTCTGGAGAGGTTGTCCATAAGCTTTAAAAGTGTGTCTATGGGAATGTTTGAACATTATTCCAGAAGAGCATTTGTGAGGTCAGGCACTGATGTCAAACAAGAAGGCCTTTCTCTTCTCTATTTCATCCCAAAGGTGTTCTATCGGGTTGAGGTCAGGACTCTGTGCAGGCCAGTCAAGTTCCTCCACCCCAAACTCGCTCATCCATGGACCTTGCTTTGTGCATGGGTGCACAGTCATGTTGGAACAGGAAGGGACCATCCCCAAACTGTCTGCCACCGCCACACTCCTAAAACCCTGGATAATTGGGCAAGATCACACAACATAAATAAATGTACCAGTCTCACTTTGGCATTTAGGGCAAACAGCTCAGTGTGTAGGGTAGATCACAGAAAGAAAGAAAGAAAGAAATTGAGAAAGAAATGCAAAAAATCTAAATGAGTAACAGGTTGCAAAAGAGATTAGGACAAACTCCCCCAAAATTTTCAGATATTAATACTAAAAAAAGTCAGGCTTGAACAGGTAGATAATTTGGAGTTAATGACTGAGAACAAAGAGCACATTCCTGATGCAGCAATCCCTTTATAAGATCAGGTATACTGTCCACCTGCAGGAGTGTGGATGAGCACTCTCACTTGTCTTTAGGCATCTTGTGCATCCTGATTGGTCTAGCTTCCTATTAAAGGCAATTTGTGACACTCACAAATTGCTTGTCATAGATTTTCTTAGCACACAGGAGTTTGCAATTGGGAATGACTTTACTTGCTAACCTTGCTTTTCCTCCATCGGCTGTGGTTTCTGACAGCTTGTTTGTCTCTTGTTCTGATAACATTCCCAACTATGCTTCTAATTCATTGACACTAACAACACCTGGATGGATATGAACTTGAGGAAGGTTCTTCTGTAGTGCTAATATCCTTTCTGTCTTAAGGTGACAATACTGCTACTCCATAGATAAAGCTCTTTGAGTAAGCATGGTCACCCTAGGACTGGAAATATATTACTGGCAGATCACCGAGTGAAAATAAGGGTAAAAAAGCAAAGAAACAAGAGGAAACTAATATGGCCACCCCTTTTAGGAAACCTACAATATAATAAATTTTTGTTCTTGAGTTTATATACACTTTAAGTTCCTGAGAACACCCAATTGCACATGCAATAGGTGACTGTAAAAGGTGGCTTCTACAAGTGAAGAGCTCCGCAACATTGGACATTTAGTCTTAATAGAGATATTCAATATATTTTAATTGCATTAACAGGAAGACAATCAAGTCAGTTAAGAAACTGTGAATACACATAGATTTTTAGGAGTAAGAAAAGCAACAAGCAACATATTTCAGGTGTTTAGACATTACAATTGTCAGCAAATAATTTATTAACAGAGTATATCAACTATACAATCAAACTGCAGAGTGGAAAAATACACCTAGGGAGTCATCCTCAGATGTACTTAGGCCTAAGTCAAGAGGTAAAAACAATCCGATGAGTTAAACCTGGGCTGAACTATCTACATTTTACAGATGGGGTAAAAGGATCTGTCATCAGGAAAGGTATGTAGTTGTCAGAGCCTGAGATCGAACCTGGTTCTTCTGCAGTGAGAGGCAATGTCTCTTCTCACTGAGCTATCTGGAATGCTGGACAGCTCCCTTGACAATTCTTGGATAATCCTGCCTTGTGCCTTGATTACTCTTGAACCTTGAACTCTTTGCTCCTCCCATGAACTTCCTTATAAAAGCCATGTCCTTGCACTTCCTCCTTGCCAGATTATTGTGCCTTTCCAGCCAATATCCCGCTACTGTTCCTGCTGCTGTCTACACCTCCGCTACTGACCTTTGGCTTGTTCCCGACCACGGTTTCGTCTCATCCTAACGTACTACGATTGATCTGCTACCATTTGTGACCGACCCTTGGCTTGTGACTGACTCTGCTTTCGTCTGATCCCTAACCTGTTGATCCGCTATTGGTTCCCAGTCTGCTCATTCCCTGGTGGGGTGATCCTGAGATCTGCGACCTGGTATTAACACGCAGCCCAATCCATCTCCACCATTAGGAGCTCTGGTGAATACCGGTTAATACTTAGACCCCGCACCTCAGGTGAGCCTGCGTCATTCCCAGGGGGATCCGCTGGTGTACCTATACTGCTGGTTTCAGGTAAGCCTTTTACTGCTATAGCAACTGGTCTCTGAACCTGACCTTATATCGTGACAGTAGTATGGTAAGTCAAAAGGAGCAGTAGAGGAAGGAAAGTGCAAGGACACAAATAGGGAGAGATAGAAGGGAGCCCCCCCCCCACCTCTGAAAAAAAAGGGAGGGATTCCAAGTAGATTTGGTTCATAATGTTAGGGAATCTGTATGGAAAGTAGATGGAAAGAAGAGGTCTAGCCATAGGACCAAATACATTAATATTTAGTCATAGTTTCATTTTGTCATGCAATGATCCTTGACTAGGGCACTAGAGATAGGCTAATCAAGACCACCTCCAACACCATTTCACTCTTCCACACCAACCCCCTTTATGTATTACCGCAGTGTAGAACCACCACCTTCCAGTTAAACCTTGGTTAACTGGAATGCCCCCGGGCACACCATACCACCGATGGGTCCCACACCATTATTTTTATCTTTCAAAATCAGTACCACCTCAAAGACCAACAACCGCCACGGTACGCTGGGTAAGCCCTTACCCATGTGTAACACGCCACACCCGAACGTCCTGCTATACTCCATCCTGTAGACCCAGGGACCATAAATCAGTCCCTACCGCGTTCAAGTGAACCCCAACACTCTGAAGATACCACCAAGTATCAACCTCCAACTCCAAATGCTGGACCACCAGCCCCCCATTGCGGATGAAAAAGCGCTCCACCTCCTTGTTGACCTTTTATATGGGCCTTGTTAATCCGCTCCACCGACCGCGCCAAACGCCAAGAAGTGTGGGCAACCATGTCAGACCACACAACCACCATATCTGGAAATTCCCTGCGCAACCGAAGAAAGTCCAACTTAACATCCCGTACCAGCTCCCACATGGACCTAACCCCCAAATCGTTACCGCCCGCATGGAGCAAAAGAACATCCAGTGGCCTATCCAAGCGAGCAAAATGCTGCACCTCAGGGAGCACATGACCCCACAACTTGCCCGGCAAGCCAATCCAGCGGACACAGGCCAACTGCCTACCATTAGGCCGCATATCCGCCCACCTGGCCCCCCAAAACACATATGAATGACCCAGGATCCACACCAGGCACACCGCACCACCTGAAGAAAAAAAAAAAAAAAGAAAAAAAAAAAAAAAAGGGAGGACAACCAATACAACCCGGAGGGACAGATAAAAAACAACCCAACCCCAGAAAAAGAAAACAAAACACGGGACCCCACCCTAGTCCCCCAACAAATGCGGACGAATGTACAGATGAAATCTATGCGAATCCCACCTACCAATACGTTTCACCACATCATCAGACAAACCCCACCGAGCAGCTTCCGTAGCAGCCCCGATCCGAAATGAATGCGAGGCATACAAGGACGCATCCAAGCCCTCCGCCACTAAACACCTTCTAAAAACTGACACAAATTGAAAAAATGAGACAAAGGGGACCCATCAGCATGTACTAAAAAGGACCCTTTACCCTCCGGACGGCAGGCTAAAAATTCCTGAACCGCACGCACCGGTCACACAGGTGAAGCTGGAAGAGAAAAGAACCGTACCCTCGAACCACGACCCAACTGGTCTGTCTTAGACCGACGGATGAGCACCTCCACCCATTCTACCATGCACTCGACCTCGTCCACAAATAACCCCCCAAGAACTGATTTGGATGGACTAACAAGCTCGCCGATGCGCAATGCCGCAAAAAAGGCCACCGCAAAGGCACAGTGTCAGAGGAAAAGACGAGGAAGCCCGGGCAAATGTGCCAATGTGCAATATGGCCACGCCAATTCACGCAAAGAAGTGTGCATGTGTATAGGAGGGCGACGCGTAATAAAACATTCCAGTGCACGAAAACACACCAGCACACGCAGGGTGCACTAATTGCTGACACTCAGTGGCCTTTATATGGACTGCAGCTCTGCTCAGTGATTGCTGGATTATCATCAGCCCCTCCTGTTCCTCTGTTCCTGAGTTTCCTGTTGATTTCCTGTTACCGACCTGGCTTGATCCTGGCTCCTGTCTGCTGGTCTGTGTATGACCCCAGCTTGATCCTGACCTTGCTCCTGTCTGCTGGTCCGTGTATGACCCCAGCTTGATCCTGACCTTGCTCCTGTCTGCTGCTCCGTGTATGACCCCGGCTTGATCCTGACCTTGCTCCTGTCTGCAACTACCCTGTGTATGACCCTGGCTTGATCCTGACATTGCTCCTGGCTGCTGTTCTATATTAATCCTGGCTCTGGCTACTGACTACTCTACCCATCCTCCGGGATCCACGTGTTCTCTGGAGAAACGCATCCTGCAACTGGAGCACCCACGGGTTCCCTCTCATCAGGCATTTCCAAGCAGCAACACCACTGGCAACCCATGCTTCTTTGGGCACTGCACCTCCTGTTTCCACCTCCAGGGGTGCACTGCACTTAGCCGTAAGGGGAGCCCTCTCTCTACTACAGCATCCGGTCAGGCACGTGAGACACACCTCATAGTCCAAAGAACACCGACCGCAGGTGCACAAACAACTTCCCCAATAACTCAAAAGACACTGAACGTCGTGAATCCCTGCGCCTATGACCCTTACAATAACCCCGAAGGGCCTGTCAAACCCAGAAATCCTTTGTGAAATCCCGACACCCCTGTAACTTAAAGAAAAAGGCCAAACCAGCCAACCGGTGATCCACTGCCGCCCCCGACACCCCCCGCTCAAAACTCTTTGACAAAAAATGCAACACCACCAAGCCCACCTCAGGACCCCACGGATCAATGCCGACCTGGTGCAGCAGTTCCAGCCACTCCCGCCATACCTTGGAGTACGCAGACCACATCGCCTCACTCACTGAACGCCAGATCCAGCCTGCGAGGACCCCAAGGCAATCTCCCACAGCCAGTCGGGACAAGGAACCCCGCGTTGCTCCGCCGCCAGCACCAACACTCAGAGTTTGTCCCACTGAAAATGAGACAAAGCGTCAGCCAGAGCGTTATCGACACCATGGAGATGCATGGCATAGAGAAAAACATTCAGTTGAAGGCACCGCAACACTAAATGGCGAAGCAAGCCAATCACTGGTCGCGAAAGAAGCAGAAACCCGATTGATGACCTGAACCACCCTCAAATTATCACAGTGCAAACGAACCTTAACATCCTGAAAACACTCCCCTCAAACTTCCACCGCCAAAACCACTGGAAGGAGTTCAAACAGCACCAGATTGCGAAGAAAACCCGCTTCACGCCAGGAAGCAGGCCAAGGAGGCGCACTCCAGAAAAAGGCCTCATATCCCATGGAACCCACCGCATCCGTGAACAACTTCAAATCAAAATTACTCACCGGGTCAGCCATCCACAGAACCCACCCGTTAAAGGAATTCAAAAACCCGTGCCAAATCCTCAAGTCCTCCTGATGTTCGCGATTCAAGCGAATAAAATGTAAAAGGGAGGCAACCCCTGACATTGCCACCGACAAATGGCGGCAGAACACCCGACCCATCGGCAGGATACGACAAGCGAAGTTAAGCTTGCCCAGCAAAGACTGCAGGGCCCGCAACTGAATCTTCCGCTTACCCAAGACCCCACGAATTTCCACCTGGAGGGCCAACAGCTTATCTTCCAGCAGACGGCACTCCATCCCCCCGGAATCCAAAACAATGCCCAAGAAAGTCATCCGCAATGCCGGGGACTCCGTCTTCTCCAAAGCAAATGGAATCCCGAAATGCTCCGCAATGTGTTGCAAAGTGGCCAGCAGAACCGCACACACGTTGGAGGCTGGCGGACCCACACAGAGAAAATCATCCAAATAATGGTGACGGAATCCACCCCCGAAACATCCTGCACCACCCACTCAACAAAAGAACTAAACGTCTCGAACAACGCGCAAGAGATAGAATACCCCATGGGAAGGCACCGATCAACATAAAACGAGCCCTGCCAATGACAGCCCAAGAAACGAAAGCTGTCAGGATGCACCAGCAACAGCCGAAACGCTAATTCGATATCCGATTTGGCCATGAGAGCCCTGCGACCATACCGGCGAACCCAGAAAACTGCTGCATCAAGACGTATACGACACAGTACACGACTCTGGAGCAATAGCATTGTTCACCGACCCCCCTTTCGGGAAGGAAAGGTGATGAATCAAATGAAACGCGTTTGACTCCTTCTTGGACACAACTCCCAAGGGAGAAACCACCAGGTCCGAAAACTGAGCGCAAGAAAATGGGCCGCCCATGCATCCTAACCCCACTTCTTACGCAACTTAGCCGAAACCACCTCTGCATGCTGCAATGCAGACAGCAAATTCGGCGCTACTGGAGGAATCGAAGACAAAGTACAAGGGATACGAAAACCCTCAGAAAACCCCGCCGCCAGCAGTGAGGCAGCCGCCTGGTCAGGGTATCTATTTAGGAAAGGCCGCATCCTTTCCACCCTCACCGGCGTCGTTCCTCTTACCCGCATGCTCTCCGGAAAGACCTCTACCCTGCTTGAAACAGCGCGACAATGAATGGGAACCACCGCAACCGGAACATTCGTGTTTAAAATGGCAGGACCCTCAAAAAGGACAGGCGCACTCTTGGAACTGCCAGCAGAAACCCCTATACTTTGCGGCCGATTGCCCTGGGGAGAACGAACCACCAGCCCCGCCTTGAAAAAACTGACTAGGGGCCCGTGCTGGAGTCATAAGCCGCATCCAAAGGCCAGTGTCCTTGTGGTCCCAGCGCAAAGACGGGCAGGCAGCCCTACGTTGCCGAAACTGTTCATCGTACCGGAGCCAGGTGGTACTCCCGTAAACCCTGTGAGCCTCGCTAATAGCGTCAAGGTAACAGAGCACCAAGCAATGCTCAGGGGCCTTCTCCCCAATGACACTGGCAATAATCGCAAACACCTGCAGCGTGCAAGGTACGCGGGATCAACCGAAAACGCCTCTTCTCAGTCTCCTCCCACCTGCCCTCTTCAACCCAGGACCCATCGACAGGAAAACGCTCCAAAGGAAAGAGCATGAAGATCTCGACATACTCACCTTTCCAAATCTTTTCCCGTCCGTCCGGCGGCAGGTGCGCACCTAACGGGCCCTCGAAGCCGACAGGCCCCAAAGCTCCCGTACCCTCACCTGAAACCGTGGAGGGGCCTGCAGAGCCGAGAGCACCGGCCTCTGCTGAAACCACCCCGGAAGAGAAGAAAACCCCAGGACCCGCACTTCCCCAAGATCCCGCCCCTGGACCCCAAGCACATCCCCACCAGTAGGCAGGAGCCATGCAGAGCAGGCCCAGAGCCCACACTACCTCCCCGCTCAAGTCCTTGAGGCCGGAAAGCAAATCGCCCAGACCCGCATCAAAGCCCTACGGGGGAACGCTTACGTCTGCCACCGCAGCGGCCACAGGCCAGCCGAAGATGCTAACCCCCTGTTCCTGCCCCCCCCCCCCCCCAACAGGTCCCGGAGAGCAGAAGAAAAGAGACAGAAGAACTAGGAACATGTAACTCACCAGGCTGCCCAGGAGAGGTCCCATCAGCCGCATGTCCAGACTCCACCGCCGCCGAGCGGCCGGCCACCGCACCCACCTCGGATCCTGACAGCTCGCCCTCGGACCGTTCCTCATCACATCGATGGCCAGAAGGCCTCCAAGTCCCAGGAGCCACATGTCCCTCAGGTCTGTGCCGCTCCCAACTCCGCCTCCCGGCACCAGACACACCCACCGTCGTCCCGGAGCTCCGTCTCGCAGCACTCTGCCCAGCGCTGTTCTTCCCTCTGCTCTTCTTTGTGACAGCCACTCCAGGCCTCACAGAGGGACCGCCGGGTGCAGTAGGAGATAGCCCGGCGGCCGCCCATGCTGGTCCCCCTCCCTAAGAGGCACCTCATCAGAGGAGGAGCCGTTGCCATGGAAACCTCTCTGCTGTGAGGGCGGGGGGGAGGGACTGCCTCCACGTGTGGCCCTGCCCACCGAGCTCCACCGTAGATGGGGATTCCTCCCGGCCTCCCCGCCAGCAGAGGCAAGAGAGCGCCCTGCCAGCGGGGCCGCAGGGTCCAGATTGTGGCTCCCAATGTGGCGCTGAGCTCTGGGGGAGGAGCCCGGGCTAAAGCGCTCCGGAGGCCGAGACCTCCGAGCTGCAGGAGACGAGCCCAAGTCCTGCAGCACCGCAGAGACCCGGCTCTGCAACCAATCAACCCCCCGTGAGGCAGCAGCCTCCTGCAGCTGTGCCAGCAAAGCTTCCATCCCCTGCAGCCCCTGATAGACTCACTTTACCCAGGAAAAGGCAGGCACAGGTCACGCTGCTGCAGCTCTACACACAGCGTCCCGAGGGAAGCTCTCTCCTCACACATTGCAACTTCCAGAGTGAGGACCCTCCCCAAACCCCTCACTCCAAGGTGTAGAAAATCCCACCTACACCCCCCAGCTACCAATCAAGAAATATCCATCCCTACAACCCCGCCTATAGCTATCTTAACCCTATCCTGTCTTTTCTTAACCACTCTAGACCCAGTCATGTCTTCCCTGCGCTATTTCTTTCCTTCTCTTTCCGCTACGGGCATTTCTTTCAAAAAACATTGTGTGAGCCAAACAAGGTAAAGTGCAGGAGCTCCCTTGGAACTTACTTTCATTGTTTTTACAGCCATGAAGCAATGTATAAGTAGTTTAAATTGGTTTAGAGTATATCCCTTGTGCTTCTTGTTCAGCAGGTCCTTTTCTTGGAGGAAGCCCATAACGCTAAGGATCAGTCAGTGTATTTTAGATCAGGATTGTTTCATGATTGAACAATTTCTCCAGATATGTCCAAAAGTGCCTTCTACTTGACAACACCGAAAACCAGTAGGGGGCTAAGATGGTAGGATGTACCATGTTATTAGTAGAGATGGTAATGAGTCAGGAATACAACCAGTTGAGGTATGATGTAGGATCTGTGAACCCCAAAAAGGAGCAAGGTTTTCATCTGAGCTTTTGATCTGTGCAATACCATGCCTATGTTATACTTATCTGCACAGAGCAGGTAAGTATAACATGCTTACTATTAAAAGAAAAACTGAATCTTTATAAACAATTTAAGATAAACCTCTAGAGACATACATAGGGGAACACATGGATTGTGTGCTAAAGTGAGATTTGTCATACCTGGGACACATAATAATATTTTGGAATATAAGTAAATGAAAACTCCCAAAGGACTTAGTGCAAAACAACACCAACAGTGACACTCATTGTCCGTTTGAATGCTAGATAAAGCAAGATATTTGATTCTGCTCAGTCTTTAAACCATAATGAGGGAAGGCCATGGGCATAACTCTTGCATAATGCAAGAATTTGGGTAGTAGCAACATCTTAACTACTCTTATCCTGCCCATCCAGTATATTTATGAACTCACAGCACTTAGAAAATATAGCATTCACAGCAAGATTACATTTTTAAATAACCTTCACACTGTATTGCTCTCATTTGAAGACTTCAAGAGGTCCTGACAGTGCCTAAAGAGGCTAGGGTAGTTGCCTAGTAAAACGTATCAAAATTGCTTGTTAGGCAGATGCCCAAGTAAGGAAATGCTACAGGAACCCATATGAAATGGAAGGTATTTTGGAAGTCAATAGAGTATGGTGAGGGAGAGAGATGTTGAGGGCCTTCAATTTCAGAGGGTTAACATGTATGTAGAGGAGAGTTCAGAATTTCTGCAAGCTGCTTCACTGAATTGGGGACTGACACAACAGGGTTGGAAAAGATAGAGCAAAACATTATCTGCAAATAAGCAGAATATTTGGTGATATCCTGTACATCTACCCCACTTATGTTAGGTGGAAGTATGAGTAAATGGACTAAGGGCTCTATGGTTAGAATAAAAAGAGATGGGGACAATGAACAGCCCTGTTCTTGGGGAAGGCGTCAGAGGGGTTGCCAACATAATGCACATATGTAGTCAGATTTGAATATAGTGCCCTAAGCCAGGGCATAAAATACTGTCTGAAGCCCCATTTTTGTAATGTAAAAAAAAAAAAACTGTCCCAGTGAAGTGAGACAGATGCCTTTTTGAAGTTTAAATAGAGATGCATTAGAGGAATGTTCCTACTCTTAGCTATATGTAACAAAAGGGATGCATGATCATGATGAATTTTATCACCTACCTGCTTCGATGAGACAAAAGCCCATCTGATTACCATGAATCAGGGTCCTCAGATTCGGGTTGAAATGGGTGACCAAAATTTCACCCAACAGCCAAGTGTTTATAAGAGAAATTGGTCAATAGTTAAGCTACAGAAAAAAACAAACAGTCTGTTATAAATTTTTCTCTGTATTGTAGTCTAAGTGTTTTAATGGCTTAGGAACTGTTTGCAGTTCTGAGCCAATAAGGTTTTTAGACAAAGTTCAGAACTTGCTATCTTCAAGCTAACAAAGATTTCCCCTTAACATAAATGTATGCTGTACCCAGTGAAGAATCTATTTTTCATTAATGAGTGAGATTTAAAGCATAAATATGCTAAGCAAATTCTGATTCTAATTGATTCTGCATTCTCTACTTTTTTGTTTAAGTGATTTGCTCAATTAACAAAATCTTAGCCCATAAAGTGATTGAAGATTTTACTGATGTAGCAGGAAATATTCCTTAATGGTTCATTCAGTGATAAAGCAGTGCTAGGATCACTAATCAGGGAGTCTCAGAGTATTAAATAAAATGTGGAACACCTGATAGTCCAAGAAAAGGTAGGGGTAACATTAGTATCAGGGGTAACATTAGTATATATGGAGAATGGTTATTGGTGCTAAACATGGTGAGGCAGTGTCTAAATGGAAAATATGGTCACTTTTGGAAAAAGAACTGTGGGGTTGGGGGTATTAGTTAAAATCAGAAGTAGAAGGTTGCAGCTCCTGTCAACTTTCAACCAAATGATAGCAATCTAGCAAATCTCCAAACAGTTTTGATTGGGCAATGTCATACCTAGAAGGTGTCCTGTGCCAAAGGTCCTGACATTCAATAGGTGAGAAAATTATATTCCCTACTAACCATCAAAAAAGCCTATTGATTTTCTGTATCACTTGTAAGAGGTGCCTTACAAAGCCCAACTGTCCTGATTTGTGACAGTTGCCTGAATAAGTTGCCAAAGTAATCTGCATGCCTTGTATATATTCCACAAGTACAAGATATTTCCCCTTGGGGTTTCTTAATTGTTTGCTCTGAGGAGGCTGAAGCCAAGAATTGCTGCAAAAAAAAGACAGCTTAGGTATGCACAATCATGGCAGAATCATTGGAGGAATCTAAACAAACTACAGTTGCAAGAAAAAGTATGTGAACCCCTTGGGATTACGTGGAGTTTTGCATGAATTGGGCATAAAATGTGCTCTGAACGTAATCAACAAGGTGCAACAAACCCAAACCTTAACTTATATATATACATATAAAAATATATAAATATGGAGCACAACGTAGTCAGGGGGGCCGGGTCGGTAGCTAACGGGCAGACAAGGTACAAAGAGTAGGCAGAAGATTGGTCAGGAGTAGCCAACGTCGGTGCAGGCAGAGTTCAAGCAGAGTCAGGATCAAGCAGAGTCAGGATTAGGCAGGAAGCAGACAGGATGCAGGTACAGGGGCTCATGGGAACAATACACCAAGGCCCTGACTGCAGGCCTGGCCATTCCTTAAATACACCTCCTGCAATCAGCCTCAGGTGATGGCTTGATTGCAGGAGTGAGCTTCTGGCTGCTGAGAGCCCCCGCTGGCCAGCCCTGGTACTGCAGCCCACAAGGCAGGTGAGTCCCACCACCATTGGCGAGTCCATTCCTGACAGTACCCCCCCTCAAGGAGCGGCCTCAGGATGCTCCAAACAGTCCGTAATGGCACATCGGGCTGGGCAGCAGGCCGGGGCACGTCGGGCTGGGCAGCAGACCGAGGCACGTCGGGCTGGGCAGCAGGCAGAAGCACGTCGGGCTGGGCACCGGGGCGTCAGGCTGGACCGCAGGCACCGGGGCGTCAGGCTGGACCGCAGGCACCGGGGCGTCAGGCTGGACCGCAGGCACCGGGGCGTCAGGCTGGACCGCAGGCACCGGGGCGTCAGGCTGGACCGCAGGCACCGGGGCGTCAGGCTGGACCGCAGGCACCGGGGCGTCAGGCTGGACCGCAGGCACCGGGGCGTCAGGCTGGACCGCAGGCACCGGGGCGTCAGGCTGGACCGCAGGCACCGGGGCGTCAGGCTGGACCGCAGGCACCGGGGCGTCAGGCTGGACCGCAGGCACCGGGGCGTCAGGCTGGACCGCAGGCACCGGGGCGTCAGGTCGGGAGGATCATCAGGTGGTAGATAGCAGGGTATACTGGGCTGTCACTGGGGGTGCTGTGGGAAATGGAGGAAGAGAGCTTTGAGCAGAGGAATGATTAGAAGCAGGACTGGGTTGTTGCAAGCTGACTGAGGCTGGGTGTAACAAATCTGACCATTTCTGTAGTACTGGTTGAACAAAGCTCAGCTTACACAAAGCCTGTCTGACCAAAGACTGCACTGCGTTTATACAATCCACTAGCACCTGTTGTGAACATGCTGAATAATGCTCCAAGAAGTAATTCGGATCATCCTCCAATAACCATACCAGTGACTCTACTTGGTCTGCACTAAATGGCGGCAAAAAGTCATCCCTGCTTTCAGGGGTACTAGATGAAGCCAACACAAGCCTGAATCAATGGTTGCACCTCAGAGAACTCCATGCCCTGATCTACTAGGAAATGAGCGATCCATATGCATTCTAGCAGCTGATCCCTGGCATACTCCTTCATAGTCTGATAGGCATAATATCTGTCATCTAAGACTAGCAGAGACAAATACACAATCTCCTCAGGATGCATCAGGCAGAGTTCAAGCAGAGTCAGGTTCAAGCAGGAAGCAGACAGGATGCAGGTACAGGGGCTCATGTGAACAATACACCAAGGCCCTGACTGCAGGCCTGGCCATTCCTTAAATACACCTCCTGCAATCAGCCTCAGGTGATGGCTTGATTGCAGGAGTGAGCTTCTGGCTGCTGAGAGCCCCCGCTGGCCAGCCCTGGTACTGCAGCCCACAAGGCAGGTGAGACCCACCACCATTGGCGAGTCCATTCCTGACAGCTTGCTTGGAGCTCACACAAGTTTGAGGTGGGGGTGACTGATCTCACAGGTCTAAAGGAGCCCCTTCAATCATGGTCAAGTAAATAGTAAATAGATACTATGGTGGGGTGTGGCCACCTGCAGTGTCATAAAGCTCTTCTCTCTCAGTTGTTTCTCCTACCTTCTGTTGCTGTCCTGTCATGGTGAAAATCAGCCAGTGTCCATATCTGCTGGCGATAGGAATAAGAATAATTTCCTGATAGGAAATCATTCCCTTTAACATGCTTTATCCTGCTAAATTCGTCATTGTACCTCTCCTGCAAGGATTTAAACCATTCTACCTTCTAGAAGCCTAATATTTTGTGCAAACACTCTTCCTACCCCCTGGCTCAGTAATGTTGTCCCCCGGTGTTTACCTATTCCAGCCTTGCTGCTGTTGGTTTCTTATTAATGCTTTTTGCTCATCTCACCTATCAAGTTCCTCTGAGGTTATTATGATTTTTAATTTCATCTGAACAATAAATACTGGTGAGATAATCATCTCTTTGCTTCCCTACCGGCTATTTCAGTTATCAATTACTATTTGAGTGAGGTTCTGGTAAAATGGAACTTCTCTATAGAGGCTACACTTTCACTTTTGACACTAGGCAACATGGAATCTATAATATTTTGGTGCATGAAGAGAACTATGATTTAATCGGTATTGCTGAATCTTGGCTTCATTCTTCGCATGACTGGGCCATCAATATTCCTGGCTGTGTTCTCTTTCAGAGAGACATGGTAAATAGGAAAGGTGGTGGTGTCTGTCTCTATATGAGAAGTGATCTCAGAGCGAGTGTGAAAGAGGACCTAGTTGATGGAGAGTGTGATGAGGTTGAAGTATTATGGGTGGAACTGCACATGGGGGTGCGTACTACAAAGGTAATCATTGAAGTTTGTTATAGGCCTCAAAGTGTTAATGAGGAGGTGGAGACTCAGCTCCTTGTACAGATTGAAAGGGCTGCAAGGGCTGGGACAGTGATAATGGGGGATTTTAATACCCGGACATTAACTGGACTAATGGTACTGCAGCAATAGTTACAGGGCAAAATTGTTTAAACTTACTACAGGACAATTTTATGGTACAGTTCATAGAGGCCCCTACTAGGAATGATGCTCCGCTGGACCTGGTAATCTCAAACCATGCAGAGGTTATTACGAATGTCCATATAAAAGAACATCTGGGTAGCAGTGACCATAACATGATTTCATTTATTGTTAGCTGTAAACAGTGAGCACAGACGGGAAAAATAAAGACGCTCAATTTTAAGAGATAATTTTCCAAGGCTGAGAGCTGCTCTCCAAGACTTAGACTGGGAGGGAATATTGGCATCAATGAACACAACACAGAAATTGGAGTTCTTCAAAAAGACTGTATGTGAACACACTGCAAATTCCCATGGGCAACAAGTTTAAAAGGCTAAAAATCAAACCTATGTGGCTTAAGGCCAAAGTTAAAAAAGCTATAGATAATAAAAAAAGAGCTTTTATTAAATATAAAAATAAAGGAATGCTATCATCATTTAAACATTACAAATAATATAACAGAATATGTGAAAAGGAATTAGAGGCCACAGAAATTGAAAGTGAACGTCAGATTGCAAAAGATAGCAGGACCAACCCAAAAAAATTCTTCAAATATATTAATAGTAAAAAGATCCGGTCCAAGCATGTAGGCCCTTTACAAAATAATCTAGAGTGGGTGACTGGGGACAAAGAGAAGGCAAATTTATTAAGTACCTTCTTCAGCTCTGTGTATACAAAGGAGCATGGGGGAGCTCTTGTCCAAAATGGGCATGGTATTGACACAGATCCAGATGATCCACATTGGCTCACAATTGATATGATCCAAAAATATTTAGACAGAATAAAGCACCTGGACCGGATAGCATAGACCCATGGGTCCTTAAAGAATTGAGCTCTGTCATTGCAAACCCATTCTAATTTGTAGGGACTCTTTAATGACTGGCATAGTACCACTGGATTGGCCAATGTGGTGCCAATATTTAAAAATTTTTACCAAGTAATTATAGACCTGTTAGTTTAACTTCTATAGTTGGGAAGATACTGGAGAGTTTAATAAAAGACCACATAGATGAAAAAAACTATTTTAAGCAAAAGGCAGCATGGATTCATAAAAGACAGAAGTTGTCAAACAAATCTGATTTGGTGGATGTGGTATACTTGGATTTTGCAAAAGCATTTGGCACAGTTCCCCACATGCGGCTAATGTGTAAGGTAAAGTCTATGGGCTTGGAAAAATCTGTATGTAAATAGCTAGAAGATCGTATTCAAAGAGTAGTGGTTAATGATTCATACTCTGAATGGTCTGGGGTCATCAGTGGTGTACCCCAGGGTTCAGTGTTGGGACCCTTACTTTAATATAGTTATAAACGATATAGGGTCTGGTATTAAAAATACCATTTCAGTCTGTGCAGATTACACCAAGCTGTGCAGTGGAATAACATCCTTACAGGATGTCTTCAATTTACAAGCTGACCTCTTATACTGTTGCACTGTTTAATTGGTCAACTATGTGGAAAATGAGGTTTACTGTTGATAAATGTAAGGTTATGCACTTGGGGGCTAAGAATATGCATGCATCATACATACTAGGGGGAGTACAACTGGGGGAATCAATGGTGGAGAAGGATCTGGGAGTCCTGGTAGATCAGAAGCTTAATAATGGCATGCAATGTCAAGCTGCGGTTTCTAAAGCGAGCAAAATAATCTCTTGTATTAAAATAGACTCCAGAGAGAGATATTATTTTACCCCTGTACAAATCATTAGTAAGACCTCATCTAGAATATGCAGTTCAGTTGTTGGCACTAATTCACAAAAAGAACATTGAGGAACTGGAGAAAATACACAGAAAGGCAACAAAACTGATAAGAGGCATGGAGGAGCTCAGCTATGAGGAAAGATTAGAGGAACTGAATTTATTCTCTCTTGAGGAAAGGAGATTAAGGGGGGGTGTAATCAACATGTATAAATACATCAGTGGTTCATATAGTGAACTCGGTGTAGAGTTTTTCACCCTGAGGTCATTACAGAAGACAAGGGGGCACTCTTTACGTCTGGAGGAAAATAAATTTAATCTCCGAACATGGAAAGGTTTCTTCACAGTGAGAGCTGTGAATATGTGGAATAGACTCCCTCAAGAGTAGGTTCTTGCCAACTCAGTGGATTGCTTTAAAAAAGGCCTGAATTATTTCCTAGATACTCGAAATATAACTGGATACTAACATTTATAGGTAAAGTTGATACAGGGAATATCCGATTGCCTCTCGGGGATCAGGAAGGAATTTGTTTCCCTGAAGGAGCAAATTGGATCATGTAATGGTTGAACTGGATGGACTTTTGTCTTTTTTCAGCCAGACTAAATATGCAACTATGTAACTATATTGAAAGGAGACAGGTAACACTTTTTTTCACATTGAGTCCTAAAACATTAATTATCTATATATCAGAGATCTTACTCTTTTCCAGCTGTCTGAAGTACATAGATTCTGCCAACAGCTCAACTATATTATTTCTTTGTCTACTTTTCTGAACTTTGTTATACTCAGTTTATCTGCTCTGTTCACTTTACCTAATGAATTTGGACTATACATCTGTTTATATATAGGAAAAAAGCTCAAATCATGTCTGAATGTCAGAAGTAAGAAATAACTGGTGGTAGCCATACGTTATGAATCAAATTCTATATTGTACTCCTCCAGGAGACCCATTTGATGGGTTTTATAACGATGGCATTTCATTGCACAAGCTTGCCATGCAACTTTATCAAGAGGTGTTTTTATTTTAAAGACTAAATCCACCTTGGACTGCATTTCTTGTTACCCCTATATTTAGACTGTAACATGTAGCATGGTCCCAAGCAGACACCCCACACCCAAAATAGCCCCCTCTGGCATCATACAGGTTCAGGTTCGCCTGCAGCAGCTGTCAAGTTTGAAATCAGCAAGGCAATGTGGGGCTCCACCCACACAGCCACATCATTAATTTCCAAAGATCTGTGAATGAATGAAGTACAAGTCCCATCTACCATGATCACTGCACTTGTCCATTGACACTACCTCTAGCTCT
The DNA here is from genome assembly GCF_062004578.1 of Staurois parvus. NCBI lineage: Eukaryota > Metazoa > Chordata > Amphibia > Anura > Ranidae > Staurois > Staurois parvus. The sequence continues at coordinate 2,596,596 of NW_028317855.1, forward strand.
TCAACTGAAAGCCAGCACGTTGAAGGAGTTGGAGGAGGAGTCTGCAGGGGTCTGGCATTGCACCCACGATCCATTAATCAATGCAATGCTTTGCCAGCTAATTTACAAAAAATAAGAAATGTACATTTTTTTTTCTACAGATATACGTGGAATTAACCTTTAATCTGGAACAATCCATCAACAGACATGTGGTAGAGGTAAAGACTGATTCCACAGAGTGTTATGATGTTTTGGTGTTTTCAAATTTGTCAAGATATATATATATATATTGTGGGGTTAGCTCAGGTGGGGGAATCACCTTCCCTGGGAAAAAAGGTAGACCACACAGCAGCCTCTCTTCAAAATCTGACTGGTTGTCAGTTTTATTCAAGGTTTGCAAAAATATCAAAACAAACAAAACAGCAATATAAACCCTTGCCATCCAGGCACTAACTAAACATAGAACTTTTCCTCTCTCACAGGTGAAGGGCTTCTCCCTGTCACCCAAAAACAAAACAATAAGCAAACCTTTTTCTTGTTGGTATAACACACACCTTCATGCACAGCTCACTCAGGAATGGCTCTCTGAGTCCCAGGCCACAAGCAGCTCCTTGCTCCAGCCCTGCCTTATTTATACCACCTGTTGGTGGTCATCAGTGGAGCAAAAAATCTGGTCCGGAACCACCTCTGCCATTGTGGCCCTGAAAACCCGGAGTGGACTCCAACTTAAACTTCAAAGTATGATCGCATGTGAGGTGACACAGAGGCCCTGATTTACCAAGACGTGAGTCTACTAGCAGACTCTGACCATTCAGGCAGACTCAATTAAATCAATCAAGACCTGTCAGTCTTCTGAGCGGCGTCTAGCAATCTCATTGACAAACGTCTACTTTGCTATTAGTAAATGTGGAATCGAGTCTGGCACATTTTTAGATGCAATACCGGATATGTTCGCTAGATGGCGCACAAGCGCGGGCTTTATAGCATTGGTGTTTTTGTGTTAGCAAAAGAGAATATTTAGAATGTAACAAATAGTACACCTATATTAGAATTGTTTTTTTTTTTGTTTTTTTTTTGCTGTTTCTCCAAAATGATCAGGAAACTAATGCATTTACTAATGAATGTCATACATTCTATTTTCAAATGTTAAACATTTTCACACTTATATCTCAAATCCCAATATAATTATATATCTTCATTCTCTTTAATCACGTAACTATTCTATGTTAAAGACAAGTGCAGCGCTATAAATGCATGTGATCAATAATGAACGCATGTAAAAACCAAAAAGTGCAAAGAATTGCAATAATGATGTAAAATGGTAAATGGTGCTAAAATAAGTTCATATAATCATTCCTGAATAATGGAATGTCCTTCGTGTGAGAGTACCAACTCAGTGAGTGCCTATGACAGGCACGTGTGGTCTCTCAGTAGTGCATGAACTCGTGAAAGGTAAACCACCCTTGGGACTGGTCTACACTCACCAGAACAAAAGTATTAATGCGCATGGGTTATACACATCACACATCTGGGGTGCAGCGGTATGCTGGCAGCTATGGGTTAGTCATCCATCCATCCATCAGGGTGGGTGCCCAAATGGTCCTGGCGAGGAATTAGCTCAGCCACAGGAGCCAGTAAGGTGCTTAATAGTGTAGTACACTGTCACAAGGGTGGATGACCTTTCACGAGTTCATGCACTACTGTTCGTGGTTATATTTATCTTGTGTAATACCATTTTAGTAGTCTATATAATTTGACTAGCGCTCGCTTTATCATTTTTAAACAATGTAACTATTCTACATTGTATCTCAAACTGTGTCTCCCACAGTGGTTTAATGGTTAGAGCTCAGAACTTACCGCACTTGGGTCATGGGTTCTAATCCCAGTTTGCATGCTTTCCCTGTATGGATGTGTTTCTGCCATCACTTAAAAGACATGCTGTTAGGTTCATTGGTCCTAGTTATATGGCTGAGTTTCTGCCCTTATATTATAAGCTCCTTGACATTTATGAACGTTAAAAAAATGGAGATCAATTTTCTGGGTTGTGTCAGTGCCAGGAATATTGATCAATCAATTATGATTTTGCCTAATGACTAGAAAGTGGATGAATGTTACCTGCGTCCTGTTCTTCTACCAATTAGGAAATGTGCAAGTTTCATGCCGTGTATATTTCATTGTAACTTTTTTCTCTTCTTTTAAATCTGTCTCCTTATACAACTTGACCCCCTCCCCCACCCCATCATCACCTGTCCCATATGCAAATCTATGGATCATCGCCCCACGCTTTTTAACTATTTACTGATCAAGTGAATGTGTCTCATTTTCTATCAGCTTCAGCTCAGATCTCACATTATTATACGATTGCTGATTGTATATCACCACTAGTCTGATTGAATTCACAATCCCTGGTCAGTCCCGTTCCCTTACCTCTAATAATCTTTAGGACCAGTTCACACTACATTTGTTTCAGTTGCTTTTTCGGCATCACAAACGCACAGAAAGAAGGTTACATGGTGTCAATGTCATAGTTCACATCAGCGCTTGCATTTTCAGTGCATTGCAGGTGCTGTAAACAAAGTTGACCACGCTGCATTGTTTCTGCACAGAACTGTACTGGAACACATTGAAATGTTCTTGAATGTTCTAAAACGCATATGTCCGTAATTAAATTGAATAAAAAGAAAGTAGAAAAAACTAACTGGAAGGGATACAAAAATGCAATGCAACGTGTCCAAAACGCATCCAAAATGTACTGGAATACACTAAAACATGCATGCCAAAAGGGCATTAAAAAACAGATCAGGAACACATCTAGACTGTTTCTATAGTGTGAACTGGCCCTTAAGACTTGTTCACACCATTGGTGGTGCAGAAACGCATGCAAGAACACACATTTTCCAGCACAGCAAAGAAATGCAATGCCCTTTGCCTGCAGTATTTTTGCATGTTCCCACACATTAGGCAGGCCATTGAAATTAACGAGCTGAGGAAAAAAAAAAAAGTAAAAAATGCCCCATTCACGCAGGTCCTCTGGCCTGTACAGCATGAATGAGTGGGTTGTTTATGTGGCTAGGGCCACCTGTTACACTATGGGGACACAGCAGCTGTATGAACACAGGTTTTAATCTGACAGGTGTGAAGGCATGGGGAAGTGGCCCTGAATGCTCACTGTCTGTGTTCAGGGCTGTACACCTGCACCCATATGCTTGTCAAATTATGAGCTGCAGCAATTCCATAGTGTAACATAGGTTGCCTGCAAACGGCGATAGCCACAAAAACAAACCACTGATTCCCTCTCTACAGGCCACAGCACCCATGAGCCCCAAAACCTCAATTACACACACAGCTTTATTTATGAACAGTACAGTTTTATCATTTAGATTTCACAGGAATATGGTTGGGATTATGTCCATTAATAATGTTTTTAGTGTATTTTTACCATAAATATAATTTGTATATTTTCTCTGGCGGTGTGGGGCTGTCAGGTATGCTGTACGGGTCCCCATGATATCTAACAGTGGCCCTGGGTGTATGCTTGTGTCTGTGCCACCTGTATAGTTAGGAAGAACCTTGAACCTCTGCTATGTACCTCAATGGATCTAGGAATTGGACATGTTTGCAACTGAAAATACAACAATTATTAGTAATGTTTCCCCAGCAAATGAGGATCAGCTTCTCGGTGGAGAACAGCAATCTCGCCATGTCCAGATGTGGTCTGGAATTCCACAAAAGAACAATTCACAAAACTAAAAAAATAGACTTGCAAATTACCACTAAACTCTCCTAACTACACTCCCATCCACTCACACTTTCGGGTATGTGCAAACGTCCTTCCGCAAATGTCATGACGTATTTCCGGTATGACAGCTGCTCTAGCGCCTCCTCCAACAGCCGTCTTGGTGTTTATTTGTGCACCATAGCAATTTTACATGCGGCTCCATTGTGTATATGACATTCGCAAATATATGTTTGCAGTTCTATTGTAGATTTGGCATTGGTGAATGTATGCTTGCAGCTATACTGTGTGTATATGACATTGGCGTATATATATTTGCCAGTAAAGGCCCAAAGTCAACATAAATTGGGGGCGCAATTTATTACTGTTAAGAGGATTGTAGAAAAAGAATAGCTAGCTGCACATTGAACATGACCTATTCATTGGTACATAACATGGTCTTGTCGTGCAATAGGGGGCTTTTGGTTTGTTATTTTGGACATACTTGCACATGTGCGCTCTAACAAGGAAGATTTGGGCATATTATATTGCTAGCAAAAATAAGTGTTGGGGCTGCTAGTACATTTCAGATACTTATATAGCGCTGTTAATTTACGCAGCGCTTTACATATAGATGTGGTAAATTCACATCAGTCCCTAACCCTCAAGGGACGTACTAAGAGCCCTAAATTACATTCATACATATACGAGGGCCAATTTTGACAGGATCCAATTAACCTACCAGCATGTCTTTAGAGTGTGGGAGAAAACCGGAGTACCCGGAGGAAACAGGCACAGGGAGAACATGCAACCCTGTCAAGGAGGTGCCATGGCTGGGATTTGAACCAACGACCCTAGTACTGCCAGGTGGAAGTGCTAACCATTTAGCCACTGTGCAACATACAACTAGAACATGAAATAATCCCCCCAAAAAATACATAGTACAAATGTTTATTGATCAAATACACATTCCACATTTATTTGGACAGCAACAAAAAGCTACATTCAATATCTTGGTGTGAAAAAAAAAAAAAAAAAAGCAGGATTGATGTTGCTAAAGAAGAGCTTACAATCTAAAAGATTATACTTATAATGAACTGTGCTTTCACAGGTTACAGCAGGAAACAAATGGTTAATATGAATCACTTGGGCTTATTCACAGAAGCTGCAGATCGAAATATCAATATAAAAATACATACATGCCAAAATATAAACGCCTCCCCCCTCCCCAAATCCCCCACACATACATTTCTCACCATGTTTGTCTGAAAACTGCATTTCATTCTAAATAAAGCAAACTTGGAAGAGCAGAGCAATGGACATGTGTTAGGATTACAATGCAAAGGTAATAAACACAATCATTGTACAATAACACACAAACACCTTAGAAGGAAGAACATGCAAAACATTTACAGCCCACATCAAAACACAGCGTGAGTGTGGCCTGGGGCAATTCACCACAATATCTCTTCCTCCCCAAACCACCACAGACAAGGACTTGAAGAAATAATGTGCCTATACCAGGCAAAAATCAGACACAACTGCATCTCTATATATAAGGTAGGCCACACCCACCACTTTCATTCATTTGGTCAGAGAAAGTGTTTGCACCTGATGAATCCTCTTACACCTGCGTTAACCCTTGGTATACAGGCCCCACAAATCAGAGTCAGAAAGAAAGCCACAGTGAACTGTACCTGTGCAGCATACAACAGAACATTGAACAGGGATGTGAAAGGGAACCCTATTGGCAATATTTCTTGGCCCTATGGGCACAATTCACTCCAGATTATTGCATGAGTTAAGGCAGTCACATGACCACATCTCGCATGCTATACTGAAAATGTCAATTCACTTTTGCTAGTATGTGGTATTTCCCATAAATCGGAAAAACACTCAGGAAATCAAACATAAAAAGGCCTTACACCGCGGTCACATCAAAGCTGATTTAGAAATTGTGCGACGTACAGTGAAGATGCTGATTTCCTTACGATTTGCAAGACATCTGACACAGATATCTATGCAAATCGTCACAAAAGTAGTACATGTACTACTTTAGAAATCAGTGTCGGAAACGCACCCATGTGACTGCTCTAATAGCAGACAATAGGGTGCGACTTGGCATACAATTTGCAAGTCGCATGCCATGCAAATCGCATGCCAAGTCACATCCAGGGTACACGATTTCAGATGCGATTTGGGAATTGAAATTGTACCTGATATCCGATCTAATGAATGCGGATGTGAGTGTCTTAACATAAGCGATTTGCTGCAGCACAATTTCAAAAGTAGTTCTCGTCTAACTTTTCCAGCATTTTGTAGCGATTTCACATATAGACTACAAGAGAAATCGCAATGCAAAACACAATTGAAAACGCAATAGCTCATTGGTAAATCTACAGAAAACACAGTGAAATTGCCAACAAAAAGCACAATTTTAAATCACATCTAGTGTGAACCAAGCAGGCAATTCAACAAAGGAAATAAATCTTTGAAGGCATGCGGTAACTGCATGCTCAGATAAGGGTCTGTTATGGATTTGAGGGGGGGGGGACTCCATGCCATTATTTTTTTTTTTTTTTTAATCCATCTCTTTCGCTCACTCTTCTCATGGTTTGACAAAAACTTTAGCAAAGGATGTGGAGTGCAAACCAGCATTATCCAATCAATCATTAGTCCAGGCCCTTATCTCATCCCATCATTTGACATTCACATAAGGTGCTACTATAAAGGTGTTTGAACAGACAAGGCCTCATTCTAATTCACATTCTAGGGATCATTTAAACAGAAAGCAAAGATGCTGCCACCAGCACATGTATGTTAGGGTAGTCACACGGAGATCATGCAAATTCATTGCTGTGGTTGGGATTCAAACCAACAACTCTAGCGTTGAGACAGTAGTGCTAACCACTAATCCACGGAGCTGTTGAACACTAAACCTGCCTGTATTTCTGTGGTGTGAATCAATCCTAGGTCCCTGGGCAAGGTCAGTGTAACTACCCAGATATCTCAAATGTGACACAAATGTTGTGCTATGTTGCCAATTCAGATGTATGTTGGTTCTATGTATCCCAATACAAAGGATTGCAATACTAATACAGGCGTACCTCGGTTTACTAACGCCTCGGTTAACGTAATTTTTGGTTTACGAATGAAAATCCATTGAAAATAATGCCTCGGTTTACACAATTGTTAATAATTTTTTTCGCAATACAAAGTATGTCAGCGCCGATTTTCAAATGCAAATGCCAGCCTTTTTTTTTCTTCACTATAGTTCACAAGTAGAGATGAGCGAATCGAACATGACGAAGTGGAATTCGTTTTGAAGATTAGGAAATATTTGATTCGCGCCGAATCAGAAAATTAGCAAACTTCGGATGCACGAATCGAATTTTCCCAAAAATGGCGGCGACATGTGTGGCGACGGAGCGGGGATCTCTGGGAAGGCGCGCAGACAAGGCGCGCTGACCCATAATACATTCATTCATGACATGTGATCGCATTAGCCAATCAGCAGCCAGCCAGCCAGCACTGTGTAATGGTGGAGCTATAAATCGCGGCCATCTTAGAATTCTCCATTAGCCTCCGGTCATTCAAGAGAGACAGACCTCTGTGTATTAGGGACAGAGTTAGGGCCACAGAGACTTTAAGGCCACAGAATCGCTACTTAGGGACACAAAATCGTTACTTAGGGACACAGAATCGTTACTCAGGGACACAGAATTGTTACTCAGGGACACAGAATTGTTACTCAAGGACACAGAATCGTTACTCAGGGACAGACACAGAATTGTTACTCAGGGACACAGAATTGTTACTGAGGGACACAGAATCGTTACTGAGGGACACAGAATTGTTACTCAGGTACACAGAATCGTTACTCAGGGACACAGAATTGTTACTCATGGACACAGAATTGTTACTCAGGGACACAGAATTGTTACTCAGGGACAGACACAGAATTGTTACTCAGGGACACAGAATCGTTACTCAGGGACACAGAATCGTTACTCAGGGACACAGAATTGTTACTCAGGGACACAGAATTGTTACTCAGGGACACAGAATTGTTACTCAGGGACACAGAATTGTTACTGAGGGACACAGAATTGTTACTCAGGGACACAGAATTGTTACTCAGGGACACAGAATTGTTACTGAGGGACACAGAATCGTTACTCAGGGACACAGAATCGTTACTCAGGGACACAGAATTGTTACTCAGGGACACAGAATCGTTACTCAGGGACACAGAATCGTTACTCAGGGACACAGAATTGTTACTCAGGGACACAGAATTGTTACTCAGGGACAGACACAGAATTGTTACTCAGGGACAGACACAGAATTGTTACTCAGGGACACAGAATTATTACTGAGGGACACAGAATCGTTACTGAGGGACACAGAATTGTTTCTCAGGGACACAGAATTGTTACTCAGGGACACAGAAGTGTTACTCAGGGACAGACACAGAATTGTTACTCAGGGACACAGAATTGTTACTCAGGGACACAGAATTGTTACTGAGGGACACAGAATTGTTACTCAGGGACACAGAATTGTTACTCAGGGACAGACACAGAATTGTTACTCAGGGACACAGAATTGTTACTCAGGGACACAGAATTGTTACTGAGGGACACAGAATCGTTACTGAGGGACACAGAATCGTTACTGAGGGACACAGAATTGTTACTCAGGGACACAGAATTGTTACTCAGGGACACAGAATTGTTACTCAGGGACACAGAATCGTTACTGAGGGACACAGAATCGTTACTGAGGGACACAGAATTGTTACTCAGGGACACAGAATTGTTACTCAGGGACACAGAATTGTTACTCAGGGACACAGAATCGTTACTGAGGGACACAGAATCGTTACTCAGGGACACAGAATCGTTACTCAGGGACACAGAATTGTTACTCAGGGACACAGAATCGTTACTCAGGGACACAGAATTGTTACTGAGGGACACAGAATCGTTACTCAGGGACACAGAATCGTTACTGAGGGACACAGAATCGTTACTGAGGGACACAGGATCGTTACTCAGGGACACAGAATTGTTACTCAGGGACACAGAATTGTTACTCAGGGACAGACACAGAATTGTTACTCAGGGACACAGAATTGTTACTCAGGGACACAGAATTGTTACTGAGGGACACAGAATCGTTACTGAGGGACACAGAATTGTTACTCAGGGACACAGAATTGTTACTCAGGGACACAGAAGTGTTACTCAGGGACAGACACAGAATTGTTACTCAGGGACACAGAATTGTTACTCAGGGACACAGAATTGTTACTCAGGGACAGACACAGAATTGTTACTCAGGGACACAGAATTGTTACTCAGGGACACAGAATCGTTACTGAGGGACACAGAATCGTTACTGAGGGACACAGAATCGTTACTGAGGGACACAGAATTGTTACTGAGGGACACAGAATTGTTACTGAGGGACACAGAATCGTTACTGAGGGACACAGAATTGTTACTGAGGGACACAGAATTGTTACTCAGGGACACAGAATTGTTACTCAGGGACAGACACAGAATTGTTACTCAGGGACACAGAATCGTTACTGAGGGACACAGAATCGTTACTGAGGGACACAGAATCGTTACTGAGGGACACAGAATTGTTACTCAGGGACACAGAATTGTTACTCAGGGACACAGAATCGTTACTGAGGGACACAGAATCGTTACTGAGGGACACAGAATCGTTACTGAGGGACACAGAATCGTTACTCAGGGACACAGAATCGTTACTCAGGGACACAGAATTGTTACTCAGGGACACAGAATTGTTACTCAGGGACACAGAATCGTTACTCAGGGACACAGAATTGTTACTCAGGGACACAGAATCGTTACTCAGGGACACAGAATCGTTACTCATGGACACAGAATCGTTACTCAGGGACACAGAATTGTTACTCAGGGACACAGAATCGTTACTGAGGGACACAGAATCGTTACTCAGGGACACAGAATTGTTACTCAGGGACACAGAATCGTTACTCAGGGACACAGAATCGTTACTCAGGGACACAGAATTGTTACTCAGGGACACAGAATCGTTACTCAGGGACACAGAATCGTTGAATTAAAGAGTATGTCAGACAACACGCAGAGGAGTGGCAGAGGAGGCAATGTTTCAGGAGCGAGCAGACGTGGCAGCAGAGGAAGGGGTCGCAGCCAGAGGCCAGTGCTCCCGGTGTCATCCAGCGGTCATGTCTCCACCGACAACCCTGCCGTCATCGATTGGTTGGCTCGGTCGTCTTCCTCTTCCCAGGTCACCTCTGACACCTACAGCCAACGGTCGGTGGGTACGTCAGACACAACCGTTAGTTGGCATGGCCCGGGAGCAAGCCCACTGAAATCACGTGTCCTCTACCTGCCCCTGTCCTTTGGTGTTCCCTCACCAAGCGAAGTATCGCATGCTGTGGGCTCAGCCCCACTGTACAGTGAGGAAGAGCTAACAGAGGGCGGTCAGGAACGGGGGGAGACATCCGCCTCTTCAGCAGCCAGGCAAAGAAGTACTGGCAAGGAGAGTGGCTCGGTAGCCGGTCTAGAGACAGGTCTGTCTCCTGACCCACACGCAGCCGAGGGGGCTAGTAGTGAGGCGGAGACCCTAATTGATGATGATGAGGCTGATCGCACTTGGCAGCCTCGTCGTCATCAGGCTATTGCTTCCGCATCATCAGGAAAAGAGGGTGCCAGCTTGGCAGCGAGCAAAACAGTCGGTGGGTTGCCCAGGAGGCAGCAGGGTCGCAGCAGTGTCAGTGGAGGCAAACGGCCACGGAGTAGAGCACCAGCTCCACTGCAGCCTACCACCACGGCCAGTAGTGGTGCCGGTGTGCACGGAGGAACTAGCAGTCAGCCAGTGAGGAGTAGCGGGGGCAAAGTTTACTACTCGGCGGTGTGGCAAGGTATTGTAACTCCGCGGAGGACACGACTGTCCACCCAAAGTGTGGAGAGACTCACATTTGTGAAAATGAATCAGGCGTGGATTAGTCTGGATTTCAAACCACCAGTTCCTGACACAACTGACTAAATCCGCGATGAATCATGCCCCAAACATGTTATTATTTTTAACATAGGCCTCTGTATGGCCTTCAATTTAAGCTGCTTACGCTTCGCCACTCTGCCATGGGCCCCTGTACCGCCTCCTCTTGCTGCTGCCAGGTCCAGAGTGTGTCATGGGTCCCTGTACGGCCTCCCATTGCTGCTGTCTCCATCGCCACACTCTGCCATGTGCCACTTTCAGGTCTCCTCACACTGCTGGTGGGTTCCATTTTGTCATAGGGTGCTGTATGGCCTCCCATTGCTGCTGCCAGGCCCGTAATCTGCCATGGGCCCCCGTACCGACTCCTCATGCTGCTGCCAGGCCCGTAATCTGTCATGGGCCCCTGTACCGCCTCCTCATGCTGCTGCCAGGTCCAGAGTGTGTCATGGGTCCCTGTACGGCCTCCCATTGCTGCTGTCTCCATCGCCACACTCTGCCATGTGCCACTTTCAGGTCTCCTCACACTGCTGGTGGGTTCCATTTTGTCATAGGGTGCTGGCAGATTACGGGCCTCCCATTGCTGCTGCCAGGCCCGTAATCTGCCATGGGCCCCCGTACCGACTCCTCATGCTGCTGCCAGGCCCGTAATCTGTCATGGGCCCCTGTACCGCCTCCTCATGCTGCTGCCAGGTCCAGAGTGTGTCATGGGTCCCTGTACGGCCTCCCATTGCTGCTGCCAGGCCCGTAATCTGCCATGGGCCCCCGTACCGACTCCTCATGCTGCTGCCAGGCCCGTAATCTGTCATGGGCCCCTGTACCGCCTCCTCATGCTGCTGCCAGGTCCAGAGTGTGTCATGGGTCCCTGTACGGCCTCCCATTGCTGCTGTCTTCATCGCCACACTCTGCCATGTGCCACTTTCAGGTCTCCTCACACTGCTGGTGGGTTCCATTTTGTCATAGGGTGCTGGCAGATTACGGGCCTCCCATTGCTGCTGCCAGGCCCGTAATCTGCCATGGGCCCCCGTACCGACTCCTCATGCTGCTGCCAGGCCCGTAATCTGTCATGGGCCCCTGTACCGCCTCCTCATGCTGCTGCCAGGTCCAGAGTGTGTCATGGGTCCCTGTACGGCCTCCCATTGCTGCTGCCAGGCCCGTAATCTGCCATGGGCCCCCGTACCGACTCCTCATGCTGCTGCCAGGCCCGTAATCTGTCATGGGCCCCTGTACCGCCTCCTCATGCTGCTGCCAGGTCCAGAGTGTGTCATGGGTCCCTGTACGGCCTCCCATTGCTGCTGTCTCCATCGCCACACTCTGCCATGTGCCACTTTCAGGTCTCCTCACACTGCTGGTGGGTTCCATTTTGTCATAGGGTGCTGGCAGATTACGGGCCTCCCATTGCTGCTGCCAGGCCCGTAATCTGCCATGGGCCCCCGTACCGACTCCTCATGCTGCTGCCAGGCCCATAATCTGTCATGGGCCCCTGTACCGCCTCCTCATGCTGCTGCCAGGTCCAGAGTGTGTCATGGGTCCCTGTACGGCCTCCCATTGCTGCTGCCAGGCCCGTAATCTGCCATGGGACCCCGTACCGACTCCTCATGCTGCTGCCAGGCCTGTAATCTGTCATGGGCCCCTGTACCGCCTCCTCATGCTGCTGCCAGGTCCAGAGTGTGTCATGGGTCCCTGTACGGCCTCCCATTGCTGCTGTCTCCATCGCCACACTCTGCCATGTGCCACTTTCAGGTCTCCTCACACTGCTGGTGAGTTCCATTTTGTCATAGGGTGCTGGCAGATTACGGGCCTCCCATTGCTGCTGCCAGGCCCGTAATCTGCCATGGGCCCCCGTACCGACTCCTCATGCTGCTGCCAGGCCCGTAATCTGTCATGGGCCCCTGTACCGCCTCCTCATGCTGCTGCCAGGTCCAGAGTGTGTCATGGGTCCCTGTACGGCCTCCCATTGCTGCTGCCAGGCCCGTAATCTGCCATGGGCCCCCGTACCGACTCCTCATGCTGCTGCCAGGCCCGTAATCTGCCATGGGCCCCCGTACCGACTCCTCATGCTGCTGCCAGGCCCGTAATCTGCCATGGGCCCCCGTACCGACTCCTCATGCTGCTGCCAGGCCCGTAATCTGTCATGGGCCCCTGTACCACCTCCTCATGCTGCTGCCAGGTCCAGAGTGTGTCATGGGTCCCTGTACGGCCTCCCATTGCTGCTGTCTCCATCGCCACACTCTGCCATGTGCCACTTTCAGGTCTCCTCACACTGCTGGTGGGTTCCATTTTGTCATAGGGTGCTGGCAGATTACGGGCCTCCCATTGCTGCCAGGCCCGTAATCTGCCATGGGCCCCCGTACCGACTCCTCATGCTGCTGCCAGGCCCGTAATCTGTCATGGGCCCCTGTACCACCTCCTCATGCTGCTGCCAGGTCCAGAGTGTGTCATGGGTCCCTGTACGGCCTCCCATTGCTGCTGTCTCCATCGCCACACTCTGCCATGTGCCACTTTCAGGTCTCCTCACACTGCTGGTGGGTTCCATTTTGTCATAGGTTGCTGTATGGCCTCCCATTGCTGCTGCCAGGCCCGTAATCTGCCATGGGCCCCCGTACCGACTCCTCATGCTTCTGCCAGGCCCGTAATCTGTCATGGGCCCCTGTACCGCCTCCTCATGCTGCTGCCAGGTCCAGAGTGTGTCATGGGTCCCTGTACGGCCTCCCATTGCTGCTGTCTCCATCGCCACACTCTGCCATGTGCCACTTTCAGGTCTCCTCACACTGCTGGTGGGTTCCATTTTGTCATAGGGTGCTGGCAGATTACGGGCCTCCCATTGCTGCTGCCAGGCCCGTAATCTGCCATGGGCCCCCGTACCGACTCCTCATGCTGCTGCCAGGCCCGTAATCTGTCATGGGCCCCTGTACCGCCTCCTCATGCTGCTGCCAGGTCCAGAGTGTGTCATGGGTCCCTGTACGGCCTCCCATTGCTGCTGCCAGGTCCGTAATCTGCCATGGGCCCCCGTACCGACTCCTCATGCTGCTGCCAGGCCCGTAATCTGTCATGGGCCCCTGTACCGCCTCCTCATGCTGCTGCCAGGTCCAGAGTGTGTCATGGGTCCCTGTACGGCCTCCCATTGCTGCTGTCTCCATCGCCACACTCTGCCATGTGCCACTTTCAGGTCTCCTCACACTGCTGGTGGGTTCCATTTTGTCATAGGGTGCTGGCAGATTACGGGCCTCCCATTGCTGCTGCCAGGCCCGTAATCTGCCATGGGCCCCCGTACCGACTCCTCATGCTGCTGCCAGGCCCGTAATCTGTCATGGGCCCCTGTACCGCCTCCTCATGCTGCTGCCAGGTCCAGAGTGTGTCATGGGTCCCTGTACGGCCTCCCATTGCTGCTGTCTCCATCGCCACACTCTGCCATGTGCCACTTTCAGGTCTCCTCACACTGCTGGTGGGTTCCATTTTGTCATAGGGTGCTGTATGGCCTCCCATTGCTGCTGCCAGGCCCGTAATCTGCCATGGGCCCCCGTACCGACTCCTCATGCTGCTGCCAGGCCCGTAATCTGTCATGGGCCCCTGTACCGCCTCCTCATGCTGCTGCCAGGTCCAGAGTGTGTCATGGGTCCCTGTACGGCCTCCCATTGCTGCTGTCTCCATCGCCACACTCTGCCATGTGCCACTTTCAGGTCTCCTCACACTGCTGGTGGGTTCCATTTTGTCATAGGGTGCTGGCAGATTACGGGCCTCCCATTGCTGCTGCCAGGCTCGTAATCTGCCATGGGCCCCCGTACCGACTCCTCATGCTGCTGCCAGGCCCATAATCTGTCATGGGCCCCTGTACCGCCTCCTCATGCTGCTGCCAGGTCCAGAGTGTGTCATGGGTCCCTGTACGGCCTCCCATTGCTGCTGCCAGGCCCGTAATCTGCCATGGGACCCCGTACCGACTCCTCATGCTGCTGCCAGGCCCGTAATCTGTCTTGGGCCCCTGTACCGCCTCCTCATGCTGCTGCCAGGTCCAGAGTGTGTCATGGGTCCCTGTACGGCCTCCCATTGCTGCTGTCTCCATCGCCACACTCTGCCATGTGCCACTTTCAGGTCTCCTCACACTGCTGGTGGGTTCCATTTTGTCATAGGGTGCTGGCAGATTACGGGCCTCCCATTGCTGCTGCCAGGCCCGTAATCTGCCATGGGCCCCCGTACCGGCTCCTCATGCTGCTGCCAGGCCCGTAATCTGTCATGGGCCCCTGTACCGCCTCCTCATGCTGCTGCCAGGTCCAGAGTGTGTCATGGGTCCCTGTACGGCCTCCCATTGCTGCTGCCAGGCCCGTAATCTGCCATGGGCCCCCGTACCGACTCCTCATGCTGCTGCCAGGCCCGTAATCTGTCATGGGCCCCTGTACCGCCTCCTCATGCTGCTGCCAGGTCCAGAGTGTGTCATGGGTCCCTGTACGGCCTCCCATTGCTGCTGTCTCCATCGCCACACTCTGCCATGTGCCACTTTCAGGTCTCCTCACACTGCTGGTGGGTTCCATTTTGTCATAGGGTGCTGGCAGATTACGGGCCTCCCATTGCTGCTGCCAGGCCCGTAATCTGCCATGGGCCCCGTACCGTCTCCTCATGCTGCTGCCAGGCCCGTAATCTGTCATGGGCCCCTGTACCGCCTCCTCATGCTGCTGCCAGGTCCAGAGTGTGTCATGGGTCACTGTACGGCCTCCCATTGCTGCTGCCAGGCCCGTAATCTGCCATGGGCCCCCGTACCGACTCCTCATGCTGCTGCCAGGCCCGTAATCTGTCATGGGCCCCTGTACCGCCTCCTCATGCTGCTGCCAGGTCCAGAGTGTGTCATGGGTCCCTGTACGGCCTCCCATTGCTGCTGTCTCTATCGCCACACTCTGCCATGTGCCACTTTCAGGTCTCCTCACACTGCTGGTGGGTTCCATTTTGTCATAGGGTGCTGGCAGATTACGGGCCTCCCATTGCTGCTGCCAGGCCCGTAATCTGCCATGGGCCCCCGTACCGACTCCTCATGCTGCTGCCAGGCCCGTAATCTGTCATGGGCCCCTGTACCGCCTCCTCATGCTGCTGCCAGGTCCAGAGTGTGTCATGGGTCCCTGTACGGCCTCCCATTGCTGCTGCCAGGCCCGTAATCTGCCATGGGCCCCCCCGTACCGACTCCTCATGCTGCTTCCAGGCCCGTAATCTGTCATGGGCCCCTGTACCGCCTCCTCATGCTGCTGCCAGGTCCAGAGTGTGTCATGGGTC
Source organism: Staurois parvus (assembly GCF_062004578.1). Classification (NCBI taxonomy): domain Eukaryota; kingdom Metazoa; phylum Chordata; class Amphibia; order Anura; family Ranidae; genus Staurois; species Staurois parvus. The sequence goes on from NW_028317855.1 coordinate 2,612,569, forward strand.
CCTGTACGGCCTCCCATTGCTGCTGTCTCCATCGCCACACTCTGCCATGTGCCACTTTCAGGTCTCCTCACACTGCTGGTGGGTTCCATTTTGTCATAGGGTGCTGGCAGATTACGGGCCTCCCATTGCTGCTGCCAGGCCCGTAATCTGCCATGGGCCCCCGTACCGACTCCTCATGCTGCTGCCAGGCCCGTAATCTGTCATGGGCCCCTGTACCGCCTCCTCATGCTGCTGCCAGGTCCAGAGTGTGTCATGGGTCCCTGTACGGCCTCCCATTGCTGCTGTCTCCATCGCCACACTCTACCATGTGCCACTTTCAGGTCTCCTCACACTGCTGGTGGGTTCCATTTTGTCATAGGGTGCTGTATGGCCTCCCATTGCTGCTGCCAGGCCCGTAATCTGCCATGGGACCCCGTACTGACTCCTCATGCTGCTGCCAGGCCCGTAATCTGTCATGGGCCCCTGTACCGCCTCCTCATGCTGCTGCCAGGTCCAGAGTGTGTCATGGGTCCCTTTACGGCCTCCCATTGCTGCTGTCTCCATCGCCACACTCTGCCATGTGCCACTTTCAGGTCTCCTCACACTGCTGGTGGGTTCCATTTTTTTATAGGGTGCTGTATGGCCTCCCATTGCTGCTGCCTCCACCGCCACACTGTGGCTCCACACTCTGGTTTTGGCCCCGTGACTGCCCAAATGAGTGAAGTGTGCGGTGATTCTAAGATCGACGGCACTCATCTGCATGTCATACTGACTGACAGTATTATTTCTCTTCCCCAGCAGACTCCAAGGGCATTTAAATTAAAGGTACAGTGTTCTGCACTAATATAAAGGCTCTCTGAAGCCTAGAAACACCCTTTTTATAAGTTAAATTCGCAGCGAATATATTCGACTCGAATCGAATTTATTCCGCGAATTCGCCGAATCAGCCGAATCGAATTTTTGAATAATTCGCTCATCTCTATTCACAAGCTTAGAAGTCACTTTCCCCAAAGTTACAGAAAACTTTGTATCTTTTAATAAACTCAAAGTAAACATTGTTTCCTTTAGGAATATAAAGTCCAAGAAAACTTTTTCTTTTAGCTGGGGGAAGTGACAGGTGAATTTCTGAGCTATAGTGAAGAAAAAAAAAGGGAGAATTACATTTAAAAACCAGCACCATAGTAAATAAAAACGGCATGGGGTCCCCCCTCCCATCCACACAAAGCCCTTCGGGTCTGGTATGGATATTAAGGGGTAACTCCATGCCAAAATTAAATAAAAAACAGCTTGGGGATCCCCCCAAAATCCATACCAGACCCTTATCCGAGCATGCAGCCCAGCAGGTCAGGAAAGGAAAGCGCCCCCCCCTCCTGAACCATACCAGGCCACATGCCCTCAACATGGGGGGTGCTTTGGGGCAGGGGGGCTCCCCCCCAAAGCACCTTGTCCCCATGTTAATGGGAACAAGGGCCTCTTCCGTTAGTGGGATAATTGGTCGGCCATTTTTGGGAATTTTAGCATATTTTGTTTATCAGTAAAGTTGGAAATTTTTTTTTCCAAATTTACTGATAAAAAAAATGTGCCAAAATCCCGAAAAATGTATGACCAATTAACCCACTAACGGCCTGAAAATCGTTAGATTTTTTTTTGGGCAGAAAAATCGGTCGATTTTAGACCCATCTATGGCCTGCTTTAGATGGGTCTAAAATCGGTCGAAAAAAAAATCGGCTGATTTTCGGGCCGTTAGTGGGTTAGTGGTCAGCCATTTTTTGGGATTTTGCCACTTTTTTTAATGGGTAAATTTGGATAAAAACTGGCCGATTTTGCAGATTGGCCGATTTTAGCGGCAATGATCGGCAAATTGGCTGATCTTTATACAGATAAAAAATCTGCGCATGAGCCATGACCTGCAAGAAAAAGAAGAAGAAGAAAATGAAAAAGAAGAAAAAAAGAAGAAGAAAAAGAAGAGAAAGAAAAATGCAGGCCATAGATGAGGCGAAAACTGACCGTTTTTATTAAAAAAAAACCAAAAACTGAAAAATCGGTTGTTCAATGGGCCGACGTTACCACCAACGGTAAAAAAAATTGTCCGATTTTCGCCCTGTCTACGGCCGGCAAATATAATAGCGAAGTAATTACTTCTGTCCCTGCAGAGAGCTGTGCTATTATATTTGACATTAAAAAGTATAAAGGTTGCAACATTGTATCTATATGTATCCGAATAAAAACATCTATATCCAAAATGGATACAAATAGATACAATGTTGCAGTCTCAATACTTTTTAATGTCAAATATAATAGCGGAGCTCTCTGCAGGGACAGAAGGAATGTTTCAGCTGTCATCGGGTTTCCCACTGACAGCTGAATTTTAAATTATTTCCGTGAATAAAATAAATAATAAAAAAAACTGCGTGGGGTCCCCCCCTCCCATCCATACCAAGCCCTTCGGGTCTGGTATGGATGTTAAGGGGTAACTCCACGCTGAAAATTTAAAAAAAAAACAGCGTGGAGTAGCCCCCAATATCCATACCAGACCCTTATCCAAGCATGCAGCCCGGCAGGTCTGGAAAGGGGGAGGGATGAGCGAGCACCCCCCCTCCTGAACCATACCAGGCCACATGCCCTCAACATGGGGGGGTGCTTTGGGTCAGGGGGGCTCCCCCCCCAAAGCACCTTGTATAGGTAAGGGGTGGGGCCAGCCGAGAACAGCAAGCATGTGACATGGGGCGGGGTCACTCGGATGATGCCCCCGGCTAGTCCCGCCCCATATAAGAACTGTCAGACTGTCTCCTGCATTCAGCTAGTTAGCCTCAGTGGAGAGACAGGGTGACAGTTCTTAAATAGGTAAGGGGCGGGGATGATGTCCCCGGCTGGCCCCACCCCTAACCTATTTAAGAACTGTCAGCTAGCCTTTTCTTCACAAGTCTGGAAGCCTCCGACGGGAGCGGAACTTTTTTTTTTCTTTTTTCGGGTCGCCGCCGCCGTGATTGACCTTGGATCTACTTCGGGGGACATTGTTTTAATAAAGGACTTGTCAAAGACCCTGTACTGTGTTTTTTTTTTACACCACACTTTGTTTTTTTGGTGAATGAGTCGTGGGACCATGTACCGCAGACTCATTCACGTAGGGGGGGCAGGGATCTGGGGGCCCCCTTGTTAAAGGGGGCTTCCAGATTCTGATAAGCCCCCCGCCCGCAGACCCCCACAACCACCGGCCAGGGTTGTGGGGAAGAGGCCCTTGTCCCCATCGACATGGGGACAAGGTTCTTTGGGGGGGGGAGCCACCCCTGACCCAAAGCACCCCACCATGTTGAGGGCATGTGGCCTGGTATGGGTCAGGAGGGGGGGCGCTCGCTCGTCCCCCCCCCCCCCCCTTTCCTGACCTGCCGGGCTGCATGCTCAGATAAGGGTCTGGTATGGGGGACCCACGCTGTTTTTTTTAAAAAGATTTCAGCGTGGAGTTCCCCCTTAATATCCATACCAGACCTGAAGGGCTTGGTATGGATGAGAAGGGGGACCCACGCTGTTTTTTTTGGGTTTTTTATTGCGGACCTTTGTTTTTACATTCAGCTGTCAAAATAAATATTATCTAGACCTTCGAAATAAGTAAAATCATTACAGAAATAATTATAAAGGATAAGAAACAAAAATAGAATCACTAGAACTAAGGAAATCAAATTAGAATACATAAAGACATGCTTAGTGCTGTTTGTTAAACACAGTAGACGCGACCGAGTGCCGGCTGTCAGAGGAATCAACACTGAGATTTACTATTGAGTAGTGGCTAAACAGCAAACGCCCACAGAGGACGTCTAAAATGTGTTCTGCACATGCTCAGTTATATCGGCCAAAGACACTGCACAGGCGTCTAGTTTTTTACTGTGTTGATTTGCTTTAAAAAAACAATTTTTAACACATTAATTTTTTTTTAAATGGCAGATATTGTTTAAAGTGAAGTCCTGATATTTGGCAAAGCAAATTTCAAAGTGATTGTTCATGGTGTTAGACATGCCTCTTAGCAAGTCTGCTTTGTGAGTCTGATTCCGGGCGTGTGTCTCGTTAGTAAATTTGATTGGGCGTCTACTTATGGACGCTGCTCAATAGTAAATCTTGTTGCGGGGTAAAAGTAGACGGTCGCTCATAAAAAGTAGACGTTCGCCCACAGAAATGCGCCCAGCCACAATAGTAAATCAGGGCCATAGCGTCCATCGATCACCTCGCCATTCATACTGTCACAAACCCTCCCCCCCTCTGCTCAAGCCACTGCGGCTGAGCAACTGTCCCAACCAGGCAATGGATACGGGAAAGGGCATCTACATTATTCTGCAGTTTCCCCGCTCTGTGTTCCACTGTAAATTTGAACACTTGTAGCGCAAGAAACCACCTTTCACTTGGCTATTTCTCCTTGTTATCGCACATCCACTTGAGCGGGGCATGATCAGTAACCAATTTGAACTGTCTTCCCAACAGGTAATATTTCAGGGCCTCCAAAGCCCATTTGATGGCCAAACATTCCTTCTCAACAATTGCAAAATTTCTCTCATGTTTGTTAAGCTTTCTACTTAGGAAGACCACAGGGTGCTCCCCTTCTCTGATTTAGGACAGTACAGCACCAAGTCCCGCACCAGAGGCAATAGTCTGTACCACAAATTCTGTTGTGAAATCTGGGGTCACAAGCACCGGTTGGGCACAAAGAATTTGTTTCAACCTTTGAAATGCTGTCTCCGCCTCAGGATTCCACTCAATCATGACCGACCTGGTGGGGCTGCAATGGTGGCAAAATTGTGAATAAACCGCCTGTAGTATCCTGTGATCCCAAGAAATGCCCGGACTTGCTTTTTATTTACAGGTTGGGACCACTTTTGAATCGCCTCAATTTTATTGAGCTGAGGCCTAATGAGACCTCGACCAATAATGTAGCCAAGATATTTGGCCTCCTCCAAGCATATGGCGCACTTTTTGGGGTTGGCGGTAAGACCTGCTTTCCTAAGCGAACTTACTACCGATTGCACAAATGAGACTCCCAGTCTGGACTGTGAATGACAACATTGTCCTTATAGGCAGCTGCGTATTGGTGATGTGGTCTTAACATTTTGTCCATCATTCTTTGGAATGAGGCAGGAGCACCATGGAAACCAAACGGCATCCGCTTATATTGGAAGGACCCCTCAGGGGTAGAGAATGCCATCTTTTCTTTTGCAGATCCCGTTAGAGGAATCTGCCAATAGCCTTTTGTCAAATCTAAGGTAGTTATGTAACGAGCCGTTTCCAACCTGTCAATGAGCTCAAGCACCCGAGGCATCGGGTACGCATCGAATTTAGACACTGTTCAATTTCCTGAAATCATTACTTGAGGTGATTGTAGCCGTATTAGTGCATTTGCGACAGAAACAATTGAGTACTGTCCGTGATCCTTTTTTTATTTGCCGTCTCTTATCTCTAGCCTCTTTTTTTTTTTTTTCATCCCTTCTAATATTCTGCTGAAACTTTGTGATTTGTATTTGTATAGTACTGCTTGGACCTTGAAGAAGGGGACATACCCCAAAAGCTTGTCCTCAAAATTGTATGTTAGTGCAAATTAAAAAAAAGTATCACGGACAGTACTCAATTGTTTCTGCAATCATTACAAAATCGAATTGTTCCATCTGGCTTTGGGACCAACACTATGGGACTTGACCACTCACTGTGCGATTCCTCGATCACTCCCAACTCTAACATGTCCTTTATTTCATTTGCCACTGCTTCCCACCTAGCCTCGGGTATTCTATAGGACTTTACATTTACACAGACACCTGGCTGGGTAACTATGTTATGTTGTATTACTGTGGTCTGTCCAGGTAGGTGAGAGAAGAAATCTCTCTTTCTCACAAACTCCTTAACGTCATTCTGTTGGGCTACTGACAAGGTTTCAGTTATAGGTACCTGAGGGGCCATGGGGACCACGTTCTTTTGGGGGTTTGGTACTGCCAATAAACTCTCTCTGTCCTTCCAAGGTTTTAAGAGATTCATGTGATATATTTGCTCGGGTTTCCTTTTCCCTGGCTGGTAAACTTTATAGTTTACTTCACCTACTTTCTCCCTAATTTCAAAGGGGCGTTGCCACTTTGCGAGGAATTTACTTTCCACGGTGGGAACTAGCACTAGCACTCTATCCCCAGGGTTGAAGGTATGGATCCTAGCACCCCGGTTATAAACCCTTTTCTGGGCCTCCTGGGCTTGCTCCATATGTTCCCGTACAAGCGGCATGACAGTTGCAATTCTATCCTGCAACTGTGAAATATGCTCGATGATGCTGCTATAGGGTGTGGTCTCTCCCTCCCAGGTTTCTTCTGCAATATCTAGCAACCCCCTGGAAGGTCTACCATACAGTAGTTCAAAAGGCGAGTACCCTGTAGACGCCTGAGGTACTTCTCGTATAGCAAACATGAGGTATGGTAACAAAAAAATTCCAATTTCTGCTATCCTTGTCCACCACCTTTTTTAACATATTCTTAAGTGTTTTGTTAAATCTCTCCACAAGCCCATCTGTTTGGGGGTGGTAGACAGAGGTACAAAGATGGGAGATTTTGAACAACTTGCATAATTCTTTCATGACCCTGGAAATAAATGGCGTGCCCTGATCCATTAATAACTCTTTTGGAATACCTATACTACTAAATACTCAGACAAGCTCTCTGGCGATAGTCTTAGCAGAGGTATTACGCAAGGGAATGGCTTCTGGACAACGGGTGGCATAGTCAAGTATCACCAGTATGTGCTGATAGCCCCGGGCAGACTTTACTACTGGACCCACTAAATCCATGCCCACTCTTTCAAAAGGTACTTCAATTATGGGTAAAGATACCAGCGGACTGCAAAAATGTTGCGAAGGTGCAGAATACTGACATTCCGGGCATGACTCACAATACACTGACATCTGCATGTAAGCCTGGCCAAAAGAATCTCTGGGTTATCCTCTCCTTAGTTTTCTCCACACCCAAGTGTCCACCCATTATATGCCCATGGGCTAAATCTAGTACCATCCCGCGAAAGGGTTTGGGGACCACTAACTGTTCTACCACCTCCTCCCCTTGCTTTACTACTTGATATAGCAAGTTATTTTTAAGAGCCATGTAGGGAAAAGACACCCCTACATTATTTTCAACCGGTTCCCCATCAATCATTTTAATGTTTTCTCGGGCTTTAGGCGCACTCTGAAAACCTATCTCTTCAGGGAAGCCTACCCCGCCCTCAGCTATTTACCGATCTCCTCCACTCTTCCTACCACTCCATCCCCCACAGCTATTTCCTCCTGTACCACTATCCCCTCCCTCCTAGATTGTAAGCTCCAAGGAGCAGGGCCCTCAAACCCCTCGTGTATTAAATTGTATTTTTACTGTACTGTCTTGTGTACTGTCTCTATTATAATGTACAGCGCTGAGCAAACTGTTGGCGCTATATAAATCCTGTATAATAATATTAATAATATCTCTTGAAATCTGGCATGTTTAATCCCCCTTTTTTTTTTGTTACTGCATAATACTTTGCATTTAACCCTTGGTTTTCTGTTACCCCACACATATCTGTAACCTAAAGAAAGACCCCGAGAGAGGTATTGGAACATATTAAATTTATACAAAACTTTTGGTACTATTATCATCTTAATTATATTTATCTGCCCTATCCAGGACTGCCTTCTACAGCTCATCCTGTATCTCATTTATTAACGGGATATAATTTGCCTGATATAAATTTTTTATGGACGATGTTAACTTTATTCCTAAATACTTTAGTTCTTTTTCTCTCCATTTAAAAGGGAATTCTTTTTGTAAAATTTTGTTTCTCAGCCTTCAAAACATTTATATTTAAGATCTCGCTTTTTGAGGGGTTGATTTTAAGGTTAGATAGTTATCCATATTTTTTCAGTTTTCTCATTATATTTGGTAATGTTAATCTGGGGTTTGCTATGTAAAACAACATATCATATGCTGCAATTTTATGTTCAGTATCTCCCATCCACATTCCCTTGACATCTACTCTATTTCTAACAGTTGCTAATAATGGTTCTAAGGAGCTCATGAATAGCAACAGGGATAGGGGACATCCCTGTCTGGTTCCATTGTGCATCTTACAAAATTTGGATAGTGAGCCATTTAATTTTACTGCTGATGAGGGATCTCGGTATAACTCTTTTATCCACTGCATCATTCTAGGCCCAATTCCTAATATTCTCAGTGTATCGAACATAAAATCCTAATCCACTCTATCAAAGGCTTTTTCAGTGTCCACCGACAGAAGGAGTCCGGGAAGCTCTCCTCTTTCATTTTTTTGCAAAATAAGCAATGTGATTAAATTATTATCTTTTCCCTCTCTACCTAGGATGAATCCCATCTAAGTGTATCCAATCGGACATCAGTTCCTTCAGCCTTGTCGCTAATACCTTTGCATACAGTTTTGTATCTGTATTCAACAAATATATAGGTTTATAGCTGGTATTCAAGGAGCAATACTCTGCAGGGAATACTCGGCAAGATAGATCCACTTCTCAAATAAAAATCTCTTCCTCAGATGTTCAGACCAATACTCAGGGTATAAGAAAACAGAGAACTCATGGTGCAGTACCTTAATAACTTCTTTTTTATTCAAAACTCATTGCACTTAAACATAATGGTGTCTCAGCCGACACCAGCAAACAAAGCGTGGTAACTATCAAAGGAACGTACCCAGCCTCGTCACGCATGCGCAGACACTGACGAACTTGGGAACATAATGATGTCACATCCACAGGCTCCTCCCTACGCGTTTCGTCATTGACATCCTCACAGAGCGGATGGATGTGAGACGTCCTACTATCATTTTATATGCACTGCAGGTGTCATCAATACGGAATCATGCTCCGCACTTATCCCATAATGGCGAACTCCCACCAATCTTAACAGATGTAAAGACATATTAAATATGGTATATATCTCAACCAAAAATGGCATGAGGGAGAAGGTAATAACTTTCCTCAAAGCCTAAAGCCTTGAATCCAAGCTCTTACCAAGAGCACATAAATCAAATAGACAGACATATTTTACACTCAAACCATATTAAAGGGCCAGTACATACTTTAAAGGGAAACTCCAACTATAATATAAAAAATATAAATATATAAAAAATTTAGAATATAGAAAATTTAAATTGACAATAACAATTAAAAATTTGTGAGAAGGCAATTTATTATTATTATTATGTGAGAAGTGGATCTATCTTGCCGAGTATTCCCTGCAGAGTATTGCTCCTTGAATATTTGGATACTACCTACAGAGTTATTGCATCCTTCCGCAGAGTATTGCTCCCAGAGCAGAAAGCGCTTATGCTGATTTATAATTTGATCAGCATATTGCTCTGCTGAGTTCATTCAATTTATTTGGTGGTGGATTTACACATGGTGAAATTTGTTGGACACGAATAAGTTTTTCTTCATCACAACACAATATTGCTATTTGGACTTTATTTGCATTTTTTCACATTATATATTTTTGTCACTAATTATATTTGGTTTGTAAAGTGCAACCTGTTTAGTTTACCATTATATGCACCTTTTTTAAGGTTAGGTTTGCAGCTGTAATTTTTTTGATTGGTTTATGTATTTTATATTTTTTTTTTATTTCATGGCGCTACCCAAAAATTATTTTTTGATTTTACACAAAGTTTTAGCAGAATGTTAGAAGAGATGTTGAAGGGGGCGGGGGGATAAAACAAACCCAGAAAGAAACACACACAAATGTATACAGCAATGGTTATAAGACTAGGATTAGACTAGAGATAAGACACAGCAGAAGCAAAGACTGGGGGGGAGGGCCGGACAACACTCACAGAGGGGGTCGTAAAACTGTTGGATAATGAGTGAGGAATACCATGTCCAAATTAAGGCCGTTATCTCTTGTATCAAATAGAATTATCATTCTTAGTTCAAAAGTTTTCCTTTCCTGAATAGTTTTGAAATTTCCTTTAAGAACTAAAATATTGAGGTCTTCTATAGTGTGGTCTGGTTGTGCGAAATGGTGTCCCACATGTGTGCAAAAGTCATCTTCTTTATGTTCCTTGATGGTATGTCTGTGCAAATTCATCCTTGTTTGCAACTTCTGTCCTGTTTTGCCAACATCCTTTGCTACATTTTCTGCACTGGATAAGGTACACAACATTACTAGAAGTGCAGCTGTATGATCCGGAGATATTGAAGATCCCTTTTGAGTGTCTGACACTTTTTGATGGATTGATTTGGTTGCACAGTTTGCAGCAATTTTTATTGCAGGGTTTGCTTCCATTATTTGTGACATCTTGATCAGAAGGAAGTTTCCTACTGATTAGTTTATTTCTGATGTTGTGGGGTTGTCTGAAAGCAAGTATTGGGGGTTGTTGGAATATTTCTTTCAGAGTTCCATCCTCTGTTATGATGGGTTGTAAATCTTTGATTATTTTTCTTATTCCTTCTAGTGCTGGGTTGTATGTGGTTACTAGAGGTATATTCTTTTTATGTAATTGTTCAAATTGATATAGTTCTTCCATTAATATCCTAATTCTTTTTCCCCATTCTTTCTTTATTTCTGCCCCTATTGCTATCAGTATACCCCTAATATACAGGTGAAACTCGAACAATTAGAATATCGTGCAAAAGTTTATATATTTCAGTAATGCAACTTAAAAGGTGAAACTAATATATGAGATAGACTCATTACATGCAAAGCAAGATAGTTCAAGCCGTGATTTGGCATAATTGTGATGATTATGGCTTACAGCTTATAAAAACTAGAGATGAGCGAATTATTCAAAAATTCGATTTGGCTGATTCGCCAAATTTGCGGGAGAAATTCGATTCGATGCGAATTTATTCGCCGCGAATTTAACTTATTTAAAGGGTTTCTAGGCTTCAGAGAGCCTTTATATTAGTGCAGAACACTGTAACTTTAATTTAAATGCCCTTGGAGTCTGCTGGGGAAGAGAAATAATACTGTCAGTCAGTATGACATGCAGATGAGTGCCGTCGATCTTAGAATCACCGCACACTTCACTCATTTGGGCAGTCACGGGGCACGACGAAGAAGAAGAAGAAGAATGAAAAGAAGAAGAAGAAGAATGAAAAGAAGAAGAAGAAGAATGAAAAGAAGAAGAAGAATGAAAAGAAGAAGAATAATAAGAAGAATGAAAAGAAGAATTAAAAGAAGAATGAAAAGAAGAATTAGAAGAAGAATGAGAAGAATGAAAAGAAGAATGAAAAGAAGAAGAATGAAAAGAAGAAGAAGAAGAATGAAAAGAAGAAGAAGAAGAATGAAAAGAAGAATGAAAAGAAGAAGAATGAAAAAGAAGAGGAAGAAGAATGAAAAGAAGAAGAATGAAAAGAAGAATGAAAAGAATAAGAAGAAGAATGAAAAGAAGAAGAAGAAGAATGAAAAGAAGAATGACAAGAAGAAGAAGAAGAATGACAAGAAGAAGAAGAAGAATGAAAAGAAGAATAAGAAGAATGAAAAGAAGAATGAAAAGAAGAAGAAGAAGAAGAATGAAAAGAAGAAGAAGAAGAATGAAAAGAAGAATGAAAAGAAGAAGAATGAAAAAGAAGAGGAAGAAGAATGAAAAGAAGAATGAAAAGAATAAGAAGAAGAATGAAAAGAAGAAGAATGAAAAGAAGAATGACAAGAAGAAGAAGAAGAATGACAAGAAGAAGAAGAAGAATGAAAAGAAGAAGAAGAAGAATGAAAAGAAGAATGAAAAGAAGAAGAAGAAGAAGAAGAATGAAAAGAAGAAGAAGAAGAATGAAAAGAAGAATGAAAAGAAGAAGAAGAATGAAAAGTAGAAGAAGAATGAAAAGAAGAAGAATGAAAAGAAGAAGAAGAAGAATGAAAAGAAGAATGAAAAGAAGAAGAAGAAGACGAATGAAAAGAAGAATGAAAAGAAGAAGAAGAAGAATGAAAAGAAGAATGAAAAGAAGAAGAAGAATGAAAAGAAGAATGAAAAGAAGAAGAAGAAGAATGAAAAGAAGAAGAAGAAGAATGAAAAGAAGAATGAAAAGAAGAAGAAGAAGAATGAAAAGAAGAAGAAGAAGAATGAAAAGAAGAAGAAGAAGAAGAATGAAAAGAAGAAGAAGAAGAAGAAGAAGAATGAAAAGAAGAATGAAAAGAAGAAGAATGAAAAGAAGAAGAAGAAGAATGAAAAGAAGAAGAAGAAGAATGAAAAGAAGAAGAAGAAGAAGAATGAAAAGAAGAATGAAAAGAAGAAGAATGAAAAGAAGAAGAAGAATGAAAAGAAGAAGAAGAAGAATGAAAAGAAGAATGAAAAGAAGAAGAAGAAGAATGAAAAGAAGAATGAAAAGAAGAAGAAGAATGAAAAGAAGAAGAAGAAGAATGAAAAGAAGAATGAAAAGCAGAAGAAGAAGAATGAAAAGAAGAAGAAGAATGAAAAGAAGAAGAAGAAGAATCGGGCGTGTCCAAGATGGCGACCGGAGCGGCCGCATAATCCGGAGCTCCGGTGCCGTGCTTTTAGATCCGCTGCCATCCGAGCGGCGGCGGGTCACGGAGTGCCGGCGGAGGACCCGGGTAGTATCCCTGACCCCGGGGAGTCGGAACCCAGGTGATATTTCCGCCCCTCGTGGCGGCTGGCGGCCGCTCGGGCCGGGGCTCCGGCGCCGCCCATCAGCTCTCCCATCCGCACCTGCTGCCATCCGGTGCCGAACTTTTAAGTCCGCTGCCATCCGTGCGGCAGCGGATCACAGAGTGCCGGCGGAGGACCCGGGTAGTATCCCTGATCCCGGGGAGTCGGGGCCCGGGTGATATTTCCGCCCCTCGTGGCGGCTGACATCCGCGGCCTGGTGCGGCCGCGCGGGCCGGGGCTCCGGCGCCACCCATCAGCTCTCCCATCCACACCTGCTGCCATCCGGGCTGTGGGAGATCGCCTGGGAACATCCGCGGCGCCCTCTGCATTGCTGGGACTGGGGGAGAGACGCCACTGAGCCTTGCTGCTTCCCGCGGTGGCGGCGGCCTACATCACCGGTCTGGAGCCTCCATCTGATCACAGTGAGTGGGGGATGCAGGTGCTCTCTTATTATTAGCTCCCCCCGCAGTGACCTGGGAGTGGGCCTCACGTTGCTGACCCCGGAGCCTGCCATCTCCTGTAACCACAGCCCCTGTTGGGCTCAGAGGCCTACTGGGGCCTTGATATTGCCCCGTGGAGTGTCTCCCTGGAGGGCCCTGTGCTTGGTGTTGGAGGTCCTCTGCCTCCCACTTGTCCCTCTTGTGTCCTAGATTGGGATCTGGTGCCATCATCCTGCTCCGGTGTGCTATATCTGCGTGTTACTGTGATCTATGTCCTCTCTACCCTTCCATGACTTGCTAATTATCTTTACAATATAATGTTCTCGCAGATGAATCTAGCCGCATTCATGTAACTACAACCCTGAACCTATTTTGGGCGTTATAGGTCCCCTGGGGTTATAATCTCCATTCCTTATCCTATTTTCAGTTGATCACCCCCAGGAGACTCCCTGTATGCCGTCCACAAAGAAAAAAAAGGGACAAGCCCAGAAGTCCCTCACAACATACCTACTTAAGGCACACGAACTTTGTAACATGTCTCCAGTCAATACAGAGCGAGCATCCCTGTCCGATCCCACGCAGGATACCACCGCTCCCTTATCGGCCTTGGTCAGTGAAAATACACAGCAACTTACAAAAGGGGACTTGGAGTCCTGCTTGGAATCTATGTACGCCAAACTAGCCGCCAAATTTCAATCAGAATTGCATAAAAGCACTAATGTTCTCTCTCAGGAAATAGCCACATTGGGCTCCAGGACAGACCGCTTAGAAACCAAACACGATGAACTTAGCCTGGCCTATGGTGAACTTTCCAGAGAGCATGATCATTTACAAACGGCCTTTTTTCAACTACAGGCGCAGGTGGAGGACCTTGATAATCGCAATCGCAGGAATAATCTGCGAATCAGGGGAATCCCGGAGTCTATGTCTGACCTCTCCTTAATCGTGACCAAATTATTTCAATCACTCCTCCCGGATCGTGACCCTGGGTCTTTTGCCTGTGACCGCATCCATAGAGCCCTACGCCCTAAACCTCCTACTGACAAGCCACCTAGGGATATTGTCCTGTGCATGAGGGACTTTTTGACCAAAGAGGAAATACTCAGAGCTGCTCGCAATACCCCTACGATCTCCTTTGAAGGCTCGGTCTTACAAATCTTTCCGGATGTTTCCCCGGCCACGTTGGAGAAGCGTAGAAAAATGAAAGAAGTCACAACGGTCCTGTTCTCAGCTCGTATTCGCTACAAATGGGGCTTTCCCTTTAAGTTGATTGTTCCACATAATGGGAGCACATATATAGCTACATCTCCTTCTGAAGGTAGAGCAATCTTGGCCAAACTGGGCCTAGCGGATGCCCCATCACCTCAACGTCCACCCTCCACCCCTCGTGTCTCTCCCATTTGGCATACCCCATCTCCACGGAGAGATAGAAGGAGAGTCAGACAGGATCCGGGTTGATAGGTCCATTCTCACTTGCCTATTACCTATTGTTTGACAGTCCTTGGTCTTGCCTATTGTCTTTTATGACTTTACCGAGAATTGAGACACAGGGATTTTGTTTCTTACATCTTACGCTGTCAGGATGTGTATTTCTATGGTTATTGCTATGTTAATTTTATAATCCTGAGTAATATATGTGTGCCTTGCATTGATAGCTGGACGAGTTAAGGTATAACAAGGGTCTTTGGTCCCTCTTAATTGCGCCCATTGGTTTATGGTTCCACAACTCTTTGACACGTTACCCCACCCTGCCTCCTGACATGGCCGGAAGTGTCGCTGCCCGATTGAGGGGTGGCAGTTCCGTTTTCCATGTTTTAGGGAGACAGGGTTTGGGCCCATTTGGCCCCTTAATATTTGAACTTTTTGTTTTATCAGGTATGACAAATTTTCAGCCTGATCCATGTTCTTTAGTTACCTTATTTGTAGGAGCTCTTCAAATCTCCTCTCTATTGTTTTTTGTCTTCTCTTTTTTCAATACTTTAGTGCATGAAGATTGTGTTGTGTCGGTCTATGGACATCATGGCCCCCATCTTGGGGCCGGGGGGTCCCCTGGGCTGGTTCTACCACCTGTACGTCTGTCTGCTATAGACCTGCGGATCTCTATGTCTAGCCAATTAATTTTAGGGGATATCTCTGTAATGTATACTTTTATGATGATAGTAATAAGCTCTGTTTGCTATGGTAATTCAATGTATTTCGCATAATGTCCAGGGTTTCAATTCGCCAAACAAGCGCAAAACGGCCTTTCTTCAATATAAACGACTGGGAGCCAAGATTATCTTATTACAGGAAACACATTTTGCAGCTGCAAAACACCCGACATATTTTCATAGATCTTATAGGCAGGGGTATTATACCCTGCATTCCTCCAAGAGTAGGGGCGTAGCCATCTTTCTACATAATTCATTCCCCTTTGAGGTTCAACATGTGTATCGTGATCCGGACAGTAGGTTTATCATTCTTAAAGGCACCCTTTCAGGTCGAGAACTTACTATTGCTAATGTATATGCACCGAATTCAGCTCAAGCTACCTTTTTTTCAAAATTTTTTGGTACTCTGGATAGGTTTTTGTCCCCTCATCTCTTGGTGGGTGGGGATTTTAATCTGGTGGCAAATCCTCTTTTGGACCATAGTTCCCCCTCGCATTCTTCCCAGGCTTTCCCAAAATCCCTTACTAAGAAATTAGATACCCTCCAGTTGGTGGATGCCTGGAGAGCGCACAACACCGGAGCCAGGGATTACACATTTTATTCCCATCCACATGACTCTTATGCTAGATTAGACTATATATATTGTACCCCAATTTTACTAGCTAATTCTAAGGTAGCTTGCATTCATTTGAGCCCCTGGTCGGATCACAGTATTGTGGCCTTATCTATCACATTTGTGGGATTGGCACCTACTCCTTTCTCTTGGAGACTTAATGATTCTATGCTAACCGATATCGACTCTCGCCAGGAAGTGGTTTCATCTATTCAGGAATATTTTCAATCTAATTTAACCCCTGATATTTCCCCAGCCACACTCTGGGTAGCCCACAAGGCGGTCCTACGAGGCCGACTTATCTCCATGGCCTCATCCAGAAATAGAAAACGTTGGCAGCAAATACTACTTCTAACCCGAGAATTAGAAGCACACTATAGAAGCCATGTCGCTAATCCATCTCTGCTTAATAAACAGCTACTGTCCCAAAAGCGCTTGGAACTGAATGCCCTGCTTTCCCAAAAAACTGAAAAGGCCCTTCGCTGGTCGAAGGCCTCATTCCTATTACATAGTAACTCGGCATCTACCATGTTCGCAAGGAAGTTGAACCACTCTCTGCGCCCCCCACACGTGTATAAATTACGCACAAATTCGGGTGCTATCTCATCTCTACCTCAGGAAGTCTTGGGTATTTTCGAACATTTTTATTCAAAACTACTAGCTCCTCCGCAGTCGGATTCTGTCCCTCTGTCGGACTCTTGGCTGGACTCTATACCCCTCCCTGCCCTTACACCCTCTCAGATTGTCACTCTTAATGCCCCCTGTACTTTAGAGGAAATAACATGTGCGATAGGCGCGCTCAAGCGCTCTACTGCGCCGGGTCCTGACGGATTTACCGCTAGCTATTATAAACATTTTGCCTCTACATTGGCTCCATACTTGATAACTTTATTTAATGATGTTTTGCAGGGGGGTAAGTTCCCTGAGGAGATGTTATTGGCTAACATGTCTCTAATACCCAAGCCACAGAAGGATCACTGTTTGCCACAAAACTATAGACCAATCTCAGTCATGAATAATGATCTAAAAATATTTAGCCGTATTTTGGCGGACCGGTTGGCCCCTATCATCTCCTCTTTGGTCTCTCCAGACCAGTCGGGTTTTATTCCCGACAGATTTATTACAGATAACATTCGTCTCACTCTAAATGTTATTCAAGACGCCAATTTACATTCCAAAGAGGTTCTGTTGATGAGTTTGGATATAAACAAGGCCTTTGATAGTGTTCTTTGGCCCTACTTGTTCTCCTTGCTACAGAAAATGGGCTTTAGTGAAGGGTTTTTGGCAGGCATACATGCCCTGTATGACTCTCCTAAAACGAGAATTAGGCTTCCTGGCTGTAACTCTGACTTCTTTACATTGGGTAGAGGTACCCGCCAGGGCTGTCCTCTTTCACCCCTTTTATTTGCGCTGGTGTTGGAACCTTTGGCATTGGCGATTAAATCACATTCGGATATTTCTGGCTATTCATTATTAGTTTCACATTTTAAATTGAGCATGTATGCTGATGATGTTATGCTTTTTATTACTAACCCGTTGACTTCTTTACCTAACTTGTGTGCTGTATTGAACGATTTTGCCAAAGTGTCAGGTCTCACCGTTAATTTTACCAAATCTGTGGTCATGCCTGTTAATGTTCCTGACTCCCTAAGTGCATCTCTCCGTAGTTCTTTCCCATTTCGCTGGGTCAAGGACAGGATATCCTATCTGGGGATTAACCTCACTCCCAGATACTCGGATATATTTGCGGCTAATTATCCACCATGTGTATCGCGTCTCTCTACTCTACTGAAGATCTGGCATGGTTATCATATCTCCTTTCTGGGTAGAGTCACGGCGGTTAAAATGAATATTTTGCCCAAATTGCTTTATCTTTTTAGAGCACTTCCAGTTCCGGTCTCAAAAACCTTTTTGGATCATTTTCAGCGGACTATTAATAATTTTATTTGGGGAAATAAGCATCCACGTTTTGCCTCATCCATTTTGTATCGCTCACAACGGTCGGGAGGTCTCGGTCTTCCTAACTTTTGGCTATATTACCTCTCGGCTCGCTTTGCGCAATTGTCACAATGGGCTACTATTAACTCTCAAATCCCGTGGATCAAGTTTGAGTCTCAGTCGATACGCCCTTTTTATTTACCGGGAATTTTATGGTCTAACATCTCCCCCCGATCGACTGTTTTTCATAACTCCATAGTGGCTCACTCACTGACGCTTTGGTCCAAACACAAATCTAAATTGGGTTTAGTCTCTTCTATTCCCCCAGGTGTGTCATTTTTTGGTGATCCTACTTTTGTTGTAGCCTTTTCTTCCCCTCATATGTTTCGTTGGTGGTATGATCGATCTTTTATCAGATTGTCTGATTTCCAAAGAGGAGGATCTTATATTACTTTTGATATGCTGCGCGTGTTGTTTGATGTTCCTCTTCGCGAGTACCTTCGATATAGACAGATTAGGCACTTTTTTAAAGCGCACTTTGGCCTTGCCCCATCCTCTCCGATTTCCTTTTTTGAACGTGTCAGCCGTGACTCTCCCAGGGGTAGGGGTCTTATCTCAAATCTTTATCACCAATTTTTGATCTGTCTTTTTCATGCTCCCCCTTTGTACAGACGAAAATGGGAGGAGGATTGTGGCGTCACTTTTTCGGATGAGGATTGGGATTCCATGGTGGATAATATATGCAAGAGCTCTAGATCTCTTTCGGTTCGTGAGACGGCCCTTAAAGTTCTAACCAGATGGTATTATACCCCGTCAAGACTACATGTACTGTTTCCACAAACGTCCCCTCTATGTTTTCGGGGCTGTGACTGCACGGGTACTTTGGTTCATATATTTTGGGATTGCCCGACCATATCTTTGATCTGGCGTAGGATTTCTGAGGTCGCTACCTTATTGTCGGGCGCCCCGATACGATTGTCCATGCAGACCTGTTTGTTGGGGGCCCATATCCCAGGGGTCTCTGATGCCAATCTGAGATTGATACACACATTATGTATTGCCACTTTATGGTCTATTGCCCTACATTGGAGGTCCAATGTTGTACCCTTAGACTCCGTTTTACACAGAATTGACACTGTAATGCTTATGGAACGCATTCATTATACCCTACTGGATAAGCTGCACTTATACGATATAAAATGGGAGTCATGGAGAGATTGCAGACACTTATTACATGCTTAATAACATCCCCAGTAAAAGTTGGCTGGCATGTACTATTGACAGGTGTATCACCTAACCTATTTTGTCGTTTATGTACTTCATGCACTTGTAACTTCCTCTTTTTTTTCTTATCTTCTTTGTTATGTTAATATACCTTTATGTATTGTACTTTTCAAAAGTGCCTTGTTTTTGCTGACAATATCACTTTTAAAATGTGCTGTTATTCTACTGTCTACACTTGTACAATAAAATCGTTTGTAAACAAAAAAGAAGAAGAAGAATGAAAAGAAGAATGAAAAGAAGAAGAAGAAGAATGAAAAGAAGAAGAAGAATGAAAAGAAGAATGAAAAGAAGAAGAAGAAGAAGAATGAAAAGAAGAAGAATGAAAAGAAGAATGAAAAGAAGAAGAAGAAGAATGAAAAGAAGAAGAAGAAGAATGAAAAGAAGAATGAAAAGAAGAAGAAGAAGAATGAAAAGAAGAAGAAGAAGAATGAAAAGAAGAAGAAGAAGAATGAAAAGAAGAATGAAAAGAAGAAGAATAATAATAAGAAGAAAAAGAATGAAAAGAAGAATGAAAAGAAGAAGAAGAAGAAGAAGAATGAAAAGAAGAAGAAGAATGAAAAGAAGTATTCCAGTACAGCAAAAAGTGTATCTGCAGAGAGCTCCGCTATTTCTGACAGTTCTCTGACAGTTCCTTCACATTTACAGCGGTTGAAACATTGTATCTATTTATTTCCGAATAAAAACATCTGTATCCTAAATGGAAACAAATAGATACAATGTTTCAACCGCTGTAAATGAACTGTCAGAACTGTCAGAAATAGCGGAGCTCTCTGCAGTGACACTTTTGCCGGCTGATCGGGAAAAATTCGATTCGTGCACCCGAAGTTTGCTAAAATTCGGATTCGATGCGAATCAAATTTTTCCTGAAATTCGAAACGAATTCCACTTCGCCAGGTTCGATTCGCTCATCTCTAATAAAAACCTCAAATCCACAATCTCAGAAAATTAGAATATTGTGAAAAGGTGCAATATTCTAGGCTCAAAGTGTCCCACTCTAATGAGCTAATTAAGACATAACACCTGCAAAGGGTTCCTGAGCCTTTAAATAGTCTCTCAGTCTGGTTCAGTAGGAATCACAATCGTGGGAAAGACTGCTGACCTGACAGCTGTGCAGAAAACCATCATTGACACCCTCCATAAGGAGGGAAAGCCTCAAAAGGTAATTGCAAAAGAAGTTAGATGTTCCCAAAGTGCTGTATCAAAGCACATTAATAGAAAGTTATGTGGAAGGGAAAAGTGTGGAAGAAAATGGCGCACAAGCAGCAGGGATGACCGCAGCCTGGAGAGGATTGTCAGGAAAAGGCCATTCAAAAGTGTTGGGGACTTTCACAAGGAGTGGACTGAGGCTGGAGTCAGTGCATCAAGAGCCACCACACACAGACGGATCCTGGACATGGGCTTCGAATGTCGTATTCCTCCTGTCAAGCCGCTCCTGAACAACAAACAACATCAGAAGCATCTTACCTGGGCTAAAGAAAAATAGACCTGGTCTGTTGCTTAGTGGTTCAAAGTCCTCTTTTCTGATGAGAGCAACTTTTGCATCTCATTTGGAAACCAAGGACCCAGAGTATGGAGGAAGAATGGAGAGGCACACACTGCAAGATGCTTGAAGTCCAGTGTGAAGTTTCCACAGTCTGTGTTGATTTTGGGAGCCATGTCATCTACTGGTGTTTGGTCCACTGTGCTTCATTAAGTCCAGGGTCAATGCAGCCGTCTACCAGGAGATTTTGGAGCACTTCATGCTTCCTTCCGCAGACGAGCTTTATGGAGATGCTGACTTCATTTTCCAGCAGGACTTGGCACCTGCCCACACTGCCAAAAGCACCTAAACCTGTTTCAATGACCGTGGGATTACTGTGCTTGATTGGCTAGCAAACTCGCCTGACCTGAACCCCATAGAGAATCTGTGGGGCATTGCCAAGAGAAAGATGAGAGACATGAGACCGAACAATGCAGAAGAGCTGAAGGCCACTATTGAAGCATCCTGGTCTTCCATAACACCTCAGCAGTGCCACAGGCTGATAGCTTCCATGCCACACCGCATTGAGGCAGTAATTGCTGCAAAAGGGGCCCAAATCAAGTACTGAGTGCATATGCATGCTTATACTTTTCAGAGGTCCGATATTGTTCTATGTACAATCCTTGTTTTATTGATTGCATGTAATATTCTAATATTCTGAGATTGTGGATTCAGGGTTTTCATGAGCTGTAAGCCATAATCATCACAATTATGACAAATCACGTCTTGAACTATCTTGCTTTGCATGTAATGAGTCTATCTCATATATTAGTTTCACCTTTTAGGTTGCATTACTGAAATAAACTTTTGCATGATATTCAAATTTTTCGAGTTTCACCTGTATGCCTTATGTGCTTCCCAAACTGTGGCGATAGAGACTTTCTCAGACTCATTTGCCTTAAAATATTGATCTATTTCCTGTTTTACTCTTTTTTCTGCTTCCCAGTTTTGTAAGATGGTCTCATTTAATCCCGACATATTTATTTTACCCTGCTCCCCTCTAAACCTTAGTCTCATTGTGACTGGCGCATGATCCGATATGGAAATTACTTCTATATTAGTTTTCACCAGTGACTCCAAGAGTCTATGTTCAAGCAGCATATAATCCACTCTTGAATACATCCTGTGTGCCGCAGCAAAGAAGGTGTAGTCCCTTTCCTTTGGGTGTTTGACCCTCCATGCATCCATCAACTGATATTGATGTAGTTTTTTTTTTATTCTTTAGACTCCTATCTCCCTCTCTCCTGGCGCACAAGGAAGCATCTATCTCTGGATCCATACAGATGTTTAAAACACCAGCCGCAATCACACTACCCCTTTTAAAGTCTGTAAGTTTTGCCAATATTCCTTCCAAATATTGCGTCGGATTTTTATTAGAACAGTATATGTTTGGTAATGTACATTCTCTTCCTTGCAGGTTTCCTCTTAAAAATAAATAATGGCCTGCTGGGTCTACTAGTATTTTATCTAAAATAAAATTTATATTTTTTCCAAAGCCTATTGCCACTCCCTTTGCCTGTCTTATTGGAGAGTCTGCATAATACCAGGTTGGAAAGAATTTGAGTATAACTTGATGTTTAAATCCTGGGATATTTGCATCTCTTGCAGAAACAACACTCCTATAGATCGCTGGTGTATTTCCTATAAAACCTTGTATCTTTTTATTTGGGTATTTAATCCTTTCACATTGTATGCCATAAAGTTAACCATATCCCTTCCTCCCATTTTAACAATTTTCCTTTGTGTATCCTTTGTAAGGGTAGAAGTAAATGGAATTTTGGACTATGTCGACCTTCCCTTTTTCCAGCAACCACAGTTGATTCCTTTGTCTGGGTAAGACTCTAAATACACATGTTCACTCAAACCTTGATCTCCCTTATTAAGTCCGATAGCTAACATCATCATAGGTCTCCCTACTACCCGCCGTGGTGCTCCACTTTCTACCTGTACCTGCCCCATCCTCTTCCTTACCATTTTCTTAGCTGTCTAATGCCCATCTTCCTTAGCCTTAGGCCTCATATAGCCTATCTTCTGACAAGGGGGGTTTTACCTCTGTGGCATTACCAGATGTATGTGAGGGGCATAGCAGCGAGGGGAACCACAAGAGAGAGGGAAAAAAAATGGAAGGGAGAAGGAGACACCCCGTTTGGATCCTCCACCTCCCACTTCTCTCTCACTTCCCCTTTACTCCAGCGTCACCCCCAAATGCCTATCTCTTTTTAGAGATTCTTTGCCAATTCTCCTCAGCTGATCTTATGTTCTCTTTCTCTCCTAGAGACCACCCAATAATTTTTAAAGTCTGTAATTAAAATTTTTCACAAAAGTCACTTAGATCTTCTGGGAATCTCAGAATTGCCGATTTCCCATCTTTCCACCCAATCAAAGCAAGCCGGGAATCCCCAATTACAACTGATGTTTTTGGTCTTCATCTGATCTAACAATGGTCTCAGTAAACTTCTTCTTGCTAGAGTCTCGTGCGCTATATCTGCAAAGATTTGCACTTTCAACTCCCCAAACTTTATTTCTGACATTCCGTGTAGATTTTTCCAAATTACTTCTCTCTCTTCGTAGTGGTGGAATCTTACTATCACGTCCCTAGGGGTATCTGATGAAACTCTGAGATCTTCTTATCCAATGCACTCTTTCTATCTTCCATTGCTCTGTATCTCTTCTCCTCAATATGGGGTTAAATAGTCTTCTCCTAATGTCCCTTAAGTTTTCTCCTTCAGCCATTTCTGGTAGACCTCTGTTCCTTAAATTGTTACTTCTGTCTCTGGTGGTATTTAATCACCACTGGATTGTATATTTTTTGCTAAATAAACATAAAATCCCCCCAAAAAATATGTTTTTCTTTTTTTCTGTTTTAAAAGTTTGCAAATAAATAATTGTTCTTTATAAATTTAGGCCAAAATGTATTCTGCTACATTTTTTTGGTGAAAATAACCCAAATAAGTGTTTATTATTCAGTCTGTAGGAAAGGTATAGAGTCCACAAACTATGGTATATATCTGAAAATGGATCCCTCCTCCCTCAATTCTTGAGGCCCAACAATTTCAGGACAGTACAGATATCCCCCAAAGGACCCCTTTTTGGAAAGTAGACAGTCCAAAGTACTTAGTAAGAGACATGGTGAGTTTTTAGAAGTTGTAATTTTTTGTGATCATTTTTTGGAAAATTAAGAACTTTAAAAAAAAGTCATTTTTTTTCTTTTTTTTTTACATGCTGTCACCAGTGCAGTACAGCATCATCAAATAACCTTGTGGTGGTGATCAGGGACACTGACTGGTGGAAGTATGAAAAAAAAAAATTAAATACATTTTTTTACATTTTATTTTTATTTATTTTTCTTTTTAATTAAATTTTTTTAATGATTTTTTTTTAACACTCTGTGACCAGAGCAGCATAATGTTACCATAGTAACATTGTACTGCTCTGGGGAAGTGATTGGGATTCTTTTTTTACATTTTTTATACACATTATGAATGCTGATAGCAGTGAATGTTACTGCTATAAGCAAGCATTTTTACTGAATGAAATGGATTAATTCAGTATGTTTTGTTGTGATTAGCTGTGATTGGCCACAGCTAATCATGTGGTACATATGGGCTGCGATTGGCCATGTCTGTACCATGTGATCACTGTGACTAATCACAGCTAGCAACACAATTGCACACAATGAATGGCATGAATCAAAGCCATTCATTGTTTTCAATTGTCATGTGATCTGTTTTGATTAGTCACAGTGATCACATGGTACCGACAGCGCACCGGTACACTGATCTGTCATCAGCTGGTGACAGATCGTGCCCGTGCAGGAGGCGCATTCTTGGAGAAACAATGAAAGTTCCGCCTGGCCATCATTTTGCAATAGGCCTGGTGGGAAGTTGTTAAAAAATGCTTCCCCCTCACTCTGAAGGAAACTTTAATATAATTAACCTCTAAGCCTAATAGGACCCATTGTATTGTCAATCCTACAGACTGTTTTAATTAATTAATACAGAAAATAAAATAATGGCTAAGATATTGTCTAAACGATCACACTTCATAATCTTGACTAATAAATCTGACCAGAATGTATTTATCCTGGGCAGAGCCACAAATAAAAAAATGTGAAGGTTATTCCCCAATCTCTATTTCCCATATTCTTTCTCTATCCCTCAAATTATATTGGCTTTGGATACTCAGTTCTCTTTACCTACAGTGCAGCTTCCATCTTCTCAGTGTAGGCTAGCTCTTCTGGTTCTTCAGAAATATTACTCTGCTGGTTTATATAGTGTTTATTTCCTCAAATAAATAATATAGCCACAGTCACTGACGCCATGATGGTGTCCCCATATGAAACACTAGCACATCTTATTCATAGACAGATTCTATGGTATTTCTATTCTTTTCATATTTTCAAACCTATGGTTCCAGGTTCCAATCTATACACCATCACTAATCATGCCATTTGGTATAATCTGAAATTTCCACATTTCCAGTCTGTTCCTTCTGGTCCTCAGTGGTCTCAAACAGAACTGAAGTATATGCATCAGGAATTTTTTTTTTTATGTTGAAACAGAATTTGTGAATCGTTGGCACATGGACATTTAAGTATCTCCAACCTAGGCATGCAACTGAGACACAATGGATAATTTTTAAAATCCTTTCTTCTCCATTGGAGAATGCATTGCTGTAACCTATTCACTCCCAGTTGGTCTCCAAACTATATGGTGTTCTAATGCAGTATAAACTCTCCAGGCTTGCTAAACATAGTGAACAAGGGAATAAAGAAATTCCTAATATCTCTGAACAGGAAAGGTGTCAGTTCTCTGGCTCATGCTTCAATGCCATGATATCTGCAAGGGAAAGAAGTATGCAAAAAAGATACTTTCAAGAAGGCTATTCCAAAACTACAAAGTAATTTTAAACGGGCAAAAGAAACTCTTCCTCTTGCTACAAATGCGAAAAGGCAGGTGGAGAGATATGTTACATATGGTATGTGCTGTGAACAAATCAGACCATTTTGGTCAAAGATGACTGTTAAATTATATAGCCCATATTGATGTCTTTTGGGTATCTTTGGCGAGTGAGACCTTAGTAAATACAAAAAAAAAAATGTTTACTTTTCTTCATGTCAGGCAAACCAAGGTGTTAAACTGCAAAATAACCTTAGCACTTAGACATTAATGACTTATTGCTGCAAGCAAGTCACATTGAAGTCTCAAGCAAATTGCAATGCAAAGCTGCACTGGAAACATAACGAATCCTAATCTTCCTAAACACATTCTTAAAATACAAATTGTTTTGGAACAATGAATATACAAACAAATATATGAAACAAATTCCAAAAATGAATCATTCTAAAATAACGAATATAATTAAACTAAATGATTGACTTAATGAATGAATCCAAAACGAATCAAAACAAATTTTTGTATCAAGCACATCTCAATAAAAGAATCTTTCTTTATTGAAAAAAATGTTTCACGCAAATAACCTACTGCCACCACACAGTAGCTTGGGTTTAGGTTTGGTTTGGTTTTAATACATATTTTGCTCTGGTTACGTGTCATAAATATTGTACTCTTTGTTCCATTTTTGACATACAATAAATGAATCAATACATATGTGCATTTGGATTCCTGTATTGCATGTGTCGAAGTATCAGACTGTTTTCAATAAACTTACTATATATATTAATATTCTGACAATGCAAGGCCACTGGGAAAATGAAGGTAACACTGACACAGGTTTCGCTCTAAGACAGAGTGTGAAAATCCAAGATGTGGTCAAGTCAAGAGGGCTTCACCTTAGGAGACAGTTATGAGCCATTATCACTGTCTACTGCTAGCTGTGTGCGCTGAAGAGCATGAAGCTGTGTGCTCTGATGAGCCTGTGGTCTGAGGGACCAATACTAATAGCAGCAGTGCTGCTGAAGTGTAGCCAGGTGGCAAGTGTTTTCTGTTGCTGATGTTTGTTGGAGAAAAACCCCTGGCTTTGCTTTGCATTTCAATAAAAGTGGACTGACAAGCCTTTAAAAACACTGATTGGACTGGCAAGAACTTCATTAAAAATGTATATATTACAATCTACCACCTCTTATCCCCCCATGTCACAATATATAGTAATTTAATAATATAATATAGTCATAGAAAAAAAGTACAATGGCAGTAGTCCCCCAGAGGTGTAATGTGTTGCAAGGAGTTGAATTTTATGAGTGAAGTTCAGGATCTAGTGATTGTTTGCCTCCAAATATTTTTTTTATAAAAATACATATTTCAGTATATGTATTATATATGAATTTTTATCTATTTTGCCGTAGACAGCTGATATCATTAGTATTTGGCCATTACAATAACAGAGAGTGCCCTATTGAACCACTGCCATATTTCTATCTGTCTGTCAAGCAGGCACATTACAGCTTGAAGAAATTACCTGAAAAGAGACTTTATTTCAAGTTGAAATGAAAAATATTGAGACGCTGCTTCTCCCCATTGACCAGTGCCCCCAATAGCAAGTTGCTTGCTATGGGAGCACTGGTGAATGCTCACTCCTAAGCCTTACTCCATGCATCCATAAAAGACATGGCTTGGCCTAACCACCCACTCTCTCCTTACTGGCTGTGATTGACAGCAGTGGGAGCCAATGGCTCCCACTGCTGTGTCTCAGCCAATGAGGAGAGGGAGACTCGGGAGACCTGAGGCTCCCGTGCACATTGTTGGATCAAGAGGGGGCTCGGGTATGTATTGAATAGAATGCATGGAATGCATAAAGTTAAAAAACTTTCAGTCTTTAGAACCACTTTAATGTAAAAAAAAATTAATTCTACAGCCAAATATACCTTGCCAGAGTATGCTACTGCTGACACTCAGTAAAAATTGTACTGTCCTAAAACATTACTTGCAGATTTAAGTCATCCCTTAAACCAGCAATTTAAATAATTTGTATTTGTTCCATGTCACCTATGGTCCATGTGAAAACAATCCTCGCACCTCATTGTGGCATTGATACATGTCTCCCATGGCAATGCCCAGTTTAGCATGCCTTTTTTACAATAGCAATAGTTGTTTGCCCATTAAACCTAAAAGTGTCCAGAATTTACAAATAAGATTCCATCCACTTTAATGGGATTTACTGTTAAGTTCATGTTTCCCAGACTTCAGACAGCAGGCAAAGCTAGACATCTACGCTCAATTTTTGCCAGCTTCTAAAAGCCAGGGCTTTGGCTCATAACCTTAACAAAATTCTAAATGTTAAAATGCCTTTGAGTTATTTGGTAACACATTTCCAATTAACAGAGAAATAAAAAAATAAATAAAAACATCTGATTGCTAGTAAACAGCTATTTTTGTGGCTAATAGCTACCTTATGTCGTATTCCATGCTTAAATATAGAAAGTAGTAGTAGTAGCCAGAGCTTTGCATTATATTACACATCAGGTAGTCGTGCCTCTAAGGCATTTATTTTTAATCATGGTACCAGGAGGTTCCTGAAATGTAAAACTACATTCTTAAGTACTGTGGGCAATACAATTTTGCAAATTAAATGTTGATTGGACCCCAAGCATTGTTCTTGGTTAAGCATACTGTGCCTTTTCAGTGAATGAAAAGAAGTTGCACATGCTGTTAATTAACATGTAAAATGTTAATTCACTTTATATAAATTCAGTTCCAATGAAATTGTGAGGTTTTGCTTGCTAGGGAGTAAATGTTTGTAATCTTCTCCTTTAAAAGTGCTCTAATAGTAACTTCTTTGTTGTTCTTTATTGTTTTGTTAAAACAACGTAAGCTGTTTTTTTATGTTTGCAAAGGCCATGTTTTGTTATTCTTTTTCAGTACTAGCAAGAATTATTGGAATTAAGATTCCTTGTAACAGATTTATTTAAAAACGCAAGAAACTCAAATATGGGCTAAAGTTTTAGACCACTAAATAAAATAAAATTAGCTCAATAGATACTACATGTAGCAAACATATTACTTATAAACGAAACTAAGAAATGAAATGACTGCAAGCTTTACTGAAATTTCTAATAAACATTGAGACAAAATTATTACTTTAAATATGAGTTGCAGTAAAAAATGTAAATGGATAAAACCATATCCATGTGATAAACTGTGATATATAGGCATATTAACTTCTTTGTGCCAACAGTACACATATACTGTATGCTGCCCCACTGGAATGGGCTTTTTTCTATTGGGCTGCATATATATCTTTGTGCTAAGAGTGCGCCGCCAGACTAACGATCGGGACTGGTTCTGGGTCACCTGATCGCTGTGATACCCTGATTGGGTATTACAGTGACCAGTCACCCCTGTGTTTCTCTCTCTGTGAATGGAGAGGTCTGGATTTTGGGTGGACTCCATGTCATTTTTTTTTTTGCTTAAGGCTCCCCTCTATATCTATACCAAACCCTTATCTACTGGGTAAGGGTCTGGTATGGATTTTTTAAGGGGGCCCCATGTTGATTTTTTTTATCTTGAAGGGACTGTAAACACTGTTTACCAAAAAAGTGTACTGTTTCTTTTAAAATAAAGATGTGAAGTTCAGATATAACCCCTTGTTACTCATTCACAAAAAAAATTACTGGTTGCCGCCCTCCCACCCGCAATGTACTGCAGATGCTCGGCAGCTACAGGCAAAGCGACATACGGGTACTGGCTATACTAACACAGGTGTCCACTGGACATAACAGCATGAAGATCCCGCTGAACGGGACCCAGGGATCATGTGATCTCTATGCAATCACGTGATCACAAAGTTAGCAAAGCTGTTATGAATCAATCAAATTCATACAGCTAGAGGCATAATCCTAGTATTGTTTTTTTCATCTGGTGGTTGGCTTTCATGTAAAAGCAATCCTAGTGGCTAATTAGCTGCTGTATTGGTTTTACAAGCAGTGGGAAGGGACATCCCCCCATCTTCCACGGTTTTATTAGGCTCTCCTGTCCCCCCGGGGAATTCAAGAATGCAGCCAGCAGTTCCTCTGGCTGACCATAGAGCTGATCAGAGGCCAGAATGGTTTCAATACCTTCTATGGTCTAAGAAACTGAAAACTACGAGCATCTCATAATTTCTGTTTTACTGGATATTAACAGCGTTGCTTTTAAATTGGGAAAGCATCTGATCACACTGATCTTGGTGTGATCAGATGCATTAAGGGCAGAGGAGAGATCTAGAGTCTAATAGACCCCAGTTTTATATCACAGGGAATACATACATTGCTTGTGATAACAATAAAAGTGATTGAAATTAAAAATTAAAAAAGAAAAAATCACCCCACTCCCCTTCCTGTGCTTGTGCGCAAAGGTAAAAGCAAGCGTCGGTCCCATGTCGGTATGTAAACAGAGCATGTGAGGTATCACTGAGAACATCAGATCAAGGGTAGTAATTCTAGTACTAGACCTCCTTTGTATGTATAAAGTGCTGACCGGTAAAGGCTTTTAAAGGATTACATATCAATATTAAAAATGTATGTAGTTTGTCGCTGTTGCACGTGTGTGCGCTATTTTACAGCATAATATGCTTGGTATCTATTTACTCAGTGTAACATCATATTTTATATCTTATCAAACAATTGGGCAATATATTGTGTTTTTGTTCATTAAGATTAAAAAATATTTTTTTTTTCCAAAGAAATGAGCGTTTGAAAAATCGTTGCGCAAATACTGTGTGACATAAAAAATGTCAAAGCCAAACATTTTATTCTCTAGATCAATTGCTTTAAAAAAAATATAATGTTTGGGGGTTTAAAGTAATTTTCTAGCAAAAAAACTGTTTGTCCATGTAAACAAAAAGTGTCAGAAAAGGCTTGTTCTTCAAGTGGTTAGAAGAGTGGGTGATGTGTGGGCAAGAACCCCCCTAAATGACCCTTAAATAGACACTCCAAGGTATTTGCTAAGGGGCATGGGGAGTATTTTGCAGATCTCATTTGTTGCCACAAGTTTTTGGAAAATGAAGAAAGAAAACAAAAATGTATTTTTTCTTTTTTTTTCTGTAAAATACTCACCATGCCTCTTATCAAATTCTTTGGGGTGTCTACTTTCCAAAAAGAGGTCATTTGGGGGGGGTTGGGGGTTGGCATTTTAGGGCCTCCGAAACTATGATAGGTAGTGAGAGTGCAATGAGAAAATATGTCCTTTGAAAGCCTGAAGGTAATCATTGGATTTTGGGGGCCTGTATGTGATTAGGCTGCCAGAAAGTCTCTCATATGTCTCATATCCCCTTATTCAGGAGAAGTAGCAGAATGTGTTTTGGTGTGTTATTCCACATATAGTCATGGCATCAATGAGCAATATATCATTTAAGTGACAACTTTGTGTAAAAAAAATTATTTTCCCAAAATTTGTGTAAAAAAAATAAAATCTTCCATGGACTCAACATGCCTCTCAGCAAATTCCTTGGGGTGTCTACTTTCCAAAAAGGGCTCATTTGGGGTTTTTTTGTACTGCCCTTGCATTTTAGCACCTCAAGAAGTGTGATAGGCAGTCAGAAAGTAAAATCTGTGTAAATTTATATATATATATTGTGACAGTAGGGCGATCTGTCACCCAGGATTTTCAACGAGGCAGGTTGAGGGGCTCCAGGGTAAGTGTTGGATGCAGAGGAAAGTGGCTTTTCACTTTCCTCCTTTGTTTGTAAGGTCTGTTTTGGGATCTGGAGCCTGGAGATTTCAAAGAGATCTGGGAGGGATGAAATCTCCAATCCTGGGACCAGGTTTTGGGAATGGCCAGGAGACTGACTGCACAGGTGTGTGCAGGGCTTTTCAGAGAGTCAGGATCAGAGTTCTGGGCTCCACCCCGGCAGATAGGAGTCAGGAGGGCTCCACCTGGAAGACAGGAGTCAGGAGGGCTGCACCTGGAAGACAGGAGTCAGGAGGGCTCCACCTGGAAGACAGGAGTCAGGAGGGCTCCACCTGGAAGACAGGAGTCAGGAGGGCTCCACCAAGGAGAGGTGGAAGCCAAAAGCAGCAAGGGGCTGCTAGAGACTAGCTGTGTGCTAGTGGCCAGCTGTGTGCACGAGCCATAATTCTTGAAGAAGTCTGCAGGAGACAGACAGCAAGCTGAGTATAAGCCAGGAGGCTGAACCGTTGTTTTGTGGATGACCGATACCCGTGTGGGAAACTTCTGTTCTGAACTTTCATTAAAATAAAAGTGGGCTAAAAAAGGCCCTTAAAAAGAAGCGAGTTGCTGTGTGCGTTTAAAAGCTCTACCACTTTGAAGCGAGTTCCCACTATATATACAGTCATGGCCGAAATTGTTGGCACCCTTGATATTTTTCCTGAAAATCAAGTATTTCACACAAAAAAGGTATTGCATTAACACATGTTTTGCTATACACATGTTTATTCCCTTTGTATGTATTGGAACAAATATAAAACAGAGGCAGAAAAGCAAATATGACATAATGTCACACAAAACCCCAAAAATGGGCTGGACAAAAGTATTGGCACCCTTAACTTAATATTTGGTTGCACACCCTTTGGAAAACATAACTGAAATCAGTCGCTTCCTATAACCATCAATAAGCTTCTGACACCTCTCACCCGGAATTTTGGACCACTCTTCCTTTGCAAACAGCTCCAGGTCTCTCTTATTGGAAGGACACCTTTTCCCAACAGCAATTTTAAGATCTCTCCACAGGTGTTCAATGGGATTTAGATCTGGGCTCATTGCTGGCCACTTCAGAACTCTCCAGCGCTTCTTTGCCATCCATTTCTGAGTGCTTTTTGACGTATGTTTGGGGTCATTGTCCTGCTGGAAGACCCAGGATCTTGGACGCAAACCCAGCTTTCTGACACTGGGCCCTACAGTGCGACCCAAAATCCTTTGGTAATCCTCAGATTTCATGATGCCTTGCACACAGTCAAGGCACCCAGTGCCAGAGGCAGCAAAACAACCCCAAAACATCATTGAACCTCCACCATATTTTACCGTAGGTACTGTGTTTTGTTCTTTGTAGGCCTCATTCCGTTTTCGGTAAACAGTAGAATGATGTGCTTTACCGAAAAGCTCTATCTTGGTCTCATCTGTCCACAAGACGTTTTCCCAGAAGGCTTTTGGCTTACTCAAGTACATTTTGGCAAACTGTAGTCTTGCTTTTTTATGTCTCTGTGTCAGCAGTGGGGTCCTCCTGGGTCTCCTGCCATAGCGTTTCATTTCATTTAAATGTCGACGGATAGTTCGCGCTGACACTGATGCTCCCTGAGCCTGCAGGACAGCTTGAATGTCTTTGGAACATGTTTGGGGCTGCTTATCCACCATCCGGACTATTCTGCGTTGCAATCTTTCATCAATTTTCCTCATCCGTCCACGACCAGGGAGATTAGCTACAGTGCCATGGGTTGCAAACTTCTTGATAATGTTGCGCACTGTGGACAAAGGCAAATCTAGTTCTCTGGAGATGGACTTGTAACCTTGAGATTGTTGATATTTTGCCACAATTTTGGTTCTCAGGTACTCAGACAGTTCTCGTCTCCTCTTTCTGTTGTCCATGCTTAGTGTGGCACAGACAGACACACAATGCAAAGGTTAAGTGAACGTCTCTCCTTTTTATCTGCTTTCAGGTGTGATTTCTATATTGCCCACACCTGTTACTTGCCCCAGGTGAGTTTACAGGAGCATCACATGCTTGTAACATTCTTATTTATCCGCAGTTGTGAAAGGGTGCCAATACTTTTGTCCAGCCCATTTTTGGAGGTTTGTGTGACATTATGTCGAATTTGCTTTCTTTCCTCCCTTTTTTTGTTTTGTCCCAATACACACAAAGGGAATAAACATGTGTATAGCAAAACATGTGTTAATGCAATACGTTTCGTGAGAAATACATGATTTCCTGGAGAAATATCAAGGGTGCCAACAATTTCGGCCATGACTGTATATATATATATATATATATATATATATACACAGTATCTAACAGAAGTGAGTACACCCCTCACATTTTTGTAAATATTTTATTATATCTTTTCATGTGACAACACTGAAGAAATTACACTTTGCTACAATGTAAATAGTGAGTGTACAGCTTGTATAACAGTGTAAATTTGATGTCCCCTCAAAATAACTCAACACACAGCCATTATTGTCTAAACCGCTGTCAACAAAAGTGAGTACACCCCTGAGTGAAAAATGTCCAAATTGGGCCCAAAGTGTCAATATTTTGTGTGGTCACCATTTTTGTCCAGCACTGCCTCACCCTCTTGGGCATGGAGTTCACTAGAGCTTCACAGCTTGCCACTGGAACCCTCTTCCACGCCTCCATGATGACATCATAGAGCTGATGGATGTTAGAGTCTTTGCGCTCCTCCAACTTCCGTTTGAGGATGCCCCACAGATGCTCAATAGCATTTAGGTCTGGAGACATGCTTAGCCAGTCCATCACCTATACCCTCAGCTACTTTAGCAAGGCAGTGGTCGTCTTGGGGTCGTTATCATGTTGGAATACTGCCCAGTCACTGAAGGGAGGGGATCATGCTCTGCTTTAGTATGTCACAGTACATGTTGGCATTAATGGTTCCCTCAATGAACTGTGCCTGAAGCACTCATGCAGCCCCAGACCATGACACTCCCACCACCATGCTTGACTGTAGGCAAGACACACTTGTCTTTGTACTCCCCAACTGGTTTCCTCCACACACGCTTGACACCATCTGAACAAAATCAGTTTATCTTGGTCTCATCAAACCACAGGACAAGCTTCCTGTAATCCATGTCCTTAGTCTGTTTGTCTTCAGCAAACTGTTTGCAGGCTTTCTTGTGCATCATCTTTAGAAGAGGCTTCCTTCTGGGATGACAGCCATGCAGACCAATTTGATGCAGTGTGCGGCGTATGGTCTCCCACCCTTTCAAACTCTGCAGCAATTCTGGCACCACTCATACGTCTATTTCCCAAAGACCATCTCTGGATATGACACTGAGCACGTGCACTCAACTTCTTTGGTCAACCATGGCGAGGCCTGTTCTGAGTGGAACCTGTCCTGTTAAACCACTTTATGGTCTTGGCCACTGAGCTGCAGCTCAGTTTCAGGGTCTTGGCAATCTTCTTATAGCCTAGGCCTTCTTTATCACCGAATTTAACACGCCTGCTCGCCATTCACAGCTGAGCCCTTGTAACACTAACAAGTCACATGACATCGGGGAGCTAATTGGGCCCAATTTGGACATTATCACTTAGGGGTGTACTCACTTTTGTTGCCAGCGGTTTAGACATAAATAGCTGTGTGTTGAGTTATTTTGAGTGGACAGCAAATTTACACTGTTATACAAGCTGTACACTCACTACTTTACATTGTAGCAAAGTGTAATTTCTTCAGTGTTACATGAAAAGATATAATAAAATATTTACAAAAATGTAAGGGGTGTACTCACTTCTGTGAGATACTGTGTGTGTGTGTGTATATATATATATATATATATAGATAGATATCATAATTTGTAGATGCTATAACTTACACACAGTCCAATTAATATACACGTATTGGGATGACATGTAGCAGAATACATTTTGGCCTAAATTTATGACTAACTTTGCGTTTATTGGATATTTTTTATAAATGAAAGTGTAAAATATCTTTTTTTTTTTTTTTAAATTTCGGGGTTTTTTTCATTTATATCACAAAAAATAAAAAAACCCAGTGATCAAATATCACCAAAATAAGGCTCTATTTGTGTAAAAAAAAAAGGACATTATTTTTTTTTTTTTTTTGGTACAGTGTTGCATTTACCATTTGAAATAGCACAGTGCTGTATAGCAATGGCCTGGTCAGGA
Organism: Staurois parvus; assembly: GCF_062004578.1. Classification (NCBI taxonomy): domain Eukaryota; kingdom Metazoa; phylum Chordata; class Amphibia; order Anura; family Ranidae; genus Staurois; species Staurois parvus. Next base: position 2,647,852 of record NW_028317855.1, read on the forward strand.
AGGGGGGTAAATCTTCCAGAGGGCACATGGTTAAAAGAGTCCCATGAGGTACAGTAAATACAACAGCAGTCACGTTGTCCAGAAATGCAGATCCACCATCGATCATGATGAATGATGTCCTGCAATCTTATCCAAATGACAGATACACCCAGGGTCCCTGATACTGTGTTTACATTCCAACAGCACCAGAGGACTGTCATTTGTGAAGGAAATATCAGCAGGAGGAGATTGTCATGGTGTGGTTCATTCTGTTAATAGGTCATGGTTATTCATCATGAGTGACAATGGATTTACAAGGGCCATTATGCTTTTTTGTAATAAATGACTTGCTGTGATATACCGGCCTCCTGGATCCATACCCCGCTTCCTGGAAGACTTTTCCTCCTGGCTACCCTTCTTCCTCTCCTCTGAGCTACCCACCATCATTCTTGGGGATTTCAACATCCCTGTCAACCTCGACAACCCGGACACAGCCTGTCTCCTCCACTTAACCTCCTCCTTTGCACTTGCACAGTGCACACAATCCACCACCCACTCCGATGGTAATATTCTTGATCTTGTCTTCTCCAACCACTGCGCTCCCCACAACCTCACTAACACCCCCTTTCCTCTCTCTGACCACAACCTGATTACCTTCTCTATCTCCTTGTCCTCCAACGCCTACCCCTCCAAATGTCACACTACTACCAGCCGTAACCTCCGCAACCTTAACCCTGCCCCCCTCCACTCTGCAGCTGATCAACTCCATGACAGCATCCTCCCCCTGTCCTGCCCGACTTGGCTATGACTGCCTACAACAACGCGCTGCAACAGCCCTTGACTCACTAGCGCCTTTAACCACACGCAACATCAGACCCCGACCGCTCCAGCCCTGGCAGACTGATCACACCAAAACCCTCAAACGACACAGTCGTGCCCTGGAGCGACTATGGCGCAAAACAAAATCCCAACAAGCCTTCACCCGCTACAAATCTGCCTTCCGCACCTACACCTCCTCCCTCCACGCAGCCAAACAAGCCTACTTCCTGACCTTCATCAAGACCCTCTCCTTCAACCCTCGCCGACTCTTCTCCACCTTCAACTCTCTACTCTCTCCACCCCCACCTCCACCCAGCACCTTTACTCACCGCCCTTGAGATTGCCAATCACTTCAAAAACAAGATTGACACAATTCGCAAGGACATCGCTGCAACTCACACGCCCTCTCAACCCGTCCCCTCTCACACAGCTACCCCCTCATCCCCCCTCCCCCTTGACATTACCCGCAGGGACTTCGTCACTGCTCAAACTCCCTCCAACCCCGTTCCCCATCACTCAGCTACCCCCTCATCACCCCTCTCCCACGGCCCCACCACTGCTCTGACCTCCACTTCCAGCCCATCCTACATTCCTCATACTGAAGCTCCCCCAACACTCCACACCTTTGACCTTACTACCATCGAGGAAGTCTCCAAGATCCTCTCTGATGCCCGCCTCACCACCTGCCCCCTCGACCCTATCCCCTCACAATTCCTACGACCTCCCTTCCCCTCCATCCTACGCTCCCTCCCCCACATCTTTAATCTCTCCCTCTCCTCCGGCACTTTCCCCTCCCCACTGAAGCATGCACACATCACCCCCATACTTAAAAAGCCCTCCCTGGACTCCATGACCCGAACAACCTCAGACCCATCTCCCTGCTCCCATTTACATCTAAACTCCTCGAGCGCCTCGTCTACACCCGCCTATGCTCTCACCTCAACGACAACAACCTCCTTGATCCCCTACAGTCTGGCTTCCGTCCCCTACACTCCACCGAAACCGCCTTACTCAAACTCTCCAACGACCTTCTAACCGCCAAAGCTAATGGCCACTATTCAGTGCTCCTACTCCTTGACCTCTCTGCGGCCTTCGACACAGTTGACCACCCCCTCCTCCTCAAAATACTACACTCCCTCGGCCTCAGAGATTCTGCTCTCTCCTGGCTCTCATCCTACCTGTCACAACGCTCTTTCAGCGTTACCTATAATGCTACCACCTCCCCCTCACTCCCCCTCTCTGTTGGGGTCCCTCAAGGCTCTGTCCTTGGGCCCCTTCTCTTCTCCATCTACACCTCCTCCCTTGGCCAACTCATACACTCTCACAGCTTCAACTACCACCTCTATGCCGACGACACACAAATCTATCTCTCAACCCCCCACCTCACCCCCTCGGTCTCTGCCCCAATCACACACCTACTGAGCGACATATCAGATTGGATGTCGCTCCACTTCCTTAAACTGAATCTCTCCAAAACCGAGTTTCTTGTCTTCCCCCCAGCCCTCCCCCCTCCCCCCATTGACTTCTCCATCACATCCAACAACGCCAATATCAAACCTGCCCTGCAGGCCAGAGTACTTGGTGTCATTCTGGACTCCAACCTATCCTTCCAGCCCCAAGTCCAATCTTTAACAAACTCGTGCAGACTCCACCTCCGCAACATCGCCAAAATCCGCACGTTCCTAACCCCAGAAACCACTAAACGGCTCATCCACTCCCTCATCATATCATGACTCGACTACTGCAACTCCCTCCTCACTGGCCTGCCTTGCCGCTGGCTATCCCCGCTTCAGTCGATCCTGAATACGGCTGCCAGACTCATTCACCTTTCCAACCGCTCCATTTCCACCACCCCCCTCTGCCAATCCCTCCACTGGCTTCCTATTGCGCAACGGATCAAATTTAAAATCCTAACACTGACATACAAAGCTTTCCACCATACTGCCCCGAACTACATCACCGACCTAATATCCAAGTACCGCCCAGCACGCACACTCCGCTCCTGACAAGACCTCCTTCTCTCTAGTTCCCTGGTCTCCTCCTCCCATGCCCGCCTCCAGGACTTCTCCAGGGTGTCATCCATCCTTCCCCAACCCATCAGATTATCACCTACTCTCCTCTCCTTTAGGCGCACCCTGAAAACCCATCTCTTCAGGGAAGCCTACCCCCTGCTAACTTGACCGACCTCCTCCACTCTTCCTACCACTCCATCCCCCACAGCTATCTCCTCCTGTACCACTATCCCGTCCCTTCTAGATTGTAAGCTCGAAAGAGCAGGGCCCTCGATCCCCTCATGTTTTGCATTGTATTGGTATTGTTCTGTCACATGTTCTGTCCCCCTTTGTAATGTACAGCGCTGAGTGAACTATTGGCGCTTTATAAATACTGTATAATAATAATAATAATTGTAAGGTGTAAGCCTTTTTATTTATTATTTTACCTTTTTTGTGAATGTATAACAAGAGTAAACCTTACTCATTTTTGCATGGAGGAGTGGTGGATATCTGAGGGTCCCTGTTATTTTCAAAGGGGATGCCAATAAGTCCCCCCACACAGAGACTCCAGATCCACTGGGCCAGGGATGTGAGGATGAAGTCCTCCTTTAATAGTCACAAAAAATAATATATTCACTCTAACAAGTAGGTAAACATCCACACCTTAGAAAAAGTCCTTTAGAAAAATTATGTATCCCTGGCCAGCCAGGCTGCATGCCTGTTTAAGGATCTGGTATGGATTTTGAGGGGGACCCCATTCTTTTTATTTTTTAAAGCCTTATTTTTCTTTAAGCTGTATTAAAGGTCTCTCTGCTGAATGGTATTCTAAAATGTGTAACTTGACATTGAAAGGGGCCAATAAAATAGTATGATTCAGCTCCAATAGACTTGGAAAATGGCGCTTTTGCACTATGTTCGGGATTTGCAGATTTCCGGTCTTGCTTTGCAGATCCTCCTGTAAACTGAACCTAGGAAAGTTCACTTACCGTTAGTCGCAAACATGAATAAAAACATGATAGAAGTTTTAACTCTTCTACATTTTGTCCACAACTAGAAAAAGTTGTTGGCATTGTGTTTTTTGCCAAAACTTTATACTGGCCTTACATATAATATTTTAAACATGCTAATTATATTACCTTTAATAAATCTTTTTTCAAAACTAAACATTTTTTCTAAACTTTTATTTTGTACTTTTGCAAGCAAGATTTACAAAAATACTATATAAAACTAAAGTAAATTCTATATTCTAGACAATCATATTTTCTTTTATCTCCTTTTTTATGTCCAAAGATTGTGTTTGATTTTGCAGCTGTTTGACAATAAGAAGTGCTGTTAAACTTACTGTTAAAAGGGATTATCAAATCCTGTTTTAATTCTGTTTCCAAGCTGTATTTAATTTATTGTATGGTGTAAGCGTATTTATTGTATGGTGTAATTTATTGTATGGTGTATTTAATTTATTGATGGTGTAAGCGCATATCCTTACATTTTTAAAAATGAAATTCTATGTGCAATTTAAATAAACAAGTTTGTTTGTACCTACTAAGATGAGTCTGAAAATGTTCAGGACAACACCAGAAGACATGCTGTTGGCACACATTTCTGTTCACACATAAGCTTTTATACAATCCATTTTGGGGACCCTCCTTCAGGTGTTTTCTGTACATATTAATGCTTCTCAGTTTAATGAAGAACTTCAGGCAGATTATAAAACATGATTGAATTCTTGATTTACTTGATGACTCTTAAATTCCCCTATACAGCAACGCTGAGAATAAGGTAGCATGGGGAGGCACTTGGGGCTAATTAGGTGTTGTGTGTTCTGTGTGCAACCTGAATGTATGCTGTCATGGAGTCTGTCAGGAAAAGGTGATAAAGAGATTATGGGCGCTGAATAACAGTAATTGTCAATACATTTTAAGTGATTGTGATACTGATCAGCATCAAGAGCAGCTTTACACTATGTGAGCTCCCTTGCTTCCCTTCCATGCTATATATAAGTCCTTTTCCTATTGTGAGTAACTGGACATTGATTATGTGAAGCGATGGGAAGGTGATTTGGAAACCTGCTACTTACCCTTGATGTAATTTTTATGGCAATGAGGATACGATAGGAGTCCGATTTGGAGGATTACATTTAAACTTTTCTGACTTTCTTTCTAAAGAGTCCACATGCTCTGGTAAGAGTCTCCATTACTTAAGGTGGTGATGCATTTCAGTTTTTGGATTGTGTAGGTGCATGAAGCTTTCACTTTCACGAGATACAGCAACACTGGAGTTTCCTTTATTGATTTCTCATATATCACAGACTATTATTATTTTGGATACTTAATTTCAAATGGTTTTTGTCACATTTACACAGAAATAATTTAAAATTTTGTGTATTTAGCGCTGCAATTTTTCTTTATTTTTTTAATTTATAATACATACAGCCCCATATAATACATACAATATGTACGAAATTCTGAAGCCAGAATGCTCACTAGGTCGGGTATAAGTGACCATATTACTCCTATCCTGGAGTCCTTGCACTGGCTACCTTTCAGGTTTTGCATAGACTTTAACCGCCTTCCGCCCGCCATATAGTCCAATGACGGATGCAAGGTGGTTCTCTCGTTCTTGGAGGATGTCATATGACGTCCTCCCATTCTCACCGCGCATGTGCGGCTCAGGGAGCACGGCGATCGGCGGTGCGCTGTGTCCCTTGGACACAGCGGATCACCAATCAACGGAAAGAGCTAAAGATGTTGGCTCGGTCATGTGATCAGCTGTGTCCAATCACAGCTGATTGCATGTAAACAGGTAAATGCCGGTTATCTGCATTTCTCTCCTCACGAGCTGTCACGCTGACAGCTCGTGAGGAGAGCCGGTAATCGGCATTCCTCGGAGGGGGTGTGAGATGGGGAAACAGCTCTCATTGTTTGAACACTGTGTGGAAGTAAATTGATGTTTTGACTGACATTCTGCAGTTTAGCCACAAGATGTCACTGTTTTTCTAACACAGCCTAAGACTGCATAGATATTTGTATATTCATGAAGACATGGAGTTTTCACACAGAGTTGGAGTTGAGGAAACAGGAAGAGGAGACAGGAGCCATTTTCTGGAGAATGCTGAATGAAGGGGCCGTGTGAGCTGCAGCTGGGTGAAGCTGATGAGATTGCTGCCAGGATGCTGATGAGATTTCAGCGGATGCAAAGCAGACCCGGGTTGGTAAGATCGTGCACGCACCTCATTTCAGTGTTGGCGCCTATAGACTGCAACCAGGCCTATAGTTAGTTAGGGTCTCTGTTTGTGTCAGGCCACAAGTGGTGTTACTGATTATTGGAAGGACTCCACAAATTAAAGTGACATTTCACATTGGAGAGCTGATAAAATCCTACAAACTCAAGCCAGACTGGCGTTTTGCTCAGAAGGAATACTCAGGCATGTGCTACAGGACCAGTTATGAGAGGGGGAATACTGTAGATTTGTGTAAGATTGTAAGCTGTTGTGCTGCACTGCAGGCTAGCCCATACCGTACACCCATACACTGATTCCTGCTGTTTTAGGGTAATAACAGGTAAGGTGTGGCAGCTTAGTTGTGCCCGCCAGTAGGTAAATTACTTCACTTTCTACCTTCATCCATCAGAAGGCGCCGTGCTGTGCAGCACAACGATCTCAGCCTTTGGGCTGGGTGTATGTAAATTTATTGTATGTTCCCAGCATTTGTGGTTGTGTTTATTTGCCAAATCTAAGTAAAATTCTGTTGTGGCAAAAGCTGGTGTTGAGGTTGCTTTCCTCATTCGTGACTTCACTGTATCCTGGGGAGCCCACCCCGGTACACGGCTTACAGGGGCATGTGCACTGATTATCAGGGCACTGATGATCAGTGTGCCCTGATGATCAGTGTAGCCCCAGCAGTGCCACCTGCCATTGCCCATCAGTGCCAGCTCTCAGTGCTCATCCATGCCACCTGTCAGTGCCACATCAATGCCACATTTCAGTGCCTACCAGTGCACATCAATGCCACATAAAAGTGGCCATCTATGCTGCCTTTCAGTGTCACCCATCAGTGCCAGTCAGTGCCACCTATCAGTGCCACCTAACAGTGCCAGTCAGTGCCACCTATCAATGCCAGTCAGTGTTGCATATCAGTGCCAGTCAGTGACGCCTATCAGTGCCATCTATCAGTGTCGCCTATCAGTGCCATATATCAGTGCTGCCTTTCATTGCCCATCAGTGATGCCTGTCAATGCCCATCAGTGCCACCTACCAGTGCCTCCTCATCAGTGCCCATCAGTGCCATCTATCAGTGTCCATCAGTGCAGCCTATCAGTGCCCATCCCTGCAGCCTCATTAGCGCACATCAGTGAAGGAGAAAAATCACTTATTTACAAAATTGTATAACAAAAACTAAGAAAAAACTTTTTTTTTCCACAAATTTTCAGTTGTTTTTGGTTGGTTTAAGAAAAAATAAAAAACCCAGAGGTGATTAAATACCACCAAAATAAAGCTTTATCTGTCACAAAAAAATTAAAAAAAAATGTCATATGGGTACAGTGTTGCATGATTGCGCAATTGTCATTCAAAGTGTGACAGCGCTGAAAGCTGGAAATTGGCCTGGGCAGGAAGGGTGTATATGTGCCCTGTAGGCTAGTGGTTAAAATCCACTTGTTCATCTACAGTTGCCAAAAAAAGTATGTGAACCCCTTGGGATTATGTGGAGTTTTGCATGAATTGGGCATAAAATGTGCTCTGTACGTCATCTAAGTCACAACAATAGAAGAACACAGTCTGCTGAACATAATACTACACAAACATTAGATGTTGCCATGGTTTAATTGCACATAACATGTAAACATTCACAGTGCAGGGAGGAAAAAGTATGTGAACCTTTGGACTTAATAACTGGTTGACCCTCCTTTGGCAGCAATAACCTCAACCAAACGTTTCCTGTAGTTGCAGATCAGACCTCTTCACAAAACTGTTTCAGTGTAGCAATATTCTTGGGATGTCTGGTGTGAATCGCTCTCTTAAGGTCATGCCACAGCATTTCAATCGGGTTGAGGTCAGGACTCTGACTGGGCCACTCCAGAAGGCGTATTCTGTGCTGTTGCAGCCATTGTTTTGTTGAATTACTTGTATGCTTTGGGTCATTGTCCTGTTGCATCACCCATCCTCTGCGGAGCTTCAGTTGGCGGACAGATGGTCGTATGTTTTCCTGCAAAATGTCTTGATAAACTCTGGAATTCATTTTCCTATCAATGACAACAATCCGTGCAGGCCCTGAGGCAGCAAAGCAGCCCCAAACCATGATGCTCCCTCCGCCATGTTTTACAGTGGAGATGAGGTTTTGATGTTGGTGTGCTGTGCCTTTTTTTTCTCCACACATAGTGTTGTGTGTTCTTCCCAAACAACTCAATCTTGGTTTCATCTGTCCACAGTATATTTTGCCAGTAGTGCTGTGGAACATCCAGGTGCTCTTTTGCAAACTTCAAACGTGCTGCAATATTCTTTTCGGACAGCAATGGCTTCCTCCGTGGTGTCCTCCCATATACTCCATTCTTATTTAATGTTTTCCTTATTGTAGATGTGTCAACAAAAATGTTAGCATGTGCCAGAGATTTCTGTAGGTCTTTAGCTGACACTCTGGGATTCTTCTTTACCTCATGCAGCATTCTGCGCTGTGCTCTTGTAGTCATTTTTACAGGACAACCATGCCTAGGGAGAGTAGCAACGGTGCTAAACTTTCTCCATTTGTAGACAGTCTGTCTTACCGTGGACACATGAACATCAAGGCTTTTGGAGATACTTTTGTAACCCTTTCCAGCTTCATGCAAGTCAACAATTCTTGATCGTAGGTCTTTTGAGAGCTCTTTTCTGCGAGGCATGGTTCACATCAGACAGTGCTTCTTGAAACCAGTAAACCCAAAACAGGTGTGTGTTTTTTTTAAGGGCAGGACAGCTGTCAGCAACACATCCAATATCATCACACTGATTGGAGTCAAGGTTGGCTCACTCCTGGCTCCAATTAGCTCTGGGAGAAGTCATTAAGCTAGGGCCTCACATACTTTTTCCTCCCTGCACTGTGATTGTTTACATGTTATGTGCAATTAAACCATGGCAACATCTAATGTTTGTGTAGTATTATGTTCAGCAGACTGTGTTCTTCTATTGTTGTGACTTAGATGACGTTCAGAGCACATTTTATGCCCAATTCATGCAAAACTCCACGTATTCCCAAGGGGTTCACATTCTTATTCTTGCAACTGTATAAGGCTCTTCATGGCTTGGCACACCATTATCTGTCTGAACTTTTATCTACTTACTCTCCCCCCTCATAACCTCCGCTCCTCAAATTCTGGTCTTCGGTCTTCCCCCCTACTCACCTGCACTCGATGGGAGACAGAGCCTTCTCCTGCTATGTTCTAAAACACTGGAATTCACTTCCATGGAACATCAAAGAGTCATCTTCTCTAAACTCATTCAAATCAAATCTAAAAACTTTTTTCTTTAGACCAGCTTTCACTTAATTGTCCTTATTCCCCCTTTGTACTTATTGTGTATTTCTTATGTTTTCTTTGTAAAGCAGTTTGAGTTTATTATTATGATTAATATTATTTTTATTATTATTATATTTTAGCCGCCCTGATTGATCCTTTGCATTTCTTGCTGTATTCCTTGTAATAGTGGAAGTCAAAGGGGTCGCTTCTACTTTTTACTTTTATTTGATTGATTTTGTTCTTGTATGTTTGTTACCTAATAGAACACAATGACTAATGCATGTGTTTAATTAATCTTTAAAACACTCCCCTTTGCCTTGTGTGCTCTTTGTTGCAAATATTTGATCCCATTGAGTGTCATACACTAAGGATCACAGCTTATTGAAATGAAGCCGCAAGCTGTCACAGCCGGGTGCCCACACTGAAGATGCCAGCGCCCAGGGAGAGAAGAGGGGCGGTAAAACGGGCTGCAGGGGACATACCACAGGACCGAGGGACAGGTGAGTGTGTGCTTTTTAAAAGTCAGCAGCTACAGTTTTTGTAGCTGCTGACTTTTATTTTTGACAGCGTGAGTGGAACTCCGCTTTAAGACAAATGTGATTACACCATGATCATTATTAATATCACTATTGTCTCTAACCTGCACATCTGCATGTGTAGTATGTATACTGTAGATCCAACAGAGCAATTTTCCTTGTTGAGACTTCTACCATCTGTTCCAAGACATTGTCCTATAATAAGTTAAAGAACTGACAAACCTCCGTTGAGTGTACAGTTCCATTTTCCCAATTATCAGGATGATTAAAATCACCCATAAAAATAACATTGCCCTTTTCCCCAGCAATTTCAATATTTTCAGCCATATGATTTTTTTTTTTGTGAATGAGTAGGGGTAAATGAGTGGCCTTATCTTCAGCAACACGGGCATGTGGCTTGGTATGGCTCAGGAGGTGGGAGAGCATTACCCCCCCTGACAAACCAGGCTGCATGTTTGGATTAAGGATGTGGTTCTTGGGCGACCTTGGGCTTTTTTTATGCTTGCGATACCCCCTTAAAATCCATACCAGGCTCAAATGGTTTCTTTGTGATCATAGAGTCTTTTCTCTATTATTTCAGGGTGATTAGATTAGCAGTTACTTGTTGTTGCCTGTCTGTTTATGTATTACCTCTAATTTACAACATTCTATTGCATTGTTTTAAAATGTAATAAATAGTGATTCCCCAAGTGTTTCAGTGAATCTTGTTTGAAATTCAGGAAACCTGAACTTAGAGGCAAATCCTATTGAAGTGTATCAGAAGCAAATATTTTGTTGCTAAAACCTGCCCATTTTTAGGGGTAATATGCAATCTACTGCAACAATAGGGCAATGGACCTGGCCTGCATGTTGCCATGGAGGCACAGTCATGGTAAAAAGTACTGAATGTCAGGGAGAAGCTCTTTTCATGCAGCTTTTGGGGAAACATTGAAAATACACAAATCCTTTAAATAACTGGCTTGGAGGATGCCTTAAATCTTCATGTGATATTATACAACACTGTAATTTTCACAGACAGGCTCAGTGACATGGATGGTTAAAAAATGGCTAGCAATACCACAGTGTTGGCGGCATCACATACCTTGGTTGGAGGCTGAAGTAGCAAGAGGGTTTCCCTTGTGGCTCTGGTCTAAGCACACTGAGTATGGAGACAAGTGTGCAAGACACAAAGAAGCATTGGTGCCAGTGGACCAGGTGGCTTGTGGTTGCCTATGGAGTTGGAAAGTGGAAGTGGCGTCAGGGCTGTAGCCAGAATTCTTAGAGACACTGCAGGAGGACCTGTGGTTGACAGTCTTTATGCCTGGGGTAGTGCAGGATGGACTCTCAAATGCAGCAGTGTGGAGACTATATGCCCAGGGGGAAGATGAACCATTAGTCCAGAGTTTCAGCCAGTGTCAAATACAGGTAAGCCATCAGAATGAGAAACGTGGTCAGAAGACAAGCTGGGGTCATACACAGACCAGCAGGAAGGATTAGAGGAGTGGCCAGGAGATAAGTCAAGGTCAAACACAGGTAAGCAGCAGGAATGTAGTCAGTAGCCATGCCAAGGTAATACATGGAAGATCAGATGAAAGCTAGGTCAACAACAAACCACTGTTGAGATCAGGAGTTCAGCAGAGAATGGTCAGGAGCAAGTTGAGTCAGCAATGGGTAATCAGGTAACAAGGAATCAGGAACACAGGAGCACAGGTCACAGGGTAGCTGGAGATCATCCAGCAATTTTCAGTGACCAATCCTTCCTTTGATTAGGGCTGCTGGTGCCAGTGTGCACAGATGATTGCGCAATGCACATCCACACATAGATTTGCCAATGTGCGTGTCCACGCAGCTTACTGGCAGGAATTCCTTGTCTGCATTTTGGTGCATGCACACTTCTTTTAGCATCCTGACACAGCACCATAAATCTTATACTGCATGAGGCTGCAACTAGTGGAGGTACAACAGCTTGTTGTTCCTGTTTTATTTGCTGCTGCATGCCCTTCTCCTTGCATTGTCTACTGGTGGGCAGCTGGTAGCTGTGGAAGACATCAAGTACAACTTTTTATGGATTCCACCCTAATGCCGTGCCTACGTTGTCCAGGCTAGAAAGCTACATAGTGGTTTTTTGGGGGGGTTTTCAGAAGGAAGACTAACGGGATGGTGAAGCTTAACCCCACCTGCTCATGTCTCATCATTTCTGTAGGCTTCTCAAAGTGGGACAAATTTGAGGAAGCATCTTAGATCGGCAGCCACTGCCGAGGGTAGAAAGGTCCAGTGCCCCAGAGCTCAATAAATATAAAAATAAAAAACATTAAATATAAAGTAAATATAACAATAATAAATAAAAAATGAAATAGTGATATTTTACATATTTCATTTAAAGTGAAAAATTATGGTGGCTTGCAATATTCCACTAGATCCTATGGGAGGAATAGGATCAAGGATCTGGGTTGGTCATAGGGAATCTTTTATTTTTACTTCAATAGTTAGAGAAGGAAGCCTGGAAGGTGACCACTGAATACCTAGGAAACATTTCCATTCTCTCACTGGATACATCAAAAGTACTTGGAGGGTAACAAAAGTGTGTTGGGTGATATGAAATACAGTGCAGGGCTTCAAAAATAGAGATTTTATTAACTGTGCCATCGAATTGTGGTACCAATGGAAAATAGTTTACTTTCTTATGGCTGAGAGCTTTAGCTTTTAGTTTATGTAAAGAGAGAAGCCTCCCTGCAAATGTGTCTTCACATTTAGGCCTGTTGGTGCTGCCATTAAAATACTAGAGAATCATAGCTTTTTTTTCTTTAAGCACTTGCCTGCTGTGCACTTATACTCCCTTCCTGCCCAGGCCAATTTTCAGCTTTCAGCGCTGTCGCATTTTGAATGACAATTGCGGTCATGCAACACTGTACCCATGTGGAATTTTTATAATTTTTTTTCACACAAATAGAGCTTTATTATGGTGGTATTTAATCACCACTGGGTGGTTTATTTTTTGCTAAATAAACAAAAAAAAGCAAAACATTTGAAAAAAAAAGTTTTTTCCTTGTTTCTATTATAAAATGTTGCAAACAGGTAATTTTTCTCCTTCACTGATGTGCATTGATGAGGCTGCCCTGATAGACAGAACTGATGGGAACTGATAGTCGGCACTGATGAGGTGGCACGGATAGGTGGCACTGACTGATGGCACTGACTGGCACTGGCTGGCGGCACTACTGGGTACTGATGGGTGGCACTGATGGGGGCACTGGTGGGTGGCACTGCTAGGCACTGATGGCACAGGTGGGTGGCACTGCTTGGCACTTGTGGGTGGCACTGCTGGGCACAGGTGGGTAGCACTGGTGGGTGGCACTGCTGGGCAGTGATCATCAGTGCCCTGATGATCAGTGCCGATCTGTTTTCTGACAATTGCTGGTTATCGGCAGTACTTTCCTCACACTGCTCAAGCTGAAGGTCCCATTCTTCTATTGTCTCAATTAAGAGCAGCAAGTGTAATTTCTGTCTGCTGCTTTGTTCCTCTGCTATCAGCACAAATCACGTCTGACAAGTTTTTCTGACACCAAGAGAAAAATGGTGATGGGGAGGAACCTCCAGCACATGGCCTGTGATTAATAGCTTCAGATCTGTTCCTGTGTACTGAGTGATTGGGTTGTTTCTCTTCCCTCTGGCCTTCTCTCAGAGCTCTCCTCTCTGAGCTCTGCAGTGTGTAATTTCAGCTCTCTGCCTCCTTTTTTTTCCTGACAGCTCAAACAAGCTTTTTAAATTCTGGACTTTGAATGGATGTACACAAGAGAAGAATACAGAAAAACAGGTACACTGGGTATAAGTGTTTGCAAACCACTTTATGTATCTCTAGTAGAATTTCAGAGAAAATGGGTCAAACTGTTTTTACCCCATTATCTCCCCAGGCAGGGCTGCCAAGAGCATCCAAAAACATTTAGCACAATTTTAGCTAATCAGTAATAGTTTTTTTGGAACCTGGAGTCTCATTGACTTCAGTTGAGGTTTTGGTTGTGAAATTCCAAATTTTTGACGTTTGCAAACAGTTCTGCTGAAGCACAACTGATTGAAATTTTCAGAACTTTTCTAATCTCTACACACAATGTTAATTCCCTTAGTATGCAGGGAGTTGTATCATCTTGTCCAGGCTTTTTATTTTTTTTTTTAAAGTGTAAGTCCTGTAAGGATTTTACTGCTATCTGGGACTCTGTCAGAGATATTTTCCCTCACTTCCTGTTTGAAGATAATGTTTCCTACAAGACAGAAAGTCTGAAAAGATCTGTACCATGAACACAAACAACAATTAAAAGCTGACAGAGGTTCTAAATTTCTCCCATGCTGCTAAAAAGCATTTTTATTTCTACCTGTCTTATAGTTGGAAAATTACCCTTCCTACCTGTCTGGTTAAGCTGTTGTCAGAAGAGCAGAAAATGGGAAATCTTCCTAATGAAATCCAAGATAGCAGTTAAAACTGGACAAAAATTCTAATCTTTTTTTGATTTTGAGGAAAAAAAATATAAACCACACTTTGGAAAGGAGCAACACTGAAGAAAGAATTGTCAATATGAACTTTGGAGGTTATTTGCTAAACCTGGGGAGTGCAAAATCTGCATTGAAACCAATTGGCTTCCAGGTTTTATTGCCAAAGTTTAATTGAACAAGCTGAAGTTAGAAGCTGATTGGCTACCATACACACTTGCACCAGATTTTGAGTGCACCAGTTTTAGTAAATCCCCCTCAAAGTTTGTACTAATACATATTAAAAGTATAAACATAAAAACAACCTGCCTATACTAGACTGTTTAGTTGGAGCTCCAATTGTTTGGGAATATTCATGCGTCCGGGTAACTGTGGAATACTATCTTGGCACAAGTACATGGACAAGGTGTTAATATTTTAGAATTGGTGAAAAGAGGATTATGAAGTGTTGTAGCCTTTCTCAACACTAATGATTGGAATCTGAAATTCATCCATGCTTATAGTAATGTGTCACTTATCATTAATCGTTTATCCCAATTCAATCAGGTGTTTTCCAAGTTGTATAGACATCCACCAACTGAATGTGTGGGATTTTTCACCCAAGGCATTTAAATAAAAGAATACCTATATCGCGGCCGCGGATGTCAGTCGCCGGGTCACGGTCAGTCATTACCGGCCGTTTTTCGGCGATTAGCGGCAAACACTGACAGAGAGCAGGGCTGCATTGTTTACACACAGCTCTGCTCTCTGTCAGCTCCTGACATGCTGATCGGGACAGAAGAGTTTATCTGTCCGGATCAGTGTGTCACCGTGCAGTACACACCCCCGCCCCCTAGTAAAACACTCCCCTCACACAGTTAACCCTTTCATTGACTAAAAAAGTTAACCCCTTCCTCCCCCGTGCCATTAGTACAGTGTCAGTATTTTTTTTTTTTGCACCAATCACTATATTGGTGGCTGATCGCCCCCATAAGTCACTGATCGCCGCCATAAGTCGCTGATCGCCGCCATTATTAGTATAAAAAAAAATTTAAAATCCCAGTATCTTTCCCGCGATTTGTAAACGCTATAACTTTCACGTAAGCCAATTAATTTACACGTATTGTTTTTTTTTTAGCAAAGACATGTCACAGAATGCATTTTGGCCAAAATTTATGACGACATTTTATTTTTACATTTTTTTACTGGACATGTTTTATAGCAAAAAGTCCAAAATATAGTTTTTTTTTCTCAAAATTGTCAGCCTTTTTTTTATAGAGCAAAAAATAAAAAACACAGGCGATCAAATACCACCGAAAGAAAGATCAATTTGTGGGAAAAAAAGGACGTAAATTTAATTTGGGTGCAGTGTTGCATGACCGCGCAATTGTCAGTTAAAGTAAACCTCTTCTGTAACCGCTTCCTGACCACCCTATAGCAGAAATACTGCTACAGGGTGGCATGGGTGCGCAAAATCACATATATATACATGATTTGTGCTCCCATGGTTTTCACGCCCCTCCCAGATAGCGTTAGATTGCCCGTCAGTACACCAGTCATCACATTTAAACCCTTGATTGCCAGGAGCACGGTCATGTACAATAAACCTCCATTGCTAGTCTAGTGTCTGAACGGGTCAATATCTTTGATCAGATCAGCACTATACCAGCGTTCACATTAGTATAGCGTCCCCAAAAACGCAGCGTTAGCGGGATCAGCACCTGCCAGCACCTGCGTTTAGCCCCTACGCTTACCCCGCCCTTCTCCCGCAGCAAGTGCAGTGTCAGTAGGTCACTCTCACTTGATACATTGCACACAAAACCGCAGTGTTCGCAGAATCAGGCCTGATCTCTGTTAGCACTTGTCGGTAAATTTTGATGACTCTCATATGCAGCAGAGTGCCAGTACTAGTGCCGCTCTACCTTTTGGTGAACTGGCGAGTACCAGTGGTCTAGTACATCTTGGTCTTTCACATACCTCCTTGATTTTTGGAGCTGTTTTTCACGGAATATCTGTATGCATTGATTGTGGATCAAAGCAATTTATATGCACAACAATTTATTGCTGCCAACCCAAATTCAAACCTTGCCAGACCAGTCGCATGGAAACTCATTGCGGTTTTCAAATTTACATTTTTTTTGGGCCTAACCCTCAACATGGGCATTACTAAAAGAAATGAATTGCGGTTTTATTGGTCCGCAGACCCGATTCATCATATGCCGTGTTCTCTGCTGCCATGGCCAGGCATAGATATGACAGTATAATGTGTTTTATGCATTTCAATGATAATACACTCTGTCATCCTTGGGGTGACCCTGAATTTGACCGGCTCCACAAAATTCAGCCCCTCGCAAATCACCTTAACCAAAAATTTGCAGATGTCTATACTCCCCAGCAAAACATCTGCGTTGATGAGTCCCTAATTAATTTTTCTGGCCGCCTTGCATTCAAAAATTTCTCCCCAGCAAGCGTGCCAGATATGGGCTCAAGATGTACAAGACCTGTGAGAGGGCAACAGGCTATACTTATAAGTTTCGGATTTACGAGGGAAAAGATAGTCACGTGGAGCCCCCTGGATGCCCAGACTACATGGGGAGCAGTGACAAGATAGTTCGGGACTTGGTGTCATCCTTTTTCCATATGGGGTACAACTTATACGTGGACAATTTTTATTCAAGCGTGCCACTATTTAGACATTTGTTCAATCTTGGAACTGGCGCTTGTGCAAAGTGTGACCTAATGTGTGCCCACCATTAGAAGTGGGTGGATGCAGGGGGGAATATTCTAATGGTGGGCATACCACACACTTTTTCTGGCAGAGATTTCTTCTCATTTTTGTCATTCAGTCCACAGGCTGCATACAAAAAAAAAAGAACATAGTATATATACCCAACAAGGACCAGCGACGTACTGGTACATCATTGGACTTTGAATGGTTATACCAGGATGATGCCTACAGCTGCAGGCATCATCCTGGTATCGTTTTTTTCAGCCAGCAATCAGCTTTCATGTAAAAGCAATCCTAGTGGCTAATTAGCTGCAGAATTGCTTTTACAAGCCGTGGGAGGTGATACCCCCCTCCCCTGCTGCCTTCCACCGCCTTCTCGGGCAGTCTCGTGCCATCGGGGGAACCTGAGAATGCATCCGGTGTTTCTGTCAGCTGACCATAGAGCTGATTGGAGACCAGAATGGTGCCAATAATCTCTATAGCCTAAGATCTCGGAAGCTACAAGCATTTCATCACTTCAGTTTCGCAGGATATAAACAGCGCCATTTGTAAATTGGGAAAGCATCTGATCACACCGATTTTGGTTTGATTAGATAATGTAAGGGCAGAGGAGATATCTAGAGTCTGATAGACCCCAGATTTCTCAAAAAAGAATATATAACAATGCCCATTGAAGTTATAGGGGATATTTGCATTCCCTGTTATAGCATTAGAAGTGAACAAAGCAAAAAAAAATGAAAGGTACAAATGTAAAAATAATAAAAAAAGAATCAAAATAACTAAAAAAAAAAAAAATTGCCCCTCCCATGCGCGCACACATGTGTGCACACGCCTTGACCCTGTGCCGGTATGTAAACAGCGGTTGCACCATGCATGTGAGGTATTGCCGTGAACATCAGATCAAGGGCAGTAATTCTAACACTAGACCTTCTCTGTAAATCTAAAACCGTAGCTTTTAAAGGCTTTTAAAGCGTTGCCTTTGGATATTAAAAATGTTTGCAGATTGTCGCCATTGCACAGGGCATGCGCAGTTTTAAAGCATGTCATGTTTGGTATCTATTTACTTGGCATACCATTATCTTTTATATTTTACTACATAATTGACCAATATATTGTGTTTTTGTGCATTAAAAGTAAAAAAAGTTTATTTTGTTTTTAAATTTGCTTTTGAAAAATCACTGCATGAGTACTATGTGCCTTAAAAAATTGTAGTACCCACCATTTTATTCACTAGGGTGTCTGCTTTAAAAAAATATATAACGTTTGGGGGTTTAAATTAATTTCCTAGTAAAAAATACTGATTTTTTTCATGTGAACAAAAAGTGTCAGAAACGGCTTGGTCTTCAGGTGGTTAGAAGAGTAAATGATGTGTGGCATAAACTTCTAATGCTGGACATAAAATGCCCCCACCCCCCAAAACGACCCCTTTTTGGACAGTAGACACCCCAAACTATTTGCTGAGAGGCATGTTGAATCAATAGAAGAATTTATTTTTTTACCACAAGTTTTTGGAAAATGACAAAAAAATTTTTTTTTTTTTTTACACAAAATTGTCACTTAAATGATTTACTGCTCACACATGCCATGGGTATATGTGGAATTACTCCCCAAAATACATTCTGCTACTTCTCCCGAGTATGGGGGTACCACATGTAAGAGACGTTTTGGCAGTCTAGCCAAGCACAGGACCCCAAAATCCAATAAGCACCTTCAGACTTTTAAAGGGCTTTATTTCCTCATTACACTTCCTGACTACCTATCACAGTTTCGGAGGCCCTGAAATGCCAGGATAGAACCTAACCCCCCCAAATAACCCCTTTTTGGAAAGTAGACACTCCAAGAAATTTGATAAAAAGCACGGTAAGTGTTTTGCAGATCTCATTGTTGCCACACGTTTTTGGAAAATGAAGAAAAAAAACAAAAAAATATTTTTTCTATTTTTTTTATATTTCAAAACCTTGTGAGAAAAAATGAGATCTGCAAAATACTCACTATGCCTCTTTTTAAATTCCTTGGGGTGTCTACTTTCCAGAAAGGGGTCATTTGGGGGGGTTTGGTGCAATCCTGGCATGTTTGGGTCTTTGAAACTGTGATAGGTAGTGAGGAAGTGTAATGAGGAAGTTACGCACCTTCAGGCTTTCAAAGTGGTCATAGGATTTCAGGCTCCTGTATGTGGCTAGGCTCCCAAAAAGTCTCACACACGTGGTATCCTCATACTCGGTAGAAGTAGCAAAATGTATTTTGGGGTGTAATTCCACATATACCCATGGCTTGAGCGAGAAATAAATCATTTAAATGACAACTTTGTGTAAAAAAAAAAATGTTTTGTCATTTTCCAGAAACTTGTGGAAAAAAAATAAATCTTCCATGGACTCAATATGCCTCTCAGCAGATAGCTTAGGGTGTCTACTTTCTGAAAAGGGGTCATGTGAGGGTGTTTGTACTATCCTGGTATTTTTGCACCTCAAGAAATGTGATCAGCAGTCAGAAAGTTAAAGCTGTGTAAATTCCATTATCTATACCATATTTTGTAGACGCTATAACTTTCACACAAAGCATTCAATATACACTTATTGGGAGTTTTTTAATCAAAAACATGTAGCAGAATACATTTTGGCCTAAATTTATGACAAAATTTTAGTTTTTTTGAATATTTTTTATGACCAAAATAAAAAAATATTGTTTTTTTCAAAAAAAAGAATTTTTTCAAAACATTTTTCTGGTTATAGCACCAAAAATAAAAAGTGCACAGGTGATCAAACACCACCAAAAGAAAGCTCTATTTGTGTTAAAAAAAAGGACATAAATTTCATTTATTGCATGACCGCGCAATTGTCCGTTACACTAGCGCAGCGCTGTATAGCAAAAAAAATGGCATAAATTGCAGTATCTATACCATAGTTTGTAGACGCTATAACTTTCACACAAAGCAATCAATATACACTTATTGGGATTTTTTTTACCAAAAACATGTAGCAGAATACATTTTGGCCTAAATTTATAACTAACTTTGAGTTTACTATATATTTTTTAATGGCTGAAAGTAAAAAATATTGTTTTTCTACAAAGTTTTTGGTCTTTTCTTGTTTATAGCATAAAAAATAAAAAGCGCACAGGTGATCAAATACCACCGAAAGAAAGCTCTATTTGTGTGAAAAAAAAGGACGTAAATTTCGTTTGGGTGCAGCATTGCATGACCGTGCAATTATCAGTTGAATTAGTGCAGCGCCGAGTAGCAAAAAGAGGTCTGGTCATTAAGGGTGGTAAATCCTCAGGAGCTCAAGTGGTTAATTAAGAGATTCCCATTTTATTTGAGAGTATCTGTCATTATATAAACATGGAAACAGCCACTCTAACTAGTGATTGAAGTTGCAGAGTCCAGGGCTGTCATTTTTATACCGATTTCACTACTCAGCTGGACAATGATCTGACACCTGATATGCCAGTATAAGTCAGTAATGGCTGCTGTAATTTTTCTATCGTGACAGATTTGTTTTAAGCAGTTTATTAGCCTTCTGTGGTAAATACACTGTAGTAAGTTTTTTTTTTTTAATTTTGTAAAGTGCACTTGTGCCTCTAATCACAAAGTAACATGTTTATTGAAATGTTTTATTTATTTAAATTGAACACCATAAGGTGATTAAGCCAACCTTCCCCACACTAGGCTACCCTGATACAATGCTACCACGCTAACAAATACCCAAAACATCAAGGTTTGGGGGACAGTTTGGGAACATGTGATACTCTTCCCAATTACCCGTAATACTGTGTTGGTGCTGGAGCAGACATCACATGGGGACTAAAAATTACTTTCCAGGTCTTGTACAGCTTTTGTCTTTGAGAAAGATTAAACTTGGGGCAGCAATCTCAGGGCACTCTGGGGGCATATCAGGGCAGTGGGGAAAAAAAAAAAACAATACAGCACTTTATGGTGGTCCTTTTAAAACAAAACTTGATATTTAAATATTATTCTGTTGATTAATTTTCTCAATGTAATTACAATTTGCTAATGTAAATTAAAGTTCAGTAAAAATTTATATTTTCAGAAGTATATTTGTTATGTATAGAGTTTCCCATGTTAGTTTATTGGTAAATTTTTCATAAATTAGTATTCAGGTCCTTAATTAGTACATGTTTATGAACATCAAAAAATGACATTATGAGAAAATGTTGTCTTGGCAATAGCTATAGTAGAATGTATCACTTGCTGGGTTCATTGAACTGTAAAACCTATTCAACAGAAATACTAAAATTTGGATTAATTAAGATATAAATAGAGATGAGCGAAGTATTCAAAAATTCGATTCGACTGATTCGGCGAATTCGTGGAAAAATTTCGATTCGAGTCGAATATATTCGCTGCGAATTTAACTTATAAAAGGGTGTTTCTAGGCTTCAGAGAGACTTTATATTAGTGCAGAACACTGTACCTTTAATTTAAATGCCCTTGGAGTCTGCTGGGGAAGAGAAATAATACTGACAGTCAGTATGACATGCAGATGAGTGCCGTCGATCTTAGAATCACCGCACACTTCACTCATTTGGGCAGTCACGGGGCCAAAACCAGAGTGTGGAGCCACAGTGTGGCGGTGGAGGCAGCAGCAATGGGAGGCCATACAGCACCCTATGACAAAAATGGAAACCACCAGCAGTGTGAGGAGACCTGAAAGTGGCACATGGCAGAGTGTGGCGATGGAGACAGCAGCAATGGGAGGCCGTACAGGGACCCATGACACACTCTGGACCTGGCAGCAGCATGAGGAGGCGGTACAGGGGCCCATGACAGATTACGGGCCTGGCAGCAGCATGAGGAGTTGGTACGGGGGCCCATGGCAGATTACGGGCCTGGCAGCAGCAATGGGAGGCCGTACAGGGACCCATGACACACTCTGGACCTGGCAGCAGCATGGGGAGGCGGTACAGGGGCCCATGACAGATTACGGGCCTGGCAGCAGCATGAGGAGTCGGTACGGGGGCCCATGACAGATTACAAGCCTGGCAGCAGCAACTTGGACAGGAGGACGTTCAGCTTCTGCACCGTCGGGTGCGTGCTCGCAAACTGTTGTCTCTTGGAAACGGATTCCAAGAAAGACTGCTGACGGAATCCGTGAAGAGGAGTAGCAGGAGAAGGAGCATCTGAACGAGCGGAATATGCCAACAAGCGACAACAGGGGCCCATGACAGATTACGGGCCTGGCAGCAGCATGAGGAGTCGGTACGGGGGCCCATGGCAGATTAGGGGCCTGGCAGCAGCTATGGGAGGCCCGTAATCTGCCAGCACCCTATGACAAAAAATGTAACACACCAGCAGTGTGTGAGGAGACCTGAAAGTGGCACATGGCAGAGTGTGGCGATGGAGACAGCAGCAATGGGAGGCCGTACAGGGACCCATGAGAGACTCTGGACCTGGCAGCAGCATGAGGAGGCGGTATAGGGGCCCATGGCAGATTAGGGGCCTGGCAGCAGCTATAGGAGGCCCGTAATCTGCCAGCACCCTATGTCAAAAAATTGAACACACCAGCAGTGTGAGGAGACCTGAAAGTGGCACATGGCATGAGACACTGTGGACCTGGCAGCAGCATGAGGAGGCGGTACAGGGGCCCATGGCAGATTAGGGGCCTGGCAGCAGCTAAGGGAGGCCCGTAATCTGCCAGCACCCAATGTCAAAAAATGGAACACACCAGCAGTGTGAGGAGACCTGAAAGTGGCACATGGCAGAGTGTGGCGATGGAGACAGCAGCAATGGGAGGCTGTACAGGGACCCATGACAGACTCTGGACTTGGCAGCAGCATGAGGAGGCGGTATAGGGGCCCATGGCAGATTAGGGGCCTGGCAGCAGCTACGGGAGGCCCGTAATCTGCCAGCACCCTATGTCAAAAAATTGAACACACCAGCAGTGTGAGGAGACCTGAAAGTGGCACATGGCATGACACACTGTGGACCTGGCAGCAGCATGAGGAGGCGGTACAGGGGCCCATGGCAGATTAGGGGCCTGGCAGCAGCTATAAGAGGCCCGTAATCTGCCAGCACCCTATGACAAAAAATGGAACACACCAGCAGTGTGAGGAGACCTGAAAATGGCACATGGCAGAGTGTGGCGATGGAGACAGCAGCAATGGGAGGCCGTACAGGGACCCATGAGAGACTCTGGACCTGGCAGCAGCATGAGGAGGCGGTATAGGGGCCCATGGCAGATTAGGGGCCTGGCAGCAGCTATAGGAGGCCCGTAATCTGCCAGCACCCTATGTCAAAAAATTCAACACACCAGCAGTGTGAGGAGACCTGAAAGTGGCACATGGCATGAGACACTGTGGACCTGGCAGCAGCATGAGGAGGCGGTACAGGGGCCCATGGCAGATTAGGGGCCTGGCAGCAGCTATGCGAGGCCCGTAATCTGCCAGCACCCAATGTCAAAAAATTCAACACACCAGCAGTGTGAGGAGACCTGAAAGTGGCACATGGCAGAGTGTGGCGATGGAGACAGCAGCAATGGGAGGCCGTAAGGGGACCCATGACAGACTCTGGACTTGGCAGCAGCATGAAGAGGCGGTATAGGGGCCCATGGCAGATTAGGGGCCTGGCAGCAGCTATGGGAGGCCCGTAATCTGCCAGCACCCTATGTCAAAAAATTGAACACACCAGCAGTGTGTGAGGAGACCTGAAAGTGGCACATGGCATGACACACTGTGGACCTGGCAGCAGCATGAGGAGGCGGTACAGGGGCCCATGGCAGATTAGGGGCCTGGCAGCAGCTATGGGAGGCCCGTAATCTGCCAGCACCCTATGACAAAAAATGTAACACACCAGCAGTGTGTGAGGAGACCTGAAAGTGGCACATGGCAGAGTGTGGCGATGGAGACAGCAGCAATGGGAGGCCGTACAGGGACCCATGAGAGACTCTGGACCTGGCAGCAGCATGAGGAGGCGGTATAGGGGCCCATGGCAGATTAGGGGCCTGGCAGCAGCTATAGGAGGCCCGTAATCTGCCAGCACCCTATGTCAAAAAATTGAACACACCAGCAGTGTGAGGAGACCTGAAAGTGGCACATGGCATGACACACTGTGGACCTGGCAGCAGCATGAGGAGGCGGTACAGGGGCCCATGGCAGATTAGGGGCCTGGCAGCAGCTATGGGAGGCCCGTAATCTGCCAGCACCCTATGACAAAAAATTCAACACACCAGCCGTGTGAGGAGACTTGAAAGTGTCACATGGCAGAGTGTGGCGATGGAGACAGCAGCAATGGGAGGCCGTACAGGGACCCATGAGAGACTCTGGACTTGGCAGCAGCATGAGGAGGCGGTATAGGGGCCCATGGCAGATTAGGGGCCTGGCAGCAGCTATAGGAGGCCCGTAATCTGCCAGCACCCTATGTCAAAAAATTGAACACACCAGCAGTGTGAGGAGACCTGAAAGTGGCACATGGCATGAGACACTGTGGACCTGGCACCAGCATGAGGAGGCGGTACAGGGGCCCATGGCAGATTAGGGGCCTGGCAGCAGCTATGGGAGGCCCGTAATCTGCCAGCACCCAATGTCAAAAAATTGAACACACCAGCAGTGTGAGGAGACCTGAAAGTGGCACATGGCAGAGTGTGGCGATGGAGACAGCAGCAATGGGAGGCCGTACAGGGACCCATGACAGACTCTGGACTTGGCAGCAGCATGAGGAGGCGGTATAGGGGCCCATGGCAGATTAGGGGCCTGGCAGCAGCTACGGGAGGCCCGTAATCTGCCAGCACCCTATGTCAAAAAATTGAACACACCAGCAGTGTGAGGAGACCTGAAAGTGGCATATGGCATGACACACTGTGGACCTGGCAGCAGCATGAGGAG
Organism: Staurois parvus; assembly: GCF_062004578.1. NCBI lineage: Eukaryota > Metazoa > Chordata > Amphibia > Anura > Ranidae > Staurois > Staurois parvus. The sequence continues at coordinate 2,672,667 of NW_028317855.1, forward strand.
GCGGTACAGGGGCCCATGGCAGATTAGGGGCCTGGCAGCAGCTATGGGAGGCCCGTAATCTGCCAGCACCCAATGTCAAAAAATTGAACACACCAGCAGTGTGAGGAGACCTGAAAGTGGCACATGGCAGAGTGTGGCGATGGAGACAGCAGCAATGGGAGGCCGTACAGGGACCCATGACAGACTCTGGACTTGGCAGCAGCATGAGGAGGCGGTATAGGGGCCCATGGCAGATTAGGGGCCTGGCAGCAGCTACGGGAGGCCCGTAATCTGCCAGCACCCTATGTCAAAAAATTGAACACACCAGCAGTGTGAGGAGACCTGAAAGTGGCACATGGCATGACACACTGTGGACCTGGCAGCAGCATGAGGAGGCGGTACAGGGGCCCATGGCAGATTAGGGGCCTGGCAGCAGCTATAGGAGGCCCGTAATCTGCCAGCACCCTATGACAAAAAATGGAACACACCAGCAGTGTGAGGAGACCTGAAAGTGGCACATGGCAGAGTGTGGCGATGGAGACAGCAGCAATGGGAGGCCGTACAGGGACCCATGAGAGACTCTGGACCTGGCAGCAGCATGAGGAGGCGGTATAGGGGCCCATGGCAGATTAGGGGCCTGGCAGCAGCTATAGGAGGCCCGTAATCTGCCAGCACCCTATGACAAAAAATTGAACACACCAGCAGTGTGAGGAGACCTGAAAGTGGCACATGGCAGAGTGTGGCGATGGAGACAGCAGCAATGGGAGGCCGTACAGGGACCCATGAGAGACTCTGGACCTGGCAGCAGCATGAGGAGGCGGTATAGGGGCCCATGGCAGATTAGGGGCCTGGCAGCAGCTATAGGAGGCCCGTAATCTGCCAGCACCCTATGTCAAAAAATTGAACACACCAGCAGTGTGAGGAGACCTGAAAGTGGCACATGGCATGAGACACTGTGGACCTGGCAGCAGCATGAGGAGGCGGTACAGGGGCCCATGGCAGATTAGGGGCCTGGCAGCAGCTATGGGAGGCCCGTAATCTGCCAGCACCCAATGTCAAAAAATTGAACACACCAGCAGTGTGAGGAGACCTGAAAGTGGCACATGGCAGAGTGTGGCGATGGAGACAGCAGCAATGGGAGGCCGTACAGGGACCCATGAGAGACTCTGGACCTGGCAGCAGCATGAGGAGGTGGTATAGGGGCCCATGGCAGATTAGGGGCCTGGCAGCAGCTATGGGAGGCCCGTAATCTGCCAGCACCGTATGTCAAAAAATTGAACACACCAGCAGTGTGTGAGGAGACCAGAAAGTGGCACATGGCAGAGTGTGGCAATGGAGACAGCAGCAATGGGAGGCCGTACAGGGGCCCATGAGAGACTCTGGACCTGGCAGCAGCATGAGGAGGCGGTATAGGGGCCCATGGCAGATTAGGGGCCTGGCAGCAACTATGGGAGGCCCGTAATCTGCCAGCACCCTATGTCAAAAAATTGAACACACCAGCAGTGTGAGGAGACCTGAAAGTGGCAGATGGCATGAGACACTGTGGACCTGGCAGCAGCATGAGGAGGCGGTACAGGGGCCCATGGCAGATTAGGGGCCTGGCAGCAGCTATGGGAGGCCCGTAATCTGCCAGCACCCTATGACAAAAAATGGAACACACCAGCAGTGTGAGGAGACCTGAAAGTGGCACATGGCAGAGTGTGGCGATGGAGACAGCAGCAATGGGAGGCCATACAGGGACCCATGACAGACTCTGGACCTGGCAGCAGCATGAGGAGGCGGTATGGGGCCCATGGCAGATTAGGGGCCTGGCAGCAGCTATGGCAGGCCCGTAATCTGCCAGCACCCTATGTCAAAAAATTGAACACACCAGCAGTGTGAGGAGACCTGAAAGTGGCACATGGCATGAGACACTGTGGACCTGGCAGCAGCATGAGGAGGCGGTACAGGGGCCCATGGCAGATTAGGGGCCTGGCAGCAGCTATGGGAGGCCCGTAATCTGCCAGCACCCTATGACAAAAAATTCAACACACCAGCCGTGTGAGGAGACCTGAAAGTGGCACATGGCAGAGTGTGGCGATGGAGACAGCAGCAATGGGAGGCCGTACAGGGACCCATGAGAGACTCTGGACTTGGCAGCAGCATGAGGAGGCGGTATAGGGGCCCATGGCAGATTAGGGGCCTGGCAGCAGCTATAGGAGGCCCGTAATCTGCCAGCACCCTATGTCAAAAAATTGAACACACCAGCAGTGTGAGGAGACCTGAAAGTGGCAGATGGCATGAGACACTGTGGACCTGGCAGCAGCATGAGGAGGCGGTATAGGGGCCCACGGCAGATTAGGGGCCTGGCAGCAGCTATGGGTGGCCCGTAATCTGCCAGCACCCTATGACAAAAAATGTAACACACCAGCAGTGTGTGAGGAGACCTGAAAGTGGCACATGGCAGAGTGTGGCGATGGAGACAGCAGCAATGGGAGGCCGTACAGGGACCCATGAGAGACTCTGGACCTGGCAGCAGCATGAGGAGGCGGTATAGGGGCCCACGGCAGATTAGGGGCCTGGCAGCAGCTATGGGAGGCCCGTAATCTGCCAGCATCCTATGACAAAAAATGTAACACACCAGCAGTGTGTGAGGAGACCTGAAAGTGGCACATGGCAGAGTGTGGCGATGGAGACAGCAGCAATGGGAGGCCGTACAGGGACCCATGAGAGACTCTGGACCTGGCAGCAGCATGAGGAGGTGGTACAGGGGCCCACGGCAGATTAGGGGCCTGGCAGCAGCTATGGGAGGCCCGTAATCTGCCAGCACCCTATGACAAAAAATGTAACACACCAGCAGTGTGTGAGGAGACCTGAAAGTGGCACATGGCAGAGTGTGGCGATGGAGACAGCAGCAATGGGAGGCCGTACAGGGACCCATGAGAGACTCTGGACCTGGCAGCAGCATGAGGAGGCGGTATAGGGGCCCATGGCAGATTAGGGGCCTGGCAGCAGCTATAGGAGGCCCGTAATCTGCCAGCACCCTATGTCAAAAAATTGAACACACCAGCAGTGTGAGGAGACCTGAAAGTGGCACATGGCATGAGACACTGTGGACCTGGCAGCAGCATGAGGAGGTGGTACAGGGGCCCATGGCAGATTAGGGGCCTGGCAGCAGCTATAGGAGGCCCGTAATCTGCCAGCACCCTATGACAAAAAATGGAACACACCAGCAGTGTGAGGAGACCTGAAAGTGGCACATGGCAGAGTGTGGCGATGGAGACAGCAGCAATGGGAGGCCGTACAGGGACCCATGAGAGACTCTGGACCTGGCAGCAGCATGAGGAGGCGGTATAGGGGCCCACGGCAGATTAGGGGCCTGGCAGCAGCTATGGGAGGCCCGTAATCTGCCAGCATCCTATGACAAAAAATGTAACACACCAGCAGTGTGTGAGGAGACCTGAAAGTGGCACATGGCAGAGTGTGGCGATGGAGACAGCAGCAATGGGAGGCCGTACAGGGACCCATGAGAGACTCTGGACTTGGCAGCAGCATGAGGAGGCGGTATAGGGGCCCATGGCAGATTAGGGGCCTGGCAGCAGCTATAGGAGGCCCGTAATCTGCCAGCACCCTATGTCAAAAAATTGAACACACCAGCAGTGTGAGGAGACCTGAAAGTGGCACATGGCATGAGACACTGTGGACCTGGCAGCAGCATGAGGAGGCGGTACAGGGGCCCATGGCAGATTAGGGGCCTGGCAGCAGCTATGGGAGGCCCGTAATCTGCCAGCACCCTATGACAAAAAATGTAACACACCAGCAGTGTGTGAGGAGACCTGAAAGTGGCACATGGCAGAGTGTGGCGATGGAGACAGCAGCAATGGGAGGCCGTACAGGGACCCATGAGAGACTCTGGACCTGGCAGCAGCATGAGGAGGCGGTATAGGGGCCCATGGCAGATTAGGGGCCTGGCAGCAGCTATAGGAGGCCCGTAATCTGCCAGCACCCTATGTCAAAAAATTGAACACACCAGCAGTGTGAGGAGACCTGAAAGTGGCACATGGCATGAGACACTGTGGACCTGGCAGCAGCATGAGGAGGCGGTACAGGGGCCCATGGCAGATTAGGGGCCTGGCAGCAGCTATGGGAGGCCCGTAATCTGCCAGCACCCAATGTCAAAAAATTCAACACACCAGCAGTGTGAGGAGACCTGAAAGTGGCACATGGCAGAGTGTGGCGATGGAGACAGCAGCAATGGGAGGCCGTACAGGGACCCATGACAGACTCTGGACTTGGCAGCAGCATGAGGAGGCGGTATAGGGGCCCATGGCAGATTAGGGGCCTGGCAGCAGCTATGGGAGGCCCATAATCTGCCAGCACCCTATGTCAAAAAATTGAACACACCAACAGTGTGAGGAGACCTGAAAGTGGCACATGGCATGAGACACTGTGGACCTGGCAGCAGCATGAGGAGGCGGTACAGGGGCCCATGGCAGATTAGGGGCCTGGCAGCAGCTATAGGAGGCCCATAATCTGCCAGCACCCTATGACAAAAAATGGAACACACCAGCAGTGTGAGGAGACCTGAAAGTGGCACATGGCAGAGTGTGGCGATGGAGACTGCAGCAATGGGAGGCCGTACAGGGACCCATGAGAGACTCTGGACCTGGCAGCAGCATGAGGAGGCGGTATAGGGGCCCATGGCAGATTAGGGGCCTGGCAGCAGCTATGGGAGGCCCATAATCTGCCAGCACCCTATGACAAAAAATGTAACACACCAGCAGTGTGAGGAGACCTGAAAGTGGCACATGGCAGAGTGTGGCGATGGAGACTGCAGCAATGGGAGGCCGTACAGGCACCCATGAGAGACTGTGGACCTGGCAGCAGCATGAGGAGGCGGTATAGGGGCCCATGGCAGATTAGGGGCCTGGCAGCAGCTATGGGAGGCCCATAATCTGCCAGCACCCTACGACAAAAAATTGAACACACCAGCAGTGTGAGGAGACCTGAAAGTGGCACATGGCAGAGTGTAGCGATGGAGACAGCAGCAATGGGAGGCCGTACAGGGACCCATGACAGACTCTGGACCTGGCAGCAGCATGAGGAGGCGGTATAGGGGCCCATGGCAGATTAGGGGCCTGGCAGCAGCTATAGGAGGCCCGTAATCTGCCAGCACCCTATGTCAAAAAATTGAACACACCAGCAGTGTGAGGAGACCTGAAAGTGGCACATGGCATGAGACACTGTGGACCTGGCAGCAGCATGAGGAGGCGGTACAGGGGCCCATGGCAGATTAGGGGCCTGGCAGCAGCTATGGGAGGCCCCTAATCTGCCAGCACCCTATGACAAAAAATGGAACACACCAGCAGTGTGAGGAGACCTGAAAGTGGCACATGGCAGAGTGTGGCGATGGAGACAGCAGCAATGGGAGGCCGTACAGGGACCCATGAGAGACTCTGGACCTGGCAGCAGCATGAGGAGGTGGTATAGGGGCCCATGGCAGATTAGGGGCCTGGCAGCAGCTATGGGAGGCCCGTAATCTGCCAGCACCCTATGTCAAAAAATTGAACACACCAGCAGTGTGTGAGGAGACCTGAAAGTGGCACATGGCAGAGTGTGGCGATGGAGACAGCAGCAATGGGAGGCCGTACAGGGACCCATGAGAGACTCTGGACCTGGCAGCAGCATGAGGAGGCGGTATAGGGGCCCATGGCAGATTAGGGGCCTGGCAGCAGCTATGGGAGGCCCGTAATCTGCCAGCACCCTATGTCAAAAAATTGAACACACCAGCAGTGTGAGGAGACCTGAAAGTGGCACATGGCATGAGACACTGTGGACCTGGCAGCAGCATGAGGAGGTGGTACAGGGGCCCATGGCAGATTAGGGGCCTGGCAGCAGCTATAGGAGGCCCGTAATCTGCCAGCACCCTATGACAAAAAATGGAACACACCAGCAGTGTGAGGAGACCTGAAAGTGGCACATGGCAGAGTGTGGCGATGGAGACAGCAGCAATGGGAGGCCGTACAGGGACCCATGAGAGACTCTGGACTTGGCAGCAGCATGAGGAGGCGGTATAGGGGCCCATGGCAGATTAGGGGCCTGGCAGCAGCTATAGGAGGCCCGTAATCTGCCAGCACCCTATGTCAAAAAATTGAACACACCAGCAGTGTGAGGAGACCTGAAAGTGGCACATGGCATGACACACTGTGGACCTGGCAGCAGCATGAGGAGGCGGTACAGGGGCCCACGGCAGATTAGGGGCCTGGCAGCAGCTATGGGAGGCCCGTAATCTGCCAGCACCCTATGACAAAAAATGTAACACACCAGCAGTGTGTGAGGAGACCTGAAAGTGGCACATGGCAGAGTGTGGCGATGGAGACAGCAGCAATGGGAGGCCGTACAGGGACCCATGAGAGACTCTGGACCTGGCAGCAGCATGAGGAGGCGGTATAGGGGCCCATGGCAGATTAGGGGCCTGGCAGCAGCTATAGGAGGCCCGTAATCTGCCAGCACCCTATGTCAAAAAATTGAACACACCAGCAGTGTGAGGAGACCTGAAAGTGGCACATGGCATGAGACACTGTGGACCTGGCAGCAGCATGAGGAGGCGGTACAGGGGCCCATGGCAGATTAGGGGCCTGGCAGCAGCTATGGGAGGCCCGTAATCTGCCAGCACCCAATGTCAAAAAATTCAACACACCAGCAGTGTGAGGAGACCTGAAAGTGGCACATGGCAGAGTGTGGCGATGGAGACAGCAGCAATGGGAGGCCGTACAGGGACCCATGAGAGACTCTGGACCTGGCAGCAGCATGAGGAGTCGGTATAGGGGCCCATGGCAGATTAGGGGCCTGGCAGCAGCTATGGGAGGCCCGTAATCTGCCAGCACCCTATGTCAAAAAATGTAACACACCAGCAGTGTGTGAGGAGACCTGAAAGTGGCACATGGCATGAGACACTGTGGACCTGGCAGCAGCATGAGGAGGCGGTACAGGGGCCCATGGCAGATTAGGGGCCTGGCAGCAGCTATAGGAGGCCCGTAATCTGCCAGCACCCTATGACAAAAAATGGAACACACCAGCAGTGTGAGGAGACCTGAAAGTGGCACATGGCAGAGTGTGGCGATGGAGACAGCAGCAATGGGAGGCCGTACAGGGACCCACGAGAGACTCTGGACTTGGCAGCAGCATGAGGAGGCGGTATAGGGGCCCATGGCAGATTAGGGGCCTGGCAGCAGCTATAGGAGGCCCGTAATCTGCCAGCACCCTATGTCAAAAAATTGAACACACCAGCAGTGTGAGGAGACCTGAAAGTGGCACATGGCATGACACACTGTGTACCTGGCAGCAGCATGAGGAGGCGGTACAGGGGCCCACGGCAGATTAGGGGCCTGGCAGCAGCTATGGGAGGCCCGTAATCTGCCAGCACCCTATGACAAAAAATGTAACACACCAGCAGTGTGTGAGGAGACCTGAAAGTGGCACATGGCAGAGTGTGGCGATGGAGACAGCAGCAATGGGAGGCCGTACAGGGACCCATGACAGACTCTGGACCTGGCAGCAGCATGAGGAGGCGGTATAGGGGCCCATGGCAGATTAGGGGCCTGGCAGCAGCTATAGGAGGCCCGTAATCTGCCAGCACCCTATGTCAAAAAATTGAACACACCAGCAGTGTGAGGAGACCTGAAAGTGGCACATGGCATGAGACACTGTGGACCTGGCAGCAGCATGAGGAGGCGGTACAGGGGCCCATGGCAGATTAGGGGCCTGGCAGCAGCTATGGGAGGCCCGTAATCTGCCAGCACCCAATGTCAAAAAATTCAACACACCAGCAGTGTGAGGAGACCTGAAAGTGGCACATGGCAGAGTGTGGCGATGGAGACAGCAGCAATGGGAGGCCGTACAGGGACCCATGACAGACTCTGGACTTGGCAGCAGCATGAGGAGGCGGTATAGGGGCCCATGGCAGATTAGGGGCCTGGCAGCAGCTATAGGAGGCCCGTAATCTGCCAGCACCCTATGACAAAAAATGGAACACACCAGCAGTGTGAGGAGACCTGAAAGTGGCACATGGCAGAGTGTGGCGATGGAGACAGCAGCAATGGGAGGCGGTACAGGGACCCATGAGAGACTCTGGACCTGGCAGCAGCATGAGGAGGCGGTATAGGGGCCCATGGCAGATTAGGGGCCTGGCAGCAGCTATAGGAGGCCCGTAATCTGCCAGCACCCTATGTCAAAAAATTGAACACACCAGCAGTGTGAGGAGACCTGAAAGTGGCACATGGCAGAGTGTGGCGATGGAGACAGCAGCAATGGGAGGCCGTACAGGGACCCATGACAGACTCTGGACCTGGCAGCAGCATGAGGAGGCGGTATAGGGGCCCATGGCAGATTAGGGGCCTGGCAGCAGCTATAGGAGGCCCGTAATCTGCCAGCACCCTATGTCAAAAAATTGAACACACCAGCAGTGTGAGGAGACCTGAAAGTGGCACATGGCATGAGACACTGTGGACCTGGCAGCAGCATGAGGAGGCGGTACAGGGGCCCATGGCAGATTAGTGGCCTGGCAGCAGCTATGGGAGGCCCGTAATCTGCCAGCACCCTATGTCAAAAAATGTAACACACCAGCAGTGTGTGAGGAGACCTGAAAGTGGCACATGGCAGAGTGTGGCGATGGAGATAGCAGCAATGGGAGGCCGTACAGGGACCCATGACAGACTCTGGACCTGGCAGCAGCATGAGGAGGCGGTATAGGGGCCCATGGCAGATTAGGGGCCTGGCAGCAGCTATGGGAGGCCCGTAATCTGCCAGCACCCTATGACAAAAAAATGGAACACACCAGCAGTGTGAGTAGACCTGAAAGTGGCACATGGCAGGGGCATGATTCATGGCGGATTTAATCAGTTGTGTCAGGAACTGGTGGTTTGAAATCCAGACTAATCCACGCCTGATTCATTTTCACAAACGTGAGTCTCTCCACACTTTGGGTGGACAGTCGTGTCCTCCGCGGAGTTACAATACCTCCTGCCGCACTAAACACGCGCTTCGATGCCACGCTACTGGCCGGGCATGACAGCCTTTCAAGGGCAAATTCAGCTAGTTGGGGCCAAAGGTCAAGTTTCGTTGCCCAGTAGTCAAGGGGATTGTCTACCTCGGTTGGCAGGGTGCTGCCCAAGTAGGCCCAAGCCTGTTGTTTAAGGTCCTGCTCCAGGTCCACCTGATGCTGCTGCGGCTGGTTAGTAGTTTCCTCACTGCGCTGGTGAAGAAAGCTACTCATCATCGACTGCAGACTGAGGCAGCCGCTGCTGGTGGAGCTACCACTGCTCCTACCACCCCACCCCTCCCCTGCTGCCATGGCAGCGGAACGCGAGCGCACAGGGCCCACAGTGTCTGAGGATGGAGGATGGACGTTGGTGCACAAAGGCAGAGACCAACTGACTACATAGGTGGTTTTTATAGTACGTTATTTTGGCCTCCCTCTCAGCAGGTGTGAAAAAGGCCACCATTTTTGAACGGTAGCGAGGGTCCAACAAGGTGGACAGCCAAAAGTCATCCCTCTGGATAGAGAGAAAAACAGGTGGCGCACACACCTAGTGCATTATCCAAGGTTTATTGTAGGAATTAAATCATAAAAACATACTCACAGACGAAGCATGTATCTAAAAAGCATAGAAAAATGACAATGGCCACAACGGCAGGCAAGGTGTTCTCACTGTCAGTGCGGTCAAATGGCTGACGCGTTTCGGGGACGAATCCCTTTCCTCAGAGCTGATGACCAACCTGTATGGAGGTCAAGTAGTAAATAACCAGGGCTAGATGCCTTGGGAGCAAAGCTCCACCTCCTCTACTTGTTATAAGATGAGGGGTTGGAGGGGGTTATTTAAAGTGCAATATTTTGTAGTTTTTATAAACGCATATACATACATATATACACATGCATATACACATATACAAAGAGATATGCATGCACTAAGAAACAAAGCAAAATAAAAAATTATTAAAAATACATGAATATAGCACCTGCAAATGTAAATAAATAGAAAACATTTTTTTAAAATAAAATAAATAAAAATAATAATGTATATGAAAATAATCATAGTAGTAACACTGGCAATGATGATAAAAATAGTAATATTAGTAAACATCATAAAAATAAAAGTAGTAAGACTAGTGGATAATGGATGATTATCAGTTAAAAGTAATGAGTGTGGCTGTAGACCATATATATCTCTTCAAACGTGAAGCGGTGAGCAAACTGTCAGCACTGTGTAGTGATATTGGACTGTTGTTGGGGGAGGAAGAAAAAAAAAAAAAAAAAAATAAAAAAAAAAAAAATTTGGGAACATTAGAAAACATAAAATAAAGAGTGTGTGTATGGGTAAATGAATGACCTTTAGGAGGCAATGGTTAAGTGAATGGATGAGACATATGAATATGGTGTAGATACCTCTGATGCTGATGCACGATGAATGGAAAGTAAAGTGAGAGCCCTGCTGTTGATGCCTGAGTGGGATGGTGAGGGAGTGTGCTTTTATACCTGTGGGGAAATGGCTGCTGGAATGCAAACCACAAGACAGGAAGTAAACTCCGGATGACTCATGCCTGGTATCCCTGGAACAAAACATGAACAGGTGCAGTGATTGCAAGGCTCCTCCCAGTGGGGAGGGAAGAAGGGAACTGAGTCAGCTTAGCCATGTGGAGGATGGCTGGAGGGGGTGAATGTGGTGTTGTGGTGATATGTTCTATAATGGAAATTAACCTATGAGAGTGGCAGACTTCGGGGGCAAGGAAAAAAAAAAAAAAAAAAAAAAAAAAAGGGGGGGGGGAAAGGGAACCAAGAGGGCAAATATGTTTGTAATGAATATTGAAAATGTAATGATCAACATGTCAGAACTGAGGGGAGGAGGAGGGAAGGGGGATACAGACATGTGGTGAGTATTGTATGATGTATGGCGTGTGGCAAAAATAGGGGGGGGGGGGGGGAGAATGAGAGAACATGAAACTAATGAATAATAAGTCTGAGAGAAAAAAAAAAAAAACACACACCCTCTGATGCGGGTGTATATTAAAAATATGTGATAAACTGATGCAATTGTGTTGGTTTAACTGATCGCAAGGAATCTGTATATATAAATAAATAAAACATCCAAATTCACACCGCACATGAGAAACTGAACATAATCATAAACTATGGTGGTGGAAAAATTATGATCATGAAGACTATTAATAAACTAATGAGAACAATCGTGCAATAAAAACCATAAGAACCCTAGTGGCTAGGGGCGGATGGATCACCCGAGGGTCAGGAGCCAGCAGGTGCCCCATGAGGTACCCCCGGAGCCTCCCCATGTGCCCTCCCGAGTGTGGGCAAGGCCACAAGTGCCCAAAGGCCCCCCACTGGCGGGGGTCCCACGAGCCAACAGTCCGCCATGGCCATGATAGCAGGAGAATGACATCTCTAGGAACTAAAATGGTGGTATGCCTAATGTATTGACCACAAAGAAAGTGACTTATCTTAAAAATATATCCCATCACCCAGATGGGCATATATATTGAAAAAAAAAAAAAAAAAAACACAAAAAGGGGGGGGGGGGGGGGGAGTGAGTCAAAGGGGATAAATATTAAAAACTAGATGAGAGATTGGATATCCAACCCCTCATTTAGCCCTCTGGGTGATAGTGTGCCCAAACGGTGGATCCAGAAGGTTTCCCTCTGGCATAGACGGCGGAAACGTCTGCCTGTGTCTATGTCCTTAGGTATGCTATCCAAACCGAACACCCTAAGACCCATGGGGCTCTTGTCGTGTTTCCGCCGTCTATGCCAGAGGGAAACCTTCTGGATCCACCGTTTGGGCACACTATCACCCAGAGGGCTAAATGAGGGGTTGGATATCCAATCTCTCATCTAGTTTTTAATATTTATCCCCTTTGACTCACTCCCCCCCCCCTTTTTGTGTTTTTTTTTTTTTTTTTTTTCTTCAATATATATGCCCATCTGGGTGATGGGATATATTTTTAAGATAAGTCACTTTCTTTGTGGTCAATACATTAGGCATACCACCGTTTTAGTTCCTAGAGATGTCATTCTCCTGCTATCATGGCCAAAAGTAGGGGCGGACTGTTGGCTCGTGGGACCCCCGCCAGTGGGGGGTCTTTGGGCACTTGTGGCCTTGCCCACACTCGGGAGGGCACATGGGGAGGCTCCGGGGGTACCTCATGGGGCACCTGCTGGCTCCTGACCCTCGGGTGATCCATCCGCCCCTAGCCACTAGGGTTCATATGGTTTTTATTGCACGATTGTTCTCATTAGTTTATTAATAGTCTTCATGATCATAATTTTTCCACCACCATAGTTTATGATTATGTTCAGTTTCTCATGTGCGGTGTGAATTTGGATGTTTTATTTATTTATATATACAGATTCCTTGCGATCAGTTAAACCAACACAATTGCATCAGTTTATCACATATTTTTAATATACACCCGCATCAGAGGGTGTGTGTTTTTTTTTTTTTTTTTCTCTCAGACTTATTATTCATTAGTTTCATGTTCTCATTCTCCCCCCCCCCCCTATTTTTGCCACACGCCATACATCATACAATACTCACCACATGTCTGTATCCCCCTTCCCTCCTCCTCCCCTCAGTTCTGACATGTTGATCATTACATTTTCAATATTCATTACAAACATATTTGCCCTCTTGGTTCCCTTTCCCCCCCCCCCCCCCTTTTTTTTTTTTTTTTTTTTTTTCCTTGCCCCCGAAGTCTGCCACTCTCATAGGTTAATTTCCATTATAGAACATATCACCACAACACCACATTCACCCCCTCCAGCCATCCTCCACATGGCTAAGCTGACTCAGTTCCCTTCTTCCCTCCCCCCTGGGAGGAGCCTTGCAATCACTGCACCTGTTCATGTTTTGTTCCAGGGATACCAGGCATGAGTCATCCGGAGTTTACTTCCTGTCTTGTGGTTTGCATTCCAGCAGCCATTTCCCCACAGGTATAAAAGCACACTCCCTCACCATCCCACTCAGGCATCAACAGCAGGGCTCTCACTTTACTTTCCATTCATCGTGCATCAGCATCAGAGGTATCTACACCATATTCATATGTCTCATCCATTCACTTAACCATTGCCTCCTAAAGGTCATTCATTTACCCATACACACACTCTTTATTTTATGTTTTCTAATGTTCCCAAATTTTTTTTTTTTTTTTTTTTTTTTTTTTTTTCTTCCTCCCCAACAACAGTCCAATATCACTACACAGTGCTGACAGTTTGCTCACCGCTTCACATTTGAAGAGATATATATGGTCTACAGCCACACTCATTACTTTTAACTGATAATCATCCATTATCCACTAGTCTTACTACTTTTATTTTTATGATGTTTACTAATATTACTATTTTTATCATCATTGCCAGTGTTACTACTATGATTATTTTCATATACATTATTATTTTTATTTATTTTATTTTAAAAAAAATGTTTTCTATTTATTTACATTTGCAGGTGCTATATTCATGTATTTTTAATAATTTTTTATTTTGCTTTGTTTCTTAGTGCATGCATATCTCTTTGTATATGTGTATATGCATGTGTATATATGTATGTATATGCGTTTATAAAAACTACAAAATATTGCACTTTAAAATAACCCCTCCAAACCCTCATCTTATAACAAGTAGAGGAGGTGGAGCTTTGCTCCCAAGGCATCTAGCCCTGGTTATTTACTACTTGACCTCCATACAGGTTGGTCATCAGCTCTGAGGAAAGGGATTCGTCCCCGAAACGCGTCAGCCATTTGACCGCACTGACAGTGAGAACACCTTGCCTGCCGTTGTGGCCATTGTCATTTTTCTATGCTTTTTAGATACATGCTTCGTCTGTGAGTATGTTTTTATGATTTAATTCCTACAATAAACCTTGGATAATGCACTAGGTGTGTGCGCCACCTGTTTTTCTCTCTATCCAGTGGCTGATTTCCCCGTCTGAGGAGGGCTGCACCCCTGGAACATTTCCTTTTGGTTGTCGCTGTCCTGGTACCCTTGGCTTCCCTTTTGGCTGTGCATATCCTGAGGCGCTGGAGAGTACATACGCTAAAAAGTCATCCCTCTGTCTGATGGTTATTATTCGGCTGTCGCTACGCAAGCAACCGAGCATGCTATGGGCCATTTGTGCCAAGGAATGCGAGGGACTCCCTGCCTCCATCTCCACAGCATACTGCCACGGTGCGTCTGGGTCCCTCTGTCTCCTCCTCCTCCTCTACCACATGCTCCTGCTCCTCCACTCCTGTCCGCTGAGTGGAAAAACCACCCATTTCACTCAATAATTCCTGAGCACAAATGTCCTCCTCTACCTCCTCCTCTTCTTCCTGTCCTTCCCCCACAGGGTCATGTGGCGTTGAGATCTGTGCGCCACGTCTACCGCACCCTGACCAGCCATTGTTAACAGCATTTGTTCCAGGACGTGCAACAGAGGAATGACGTCGTTCATCCCATAGTCCTGGCGACTCACGAATAGCGTGGCCTCCTCAAAGGGCCTGAGCAAGCGGCAGGTGTCACGCATGAGCTGCCAATGGCTGACATCGAAGTTACACAGGGGAGTACCTTTATCCGCTTGTAACATCAGGAAATCGGTGATGGCCTTTCGCTGTTCGTAAAGGCGGTCTAACATGTGTAGGGTTGAATTCCACCTTGTTGCAACGTCGCAGATCAGGCGATGCTGTGGAATTCCGTTCTGCCGCTGCAGCTCAAGGAGGGTGTGCTTTGCGGTGTAGGAATGGCTGAAATGCATGCAAAGTTTACGTGACATTTTAAGGATGTCTTGCAGTGGGATGGTGGATTTTAGGAACCGCTTGACAACCAGATTGAACACGTGAGCCATGCATGGCGCATGGCACAACCTTCCTTGACGCAGAGCAGACACCATGTTCTTTCCGTTGTCGGTCAACATGGTTCCGATTTTGAGTTTGCGCGGAGACAGCCATCTGTCGATTTCTCTGTTCATTACACTGAGAAGTTCCTCCCCTGTGTGACTACGTTCGCCAAGGCATACCAGGTGCAGCACAGCGTGACACCGTTGCGCCCTGCACATGTGATATGCCGGTCGGGTAATGGGACTTGGCACGGGGGTGGTGGCTGAGGACACGAAGGAAGAAGAGGTGGTAGAGGCGGACATGTTTTGTGGACCAAGGACGTGCAAACGTGGAGGCAAAAGCGGCGTGACCTGTCCAAGTTGCTGGTGCGGCTGTGACGGCACCACGTTCACCCAGTGGGCTGTAAATGACATGTACTGTCCCTGACCGTAGTTACAGCTCCACACGTCGGCGCTGCCGTGCACTTTGGCAGAGACCGACATGCTTAAAGACTGGCCCACCATCTCTTCTACATGTGAATGCAGGGCTGGCACTGCCTTTTTGGCGAAGAAATGACGGCTTGGCACTCTCCACCGCGGCGCGGCACAAGCCATCATTTCTCGGAAAGGTGCTGAGTCCACCACTTGGAAAGGGAGGGACTGCAGCACCAGCAACTTGGACAGGAGGACGTTCAGCTTTTGCACCGTCGGGTGCGTGCTCGCAAACTGTTGTCTCTTGGAAACGGATTCCAAGAAAGACTGCTGACGGAATCCGTGAAGAGGAGTAGCAGGAGAAGGAGCATCTGAACGAGTGGAAGATGGCAACGAGCGACAACTCCCCTCAGCAGAGGTGTTGGAGCCTTGACTGGCTGATAGAGGGCGATTGACGTCGGGTGACGGAGCAAGTAACGGAGCGGGTGATGGAGCGGGGGCTGGGGCGGGCAGAACCGCCGTATTTTTATCACGGTTTTCCCAGGCCACCAAATGGCGACGCTGCATATGCTGCCACAACGCTGTAGTCCCAACATGGGCCCCCTGGCCACGCTTGACTTTCTGGCCACATAGTCGACATACGGCTACGTTTACTTCCTCGGGCGGCTTGACAAAAAATTGCCACACCGCCGAGTAGGAAACTTTGCCCCCGATACTCCTCACTGGCTGACTTCTGCTTCCTCCGTGCACACCGGCACCACTACTGGCCGTGGTGGTAGGCTGCAGTGGAGCTGGTGCTGTACTCTGTGGCCGTTTGCCTCCACTGACACTGCTGCGACCCTGCTGCCTCCTGGGCAACCCACCGACTGTTTTGCTCGCTGCCAAGCTGCCACCCTCTTCTCCTGATGATGCGGAAGCAATAGCCTGATGACGACGAGACTGCCAAGTGCGATCAGCCTCCTCATCATCAATTAGGGTCTCCGCCTCACTACTAGCCCCCTCGGCTGCGTGTGGGTCAGGAGACAGACCTGTCTCTAGACCGGCTACCGAGTCACTCTCCTCGCCACTACTTCTTCGCCTGGCTGCTGAAGAGGCGGATGTCTCCCCCCGTTCCTGACCGCCCTCTGTTTGCTCTTCCTCACTGTACAGTGGGGCTGAGCCCACAGCATGCGATACTTCGCTTGGTGAGGGAACACCAAAGGACAGGGGCAGGTAGAGGACACGTGATTTCAGTGGGCTTGGTCCCGGGCCATGCCAACTAACGGTTGTGTCTGACGTACCCACCGACCATTGGCTGTAGGTGTCAGAGGTGACCTGGGAAGAGGAAGACGACCGAGCCAACCAATCAATGACGGCAGGGTTGTCGGTGGAGACACGACCGCTGGATGACACCGGGAGCACTGGCCTCTGGCTGCGACTAGTGCTGCCTCGACCCCTTCCTCTGCTGCCACGTCTGCTCGCTCCTAAAACATTGCCTCCTCTGCCACTCCTCTGCATGTTGTCTGACATACTCTTTAATTAAACGATTCTGTGTCCCTGAGTAACAATTCTGTGTCTGTCCCTGAGTAACGTTTCTGTGTCCCTGAGTAACGTTTCTGTGGCCCTAAGTAACAGTTCTGTGGCCCTCAGTAACAATTCTGTGTCCCTCAGTAACAATTCTGTGTCCCTCAGTAACAATTCTGTGTCTGTCCCTCAGTAACAATTCTGTGTCTGTCCCTGAGTAACAATTCTGTGTCTGTCCCTGAGTAACAATTCTGTGTCCCTGAGTAACAATACTGTGTCCCTCAGTAACAATTCTGTGTCCCTGAGTAACAATTCTGTGTCCCTGAGTAACAATTCTGTGTCTGTCCCTGAGTAACAATTCTGTGTCCCTAAGTAACGTTTCTGTGGCCCTAAGTAACGGTTCTGTGTCCCTCAGTAACAAATCTGTGTCCCTCAGTAACAAATCTGTGTCTGTCCCTCAGTAACAATTCTGTGTCTGTCCCTGAGTAACAATTCTGTGTCTGTCCCTGAGTAACAATTCTGTGTCTGTCCCTGAGTAACAATTCTGTGTCCCTGAGTAACAATTCTGTGTCCCTAAGTAATGATTCTGTGGCCCTCAGTAACAAATCTGTGTCCCTCAGTAACAATTCTGTCTGTCCCTAAGTAACGATTCTGTGGCCCTAAGTAACGATTCTGTGGCCCTAAGTAACGATTCTGTGGCCCTAAGTAACGTTTCTGTGGCCCTAAGTAACGTTTCTGTGGCCCTCAGTAACAATTCTGTGTCCCTCAATAACAATTCTGTGTCTGTCCCTAAGTAACGTTTCTGTGGCCCTAAGTAACGTTTCTGTGGCCCTCAGTAACAATTCTGTGTCCCTCAATAACAATTCTGTGTCTGTCCCTAAGTAACAATTCTGTGGCCCTAAGTAACGATTCTGTGCCCCTCAGTAACAAATCTGTGTCCCTCAGTAACAATTCTGTGTCTGTCCCTAAGTAACAATTCTGTGGCCCTAAGTAACGTTTCTGTGGCCCTAAGTAACGATTCTGTGGCCCTCAGTAACAATTCTGTATCCCTCAGTAACAATTCTGTGTCTGTCCCTGAGTAACAATTCTGTGTCCCTGAGTAACAATTCTGTGTCCCTAAGTAATGATTCTGTGGCCCTCAGTAACAAATCTGTGTCCCTCAGTAACAATTCTGTCTGTCCCTAAGTAACGATTCTGTGGCCCTAAGTAACGATTCTGTGGCCCTAAGTAACGTTTCTGTGGCCCTAAGTAACGTTTCTGTGGCCCTCAGTAACAATTCTGTGTCCCTCAATAACAATTCTGTGTCTGTCCCTAAGTAACAATTCTGTGGCCCTAAGTAACGATTCTGTGCCCCTCAGTAACAAATCTGTGTCCCTCAGTAACAATTCTGTGTCTGTCCCTAAGTAACAATTCTGTGGCCCTAAGTAACGTTTCTGTGGCCCTAAGTAACGATTCTGTGGCCCTCAGTAACAATTCTGTATCCCTCAGTAACAATTCTGTCTGTCCCTAAGTAACAATTCTGTGGCCCTAAGTAACGTTTCTGTGGCCCTAAGTAACGTTTCTGTGGCCCTAAGTAACATTTCTGTGGCCCTAAGTAACATTTCTGTGGCCCTAAGTAACGTTTCTGTGGCCCTTAGTAACAATTCTGTGTCCCTCAATAACAATTCTGTGTCTGTCCCTAAGTAACAATTCTGTGGCCCTAAGTAACGTTTCTGTGGCCCTAAGTAACGGTTCTGTGGCCCTCAGTAACAATTCTGTGTCCCTCAATAACAATTCTGTGTCTGTCCCTAAGTAACAATTCTGTGGCCCTAAGTAACGTTTCTGTGGCCCTAAGTAACGATTCTGTGGCCCTCAGTAACAAATCTGTGTCACTCACTAACAATTCTGTGTCTGTCCTTAAGTAACAATTCTGTGGCCCTAAGTAACGATTCTGTGGCCCTCAGTAACAATTCTGTGTCTGTCCCTAAGTAACAATTCTGTGGCCCTAAGTAACGTTTCTGTGGCCCTCAGTAACAAATCTGTGTCCCTCAGTAACAATTCTGTGTCTGTCCTTAAGTAACAATTCTGTGGCCCTAAGTAACGATTCTGTGGCCCTCAGTAACAAATCTGTGTCCCTCAGTAACAATTCTGTGTCTGTCCCTAATTAACAATTCTGTGGCCCTAAGTAACGTTTCTGTGGCCCTAAGTAACGATTCTGTGGCCCTCAGTAACAATTCTGTATCCCTCAGTAACAATTCTGTATCCCTCAGTAACAATTCTGTCTGTCCCTGAGTAACAATTCTGTGTCCCTAAGTAACGTTTCTGTGGCCCTAAGTAAACGTTTCTGTGGCCCTATGTAACGTTTCTATGGCCCTAAGTAACGATTCTGTGGCCCTAACTAACGTTTCTCTGTCCCTAACTCTCTCCCTGCATACAGCCAGGTCTGCCTCTGTTGAATGACTGGAGGCAAATGGAGAATTCTAAAATGGCCGCCATTTATAGCTCGACCATTACACTGTGCTGGCTGGCTGGCTGCTGATTGGCTAATGCGATCACATGTCATGAATGAATGCATTATGGGTCAGCGCGCCTTGTCTGCGAAATAGAAATAGGTATATAGCTGTTTTTGTAAGGGTGTTGCCATGGGAGCTAAGTATGCTCCCAGTGTGGCAAATCTGGTAATGGATAAATGGGAGGAAGAAAGTATTTTCAATAAATGGCCAGAGATGGCGCTATACAAGAGGTATATTGATGACATTATAATGGTATGGGATGGATCCAGAGAAAAGCTCGATTCCTTTATGGAATATATTAATATGAACCGCTATGGATTGAGATTCACTGTTATGAGTGATTTTGAGCAAATTAATTTTTTGGATCTGGTCCTATATAAAGATAATGGCCAAATTTGTACCAAAACTTACTTCAAGGAAGTGGACAAAAACAGCTATATACCTATTTCTAGTGGACATCATCCAAATTGGTTATATAGCACTCCAAAAAGTCAGTTTACCAGATTAAAAAGAAATTGTAGCGCTAACAAAGATTTTTTCGATCAATCTGAGGTGTTAATTGAAAGATTTATAGAGAAAGGGTATGATAAGACCTTTTTGATTAAAGAGAGAAATTCGACTAGTATTAAAGATAGGGAGACGTTTCTTGGAAATAGAAAGGCTCATTTGGGATTTGAAAATAATGTACCCTTTATTACTAACTATAATATGCAATACAAAAATATTGAACGAATTTTTAAAAAATATTGGCCCATTTTGTTAAAAGATGATATACTAAATAAATTCTTATCTAAAACTCCTAAATTCATTTATAAGAAAAATAAGTCTCTTAGGATGAAACTGGCTCGCAATGTCATCGAACCCCCAAAAAAGTTCGATCTGTTTCCAAATTTAAATGTTTTTTTTCCTTGTAGGAAGTGTAAAGTTTGTAGGACTGTAAAAGTTGGTAATAATAAAAAAAGAAAGTCATTCTGCTCCTCATTTTCCAAAAAAGAATATGATATTAAATCCCTGATTACATGCAATTCTACACATGTGATTTATGTTTTAGAATGTCCATGTCATTTGAGATATATTGGGAGAACTGGGAGATGTTTAAAAACAAGAATAGGCGAACATATAAGAAACATAGTAAAAGGATTTGATAAACATAGTGTATCCAAACATTTCAAATTGGTACATAATTGTGATCCGAGCTTACTTACCTTTTATGGGATCGAGATGGTAAAACCCCATTGGAGGGGCTCGGATTTGGTTAATGAGATTTCCAAAAAAGAGACGTTTTGGATTTATGAACTAAATTCCTTGCAACCATTTGGGTTAAATGTCGATATAGATTTGAATTGTTTTCTCACAAATTTTTAATTTTTATGTTATTTTAAGTATATTTTTATATAGGCAACTGTTTAAAGATGATATATGGGAGATTGTATGCTTTTTGTACAATTTTTGCATTATTTTTGTATTATTACTAGAGTTCCCCTTTATTTGTGTTTAAAGTGTTACTGGCCCTTTAAGTTCCCTTTTTGAAACACAGTCTTAGAGGGTGCTGGCCCGTTAATGTATTTATTTATTTAATTTATTTATCATTAGTGTTTTATTTAAATTTCTTTTTATTCTATTTTTGTTCTCTTGTTTTAAAGTTTTTTTGCTTGTGATGGCAAATATATTGGATACATTGTATATCCTTTGTGGACTCCTGTCATCTGTGGGGCGGCTTGCTTTGCTTGATTCCCCATTGATGTCAGCTGTTCGTTTCCTGTGAGTGAATATTTAAGGAGGTTGAGACGTCTCACATCTATCCGCTCCGTGAGGACGTCGATGACGAAACGCGTAGGACGGAGCTTGATTGATGTGACATCATTACGTTTTTGGCTGCCAGCTACTGCGCATGTGCTGAGTAGCCAGGCTCGTTTATGTGATTGCTGTTATGCTGTTGATGCTGGTGTCGGCTGGGACACCTCTTGAGTAAGTGCAATGAGTACCTAATAAAGGAATTGGTTTTTATAATATTGCACCATGAAGTCTTTCTGTTTCTCTCGAGTGCTTGGCATTTCCCCCCATGGATACGTTTGAAGGTGGTCCTTTATCTATTGGAGAAGTGGATTTTCGATTAACTACAAAGTTTTTCATCCTGTTATTTCGATCGATGAGGATCGGTGTGTTGCAGAGTTTCCGTTTCTGAAGATATATTTATGGATGATCTGCCATTATATTATCAAGGTTTTTTGGTGAAATTTTTCATATTTAGACACTTTTTTTGCACAAAAGTTTTTTGCACTTAAAAGTTTTTTTATATATTTTTTTGTGGTATTGGCATATATATATTTTTTTCTGGACTTATGATTTGATGATTTCTTTATATATATTTATACACATTTACTAGCGCAAATTATTTATTTAATGGTACTGTGATAGTTGTCCACCTGTACAATAAGTCCATATATGAAATTTCCTTGCTACTAAATATTCCATGGTCAACTGTTAGTGGTATTATTACAAAGCAACTGGGAACAACAGCAACTCAGCCACAAAGTGGTAGGCGTAAAATGTAAAATGGCAGAACGGGGTCAGCACATGCTGAAGAATACAGTGCGCAGAAGTTACCATCTGACTGCAAAATCAATAGCTAAAGACTTCCAAACTTAATTTGGCCTTCAGATTAGCACAACAACAAAGCATAGAGAGCTTCATGGAATGAATTTCCATGGCCGAGCAGTTGCATCCAAGCCCTACATCACTAAGTGCAATACAAAATGTCAGATGCAGTGGTGTAACAAACACTGCCACTGGACTGTAGAGCAGTGGAGATGTGTTCTCTGGATTGACGAATCATGCTTCTCTGTCTGGCAATCCAATGGATGTGTCTGGGTTTTATGGTTGTCAGGAGGACAGTATTTGTCTGTCTGCATTGTGCCAAGTGTAAAGTTTGGTGGAGGGGTGATTATGGTGTGAGGTTGTTTTTCAGGGGTTGGGCTTGGCCCCTTATTTCCAGTCAAGGGAACTCTTAAGGCATCAGCATACCAAGACCAATGCCCCTTCCTGTTCCAACATAACTGCACACCAGTGTACAAAGCAGGGTCCACAAAGACATGGATGAGCAAGTTTGAGGTTGGAGGAACTTGACTGGCCTGTATAGAGTTCTGACCTCAACCCGATAGAACACCTTTGAGATGAATTAGAGTGGAGACTGAGAGCCAGGCCTTCTTGTCCAACATTAGTGCCTGACCTCACAAATGCGCTTCTGGAAGAATGGTCAAGCATTCCCATAGGCACGTTCCTAAACCTTATGGACAGCCTTCCCAGAAGAGTTGAAGCTATTATAGATGCAAAGGGTGGGCCAACTCAATATTGGACCCTACGGACTAAGACTGGGATTCCATTAAAATGTATGTGTGTGTAAAGGAAGGCGTCCCATTACTTTTGGAAATGTAATGTACATAAAAACAAAATAAACAAAATAGAAAAATATAAAATAAAAAGAATTTAAGAATAATTAATTGACTACATAACGGAGAGGGAGATGAAGGATGTTACCCATACAAAAAAGACCATGGGAAGAGAGGAAAATCCATGTAGGTGTAAATCAAGATCACTCCTCAGGTTTAACCTCAGTGGTAATGCTGCTAGCCTTCTCTTTTGACATTCCGATAGGAATGTGATCCACGGGATGCTCCCAGCTGGATCTAATAAACACTGTATTTATTGGAATCAAGAGTACAATCACATATTCAGTGCTCAGCATAAATGAGTACACCCCTTTTGAAAAGTAAGGTTTTAATCAATATCTCAATGAACACAAGAACAATTTCCAAACTTTGACAAAACTGAGTTTTATAGAACATTTGTTTAGCTCAATACATGAAAGTAAGGTTAATAATATAAGTTAGATTACAAAATCTTCAGTTTTACTCAAATTAGTTGATGCAAAAATGAATACACCCCACAACAACTACTACATCTAGTATTTTATATGACCTCCATGATTTGTACGGACAGCACCAAGTCTTCTAGGCTTGAAATTAACAAGTTGGCAACATATTGCAACATCTATCTTTTTCCATTCTTTAAGAAGGACCTCTTTTAGAGCCTGGATGCTGGATGGAGAGTGATGCTCAACTTGTCTCTTCAGAATTTCCCATAGGTGTTCGATTGGGTTCAGATCAGGAGACATACTTGGCAACTGAATCACTTTCACCCTTCAGAAATGTAACAGTGGTCTTAGATGTGTGTTTTGGATAATTTTCATGTTGGAAAACTGCACAATGACCAAGAGAATGGAGTGATGGTAGCATCTTCTCTTTCAATATAGAGCAGTACATCTGTGAATTCATGATACGATCAATGAAATGCAGCTCCCCGACACCAGCAGCACTCATGCAGCCCCACAGAAGGGCACTGCTATCATCATGTTTCACTGTAGGCACCTTTCCTTTTTTCTTTGTACTCCTCACCTTTGCAACATCATACAGTTTTGAAGCCATCAGTTCCAAAAACATGTATCTTGGTTTCAATACTCCAGAGTATAGAGTCCCAGTGGACTTCTTTTTCAGCATGGGCCCTGGGAAATTTTAAGTGGGCTTTTTAGTTCATGGGCTTCAGGAGAAGCTTCCTTTGTGGACGACACCCATGTATGCCATTTTTCTGCAGTGTACGCCGTTTTGTATCACGGGAAACAATCACCCCAGTTTGGCTTTCTACCTGTTAAGCTAACTGAATTTTCTTCATATAATCCAATATAGTACCGCGCTCCAATATATTCTACCTCATATATTAATGCTATAGTGAATACCTGTGTGTGCTACCAATTAACAAGAAATTATCAAACAATGATAGTAAAATCCATAACTTATATAAATGTGAAAAAAGAATGAAATGGAAGAAGAGGATATTTCTTTGCTGTGATCTCCCAAATAAATGTGATAATTGATATTCCTCCTCTGTGTTTAATTAAAATCCAAACAAGATTACATCTATAATATTAAGATGTATGTGGGAAAAAATATATTTTTCTATTTTGTAGTATATTATTTATTCATTTAGATGGGTACATCATACATACACATTTATTTGGGAGATCACAGCAAAGAAATATCCTCTTCTTCCATTTCATTCTTTTTTCACATTTATATAAGTTATGGATTTTACTATCATTGTTTGATAATTTCTTGTTAATTGGTGGCACACACAGGTATTCACTATAGCATTAATATATGAGGTAGAATATATTGGAGCGCGGTACTATATTGGATTATATGGTTAACAGTTACACACCTAGAGAGGGTGTATGAAGCACCTTGCGATCTAATATAATTATTTTACGCACGTAATCACGTGATATTATAGTTTGCATCCAAGTAAACACCTTCTTGTGGCTCACGAGTAACAATCCAACTCCACAATGAATTTTCTTCAACCCTTCTCATCAGGAGACGCTCCTATCGAGATGTTAACATCCGTGAACATCCTGGGCATCTCTGTGAGATGGTTGCAGCTCCACTCTGTTAAATTTTTGTACCACGTTTGCTACAGTATTCTGACTGAGAAGTAAAGGTTTGCTGATCTTCTTGTAGCCTTCACATTTCTTGTGTAAAGAAATTATTTTCTTTCTCAGGCCTTATGATATTTCTCTTCCAAGTGATGGCATTTTTTTTGTTAAGTAATGCCCTTTTATAATCAACTGTCTACTGGACACCTGTTTAATGAATAATTAGACTCGCCTGTAGTTGAATTCTTGTTAATTAGGATTTTTCTGTCTAAAATTTAGCTTTGGTCCTAAAACTTTAATTTTTTAATCTTTAATCTGTGTTCTCCCTCCAGATTCTCCAGCCCAAGCTGGAGAATTGGAGGAACCACAAACGAAGCAGAGATAATTTACCTCTGCATAGTAAACGGCGTTTGACTGATCTCTTATTGTAATCTCACAAGATTATAGTAATAGCAGCCATTTTCCAGCGTTTGTAGATCGTTTTCACTTCGTTTGGAGAACTGATCTACACCGCTTCATAAAAGGCATTCACAGGAGAACTGTGTTCTCCGAGAATGCCGGAGAACTGAGCAGTGGTAATTTACCACTGCTTGATAAGAGGACACCATAATATCACTGTATGTTTGATAGGGTTTATATGTATATATTATATAAATATACATTTATATACAGTCATGGCCGAAATTGTTGGCACCCTTGATATTTCTCCAGGAAATCATGTATTTCTCACGAAACGTATTGCATTAACACATGTTTTGCTATACACATGTTTATTCCCTTTGTGTGTATTGGGACAAAACAAAAAAAGGGAGGAAAGAAAGCAAATTCGACATAATGTCACACAAACTTCCAAAAATGGGCTGGACAAAAGTATTGGCACCCTTTCACAACTGCGGATAAATAAGAATGTTACAAGCATGTGATGCTCCTGTAAACTCACCTGGGGCAAGTAACAGGTGTGGGCAATATAGAAATCACACCTGAAAGCAGATAAAAAGGAGAGACGTTCACTTAACCTTTGCATTGTGTGTCTGTCTGTGCCACACTAAGCATGGACAACAGAAAGAGGAGACGAGAACTGTCTGAGGACCTGAGAACCAAAATTGTGGCAAAATATCAACAATCTCAAGGTTACAAGTCCATCTCCAGAGAACTAGATTTGCCTTTGTCCACAGTGCGCAACATTATCAAGAAGTTTGCAACCCATGGCACTGTAGCTAATCTCCCTGGTCGTGGACGGATGAGGAAAATTGATGAAAGATTGCAACGCAGAATAGTCCGGATGGTGGATAAGCAGCCCCAAACATGTTCCAAAGACATTCAAGCTGTCCTGCAGGCTCAGGGAGCATCAGTGTCAGCGCGAACTATCCGTCGACATTTAAATGAAATGAAACGCTATGGCAGGAGACCCAGGAGGACCCCACTGCTGACACAGAGACATAAAAAAGCAAGACTACAGTTTGCCAAAATGTACTTGAGTAAGCCAAAAGCCTTCTGGGAAAACGTCTTGTGGACAGATGAGACCAAGATAGAGCTTTTCGGTAAAGCACATCATTCTACTGTTTACCGAAAACGGAATGAGGCCTACAAAGAACAAAACACAGTACCTACGGTAAAATATGGTGGAGGTTCAATGATGTTTTGGGGTTGTTTTGCTGCCTCTGGCACTGGGTGCCTTGACTGTGTGCAAGGCATCATGAAATCTGAGGATTACCAAAGGATTTTGGGTCGCACTGTAGGGCCCAGTGTCAGAAAGCTGGGTTTGCGTCCAAGATCCTGGGTCTTCCAGCAGGACAATGACCCCAAACATACGTCAAAAAGCACTCAGAAATGGATGGCAAAGAAGCGCTGGAGAGTTCTGAAGTGGCCAGCAATGAGCCCAGATCTAAATCCCATTGAACACCTGTGGAGAGATCTTAAAATTGCTGTTGGGAAAAGGTGTCCTTCCAATAAGAGAGACCTGGAGCTGTTTGCAAAGGAAGAGTGGTCCAAAATTCCGGGTGAGAGGTGTCAGAAGCTTATTGATGGTTATAGGAAGCGACTGATTTCAGTTATGTTTTCCAAAGGGTGTGCAACCAAATATTAAGTTAAGGGTGCCAATACTTTTGTCCAGCCCATTTTTGGGGTTTTGTGTGACATTATGTCATATTTGCTTTTCTGCCTCTGTTTTATATTTGTTCCAATACATACAAAGGGAATAAACATGTGTATAGCAAAACATGTGTTAATGCAATACCTTTTTTGTGTGAAATACTTGATTTTCAGGAAAAATATCAAGGGTGCCAACAATTTCGGCCATGACTGTACATCGGTGTGGTCACATGATTAATTTTTATATAAATAGAAACCTGCCCTGGAGAGGAATACAGCAAATACTATGAACAGATACCTCCCAGTTCCCAAGTGCAGCTGACCTGGTCACTTTGGGCTCAGTGTTATGTTAGATATCCAGCAACAGCAGGTGTATCCAGTTAATTGTAGCTGTACTTAGGAAACTGGCACCACACTGTGTATGATTAAATAAGATTTAGTAATAATGAAACACAAATCCATCTAACATCAGCAAACAGAATACACTGCAGTAGTAAAGATATACAATATGTGAACAATAAACCAAGTGACAAAATACCTAACTAGCAACCTAACTATAATACAATATATACCAAAGAGGGAACATGGATGAACAGGGTAAGACAAGAGATGCAAGGAGATGTATTAGGAAAGAGGGGAGCAGATATAGGCTCCATGCAAACTGCATGTTTTAAGCTAAAAAAAACACAGGGACAAATGCTGGATAAAAAATGCTGGTAATAGAATTGAATTGTAGTATTTTAGTAGCATTTTAAGAGCATTTAGGAGTGTTAGGGTTTTATTAGCATTTTTACAGTACATGTAGGGAAGAAAAACAGAAAAAAAGCTGTTAGGAGCGATTTAGTAGCATTTAGGAGAGTTCAGTGTTTTTATTACTGCCAAATTGAACCCCAAAAAACACAAAATAAAAAAATGTTTCTGCTCCTAGAGCTGAAGTTTGAAAAACACTTCTAGCCTACAATAGTGTGCATAGACACATAGGATAACACTAATTTGCTTCTAGGGGCAGAAAAAATACTCATAACTAGCTGATAGGAACTTAAAAAGAAACTAGTGTGCAGTAGCAGGGTACAGGATGCAGGTACTGGAAGAGGATCACGGCAAGAATCAGAATCAAAGTCAGGATCAGCACATCAATAACAGATATAAGGTACACAGACAAAACACTAAACTAGTGCAGAAAGCTAGGGAAGGGATTATATAACTTCCCAGCAACCAGCATCAGGTGGAGGATGATTATTGGGATCAACTGACTACTGGTGAAACACCTGGTGGTGGACACCGGAACTACACTCTTCTGCTCTGGCAACCACACTGCCTCCAGCAGATGATCCAGGTCCTGGCAAAGGGGTGCTTTCCCAGACTCAGATTCAGATTCCTAATTTTCATGATTTTCCAGCTGAATTCATGTCAGAAGGGGAAATACTCAAGCATTTTATACTTGAAAAACATAAAATGAATGAACAATGTACTCTCTTTTTTCACATTTTTAAAGTTAGTACTCAACTATTATCCATAAAAAAATTAGTCAATTAACTGTGTATATTTAATGCACATGCTGCAGAAATGTATCATGTTTTGGAAGATGCTCTTGTAATAAAGTAAAAATAATGATGTCCTTGGAGTAAAGATACAACAGCTAGAGTAGACTACCACGCATGCTGGTGCCCTCATTTCATCCTGTTACATGAATATCTAATGTAATAACTTGCACCTTCTGATTCCTGCAAAGCTGATATTCTCTGGTTTCCATGGGCTATAAAAATTAATGTATAGGAACCTTACTTATGTTAGCAATACTCCTTTATCCAGATGTGTACAACTGCACTCACTCTTCCCTGAAAAGTAATTACTGATGAATGGTGATTCTTGGTACTTAAGAAGGCTATCTGTCCAAAAATCGATAAACATGTCATATTATGGGTTTCAGAAGATCTACATCTTCCTAAAAATAATGAAATAGATTCTGGTCCTCCATAGTCAGTGTAAATTTTTACTGCCGTGTTCTGCAGGAACCTTGATTTCCACATTTACAAAGCTTACAGCTGGATTTTCTATTAGCTTTTAGAATTTATCTTTGCAACCACTGTAACATTTTTTAACATCAAACATTGAATACAAAATGGGACAAATAATAATTTATCTTCTCGAAGGTCTCTAATTATATAGTACTAATCACTTATAGTTTTCTGATTAAATAAATACTAGTAAAAATTCAAATGGTGTATATTTCAGTATAAATGTGAATGCTTACATTAAGTATCAATGTCAAATTTAAACAAAAGTGTTTTTGCATTTTTGGAGTTGCTCTACCAAAGGTAAATAGATTGCTCATTTTGCAATAGAATTTCCTCTTTACAAGGGAATTTTCCCTAAATTATTTTTTTTGTTAATATGGTGAAAATTCACTTCGCAAAAAATTATGTGCAAAGAAAGTAAAAACAAGGAGAATTTTTGTTTGCACATGATTGGATGATGAAGTCAGCAGAGCTTCACCTCATTCACTAAACTATGGGAAAAGGGAAAATATCCCTGCAAAGTGTTTTTGTTAAATCCACGCTTTTGAAAAACCGAGTGTCCTCTTTTAAAAATTTGTATCCCTATTTATGTGTATTAAAATTTATGTATGGTCTATGCTGATTATATATGATGTATGTCAAATCTCACATTTTGAAAGTATTCTAAAACAAAACATTTCCTTGTATTATTTTTAGATGTAGGCAAAAGCATATCTCTGCAGTTTTCTTACACAGATGGTGGTATATTTTTATAGTGATCATGATGCAACTGATGCCTGAAGAAAAAAAGGCACATCTGCCCTCAGACTGTCAACACTCCAGGCACTCCTTTTTTTAGCTCTAACAACCAGAAATACATTTAAAAGGTGTAAAGAAATATACATTAAACCAATTTTCAAAAACACAATATTTTATTTGCAACTTCTGGATAACAGCAAATGAGTTGAATACACCTGTAATTTAATGACTTGAGTGAGTCAAACATGAGCTATAAGTCATACATTTTTCAAAGTTACTAATATCTGCACAGTGCTTTTTACACAATGATGTTGATATACTAAAGGCAATTAACAAAAGTCAAAACACACAAAATAGCCCACAATGAGTCCCCCGTGCAATATAAAAAGTCAACCATAAAAAAGTCCAATTAAATCTAGTTTTTCTCCAAATAACAGACCACATGTGAACACATGCAAATCTTGACCACATGCAAATCCTCCAATTTCCACCTCTCAGTGCACCACAGTGATTTCTTCCCCCACAGGTCACACTACTCACCAGATGTATTTTCCTCTCATTATCATGATCGACAAAGCACCTTTTTACTTTTTATACCTTCTGAGCAAACCTCTCTTTTATCACCTGAAATTGGAATAAAAAAACTGTATCATGCCTACAGTTACTTCTAACTCGCATTATC
This sequence comes from Staurois parvus, assembly GCF_062004578.1. Lineage (NCBI taxonomy): Eukaryota > Metazoa > Chordata > Amphibia > Anura > Ranidae > Staurois > Staurois parvus. Next base: position 2,702,926 of record NW_028317855.1, read on the forward strand.
TGTCCTTTCAGTATATTTTTTAGCCATACTTGATGATGACCACTATTCAAAGATAAATAACTGCTACGGTCTGTTGGTTTAAACAAATACCTTTCCAAGCAAACTATTACCTTGCCTAAAAATATTAACATCCAAAAAATTAATCTGTTTCCTACTCCATTGGTAACCAAGTTTAACCACTTGCTCTCTGGAAGATTTACCCCCCTTCATGACCAGGTCATTTTTTTGCGATACGGCACTGCGTTATTTTAACTGACAACTGGACAGTCATGAAATGCTTTACATAAATTAAATTTATATAATTTTTTTCCATTTATAGAGCTTTCTTTTGGTGGTATTTGATCACCTCTGTATTTTTAATTTTTTTGCGCTATAAACAAAAAAAAGCATTTGAATAATAATAAAATAATAAAAATAACAATATTTTCTACTTTTTGCTATAAAACATATCCAATAAAAAAAATTAAAGTAAAATTTCATCATAAATTTAGGCCCAAATGTATTCTGCTACATGTCTTTGCTAAAACAAATCCCAATAAGTGTATATTAATTTGTTTACATAAAAGTTATAGCTGTAACAAATATTGTGCTGCTCTCCCACACTTGTATTTATATAAATTATTAAATTAAAGTGAAGTTTCAAATAAACCCCTAGTGAATCCTCCTGTGTATAATTAACACAAACTCAATCCTTCATAATACTATATAATCTTATACAGTGATATTTTAAATAAAAACATATAACAAAATAAAAGTGAGAAACACACAAAGAAACACAATACATATACTTACTTGTGTCCCTTAACAGGGTGAAATCACAAATAGCACTAAACCACACTTGATAAAGCACTTGGCACGAAATGAATGCCCAAAGGTGCAGTGAAAATTAGCTGACAAATGGCACTATTGTGCCTATATGAACAAGCAATGGGAAGGTCAGGATAAATTAACCTGACTAAGGCCCCATGTACACAGGACATTTCTGAACAATGGAAACTGGCTGCTGGAAAATGTAGGTTAAAAAACATCTGTTTAGCAGCTTTTGCATAATGCGTTTATGCGCGTTTGCGTTTAGAAGTGTTTTTTAAAGATAAGCACAGGAGAACCTGGCAAATGCCCAGAGTGCACTGAAAAGAGGTAAATTATTAACTATTTCAGACTGTTTCAGAGAAATACACACAGTAGAAGCAGACACAGAAGTATGTGTTGACATTAGCTGGGTGTGAGTTGCTCATTAACATTTCTTTTGTTTCCAAGGGTGGGAAGGTGTCTGCTGGAGTGAGTCATTAAGGTCACCTGGTAGTGGGTCTTCATGAGGAATTTGAGTTGTGAATGGGCATTCACATATCTTTTGTTTCCAAGGGTGGGAGAGGTCTGAGGTGTGAATTAGGCATTACAATGTGTGACAAGCTTGATAAGAACATCCTGTGTTAAGTGTTTTGTCCATCTGAGCACCCTGAAAACTCTTTGTATGCATCTTTCATGATGAAAAAAGGCTATGGACAGCATTGGTAAGTGTAAGAGTTAAAGAAAAAATTCAAACGCAAGCGCTTATAAACGCGATTTGCCGCGTTTAGACACATTTACAAGCGTTTTGCGTTTGAAACGTTTATAACATCGATGTCTGAACACAAGTAAACTCAACTGCCTGTAAACAACTATAAATGAAGATGTGTACATGGACACATAGGAAAACATTAGGGTGAGTTCAGGGGCTGCTGATAAAAACGCTGAACAGCTCCTAAATGTGAGTTTAGCAGCTGCAGTGTACATGAGCCCTTAAAAAACATTTCAAGTGCAAACTCTTATAAACGCATTTTGCCACGTTTACAAGCGTTTAAAAGCGTTTTGCATTTGAAACGCTGATAACATCGACGTCTGAACGCAAGTTTGTTGCGATCAAAAAAATGACTGTAAACTCAAATGCCTGTAAACGACTGTAAACAAAGATGTGTACATGGACACATAGGAAAACATAAGGGTGAGTTCAGGGGCTGCTGAAAAAACGCTGAACAGTTCCTAAACGTGAGTTTAGCAGCTGCAGTATACATGAGCCCTAAAAACAATCCACAAGAACTATAACAAATCCTTCCACATAAATGTGTGACTACCCCTTGACAAGTGCCCACATGTAAAAAAAAGTGTATATTTAAATTTTGGACTATACTGCTATATAAATTGCTAAAAAAAAAAATTAAGTGAATGCACAAATGAAAATCAAGTGACACTCTTCAATATGGTTGGATATATAGAAAACTCAAGCAATAAACATAAATATGGCAGGTGAAAAAAAAGTGGGATCCTTCACCAGTAAGTTTGCCCCCTCACCTTCATGAAGCGACCCTACAGGGTCAAAACACTTTTATGCTATTAAGCTGTGGTGGTTTATGTAAGGATATATTTTATTTATAAAGGGCGTGTCCCTTTCCCTTAGATGAAATATTACAGTGCCTCCAGCCGTTAAAATACGGCAAATATTTAGTAAACCAATAATTTGGACACCTTGATAATTTGATCACCACTTATTATTATACCTTGAATTCTTTTAGCCAATATGATTTCGTACCATACACACAAAATTTGCCTTATAATAGATAAATATAAAAATTTATTTATGTACAAAATTATATATATATTAACACAAAACGCAAAAGACTGGTGATAGATGAATATTGATACACACAATCAAAGATATATCCTACCAATGTAATACACAATACTAATGTTTCCAAATAATTAAATCAATATCACAATTTCTAAATGATCTGATTAAAAATTAAATTTATTAATAACTAATAATTTCGAGTATCTCAAAGGTTATATTCTCACAAGCCGTGGCCATAGGATTGCAAGAAGCTATTCCTTGATAAATTATACTCTGATTATTAATATTTAATAAATTATGAAATATGAAAAATAAATTATAATATGGCACCAAACAATTTTTTTTAACAGTAAAACAGGATCTCTCTACATATATATAACTACCCAATATATTTGTAATACACTAAGGTAATTCTATGACTCTATACAACAGAGAAAGTAGGCAATGTAAAATTAAATTAATAGTCTCACCACACCCGGAATTCAGACTATGAAACTCTCCCGTGGATCAGCTGGCAATGGAACGCCTTTAGAAATGATATCACAGGGCAAGTGATAGATATTTAGTATGGGAGAATGTAGGAAATTAGGAGTACAGAGGTTTAGCAATTTAGTAAAGTTTGGAAGTTTGAAAGGATGGAAGAGGGGTTATAGAGAGGTCTCTTCAGATGTCTTCAGATTCTTCTCATGAGGTCTTTCTTCAGTCAGGGTTTTCTTTTGATGAGGTTTTTCTTTTGATGAGTTTTTTTTTTCTTAAAGGTGCATGGGCTTTTATATCCACTAATCCATTGTTCTAAGATACCTTCCCACCACGCTTCTTGATTGGCTAGTTGAGAAATGTGTGTACATAAGCTATTTCTCACCTGCCCGCCAGATGGCAGTCATGTATCATAGAACAATTTGAGTATTTGAGATGACTCATACCTCGGGTGGAATTTTAAGGTAATTACAGGGATCAAATATACGTCTTTTTTTTTAGATATATAAGTGATCATACCTATAATATTCTAAATAGGGACCATGGAATATAGGTGTATATTCAGTTATTCCTTCTTGAAATACCATCCTGTCTGTTTCCTGATAAGACATATAACTAATGCTAGTTTATAATACATCTTACTTTTCATCATCTCAATACTCAAGTTAGTGATATATAGTTCCCATTGCTGAATATTTGGTGGTGTGTGAAACCTATTCTTTATAACATCTCTAGATACTATGCTTTTGTAGTATATCTTTGTAGTTAGATACATTCAATTTTTTTTAGCTTTAAATTTAACTTATGAATTTAACTTATGTTTCAGACCCACATTTTCTATGGGTAGGGAAAAACTCTCTGTTTGCCTGGCTCTTGTATTGGAGTCACAGTAAACAACTATTAATACTTTCACCCTTGGTGGACAATAGCATATTGTGATAGTTTGAGAGTTCTGTTGGTTTATCACACTCTGCAAGGTTTGGGTAAGCTCTCAGACAATCAGTTTGGTTCCTCTATTGTCATGTCCAGACCTTGTATATGTTTACCTGCTATAGAAGTCTGAATAATGGTGTTTGACCACCTGTAGAACTTCAAATAGTATATTTGTCTCTAGGAGGAAAAAAATCCCTTCACCCATCGTTTACATTTCTCTACCTAGATGGTCATTCGACTTCCCAACCAAGACAAATTAAGCCTTAACATCCGGCTATGCTGACTTGATGTTATATAGGATTATGTCTTGATAAATCATGTTTTTGAGATGTAAATTCAAAAGGTCCACAACAAATCCCACTTTTTTTGGGGTACAGGCACGTGTAGATGGGTGTCTGTGTCGCAAAACATGAGTGGGACTTTTGGCTAGAGTGATCGTTCGTCTTCTCCGGTGAAGTGAATGAAATTCAAAAAAAAAAAATTTTTTTTTTTTAATAATAAAATGGCAGCGGTGATGCTGGTTGGTCCTCAACTTGACTCGGCGTCTTTAGATGGACACTTCTGATGACGATCCTGGTCTTGTGATGAGGCCGGCCTGGCCTGGCACATCCACCTTGGGGTCCATGGGTCCTCCGCACGACAGGTCTCTTAGACGGTCTCCTAGGCGGGTCTTTTCCTCTGGACTGGCCCTTGGTGGCCTGGGACATCAGGTTATCGTCTCCGGATCGATCTCTGGAATCTGGTCTTTCCCACAGGACATTATAGCTTCCTTCTAGGGTCTGGTCATTGACACCTCCGATCGCCGGTCTAGTCATTGTCTGGGCCTTCCTTTCTAAATTATTAAAATGAACAGTTTAAGTATTGGATATACATAAAATTATATTACTGGATCCTGTAAGGAAAAGATGAATTATATGTTCAAAGGAAATTTAATAATGATCTCAATATCTCCAGATAGGAACTGGTGGGTTAGTCTTCCAACAACTGCAATTGAGACTTTGGATGGCAAGCAGGTAATTGGTTGATGTGCACCCATCTATCACTGATTTCACCATACCGGGTAACCTGCAATGTATATGCGACCGGAGAGATTTTATCGATGATAGAGAACGGACCTTTCCAAGATGGAAGGAATTTCCGTTCCTTGATCTGGTCTCTTGCAAAGTTGTATAGGTAGACCTTGTCACCAATCTCATATTCCTTCTTGGAGGTTTTGAGATCATAGTATGTCTTAGCACTAGTTGCAGCTCTTTCCAAATTTCGCTGGGCAAAGGCAAAAGCATATTGCAGATGTTTACGTAAATCCTCTATGTACTGGTGTGTGGTGGTGGCATTGATCAAATTTTGATCTGTAGTGCGATACAATAAGTGCTGGGGCAGTACCATCCGTCTACCTGTCATCAGTTCAAAAGATGACATTTTTGTAACTGTATTCGGAGTAGCCCTCAACGCCATCAGGACCAGCGGGAGTTTGACATCCCAATCTTTGCCTGTTTCCTTAACAAATTTCTTAAGGACGTTAACGATGGTCTGATTGTATCGTTCTACACCACCACTAGAGGCTGGCCGATAGGCGATATGCAATTTCCTTTTAACCCCCAAAATTTTCCACAATTTGGCCATCACTTCGCTAGTGAAGTGCGATCCTCTATCAGACTCTATCCTCTGTGGTAGACCAAAATGTGAAAATACATGATTTATTAGCAATGCAGCACATGTCTCGGAGCTATTATTTGGTGCTGGTATACATTCGACATACTTGGTGAATAAACATGTAACTGTTAACATATACCGATTTCCTCGTGAAGATTTTGTTACGGGCCCAATAAAATCCATTTGAAGGTCTGACCAAGGCATACATATCCCCCTTTTCTGGAGAGGTGCTCTGTGAGTTGGCTTGGTAGGTTGAAATTGGGGACATATTAGGCAACCTTGGCAGTACTCCTTCACATCACGTAACATATGAGGCCAGTAGGCATAATCCCGCAGGATCTCATACGTGATCTTCTCTCCACGATGACCGGAAGAAGGAGCATCATGGGCATGCTGTAGCATCAAACCTCTAAATTTAAGTGGGACGACCCATTGTTGTACGCCACCCTTTGAGGTTCGTATCAACAATCCCTGGTATAAAGAGAATTGGGATTTGGATTTCATTAAGATACGTAAATCCTCCTTCCCACTACATACTTCCTTATTTATGGGATTTTGGTTGGGATCTTCTATATGACTATAAAACAAGCCAATTATTGGGTCTTCTTTTTGGGCAGTAATTAAATCCTCACTAGGAGAATCGTGACTCCACTGTATTGCATTCGGATCACCAGCTGTTCTGGCCTGTTGCCTGGTGACAGCTTCAACCTGTACGGTACCTAAAAATTGATCAATGTCTAACAGTTCACCGGTGATTGCCCCTTCCTTGGCTAGAGAATCGGCCAGATCGTTCCCTTCTTTCTCGGCACCTAGAACCTTGGAGTGGCCTTTGGTCTTCTTGAAGTGCAGGGTGATATCATTGGACCTTACCAGTTCATCGATGTGACAAAAGAGCTTACCATGTTTCACGGGTTTGTGATTACTCTTGTTCATGTTGTTTCGCTTCCACCTAGGGAAATACTCCACAAAACTATTCCTGACATAATTGGAATCGGTTATGATGGCACACTCTTCAATGTTGAACTCTATAGCCATCTCAACTGCTCTAAGGATTGCAGTAAGTTCAGCAACCTGACTGCTTTTTGGTCCAAGTTTGTATCCCACAGAAATTGGGGTGACACCTTGGGTCCAAATGATTCCAATACCTGCCACTAGTTGGAGCTGTTCCCCATCCTTGTGATGAAAAGCACAAGCATCCACGTATACACACGGCAGCTGTTTACAGTATTCTTCATCATAAACCTTGTAGGGAGAGAACAGTTGTTCTTCCAGAAAGTCAGTGTCCGGGGCCTCCATAGCAGGCGTAGTTGCGGAACAATCATGGAGCTCGGCTAGGCCCTGGGCTACTGGACTTTCCTTGTTCTGTTTGTACCGAATTTCAAGAGGCCACCCTTGCAAAGACAAAGTCCAAGCAGCGATGCGGCTATTAGACACATTTCCTCCCTTGATACGTTCACTCTTTAAATACTGTAAAGGCTGGTGTGCCGTTTCAACAATGATTCTCTCTCCCTGAATGTAACTGCGGAAATTCTGTAATGCCCACACGGTGGACAATAGAGCTTTTTCACAGTCACTGAACTTTACTTCAACCGGGGACAAAGTTTTACTGGCATAGGCAATCACCTTACTGACATCATCACGTTTCTGGTAAAGAACGGAACTCATACTTACCTGCGTAAACCCTGTCTCTAGATAGAAATTTTTACCCCCTTCAGGATATCCTAGACACGGCGCTTGTGTGAGACGTTCCTTTAACTCCTTCATGGCGTCCTCCTGTTTCTTACCCCACGACCATCCGACATCTTTCTTCAGTAGGTGAAGCAACGGCTTGCTTATCTCGGCGTAATTATCAATAAACTTACGCGAGTAGTTTACCATACCTAGGAATGATCTCAATTCTTTAAGGTTAGTAGGGACTTTACAGTTCAGAACCACCTCAACCTTCTTCTTTTGTGGGTTCAAACCTTCAGCAGTAACTTCATGGCCTAGGAAGTTTACCTTCGTGCGACACCACTGGGCTTTTTGTAAGGACAGTTTAACTCCTGCTGCTTTTAATTGGCCCAGGACATGCCGAAGTTCTGTAATGTGTTTGGCATATCAATACTTTTGATCAGGATATCGTCCACATATGCCAACGTCCCCCTTTCGAAGGCGTCTGGCATGGCCTTGTGCATGAACACAGCAAATTCCTGTCCGGAATTTATGAATCCGAAAGGCATTCGTACCCAACAATACTGTCGATTCCCAAAACTGAAGGCCAGTTTGTATTGGTCTTCCTCACTCACCTTAATGGTCCAATACCCCTGTGCACAATCCAAGGCTGTAAAAACCTGGGATCCTTGGAGCTGGGCTAGACACTGGTCTACGTATGGGACCGGCCATCCTGACATGTACACACGTTTGTTTAGCTGACGGAGGTCAGCGCACAAACGCCATTGTCCATTGGGTTTTAAAATACCCAGGATCGGGTGGTTATAGGAGCTGTGGATGGGCCTAATTATACCCCTTTCATGTAACTTCCTGATAATCTCAGCTAGAGATTCATAGGAAGCTAATGGTAACCTATACTGTCTTACGAATACTGGTGGGGCATCTGGATCTGTTTGGATCCTAGCGATGTGTAGGTCAGTAGTCCCACAATCGTAAGAATCCTTGGCAAAGATCTCTTGGAATTCAAGGAGAAGCTCTCGGAGCAATTGTCGGTCGAGATCACTTGCACACGCGTCGGCGAGGGCCACCATCTCTTCCACTAACTCCTTGAATCCAGGAAAGCTTTCCGGCTGACCTATTTCATATGCCTCTTCAAGTTTTGTGGTGAGGTCATTGGGTATGTGATGTGTGTGTGTGTTCTCCTGCCATCCAGGTTCTTTGGGGTACTCTTGTTCTTTGATTGGGTGATCAAAGACAATTGATGTCTCTTCGATTCGACAGGTGCCATCTTTAGAATCGAATGGATAAATGGACTCTATGGTGAAAATACCCTCTGGTAATGAATGGAATGTTTGTTCAATTAATTGTTCCTCCGACAAATATTCATCGGGGATGAGTCCAATCACCTGGTTAGTGACCCCAAAGGTGTAATATTCAGTTTCTACCGCTAGACCAATAAGGGTCTCTTTGGGTAAGACGATGTCCTGATTGGACAGATTATGTATGTAAATGTACATCGGGGATTGATGTGTGTTGACTAGGGGCGTGTGTGTAATGTTCAGTCCCTCCCCCTGCATTTTATGGGAGAGGCATACTAATGCATCTGACCCCTTCAGTCTATGTCCCTTTTTAACTTGGATGGGGAGTATGAAATTATTTATGCCCTTAGGGATTGTAATCTTCTGGGCTACCTGGACTTCAACAGCATAAGGCATCTGTTGCTGGGATTTTAAAGCTAAGTCCAGATTTTGGTATTTTTCGGGGTCCCCCTTTAGTCGACTCCATAAACAGTCATTAATTAGGTCGACTTGCATTGCAAAGCGATGTAATACATCGTTGCCAAAATAAATTTTAGTTTGGGGATTATCCAAGACTAGGAACACATGGGTGGCTGTTTTGTTTCCTACAGTGACGTTTAAGAGACACCTAGCCATTGAATTGTAATCATCAGAGTCATCAATGGAGTCTGAAATCCAATGACGCTGAGGTGTGGAGAAACGGATCATTTCCATTTCGGTCAGGTGTTTTATCAGCCCATGGCTTACAAAGCTGTGTTCCTGTCTCAAATCTAGTTTGGCATATTTTGACCTATTAAGACCATTTATCCGGATGGGGATAAACAAGTCGCTGTTAACCCTTTCAATACCTGTCAAGAATTGGGTGTGATCTCCCCCTTTTCTTGGTTTATCCTCCTGATGAAAAGATATCGTAAGGATGTCATCTTGGAGGGAAATATCTTTTATTTTATCTTGGGGAATTCTAAAAATGTGTTCCTCATCTCTTCTGATAGGGTTATGGTCATCAGGTTTGATAACCGTTACATCAGGAAGTTGGCTGTTCCTGAAATGGATTTCTAATGATCCAGGCCTTTCTTCCACCAGGTGGCAGTGTTGTCAGGAATGGGGAGTTTTAAGTTTCCCATATTTAATCGGGGTATTTACCTGTGACCACAGTACTTGGTTCACACAGTCAACTATTGTGTTCAGCCTTTTTAGGAAGTCCATCCCAATTATCATGTGGTGCTGGGAGATGCTGGCAATGATGATGGGGTGTCTCAGTTCCTTATTACCCAGTTTCAGTTTCAGCCAGGCGGTACCCATGACTTGTAAAGGGTCTCCACCTACACCAATCAATGAGCTGTCAAAGCTTTTAAGTCTCGGCTTGGTGGGCATGACATTCGCCACTTTATCAAAATGTTCCTGTGACATGATGGTTGCTTGGGATCCAGTGTCTATTAGGCCGACAATAGAAAGATCACTGGCATCCTGCACCTGCACCGTGGCATAATATCTCCCATCAGATTCAGTCAGCTCACACATGAAATTGGTGTGGTTGAAGATCTGTGGGCCCTTCAATGACATATGACTGGCTCTTATCTCACCGCATGTGGTGGACACATCACCCTTATCCTCCCTGGTGGGATTCTTGGACTGTCTCAAGACAGAAGCACAACTAGAAGTTGGTGCTCCGTCTGGCTTGTCAATCCCGACGACTTCCGATGCCGCGACTATATTAAGGGCAATAGATGGACACTGAAAAGCAGGAGAATCGTTAATAACCAACAAATGGTCCCCCTTTGCCTGAGAACTAGATTCTCTATTAGTAGGCGTGTCAGGGACGGTACACACATCTCCTGTCATTTGACTCAGTGTTCTCCCCTGTTGGTTTAAGGCTTGGTTGCCTGTTAATTCTGTGACCCTTGGTTGGTCACAGGAGCTGCTCCTAAAAAAGGATTGGATGGAAATTTAGTGACAAGCCTGTCCATTTGTTCAGCCATTTTGCTGATCTGTGCCTCTATTTGCCCAATACGCTCAGAGGAGTCATTCTGTTGATTCTCCCTCTTCCTATACTTACGCTTGTATTTTGGACGGGACTGGTAATGAGACTCAGAGTCAGAACTACTGCTCTGGTCCCAACGCCATTGTTCTCTCTGAGGTTTCGGGGTCTCCCTGTCATTGAGGGGAGCCTGGGGTACTGTAGCCCCCCTTTGAGCTTGAGGGTGTTCTTGGCGTGGAGGAAATCTTTGGAAGTCGGAGTTCTTATTAAAATTGGGATTCTTATTGTAATTATGGTTCCTGTTGAAATTGGGGTTCCCATAAAAATTCCCATGTTGGTTTTGGCGAGGATAATAGAACCTCCGAGGATACCATTGACTCCTTTGATTCTCATCACTGTACTGACCCTTACCATACTTTTTATTCTTCTCACTTCCACTACCGTAGTTCCCTGGCTTTTGTCTATCCTTTCTCACCCACTGGTTTTGAGGTGCAAAGTTATGGACCTCCTTCACTTGCTGGGTTTGAGGTACAAATCTAGGGGAACCATTGGTTTTACCCCCACGGACTACTTCCGCATATGATTTCTTCTCTGCCTGCAAATTTGGATTTGGAGGGGAAACGGTAGTGGTTGCTACTATCTTGGGGCTATTTTTAGGTTCTCTTTTTATCCCGCCCTCACTGGACTGTTGGATCGAGAATAAATAGTCACTCTCTCTCACCAACCAATCAAGAGAGCATCCCTTTCTGTAATCCTTTGCAAGTCCCAATTTTATGTAAGCAGGTAATGCTTCATAGAATAGGGTTTTGAATTCTGGCTGGTTAGGATTGGGATCCTTTTCAGCCAGGAAATAGGCATTTCTGAGGACAGCCAGAAATTCTGCAGGGCTTTGGTGAGGACCACACTTTAAATTGTAGGCCGCAGCCTTGGCAGAGGTTACAGTTTTATAAGGCCCAAATTCCATGTGGCACTTATGTTTAACCTCTCTCCAGGACTGATTGGAATAGGCCCTCAAGGTCTCAAAGAATTGCCGGTATTTCTCTTCAAACACCCATGGCAGCAATTCTATTTTGGTGTGGTCATCTCTAATGCCCAGAATCTCTAACGTCTGTTCATATGTTTTCATGTGTTCGGTGATCTCAAGGGACCCTTTCTTAAAAAACATAGGAACAGTGTCCTTCAGGAACTTAATGACCTTTGGGGTGTCATATCTCCTGAATGACCCCTGGGATTTCCCTTCCTGCCTATATGAAACCTCATACTTTTCTTCTGAGCGCTCTGGAGTGTATCTTAAAAGCCTAGGAGGCGACCTATATTCTGACCCTGCCTCACTATCAGATACTTCGCTGTGATGCGGGTATCTCCGCTCACCAGCCTCCGGCTTGACTGGGTTGGTCCGGTTTTGGACCCCAGAATTTATTTGGGCCGTCAGCCTCATAATCTGCTCCTCCAGAGTTTTCTGCTCAGATTTTATCAATGTAAGTTCTGACTGGTCATGCTTATCCCCTGGGTGAACTTTAATTTTGACAGGAGATAACCTCTCTGATCTGAAGTACTCCACCTCATCTTTTAAGTCCTGATACTTCTCTTGAAGTTGTTTTAATTCCTGAAAGTTTCTTTCATACAGGTCCTGAGCACTTCGAAAGTCTCTGACCAATCTATCATAATATTTCTGGGATTCGTCTAAACGAATACCGGCATGACCAAGCTTCCCTTTCAAAGACTCAATGTCCTGATTTTTGCTTTCTAACAAGAGGCGGGCCTCTGACAACTCTTCCCTTAAAGTCATGGTTCGCTGGGCAGCTCCAGCGGTCATGAACCATAACATGGGCCAAGCTTCTAGGAGAAGTCTGTCACGGCTTTTATCACTTTCTGCTCCAGCAAATGCTATTAAAAACCCAACAACCTGGCCCTTTTGGTTGAACAGGTCCTCAAAGGTGCTCATAGCCTGCCTTTTCTCTTCATCCACAAATTCATTATTGCTATCCCCCAGACCTAATCTCTTGCGGAGATAATCTATTACTCCACATTCAACATAATTCTGCCAAGCATTGACAGCTTTCCGGGCTGGCCTTGGAGTTTCCTCCTCAATGCCTTGAGCCGCCATATTTTCCTCGTTATGCTTGGAAGAGGTGGATCCGTGATTACTGGATGCCATTTTGATATAAAATATATGTTTGACAAAGTGTACAAATATACAATCACCAGTGCGTTTTGTATTATGGTACGATTTCTATGGATCTCAGCAGTGCCTCCAAATTTATCCTGTGGTGGTTTATGTAAGGATATATTTTATTTATAAAGGGCGTGTCCCTTTCCCTTAGATGAAATGTTACAGTGCCTTCAGCCGTTAAAATACGGCAAATATTTAGTAAACCAATAATTTGGACACCTTGATAATTTGATCACCACTTATTATTATACCTTGAATTCTTTTAGCCAATATGATTTCGTACCATACACACAAAATTTGCCTTATAATAGATAAATATAAAAATTTATTTATGTACAAAAATTATATATATATTAACACAAAACGCAAAAGACTGGTGATAGATGAATATTGATACACACAATCAAAGATATATCCTACCAATGTAATACACAATACTAATGTTTCCAAATAATTAAATCAATATCACAATTTCTAAATGATCTGATTAAAAATTAAATTTATTAATAACTGATAATTTCGAGTATCTCAAAGGTTATATTCTCACAAGCCGTGGCCATAGGATTGCAAGAAGCTATTCCTTGATAAATTATACTCTGATTATTAATATTTAATAAATTATGAAATATGAAAAATAAATTATAATATGGCACCAAACAATTTTTTTTAACAGTAAAACAGGATCTCTCTACATATATATAACTACCCAATATATTTGTAATACACTAAGGTAATTCTATGACTCTATACAACAGAGAAAGTAGGCAATGTAAAATTAAATTAATAGTCTCACCACACCCGGAATTCAGACTATGAAACTCTCCTGTGGATCAGCTGGCAATGGAACGCCTTTAGAAATGATATCACAGGGCAAGTGATAGATATTTAGTATGGGAGAATGTAGGAAATTAGGAGTACAGAGGTTTAGCAATTTAGTAAAGTTTGGAAGTTTGAAAGGATGGAAGAGGGGTTATAGAGAGGTCTCTTCAGATGTCTTCAGATTCTTCTCATGAGGTCTTTCTTCAGTCAGGGTTTTCTTTTGATGAGGTTTTTCTTTTGATGAGTTTTTTTTTTCTTAAAGGTGCATGGGCTTTTATATCCACTAATCCATTGTTCTAAGATACCTTCCCACCACGCTTCTTGATTGGCTAGTTGAGAAATGTGTGTACATAAGCTATTTCTCACCTGCCCGCCAGATGGCAGTCATGTATCATAGAACAATTTGAGTATTTGAGATGACTCATACCTCGGGTGGAATTTTAAGGTAATTACAGGGATCAAATATACGTCTTTTTTTTTAGATATATAAGTGATCATACCTATAATATTCTAAATAGGGACCATGGAATATAGGTGTATATTCAGTTATTCCTTCTTGAAATACCATCCTGTCTGTTTCCTGATAAGACATATAACTAATGCTAGTTTATAATACATCTTACTTTTCATCATCTCAATACTCAAGTTAGTGATATATAGTTCCCATTGCTGAATATTTGGTGGTGTGTGAAACCTATTCTTTATAACATCTCTAGATACTATGCTTTTGTAGTATATCTTTGTAGTTAGATACATTCAATTTTTTTTTAGCTTTAAATGTCCTGAATTTAACTTATGTTACAGACCCACATTTTCTATGGGTAGGGAAAAACTCTCTGTTTGCCTGGCTCTTGTATTGGAGTCACAGTAAACAACTATTAATACTTTCACCCTTGGTGGACAATAGCATATTGTGATAGTTTGAGAGTTCTGTTGGTTTATCACACTCTGCAAGGTTTGGGTAAGCTCTCAGACAATCAGTTTGGTTCCTCTATTGTCATGTCCAGACCTTGTATATGTTTACCTGCTATAGAAGTCTGAATAATGGTGTTTGACCTGTAGAACTTCAAATAGTATATTTGTCTCTAGGAGGAAAAAAATCCCTTCACCCATCGTTTACATTTCTCTACCTAGATGGTCATTCGACTTCCCAACCAAGACAAATTAACCCTTAACATCCGGCTATGCTGACTTGATGTTATATAGGATTATGTCTTGATAAATCATGTTTTTGAGATGTAAATTCAAAAGGTCCACAACAAAGCGCAGCCAACCGCTCAATACTCCACGTCAGATTCGGTATCACAAACAGTGGTGGTATCCTCCTTCAGAACTTACAGGGATCACCGATCCTGATATCTGCGTAGTTTTCATATAATCTAATTGCAACTCAGCTTCCTCATCGGTGTTTATAAAACAAGAAGAAGAATCCTTCCATTGTGTGATATTGTTTCATTTATTAGTGTATTAAAATACTATAAATGCTCACTCACATGTGTTAAGTAAAAAACATGCTCACAGATCCTCATAGGAACTCCTGGGTGTACTCCTATGGGTGTATCAAAATGGCGCTTGCCCCGGAAGTGACGTCACCACGTCTCCATCTCTCGTCTCCATTGTTTTTTGATAAAAGTTATAGCGTCTACAAATGGAGGTATATAAGCTGGAATTTTTATTTATTTTTAAACTAGTAATGGCAGCAATTAGCAACTTATGCCGGGACTGCGGGACTGCGACGGTCATTCTGACACTGGGTGGGAATTGACTAACTGCCACTGACATCTCCAGTGACACTAATACAATGATCAGTGCTAATAAAAAGCACTGATCACTGTACTAATGACACTGGGCAGGAAGGAGTTAACATCTGGGGCAATCAAAGGGTTAACAGTGTACTATGTTGTGATTCATGTGTGGTGTGGACGTGCTTTGCAGAGAGATAGCACATCCCTGCTGACAGGAGAGAGATCTCTGTTAATTACACTCACAGATCTCTCCCCTGTCAGCTTCTCCATTGATCACCGAGTCCTGGCCATGAATCATTGGCCAGGACCTGGTGATTGACATCTTCGGAAGCCAATGACAACGTGGGTATAGAGGCATGTGTGCATGCCCCCTACTAAAGTTGTTAAATAATGTATATATACATTATTTTGCACAGCGCGGACACCCTGTAGCCATACATCTTCTATGAGGTGGACTTTAAATGGTTAATATTATTCCTATTGGTGTTGCAGACTGCCAGTGTAATCTATCTTCTTGTACATTGTACGTGCACTTCACAGAGACACTTCACAGGTCCCAGAAGACTACGGGACTATTTGCAAGACACAGAAACTCGCACAGTAGGAAACCAGCTGTCAAGCCACAAGGCTTCACTTCTGGTTTCCCTTACTTGCTATGCCGGCGTTGAGAACCCAGAAGCTAGTGAAGAACTAGCCCAGATGAGGACGGTGCTGGACCCCTGGACAGGTAAGTGTCCTTATATTAAAAGTCAGCAGCTACAGAATTTGTAGCTGCTGACTTTTATTTTTTTTGGTGGAGCCTGGAGCTCCTCTTTAAGTTAAAATGGCAAGCTTAATTTTTTTTTGTAGATTTTGAAAATGGCAACATATTGGGGTTTGCAATACATTTTGATCGAGCTAAAATGGCAAGGTATTTTGTGAGTTTGCAAAGAGATGCAAAGAGATTAAAATCCAAGAAATTCAACAGCAAGTTTGTTTCCCTGCTAAATTAATTCAGAACAGTTTAAATACCCTGACCATAAAAAACATAGATCGTCAAGGCACTTGGAAAAAAAATCAGATTTTAAAATTATTCAATCTCAAAAAACAGGAAGCTAACTCAGTCTGACTTGAGCAACTGAATTAACAATATATTGTGTTTGCATTGTGCTGCCACTACTGTCCTATTAAAGTGGTAGTAAAGTCTGCTTTTTTATTTATACATATAGGTAAGCCTATAATAGGACTCACATGTAGGTACAGTATACAGTTGCAAGAAAAGTATGTGAACCCCTTGGGATTACGTGGAGTTTTGCATGAATTGGGCATAAAATGTGCTCTGAACGTCATCTAAGTCACAATAATAGAAGAACACAGTCTGCTGAACATAATACTACACAAACATTAGATGTTGCCATGGTTTAATTGCACATAACATGTAAACATTCACAGTGCAGGGAGGAAAAAGTATGTGAGGCCCTAGCTTAATGACTTCTCCCAGAGCTAATTGAAGCCGGGAGTGAGCCAACCTTGACTCCAATCAGTGTGATGATATTGGATGTGTTGCTGACAGCTGTCCTGCCCTTAAAAAACACACACCTGTTTTGGGTTTACTGGTTTCAAGAAGCACTGTCTGATGTGAACCATGCCTCACAGAAAAGAGCTCTCAGAAGACCTACGATCAAGAATTGTTGACTTGCATGAAGCTGGAAAGGGTTACAAAAGTATCTCCAAAAGCCTTGATGTTCATGTGTCCACGGTAAGACAGACTGTCTATAAATGGAGAAAGTTTAGCACTGTTGCTACTCTCCCTAGGCATGGTCGTCCTGTAAAAATGACTGCAAGAGCACAGCGCAGAATGCTGCATGAGGTAAAGAAGAATCCCAGAGTGTCAGCTAAAGACCTACAGAAATCTCTGGCACATGCTAACATTTTTGTTGACACATCTACAATAAGAAAAACATTCAACAAGAATGGAGTACATGAGAGGACACCACGGAGGAAGCCATTGCTGTCCAAAAAGAATATTGCAGCACGTTTGAAGTTTGCAAAAGAGCACCTGGATGTTCCACAGCACTACTGGCAAAATATACTGTGGACAGATGAAACCAAGATTGAGTTGTTTGGGAAGAACACACAACACTATGTGTGGAGAAAAAAAGGCACAGCACACCAACATCAAAACCTCATCCCCACTGTAAAACATGGCAGAGGGAGCATCATGGTTTGGGGCTGCTTTGCTGCCTCAGGGCCTGGACGGATTGTTGTCATTGATGGGAAAATGAATTCCAGATTTTATCAAGACATTTTGCAGGAAAATGTACGACCATCTGTCCGCCAACTGAAGCTCTGCAGAGGATGGGTGATGCAACAGGACAATGACCCAAAGCATACAAGTAATTCAACAAAACAATGGCTGCAACAGCACAGAATACGCCTTCTGGAGTGGCCCAGTCAGAGTCCTGACCTCAACCCGATTGAAATGCTGTGGCATGACCTTAAGAGAGCGATTCACACCAGACATCCCAAGAATATTGCTACACTGAAACAGTTTTGTGAAGAGGAGTGGTCCAAAATTACTCCAGATCGTTGTGCAGGTCTGATCTGCAACTACAGGAAACATTTGGTTGAGGTTATTGCTGCCAAAGGAGGGTCAATCAGTTATTAAGTCCAAAGGTTCACATACTTTTTCCTCCCTGCACTGTGAATGTTTACATGTTATGTGCAATTAAACCATGGCATCATCTAATGTTTGTGTAGTATTATGTTCAGCAGACTGTGTTCTTCTTTTGTTGTGACTTAGATGACATTCAGAGCACATTTTATGCCCAGTTCATGCAAAACTCCACGTAATCCCAAGGGGTTCACATACTTTTTCTTGCAACTGTATGTCTCCTAAACATGTACTGTTTAGGAGAAATTTACTTTATTAGCAGCCTTTGACATCATCATTGCACTCGCTCTGTGCTCTCAATGAACACCATGCCATCCATTAAGAGAGCCACAGCTGTGACTCCTACGCATGACATCATGCATTCCTTTTAAGATCACTATATTCCCAAAAGTATTGGGACACCCCTCCAAATCATTAGCTTCAAGTGTTCCAATGATCTCCATGGCCAAAGGTGTAGAAAATAAAGCGCCTAGGCATGCAGACTGATTCTATAAACATTTGTGAAAGAATAGGCAGCTCTCAGGAGCTCAGTGAATTCATGCGTGGTACCGTGATAGGTTGCCACCTGTGCACTAAGTCCATCCATGAAATTTCCTTGCCATGAAATATTCCAACTGTTATTGGTATTATAACAAAGTGGAAGTAACTGGGAACAACAGCAACTCGGCCAGGAAGAAGTAGGCCAGGTAAAATGACAGAGCGAGGTCAGCGCATGCTGAAGCATGCAGTGCGCATAACTCGCCAACTGTCTGGAGAGTCAGTAGCTAAAGACCTTCAAACTTTGTTTTGCCATCAGATTAGCACAACTTTTTATTTTTTTCAGGTAGTATACTGTATACTAGAAAAGTGCCAAATATAGTAGATTATAGTAGCAAAACGTGTAACAGACCTGAATTAAACAGACTGTTGTCTAAGGGTAGCCTCTTCATACATTGTTGCTAGGCAGCGATCTTACATCAATTTTTTACTCGCCTGTGCTGCAGTGTTTGGATTTTTTGTTAAATGTGCATCTGGCTGTGAAAGCTTGATGTTTTGGCCCAGGGCCATTAGCTTGAGGTGACTGCTTGAGGGGCACCCTGTTCTTAGCAATTAAAAGCATCTGTCATTACTGCATTCGTTTCTGCTTTAGCTTTTACTTGGATGCATTGGCAGTAATGCTGCATAATTAGTGATGTGTAACAAATATAGAACTACCTTCAAAAGCAAAGGCAGCACCCATAATTGTGGGCTTTTTAAACATTATTTTCCCACAAACTATTCTGGACAAATGAAATCTCACACATATTTCAGCCCCTACTATCGTTTCCTTTACTGATGCCTTCTACAGAAAATTTTTGACAGGTTGTCCGGATGTCTTACTTGCAAATATAAACTGGTAATAGGCAGGATTTGGGAAGCTATGCACAATCTTAATGGATCATCACACCATCCATGATCTTTTTTAACTGAAGCATAGAAACATAGAAGAGTGGCAGTAGAAAGAAGACCAAGTGTCGAATTGAGTCTGCCCCCCCCCCCAACTTTTTTCTGAGTATAAGTCTAAGTTTGCCCAAAGCATTTTTGAATCCACTTACTGTTGACTGACTCTATACCCCAGCTTGAAGTCTATTCCAAGCATCAACTACTCTTGCAGCAAAATAATACTTCCTACGGTTAGTTTTGAACTTTCCTTTTGATCCTATTGAAAGTGAATATTGAAAATGCTAACCTATTGAACCTTATTCACATCCTAATGTATTTAGGAAGCTCGTGTACTTTTTGAAGCGACAGACATTCAGCTACAAGCGACAGGTTGATTAGATGTGAACAAGGTGTATGTTTTTACACTTCAATGATAATTCCCTGTGCCCTCCTCAATATAATCCTGCTTATGACAAGCTGCTCAAAATGTGTCCATTCATCAATTTTTTTTCCAGTAAGTTTTCAGAGTTGTATACTCTCTACAAAAATATTTGTGTCGATGAGTCCCTTGTCCATTTAACCAGAAGGCTGGCTATTAAATAATACATCCCCAGTAAACAGGCCAAATATGGGGTGAAATTATACAAACTATGATACAGGGCCACACGTAAAATGTCCAGGTTCATGAGGTAAGGATTACAGTAAGCTAGAGCCACTGGATGCCCTTCCTATATAGCGACTAGTGGAAAGATTGTTTGACACCTTGTAGAACCAGTAGTCAAGAAAGGGTACCATCTGTATGTAGATAATTTTTACGCAAGCCTCTTACTACTCCACCATCTCTATCTCAAGCAAACGGTGGCAGTGGGGCAGCATGGTCAAAGGACTTCCCACAAAGATTGGTCACCACAAGGGGGGAGTCAGCCAGTTTGTGGAATGAAGAGATGCTAGCCCTAAAATGGAGAAATAAAAGGATATCTATGTCCTTTCCTCCATCTATGATGACACCTCGATAGAACTTCAAGGAAGACAAGGTCCTGTCCAAAAACGCAAGTGCATACACAACAATAAAAAGTTCATGGTAGATGGGGGTGGATTTGAACGATCAAATGTTACAGCCCTACTTAGCCACCAGGAGATCAATCCCATAATATAAAGAAGTATCCATATACTTTTTTCAGATGGCCTTGTACAAGACCCTTATCCTACCTGAAATACCAAGAGGACATTGTTACAGCCCTTCTCTATCCTGAAGGCCATGCCCCTGAACAAGCTCTGATTCAGTGAGCAGAAGTCATGAAAAACATTTCCCCGACATCATCCTTCCTACCCAAGCAGCTACCCCAAAAATGTCATGTATGCACCAGTAACAGAATTTGCCACCCGGAGACTACTATTGGATACTAAGATACTATTGTCCCTGTGACGTAATGCCTGGCACCTAGCTTATGCCTTCCTTCAGAGGGTTCTCTGATGGAAGGCACAAGCTAGGTGCCAGGCGTTCTGTCAGCAGTTGCTACCTCATCACTGGGACACAGGACCAAGGTATTATAGCTGGGCATTGCACCCAAGACTAGACGAGACTAAGCTTAGATGCCAAACTGGAACTACTTTATTGAGCAGAAATACAGTTTTTATACACTCCAGAAATAGGGGCAATGCCCCCACATGAACAATAAAACAAATATTACATCTCACACTGATTAGATAATGAGGTGATGCAGAGATCAGTCTAACCTCATCATGTAGGATCCAAGAGGACTTGCCAACAGACCCACAATAGGTGACTCAATTAACAATGGGGATGCACACCTAGGAGGCACACAATGGGAGAAGATAGTAAACACATAACACCTTAATAAACACATTAGAGCAACAGTCCTCGCATCATGTTGTTTTACTAATTACATCAAAATCTTCTTAGAGTCTCTGAGTCTGAGAAGGAGGGGGGGTTAAAACAGTCAATGCTAGTTTGGGCACAGAGACCACAAATCTCTATGTTGGTCCTCCAGTTCTCAGAGTCTGTGTGTTTTGGGGAGACATGGACATGAATCCCAAGTAAACTACTCCAAAGGTCCCCCCCAGGCACACATTAAAGAATAGAGCCCCCTCAGATGCCAGGGTCATGGTCAGTAGGCAAGAGGCTAGCCTGCATTCCCATCCAAAAGCCTCTGTCCCGATTGGGTCTGTCACAGTCCCCAATGTCCCTCACAGCCAGGCCTCTGTATAAGGGAGTTTATCTAGATCTATCATACATCACTACACTATTAGTGAAGTATAAGTGAAGTGAAGTGAAGTGAAGATATTTCTCCAATGTCTGCTATGCTATTTCCCTGTATGATCATGCCTGCTGTCTGAACTGACCCTGGCCTGTTTATCAATCATGCCTCTACCTTCCGTCTGTGCTGACCATGTCTCTGCCTGCAGCCTGTACTGACCTTGGCCTGTTAATGGACCATGGACCATGTACCTGCCTCCTGCCTTGACCCATCTTTTTGCTGCACTTGTCTATGTTTTTTGCCTTCCACCTGAACTGATCTTTTGCTCTATCACTGTAGTAGTGGGATTCAAGATAACACAAGGGTCTCACATATGTGAGGGGCTCCAGAATACATTTTCTGACTGGAGAAAACTAAGTTTTTGTTGTTTTCTGAGTTTTTTGTAATTCCTGGAGCAGTGTCTGAAGACCGTAGGCTTTGAAGTGATTTGAAACTACCCCGTGTCCTGGTCTTACCTGACCAAGGCCCTAAACCTGATGTTTCTGCCTGCTACCAACTGACCCTGGCCTGTTAATCAACCATGCCTCTGTCTGCTGCCTGTACTGACCTTGGCCTGTTCATGGACCATGTACCTGCCTCCTGCCTTGACCCATCCTTTGGCTGTACTGACCACGTTTGACACCAATCCCACTCATTCTCTGCCAACAACTGCACTACCAAAACCACAGGTGGGTGTTTATGCCCCTAGAACGCCTGAAGGTACACCTTAGATTTTGGGACTCTCCATGTGGCTGGGCTGTATATTTTGGGGTGTAATTCTTAGTATGTTCATGTTGTGTTTTAGGGAAATCTTATAAATTGACAGCTTTGTGTAAAAAAAAATCTTCTTTCCACATTTTCAAAACAATTGTGGACAAAAATTACATGTTTAAAAGAATCATTATGCTTCAAAGAAAATACACGTTTTCTCTCCAACTTGTGGTCATTTTGTGGGTATGTCCACTGTCCTGGTGCTCCAGGGCCTTCAAAAGTGTGATAGGTAGTCAGGAAATTGGATGTGTAATTTATGTCCCTAGAATGCCTGAAGGTGCTGCTTGGATGTTTGGACTCTCTATGTGACTAAGCTTGGAAAATGTCTCACACATGTGGTATTACCATATCAGAGGAGAAGGTGTAATTCCAAGTATGCCTATGCTGTGTGCCAGAAATAATTAGTTAATATGACAATTTTTTTAAACAAAAAATTATTTATTTTTGCATTCTCCAGAGAATTTTGGGAAACAAAAATTGCCATGCTTCTTACTAACTGCCTTGGTTGGACTTTGTACGTTACAATAAGGGTTATTTGGGGGTATTTGTACTGTCCTGACATTTTAGGGTTTCAAGAAATTAGATAGGCAGTCAGTACATCAGGGTGATCAATTTTCAATGATAGGTACCATAGCTTAAAGACTCTACCTATACCTTTCATACAAACTAAATAATGTACTCTGATTTAGGTAATGTTTACCAAAGAAATGTAGCAGTATACATTTTTACCAAAATGTATGAAGAAAAATTACACATTTGCAAAATTTTATAACTGAAACCAAAAAAATGCCTTTTCCAAAATTGTTGACCTTTTTTGGTTTATTTAGCAAAAATAAAAAACCCTGTAGTGATTAAATACCACCAAATAAAATTTCAATTTGTTTAAAAAAAAATATACAATTTTCTTTTGGGTTTCATTTTTTTTTGTTGCATGACAGAGTAATTGTCATTCAAAATGTGACAGTGCTGAAAGCTGAAAATTGACCTGGGCAGGAAGAAAGTGTCCAGTATTGAGGTGGTTAAAGCATACACAGTTTGGTCTCAGTTTTCTAATGCTGAGTACACACGATCTGGGTACATACAATTCAGCAGGAACAGGCCAACATTTGGACAGTGTGTACAGCTGTATGTCCCACATAAGCTAGTCCAACGACTGGATTTTGTTGAAGGAAAACCAGCAGCCGATCAGAGCTGGCAGCCAATGACTGTAAATGCCCTGTTAGAACACAAATAGCTCAGGGGGAGAGATCGCCTCACTAACATCGCACAGTTAGTACAGCGATCTCTCAGTTTTTTACGTTAAGCCCTCTGGGTTGAATGTTCATTCCCCTTGGGATTTACAAATAGTGCTTGACAGGTTGTCTCACCCTCCCAATATTCTAGATCAGAATACGGTCAGTAACTCTGAAGCAGTATTTCCTACAGCTTTTATGTTCAGGAGGAGGATCTCAGGTGACTGAGCATCAGGTTGTAAACCACCAACCATTTTCTACCATTTTGCCATCAGGGTTTATTTCAGGTATTTATATATAGCGCCGTCAATTTACGCAGCGCTTTACATATATATTGTACAATCACATCAGTCCCTAACTGTCATCTACCTGATTGGAGACTGACACGATGAGGTCGGCCTCACTTGTGTCACTAGCCCTGACCCCACTGGAAGTGGAACAGAGGGTGTCTAGGGACCAGGGGGACAAGAGTGCCAGCAGATGTTGTTTGCAGCTCTTGCAGCTGGAGAATTTGGAAGACTGATGAACCTCTGATGCAGGAACAGTAGTGATATGCCGAGCTGGTATGGTGGGTCGCCAGGTGCGTATGTGCTATCGAGCATTTCTCTGCGCATGCGCACTTCTATTTGCCAATCATCTCACTGGGATTCCCTTACATTGCCCCCCCCTTAGGGGCAGCCTCCGGATGCCCACTAAAGCTTGTTTTTCAGGATGAAGATGAAGGTAGGCTCGAACTAATCATGGAGCATGGACATTAGCAGATGGTTCCCAGGAATTATCCTCTGGACAGTAGCCTTTCCATTTGATGAGGAACTGAGTCTTACCACCCCTCTTTCTACAATCCAGGATAGCCTCCACCTCATATTCTTCATTATCTTCGACCAGCAGTGGAGCAGGAGTCTCCGGATCTCGACCCGGAAATAAACTTGGTATTGTTGGTTTTAATAGGGAGACATGGAATACCAGATGGATCTTCATATTCTTTGGTAGCATTAATTCAAAAGCCACAGGGTTAATCCTTCTCTTAATTGTAAATGGCCCCAGGTACCTCGGAACAAGCTTCTTTGAAGGACAGCTCAATTTCAGATTTGTAGTAGATAACCAGACCTTATCTCCTGGTTTTACAGTAGATTTAGATTCCCCCTCCTATTTCTGTCAAAAAATTTTTTGTTGCTTGCTTGAGCCTCCAAATAGTTCCTTGTAGCATTTGGCCGTTCCTACTGAGGAAATCCAACCTTTCTTGTACTGCTGGAACAGCGGGTTCCACCAGCATTTCAGGGAGGAAGGAAGAATGATATCCATAGTTAGAGTAAAAAGGGGACTGTTTGGTAGCAGAGTTGATGGAATTGTTGTATGCAAATTCAGCTAATGGAAGGAGAGACACCCAGTCCTCCTGTGAATAAGATGAGAAACATTGTAAGTATTGTTCAAGTGTCTGGTTTGTCTTCTCAGTTTGTCCATTTTCTTTGCGGATGATACGCAGAAGAAAAGAAAAGTTCAATCTCTAGTGCCTCACACAGAGCTTTCCAGAACTTAGAAGTAAACTACACTCCCCAATCAGACACGATATTGCTAGGAACACCATGTAATATCACTATTTCTTTAATAAAAGCAGAAGCAGTCTCAGCAGCAGAAGGAGTCCCTCTCAGGGGAATGAAGTGGGCCATTTTTGACAGACGATCAATCACAACAAAGATGGTGGTGAACCCTTCAGATGGGGGAAGTTCTACAATAAAATCAAGAGAAATCATACTCCAATGCTTTTCAGCTACTGGCAGAGATTCCAACAGGCCCCAGGTCTTGGCTTTATCAGACTTGTTTTGGAGACATACTGAGCAAGATCTAACATAGTTCGTACAATCCTTCATTAAGTTTGGCCACCAGAAGGAACGGGGGACTAAATTTGAGGTCTTGTGGATCCCGAAGTGACCAGCTAAAGGATGATCATGCCATCTTTTAAGAATGAGAGTTCTGAGTTGTTCTGGTATAGAAATCTGTTCTTTGTGAAGATACAGACCGTCTCTTAGTTGAAGATGTATTTCCAAGGGGGGTGGATGATCATAAACCACTTCTTTTATTTGTGCTATAAGATCTGTTTGCAGGAGTAAAATATTTTTAGCTGGCAGGATCGTGTCAGGTTCGGATGGTACAATTGGGTCATGAAACATGCGTGAGAGCGCATCAGGCTTGCCATTCTTTGATTCTGGACGGTATGTCAAGTGAAACACAAAGCGGGAGAAGAACAGTGCCCATCTTGCATGCCGTGGCCTTAGGCGTTTTGCAGTTCTCAAGTACTCTAGGTTCTTGTCATCTGTAAAGATGAGGATAGGGTGGGAAGCTCCCTTCAGCAAGTAGCACCGTTCCTCAAGGGCCACCTTGATGGCTAACAGCTCTCTGTCTCCCACATCATAGTTCCTTTCAGGGGAGTTTAACTTTCTAGAGAAGAAGGCAACAGGGTGAAGGAGGGATTGGAGTCCCTGTCGTTGCGACAATATAGCTCCAAGAGCATCTTCAGAAGTGTCTACTTCAAGGACATAAGCTAAGGCAGGATCTGGGTGCTTCAGGATAGGAGCAGAGGTGAATAAGGTCTTTAATTGTTCAAATGCTGCTTGAGCCTCGGGAGTCCACTTGAAGGCAACATGTTGCCTGGTTAACTGTGTGACTGGTGCAATGATACCGAAAAAGTTCTTAATGAATTTCCTATAGAAATTGGCAAATCCCACAAAGCGTTGTACCGCTTTCCTGTCTCTTGGAACGGGCCATTCTATTACAGAGGTCACCTTTTGAGGATCTATAGCAATGCCATTGGGAGTAATAACTAAATAAATATAGGTGGCACCAGAACAGATAATAATATATATCCTGTCAATATCTATAACAATAAAACCAGCTGCAAAATCTGCCCTATCTGAAGGTGCATACAGATACAAAAATACACAGACTGCGCTAGTAAATAAGGAAATAAATATATAAATGAATAAATTAAAAAAATGAATAAATAAATAAAAGTGTCCGTGACAAAAATATATATAAATCATATTAATCCCAAAACATATCATAACAAAATTGAATCAATCATATAAAGTCCCAAAAAATATTTTAGTAGTGAAGATATAAAAAATTCAACGAAATCCACCACGTCTATCCACCACCAAATAAACTGAATAAACTCACCAGAGCAATATGCTTATTATGTTATAAACCAGCATAAGCGCATTTCTGCTCTGGGAGCAATGATCTGTAGACAGTTGAAACAAAGCTTTGGCTTGGAAAAAACAATCTCCTCTAACCCTGGAGCAATACTCTGCGGGAGACTCTGTGACTCTGTAGATCCACTTCATTCATATCCCATCCTATTCACAGGGTATTGGAATGGCCACTCGGAATATACAAAAACAGAAGCTCATGGTGCAGTATCTCTTAAAATCGTTGCTTTATTAATGCTAAACACACTTACAAAAAACGATGTCCAGCCGACACCAGCACAGCCAGCATAATCAGATGCCAATAGACAGACCCAGCCACAAACGCAAATGCGCAGTAGCGATACTAGGAACGCGCTGACGTCACACCACGCAAGCCCCGCCCTACGCATTTTGTCATTCGACGTCCTCACGGAGCGGATGAGTGAGAGACGTCCTACCCTCATTAAATATGCACTGCACTTGAGTCGCAACAGCTGTCAGTAATCCGCGATCACCTACCAAAAACATGACAACGCCAATGACAGGTCGCCGCACTCAACACACTTTGAACATATAGCATACAGAAAACATATCATGGAGGCAAGGACAATATCAGATACATATACTGTACATATCAATAATAAAATTATTAAAACACATACTGCCATGTATTAATCTAAACATCATAGCAGTCCACATTAATCCACTTAAAGGGCCATACCCTCCCAATAAAGAAGGGCTCCGCACAAAAAATATAAAAAATGAAATAAAAACTACCTAAAAAAAAATATTAAAAAAAGTAATATATATATATATATATATATACTCCAGCCCCATGATAGTAAAAAAATGGAACAAGTACAAAATAATCAAATTAAAAAATATAAATGAAAAATGTGTGAGAAAACAATTAAGATCTATATCAATATTTAACCCATAAGGTTTCAAAGAGTTTAATTCATAAATCCAGTATGTTTCTTTTCTTGAAATCTCTTTAATCAAATCACTCCCTCTCCAGTGGGGCTTTACCATATCTATCCCATAGAAGATTAACAACCTGGGATCACAATTATGTACAAACTTAAAATGCCTCAAAATACTATGTTTCTCAAAACCTTTTTTTATGTTTCCTATATGCTTTCCTATTCTAATTTTTAAACATCTGCTCGTTCTACCAACATATTGGAGGTGACATGGACATTCTAAAACGTACACAACATGTGTAGAATTACAGGTTATTAAAGAGTTGATTTTATATTCTTTGTTAGAAGAAGTGGAGTTGAAAGATTTTCTTTTTATTCTGGATTCAGATTTCACTGTTCTACATACTTTACACTTCTTACAGTGAAAGAACCCTTTTAGGTTTGGAAATAAATTAACCTTTTTTGGCGGGTCGATCACATTTTGAGCTAATCTTAATCTTAAAGATTTATTTTTTCTTTAAATGAAACATGGTCTTACAGGTAAGATATTCTTCGATACTACATCTTTTAATAGAATTGGCCAGTATTTCTTAAAAATACCTGCAATATTTTTCTATTGTATGTTGTAATTAGTAATAAAAGATACAGTATTGCTATCAAAAAATCTAAATGCAAGGACTACCTGCGCTAGGAATGGGGCCCTATTCAAAATATAATCAGTCAGCAGTATTGCTATCAAACTTCTTAACCACCTTTTTCTTACATAAAAGCGATTCTCTATCTTTTTATTAATCTGATCTCTTTCATTAATGAGAAAAGTCTTCTCATAACCTTTTTCAATAAATCTGTCAATTAATATATTAGTTTGATCCATAAAATCTCCGTGTTCACTACAATTTCTTTTTATTCTGGTGAATTGGCTTCTAGGTGTACTGTAAAGCCACCTAGGATGAAGTCCACTAGACACGGGTATATAACTATTTTTATCTACCTCTTTAAAATATGTTTTAGTTAGAATATGACCCTTGTTTTTATATAACTTTAAATCCAGAAAATTAATTTGCTGTGCATCACTATTAACAGTAAACTTTAGGCCATATGTATTATTATTGACATATACCATAAAATCTTCAAGCTTATTTTGAGTACCATTCCATATAATAATAATATCGTCAATGTACCTCTTATATAGTGCCATCTCTGGCCATTTATTAAAAATACTTTCCTCCTCCCATTTATCCATCACTAGATTGTCCACACTGGGGGCATATTTTGCCCACATTGCAACACCTTTACACTGTTGAAAGAAGGTGTTTTTATACCAAAAAAAGTTGTTATTCATTGCCAATTCCAACAAGTCAACAATAAGTACTCTTTGTATTTTTTTTATATCAGATTTATGTTTCAAAGCCCATTTTACTGCTTTAAAACCATCAGCTTGATTAATGTTTGTATATAATGATTCCACATCTATTGTTACCAATATGCAATCATTCATATTCTTAAAACCTTTTAAGATGTTAATGAGGTCCCCACTATCTTTTAGAAAAGCTCTATTCTTCATAACTATGGATTGTATAAAAGAATCAATATATTCCCCCACTCTAGCAAATAGGGAGTTTATCCCACTAATTATTGGCCTACAAGGTGGCTTTTCTTTATTTTTATGTAATTTTGGTAGATAATAAATAGTGGGTATTTTTGGATTTTTCAACAACAAATATCTGGTTTCTTTTTACTCAAAACTCCAAGATCTTTACCATTATTAATAATACGTTTCAATTTGCGCTTTAAGTTTTCTCGTAGGGTTTCCAGTAAGTATTTTATAAGTATCCTTAATATTTACCATTTGCCGCCCGCCCTATGGCTGAATGGCGGGCGGCAAATATCATCAGCATTCTGGGTGGACGCCACATGGCGTCCTCCCACACATGCGCAGATTGCGCTCCTGCATAGCGGCGCAGCGGCGCGATCTGTCACCGGCCGTGTACCTCGGACACGACCGATGACAGATCTGAGTATCGGCCCCGTTGCCGGTACCATGTGATCTGCTGTGACCAATCACAGCAGGTCACATGACAGTTGTATACAATGGATGGCTTCATTCATGCCATCCATTGTATACTAGTGTCTAGCTGTGAATGGTCAATCACATGTCATGTGATTAGCTGTGGCCAAATCACAGCTAAGCACAAAAAAAAAAAAAAAAACCCTGAGTGAATCGATGTCATTCAGGTAAATGCTTGCTTATAGCAAAATAATTCTTTGCTATAAGCAAATTGTGTAAAAAAAAACAAAAAAACTGATCACTTCCCCAAAGTAGTACAATGTTACTATGGTAACATTGTACTACTGTGGTCATAGCAAAATATGAAAAAAAAATCATAAAAAAAGGAAAACAATTTAATAAAAAATCATAAAAAAAATATATATATATATATATATATATATATTTTTTTTTTTCATACTGTCACCAGTCAGTGTCCCTGATCATCGCCATGCCAGTTATATGATGATGCTGTACTGCACTGGTGACAATATGTAAAAAAAAAATAGTGAAACTAATTTTTTTTATTTTTTCATTTTCCGAAAAATTATGACAAAAAAAATACAACTTCAAAAAACTCGTCATGCCTCTTATGAAGTACGTCGGACTTTCTACTTTGCAAAAAGGGGTCATTTGGGGGATATCTGTACTGTTCTGACATTCTTGGACCTCAAGAAATTAGATTGGCTGTCAGTACTTCAGGACTGATCAATATTCAGATCTATACCATAGTTTGTGAACTCTATAACTTTCCTACAAACTAAAAAATACATCCTAATTTGGGTTATTTTCACCAAAGACATGTAACAGAATATATCTCGGCCTAAATTTATGAAGAACAATTATTTATTTGCAAACCTTTATAACAGAAACAAAGAAAAACTTTTTTTTTTTCAAAATTTTTGGTCTTTTTTTGTTAATTTAGCAAAAAATAAAAACCCCAGTGGTGATTAAATACCACCAAAAGAAAGCTCTAGTTGTGTGAATAAAATGATAACATTTTAGTTTGGGTACAATGTTGTATGACCATGCAATTGTCATTCAAAGTGTGAGAGTGCTGAAACCTGAAAACTAGCCTGGGCAGGAAGGTGTAAAATTGCCCGGTATTGAATTGGTTAATAACCTATCCATTTCTTCTTCATAATCAGCCTTATTAAGAACAACAATACCTTCACCTTTATCTGCCCCTCTAATTACTATATTCTTTCTCTTTTCAAGATCTTCGATACTTAATCTAATATCTCTTGGGGTATAATTCCCACCTTTTTTCTCCAATTTCTTAATATCACTCTCTACCATATTTTTAAAGACTTACAGAAAGGCATTACCAGAGTTCTTAGGATTAAATGTAGAAGTATTTTTTAAAACACTATTTTGAAAACCACTATTATGAGATCCCTTAGAAGAGGGATAACCAAAACGCTTTTTAGTATCTTCTAATTAAAAAAAAGTTTTAATATTTAATTTTCTCACAAATTTTTGAACATCGATAAAAACATCAAATTTATAAAGATCAATTTTCGGAAACAAATTTCAAACGAAGATCCAATACCTTCATCTCTCTTTCGGTAAATACAACATTACTCACATTATAAATCCCATTACCTAATATTCTCTTTTTCTCTTCTGTTCTTTAGGTTTTGAGAAGACTTTTCTCATTAATGAAAGAGATCAGATTAATAAAAAACATAGAGAATCACTTTTATGTAAGAAAAAGGTGGTTAAGAAGTTTGATAGCAATACTATACCTTTTATTACTAATTACAACATACAATATAAAAATATTGAAGGTATTTTTAAGAAATACTGGCCAATTCTATTAAAAGTTGAAGTATTGAAGAATATCTTACCTGTAAGACCATGTTTAATTTATAGAAAAATAAATCTTTAAGATTAGCTCAAAATGTGATCGACCCTCCAAAAAAGGTTAATTTATTTCCAAACCTAAAAGGGATCTTTCACTGTAAGAAGTGTAAAGTATGTAGAACAGTGAAATCTGAATCCAGAATAAAAAGAAAATCTTTCAACTCCACTTCTTCTAACAAAAAATATAAAATCAACTCTTTGATAATCTGTAATTCTACACATGTTGTGTACGTTTTAGAATGTCCATGTCACCTCCAATATGTTGGTAGAATGAGCAGATGTTTAAAAACTAGAATAGGAGAGCATTTAGGAAACATAAAAAAGGGTTTTGAGAAACATAGTGTTTTGAGGGATTTAAAGTTTGTACATAATTGTGATCCCAGGTTGTTAACCTTTTATGGGATAGATATGGTAAAGCCCCACTGGAGAGGGAGTGATTTGATTAAAGAGATTTCAAGAAAAGAAACATACTGGATTTATGAATTAAACTCTTTGAAACCTTATGGGTTAAATATTGATATAGATCTTAATTGTTTTCTCACACATTTTTCATTTATATTTTTTAATTTGATTATTTTGTACTTGTTCCATTTTTTTACTATCATGGGGCTGGAGTATATATATATATTACTTTTTTTAATATTTTTTTTTAGGTAGTTTTTATTTTATTTTTTATATTTTTTGTGCGGAGCCCTTCTTTATTGGGAGGGTATGGCCCTTTAAGTGGATTAATGTGGACTGCTATGATGTTTAGATCAATACATGGCAGTATGTGTTTTAATAATTTTATTATTGATATGTATATGTATCTGATATTGTCCTTGCCTCCATGATATGTTTTCTGTATGCTATATGTTCAAAGTGTGTCGAGTGCGGCGACCTGTCATTGGCGTTGTCATGTTTTTGGTAGGTGATCGCGGATTACTGACAGCTGTTGCGACTCAAGTGCAGGTCATATTTAATGAGGGTAGGACGTCTCTCATTCATCCGCTCCGTGAGGACGTTGAATAACGAAACGCGTAGGGCGGGGGTTGAGTGGTGTGACATCAGCGCGTTCCTAGTTTCGCTACTGCGAATGTGCGTTTGTGGCTGGGTCTGTCTATTGGCATCTGATTATGCTGGCTGTGCTGGTGTTGGCTGGACACTGTTTTTTGTAAGTGTGTTTAGCATTAATAAAGCAACGATTTTAAGAGATACTGCACCATGAGCTTCTGTTTTTGTATATTCCGAGTGGCCATTCCAATACCCTGTGAATAGGATGGGATATGAATGAAGTGGATCTACAGAGTCACAGAGTTTCCTGCAGAGTATTGTTCCAGGGTTAGAGGAGATTGTTTTTTCCAAGCCAAAGCTTTGTTTCAACTGTCTACAGATCATTGCTCCCAGAGCAGAAAAGCGCTTATGCTGGTTTATAACATAATAAGCATATTGCTCTGGTGAGTTCATTCAGTTTATTTGGTGGTGGATACATGTGGTGGATTTCGTTGAATTTTTTTCATCTTCACTACTAAAATATTTTTTGGAACTTTATATGATTGAATCAATTTTGTTATGATGTGTTTTGGGATTAATATGATTTAGATATATTTTTGTCATGGACACTTTTATTTATTCATTAATTTTTTTTATTTATTCATTTATATATTTATTTCCTTATTTACTAGCGCAGTCTGTGTATTTTTGCATCGGGAGTAATCACAAGTCCGAGGAACTGAATGGTCTGTTTCTCGAATTCACACTTTTCAGCTTTGGCATAGAGGTGATGTTGGCGTAATCTACCCAGTATCTTCTTTACATGATCCCGGTGTCGTTCAATTGAGCTGGAAAAGACTAGAATGTCATCCAAGTAAACTATGATAAATAGATCAAGATAGTACCGGAATATATCGTTCACGAAATGTTGGAATGTTGCTGGGGCATTACTGAGGCCAAATGGCATCACCAGGTATTCGAAATGCCCAAAGCGTGTTCGAAAGGCTGTCTTCCATTCACCTCCTTCACAAATTCTGACTAAATTGTATGCACCTCTCAGATCTAATTTTGAAAAGACACATGCTCCTCGTAGCCTTTGGAACAATTCAGGAATCAGGGGAAGAGGATAGCGGTTCTTGACTGTTATCTTATTCAGATCACGATAGTCCACACATGGTCTAAGAGTATCATCTTTCTTTTCAACAAAGAAGATGCCAGCTCCTGCTGGTGATGTAGAGGGCCGAATAAACCCTTTTTCCAAGCTTTCATCTATATAACTCCAGAGGACCTCTAGTTCCAATTCGGAGAGAGGGTAAAAAGGGATCTCAGCACTGGGCAGGAGTTCAATAGGACAATCGTAGGACCGGTGCGGGGAAGAGCATTGGCACTCTTCTTGTTGAATACATCCAAGTAGTCATGGTAAGCGGCAGGAACAAGTTTCATCATCTCTGAATCAGGATGGATACTAAGAAGAGGAGTCACTGTGCATGGTTCCTTTGGAATGCAATGGTTCTGACAGTATTCAGAAGGGACGAGGATCTCCCTGGAAAGCCAATCGATGGATGGGTTGTGTGCCCTTAGCCAGGGCATGCAGAGGATGACTGGAAACATTGGTGAGGTTATGACATCCAGACATAGAAATTCCCGATGTCCCGAGGAGAAGTGGCAGAAAATTGGCATAGTCTCTTGTGTCACTGGGCCAGAACTGATACCAGAGCCATCAGCCAGATGGACCGAAAATCTTTGTGTCTTAGTACGGAGAGGTATATTGTTTAGATTAGTGAAGGTCGAATCCATGAAGCAGCTACAGGCACCAGAGTCTATAATTGCTAGAACAGTAATAGTTCTTTCAGCAAGTTGTAAGTGAAGATGGAAGGAGAGGTGCATTTGACTCATTCCTTGGGGTGCATCATATGGAACCCGCTAGGAGAAGGCTTATGAGGTCTCACTGGACATGTCAGTACATAGTGACCCGCATCACCACAGTAGAGGCAAAGGTTGGAGTTTTGTCATCGAAGACGTTCAGCAGAGGATAACGGTGGTCTCCAAAAGCTCCTTCTAGGAGAATTACGATGCCCTCTTTTGCTGGGGAGTATGTCTGATGAAACAGCAGTGGGTGAGGAGACAGGAGTCTCCATTTCTGAGCAGATCAAGACACCCCTGCTAGTTCTTTCATCCCGTCTTTCCCGGATCTGTCAATCGATTTGAATGGCAAAGTTAATCAGGCCCTCTAGCGTGGTTGGTACCCCAACTCGGTCAAGCTCATCTTTCAGGGTGTCAGAGAGACCAAGGCGAAACTGATGGCGGAGAGCAGACTCGTTCCATTGAGTGTCAGAACTCCATATACGGAACTCAGTGACATATTCCTCTATAGGCCATTGGCCTTGCTGTAGCTTGCTAAGCATAGATTCTGCAGTCTGATGACGGAAGGGATCAGTGTAAAGTTGTGACATGGCTGAGAAAAAAGAGTCCATAGAAGTGCGAGCCGGATCATGTTGCTCACGAAGGTGGTGTGCCCAGGATTGGGGTTCATTCTGAAGGAGTGAAATAATGAATACCACTTTGGGGCTTTGTGATGCAAAGGTTCTTGGTAGCAGAGAAAACTATAGCTCACAGGAGTTACGAAAGGTTCAAAACTTCCTGCGGTCTCCCTTGAAATACTCAGGTATTGGCACCCGGGGTTCCAGTAGAGGAGAAGTTCCATAACTGCAGAGGGACCCATGGCTGTTGAGACATCTGACTTGGTTGGTAGTTGGTTTTCCATATGCTCAAGGTTTCTTTGCAAAATCTGTACCATGTACTGTAAGACAATGCAGAGATTGATTGACAGATGTCTTGCAGAGGCCTCCCTTTCAGACTCCATCACTGGCTGACTGGTACTTGATTGGAGACTGAAATGATGAGGTCGGCCTCACTTGTGTCACTAGCCCTGACCCCACTGGAAGTGGAACAGAGGGTGTCTAGGGACCAGGGGGACAAGAGCTCCAGCAGATGTTGTTTGCAGCTCTTGCAGCTGGAGACTTTGGAAGACTGATGAACCTCTGATTAAGCAACAGTAGTGATAGGCAAAGCTGGTATGGTGGGTCGCCAGGTGTGCACGTGCGTGTGCATGTGCGCAATCACGCATTTCTTTGTGCACTTCTATTTGTCAATCGTCTCACCGGGATTCCCTTACACTAACCCTTAAGGGGCGTACAATCTAAGATCACTAACTTACATTCATATACTAGGGCCAATTTAGACAGGATCCAATTAACCTACCAGCATGTCTTTGGAGTGTGGGAGGAAACCGGAGTACCCAGAGGAAATCCAACGCAGTCACAGGGAGAACATGCAAACTCCAGACAGGAGGTGCCATGGCTGGGATTCGAACCAACGACCCTAGTACTGCCAAGTGGAAGTGCTAACCAGTTAGCCACTGTGCTGCCCTACAACTCTACAATGCATACAGTCTCTCCACTTTCATGCTTTTATAAATAGGCATGTTAAATGTAGGTTTCACGGTCTATTTAACAATTTACCAGCCCTTCTGCATGGCCACAAATTACAACCAGCACTTTGTTTTTTTTTTCCACAATACATTTTTATTTGGTTTTACAAATATAGTTACAACAAAAAAACAAAAACAAAAATAGGACAGTGAAAAGCTACACATTATCACAGTATAGGTGTTGTGGTAAAGTTTAACAAAGAGAAAAAGGAAATATTAAATAACTCCTAACAGTCCTACTAGTTCCACGAAAGAATAATTTTAGAGTATCCAAGAAAAGGTTAAACATAATAATATCTTAGATTACAGTTCTGAACCAGTTGGACCAGGGTTTCCAAGCTTTGTCAAATTTGCTAATTCTATCGTTTAGGTAAGCTAAAGATTTCTCATAGATGAAGTGGGTCTGGACTAGCTCAATTACTTCTTTTAGAGAAGGGGCTAAGTATTTTTCCAGTGTCTAGTAATGGTAAGTCTTGATGCTAGAAGAATATGTCACTAAAAGTCGATTATGGATTGGATATGTGTCTATATTTATATTCAGAATGGCTAGGGTTGTTTTAATATCCCAGTAATTTCCGATATTATGTGGAAAACTTTATACCAATAACTTCTAATATTTTAACATGTCCACAATATACTGTATGTAATAGAGTACCAATCTGACTGCAGTTTCTCCAGCATTGAGGACTATGTTGTTCTGAGAATTTGGCCATTTGGTAAAGAGTTAGATACCATCTTGTGGAAATTTTGTGCTTTAGCTCCCAAAGGTTAACACATCTAGTATCTGAAAATATATTCCTGAAAGCACATTCCTACTGCTTATTAGAGATTTCAGTCTCTAAGTCTTTTTCCCAATTGATTAAGGGAGTCTTGTTAAATTCTGATTTACATTGTAGAAGGTTATAAAACAGGGATATACCACCTGATTTAGGTGTAGCGGAGCTATAGAACTGTAAGGATACTTTAGGTATATATATTGTTTTTACTGGATGTTTCCATAGGCAATGACTGATGCGTGTATAAATTAAATTTTTTCATAAGGAATTAAAACATTTTTTATGTAGTTTTTAACACAAATATCTTGTATTGTGCGTATGCCATTATGTTTCCAATTCGAGATATCTACGCTAGGCATTACGACTTCTAAGGCTCTTATAGGTATATGAAGAGGACTTATTTGGAGAGGATCTATAGGCATGGAGCTTAAGAATTTCCAGGCTTCAATTGAGGCTTGTACAGTTAGTTTTGTTTTATTAGTGGGAATCCTTTCCCACGAACTCGCTAGTAGTATGGAGCTTAAATCTGTAGTAGAGGCTAGAGTTTTTGCAATGTCACCCCATTTTGTATCATCTTTCACTATAAACCAATGTTTGAGTTGGTCTAATAATGATGCTTAATAATGTTAACAAATCCCATTCCTCCTACTTTTTTGTGTTTGATTAATAAATTATGTAAGCATCTAGATCTCATATTTCCCCAGACGTATTTTTTAAGCATAGATTGTAGTTTTGTTAGATATGAAGATTTAAGTGGGATTGGAATTGATCTAAATAGATATAAAATCTGTGGCAATATGAACACTTAAAATGTGGCCAGTCTGCCAGACCAGGATCATGTTTAGCCATTTGATTAAGGTGGGTTTGAATATTTGGAGTTAATTTAGAATAATCGAGAGTTCCTAGGTCAGATGTTTTGTTTGTCAACAATATTCCAAGATCAGGAATGGCTTCATTTTCCCAGATGTAGGGAAACTTGTTTTGAAGATGCATTTTTAGAATGTGATCTACAGATTTAGGATATTAGATTTGAATGCATTTATTTTATAATATGAAATATTACTGAATTGTATGAGAGTTTGTTGAATTGCTGCTAAAGAAGTAGAGGGGTTAGTTAGCATTAAAATTATGTCATCCACAAAGAGCGTTATTTTGTGGTAGTTTTTACCTATATAGAAGCCATGTATATTTGGATTGTTTCTTATAGTTTCAGCAAGAGGTTCAATTGATAGGTTAAAAATTAGTGGCGATAATGGGCATCCTTGTCTGGTACCATTCGTAATTAAGAATGGTTCGGATAGCATGCTAGAGACTTGGGAGGAAGGATTTGAGTAAAGTGCTGAAATAGCATTAATAATTGTTGCTGAAAATCCAAATTTATGCAGTACTTGGAATATGTATGTCCAGTATATCATATCAAAAGCCTTTTTGGCATACAGAGCAAGTAATAATTTGTGAGTCTGTTTAATGAATTATGTTGATTAGTCTCCATGCTGTGTCAGATGTTTGTCTACCTTTAGTAAAGCCTAACTGATCAGGCTTGATCAAATCTAGGAGTATACAGTCATGGCCGAAATTGTTGGCACCCTTGATATTTCTCCAGGAAATCATGTATTTCTCACGAAACGTATTGCATTAACACATGTTTTGCTATACACATGTTTATTCCCTTTGTGTGTATTGGGACAAAACAAAAAAAGGGAGGAAAGAAAGCAAATTCGACATAATGTCACACAAACCTCCAAAAATGGGCTGGACAAAAGTATTGGCACCCTTTCACAACTGCGGATAAATAAGAATGTTACAAGCATGTGATGCTCCTGTAAACTCACCTGGGGCAAGTAACAGGTGTGGGCAATATAGAAATCACACCTGAAAGCAGATAAAAAGGAGAGACGTTCACTTAACCTTTGCATTGTGTGTCTGTCTGTGCCACACTAAGCATGGACAACAGAAAGAGGAGACGAGAACTGTCTGAGGACCTGAGAACCAAAATTGTGGCAAAATATCAACAATCTCAAGGTTACAAGTCCATCTCCAGAGAACTAGATTTGCCTTTGTCCACAGTGCGCAACATTATCAAGAAGTTTGCAACCCATGGCACTGTAGCTAATCTCCCTGGTCGTGGACGGATGAGGAAAATTGATGAAAGATTGCAACGCAGAATAGTCCGGATGGTGGATAAGCAGCCCCAAACATGTTCCAAAGACATTCAAGCTGTCCTGCAGGCTCAGGGAGCATCAGTGTCAGCGCGAACTATCCGTCGACATTTAAATGAAATGAAACGCTATGGCAGGAGACCCAGGAGGACCCCACTGCTGACACAGAGACATAAAAAAGCAAGACTACAGTTTGCCAAAATGTACTTGAGTAAGCCAAAAGCCTTCTGGGAAAACGTCTTGTGGACAGATGAGACCAAGATAGAGCTTTTCGGTAAAGCACATCATTCTACTGTTTACCGAAAACGGAATGAGGCCTACAAAGAACAAAACACAGTACCTACGGTAAAATATGGTGGAGGTTCAATAATGTTTTGGGGTTGTTTTGCTGCCTCTGGCACTGGGTGCCTTGACTGTGTGCAAGGCATCATGAAATCTGAGGATTACCAAAGGATTTTGGGTCGCACTGTAGGGCCCAGTGTCAGAAAGCTGGGTTTGCGTCCAAGATCCTGGGTCTTCCAGCAGGACAATGACCCCAAACATACGTCAAAAAGCACTCAGAAATGGATGGCAAAGAAGCGCTGGAGAGTTCTGAAGTGGCCAGCAATGAGCCCAGATCTAAATCCCATTGAACACCTGTGGAGAGATCTTAAAATTGCTGTTGGGAAAAGGTGTCCTTCCAATAAGAGAGACCTGGAGCTGTTTGCAAAGGAAGAGTGGTCCAAAATTCCGGGTGAGAGGTGTCAGAAGCTTATTGATGGTTATAGGAAGCGACTGATTTCAGTTATGTTTTCCAAAGGGTGTGCAACCAAATATTAAGTTAAGGGTGCCAATACTTTTGTCCAGCCCATTTTTGGGGTTTTGTGTGACATTATGTCATATTTGCTTTTCTGCCTCTGTTTTATATTTGTTCCAATACATACAAAGGGAATAAACATGTGTATAGCAAAACATGTGTTAATGCAATACCTTTTTTGTGTGAAATACTTGATTTTCAGGAAAAATATCAAGGGTGCCAACAATTTCGGCCATGACTGTATTGGCCAGTCTGCACGTTATAATTTTAGCGTAAATCTTAATATCAGTATTTAATAAAGAAATAGGCCTGAAATTTTGTGGGTTGTCTGGATCTTTACCT
Source organism: Staurois parvus (assembly GCF_062004578.1). Lineage (NCBI taxonomy): Eukaryota > Metazoa > Chordata > Amphibia > Anura > Ranidae > Staurois > Staurois parvus. The sequence continues at coordinate 2,743,128 of NW_028317855.1, forward strand.
GATTTGGGGATTGGTACAATTAATTCTTGTAGCATTTGGAAGGTAATAAGGCGGAAGAAAACGCGTCAGTGTATAGTTGGTTTAGATGAGGACTCAGGGTATTTTTGAAACTTTTATAGTATTCACTGAAAAATCCATCTGGTCCTGGACTTTTGCCATTGGGTAGTTTTTCTATTGTACTTTTTATTTTGTTTATTGTGATAGGGGAGTTTAAGATACTTAAATGTGGTTTTAAAAGAGTGGGTAAGCGAAATTGTGATACAAATTCTTGTTTGTTTTCTCTTTAGAAGGTTGGAGAGTAGACTTTTATTGATTTAGGTTATAAAGAGAATTGTAGTAACTAGAAAATGTATTTGATATTTATTGAGCATTAGTTATTTTAGTTTTATCTTTTGGATTGATAAGATATGATATTTTAGTTCTAGTATGCAGGGATTTAATTTTATTCGCTAGGTATTTCCCTCTATTAGAGTAGTAGTTGAGTTTTAATCTTTGCATACTTCTATCAAATTGGTACATTAGTAAGGAGAGTAATTCGTTCCTTAGTCTGGAGAGTGTATTCGAGGTGGTGTGATCGACTTGAGCTTTATTTTGTGTTTCGAGTTTGCGAATATCCTGTAGTAAGTCATTAGGCTGTTTATTTCTTTGCTTTTTAGCTTTAGCGCACATTTGTAAAATTATACCACACATATATGCTTTGTGAGCACACCAAAGGGTGCCAGAGTTTGATAGAGATTGTGAATTTATATGGAAGAACTCAAGATGTTTTTCAAGTATCAAGTTATTGTTGGGGATTTTTATAATGGACAAATTTACGCACCAGAGGTTGTGTGGTTTCAATAAGTTATCCGAAATAGTCATTGGTCTGACCACGTTATATTGCCTATGGTTGATGTGGTAACATTTTGCAGTAGCCATTTATCTACCAATATAAGGTCAATTCTTGAATAAGATTGGTGTGTAGCCAAAAAAAGGTGTAATTTCTTTCACCTGCAGGTTGACACCTCCAAACATTATAGACATCCTCAGTTGTTAGAATAGGGTATAGAGTTGGGGTAGTCTTTTTTTGAGATTTTGTTGAGTCTAGGTTTCTGTCACCTATGAGGTTGAAGTCACCGCATAGTATAAGGGAACCAGAACAATTTTTGGAGATTAGTTTGAAGAGCTTGTTAAAGTATCTTTTTGGATGAGTATTAGGTGCATATGAATTTACAATAGTGTAATCTGTATTATCTATAGTACTGTACATATAAGAATCAGGTACCAGAATCGGGGTCTGAGATAATTTTATGAAGAACAAAGTTTAGTGTATCTGTAATAGCAGTGAGTACTCCTCTTTTTTTTCAGAGGCACTGGCAGTATACACATGTGGAAACTTTTTGTGTGAGCATTTAAGAGGGGCCAAATCTACAAAATGAGTCTCTTGAACACAGAGATTATACCATTTATCTTTAAATACCTGTTTCCACATGTTTTTACATTTGGCCGGATGATTCAAGCCATTGACATTAACAGAGATATTTTTTATACCCATTGAATAGATATATTTACCTATATTAATCGGGGCTTAACCAAAGGGGCCCCTAAAGCGGTAATACATTTTTATGCACATGTGTTAAACTTTTTTTTTTTTATTTAAATGTTTTATTATGAATTTTCGTTATACCATTTTACATATACAAAAGCCAGTGGATACATACTAACATGAAATATAATACTCATCTTTAAATCTATCTTTCTACCCCTCACATCACCCCTTCTGTCTCCTCTCGCATTACTAACCTACTAAGTGACATATCGGCATGGATGTCACTCCACTTCCTCAAACTCAATCTTTTCAAAACTGAGCTCTTAGTATTCCCTCCAGCCCATGCCCCCTCCCCTGACTTCTCCATCAAGATCAATAACACAATCATCAGTCCCTCCCCTCATGCCAGGGTACTAGGTGTAATCATAGACTCCCATCTGTCCTTTCAGTCCCAAATCCATTCACTGTCCAAATCTTGTAGACTTCACCTCCGTAACAACTCCAAGATACGCGCGTTCCTAACCTCGGAAAACCACTAAGCAACTTGTTCACTCCCTTGTTATATCTCACCTTGACTATTGTAACTCCCTCCTCATTGGCCTACCAAATCGCAGGCTATCCCCTCTTCAGTCTATCATGAATGCTGCTGCCAGACTCATCCACCTTACTACCCATTCTGTATCTGCCATCCCTCCACTGGCTTCCCGTTGCCCAACGGATAAAATTAAAAACATTAACAATAATGTATAAAGCCATTTATAACTCTGCCCCAAATTACATCATCGATCTTGTCTCTAAATATCACCCAAACCATACTCTCCGCTGCTCGCAAGACCTCCTACTCTCTAGCTTCCTTTGTCTCCTCCTCCCATGCTCGTCTCCAGGACTTCTCCAGAGCTTCCCCCATCCTTTGGAACTCTCTACCCCAATTTATCAGACTATCGCCTACTCTTCTCACTTTTAGGCGATCTCTGAAAACCTATCTCTTCAGGGAAGCCTATCTTGCCCTCAGCTAATAATGGAATCTTCTACTCTTCCAACCAGTCCATCCCCCACAGTTACTACCTTTTGTACCACTAGCCCCTTCCTCCTAGATTGTAAGCTTCAAGGAGCAGGGCCCTCCTATCCCTCTTGTATTGAACTGTATTGTTGCTGTATTGTCTCCCGTTATATTGTAAAGTGCTGAGCAAACTGTTGGCGCTATATAAATCCTGTATAATAATAATCTTTATCTGGCGTTATATCTAAGTATTAACTTTGCTCTTGGTATCCTTTTTTTTCTCCCTTTCCCTTTCACCACCCACCGTACCTATCCCAAACACTATACTCCCCCAACCCCTCAGCCCTTTCTACCCGGCCCTGACTATGTTCTTTCCTGTTTATTCTAATAATCTTATTCAAAGACTACTTCCATTTTAATATTACAAATATCTCCCTTCTTCTTTTCTTTATTTCATATATTCCAGGTATACATCTAACTTTTTCTCCATTCTATCTTCATCTATATGCTAAAGTTCCTCCAGTCTATACATCTTCTCTACTCTTTCTATCCAATCCTTTACTCTCGGTGCCTGTTGTTCCCTTCAGAATTTAGGAATCAGACTCTTTGCTGCATTTAAATAGTACTCCAATCCCATTTTTGAGTACTCAAACCCATAGAAAAGACAAACCTCTGGCTCTTTTGGGATATTAACCTCCATTATGTCCTGTATTAAATATACTATATCTCCCCAATGCTCCTGAATTTTATGACACTCCAACCACAAGTGAAACATTGTGCCTCTTTCTCCTCATCCACGCCAACATAAAAGTGAATTATCCCCACTTATCCTGTGTGCTACATTCGGTGTGATATACCATCTTGCCAAACATTTATAATTCATTTCTACCTCCTTCATATTTACATTCCCGTGAATTAAACAATGCATTTTCTTCTGTTTTTCCTCATCAATTATTACTCCTAGATCCCTTTCACATTTTTCTATAAATAGTGGTCTTATAATCGTACTTAAACCTGTGAGAATCTTATACATTCTAGAAGTCCCGTGTTTCCCATCTCCTCGTGTTTCTAATACATGCTCAAAAGGTTTCCTTTTCTCTTTTTTTCTTATTGGTTTTGGGAGGTTCCCTATGAAGTGTTTCAACTGAAAATAACGCCATTCATACATTCTTGTGAATATTTCCCTCTTACTTTCCAGTTCTTTAAGTGAACATATTTCTTCTCCATCCATTATCTCTCTTAATTGAACATCTTTCTTCCTTATTCATTTCCCTGTAATATTCTCTTTACCTGGAGGAAAAAACTCTGTATTCCCAAGGGGCGTTAATAATGAATTAAATTTCCACCCCATTTGCTTGTGTAAAACATCCCATACCCTCAAAACATTACGTGTAAACAAATTTGTGTTATCTGCTAATCCACGGTTTTGAGGAGGTAACCAAATATTTTTACTTAAATTCATGTCACTTAATATATTTTCTATTATTACCCAACTCTTCCCTTGTGCATTATGTGTCCAATCAAAAATTCTTGCTAGTATTACCGAGTTATAGTATCTTTTTATGTCTGGTACTCCCAGACCTCCATTTTCTTTGTCTCTACTTAAGATGTCATACCTAATTCTAGGCTATTCATTCCTCCAGATAAATCTTGTCAGGATTTTTTTTAATTACACTAAAGAATGCCTCAGGTAATTTAATTGGTATCATTTGGAATTTATATAAGATTTTTGGAACAATCACCATTTTTATCAAGTTTATCGTTCCAATCCATGACTGAGATCTCCGTCCTAGTTTCTTTATTTCATCTTTAATTTCATTTAAAATTGGTATATAATTCAATCTATACAGATTTTTTATAGAAATGGTCAGTTTTATACCTAAATATTTTAATTCTTTTTCTCTCCAGACGAAGGGAAATTCCTCCTGTAGCATGTTTTTTTCTCTATTTAGAAGGTTTATATTTAAAATCTCTATTTTAGTTGGATTAATTTTTAAATTTGACATCTCACAATATTCTTTTAAAGATTTCATTAAATTTGGCAATGTTATCCTTGGATTTCCTACATAGAACAGCATATCATCTGCATAAGCTGCCACCTTATGCTCTATCTCTCCTACCCAAATTCCTTTTATATCTATTATATTCCTAATGGTAGCCAAGAGAGATTCCAGAGATAGAACATATAACAATGGAGACAGTTCCCCATTAACCATAAATGCAGCCGAAGGTTGACTATATAATTTCCTTATCCATTCTCTCATTCTAGGTCTGATTCCCAATACTTCCAAGGTGTCTAACATATATCCCCAATTTACTCTATCAAATGCCTTCTCAGCGTATATCGAGAGTACCAATGCAGGAGTTTTCTCCTTCCTACTTTTTTGTATAAGAAACTGAGATCAGTGACAGTCCGAGCTCGGGGTACCCTGCACGCCGCCGACTGCAGCGGCAGGTGAGTCACCTTCTCTTCCTCCGATAATCACCTCCCGTCATACAGGCAGGCTGACGGAACGCCGGGGGAGCCTAGTGACGGGAGATCTTACCTTGATCTCCCGTCCAGCACCATGCTCAGGCTCCTCCCCCCATCGTCAGTTAAACTATTTAGACTATCAGGAATAATAGAAACAAAAAGGGAAAAAAATTTAAAAAATACAGATAACTGAACAGATAACAAATCAGTAAAAAATAGCCAAGACCTGAACGCAATAAAAATCGTGTAGTACTTTTGGGGCAAAAACAAAACAAGTGACCTTGCCATTGGCAGGCATACTTACAGGTAGTGTGTTCGGTAAGGGTAGTACCCTCAGTGCCTTGCTTAAACATGTGAAATTACATCTAAGCAGGGACCATGAAATAAGATTGCAAGTATACGATCAATGTTTAGTTTGGCGTTTGTGAGTGACCAGGTTCCACTCTGGAGATGCTTTAGTGGCGGTAGAATGCTGTGGGTAGCTTTCTGGGAGAATGTTCCACTCACTAAGACATTGCAAACCTTCCTCTAGGCTGTTGATTGTGATGATTGAATAATTTCTGGTGACAATCAATTTATTTGGGTGACCCCAACGATAAACAATTTTGTGGTTTTGTAGAGATTTTGTTATTTGGAGGAGATTTTTCCAGAGTTGCATGGCGCACTTAGATAATGAAAAGCTGTAAAGAGGAGAATTGCGCAGGCAAATTTTGGGGTTTGAGCACAATTTCCATGATTTTTTCTTTGACACAAAAAAAATGAATTCTTATCAAGACATCTCGAGGTATTTTAGGAGGATTTTGGAAGGCGATGTATTCTGTCATTGGTCAGATCTATGTTTGTAGCATCAGGTAGGAGGGCACGAAAGAGCTCTTGGGTATATGCTCTCAGTTGGTCAGGTTGTATCGATTCTGGAATGCCTCTTATTTTAATGTTGTTACGTCGTGATCTATCTTCCAGATCTGTGACTTTATTTTTAAGCCATTGAATTTCTTCATCCCTTTTTTTGTGGGCATCTACTAGGAAGTGGCGTATTCTCCCATTTTTGTTTCAACATGGTCAACTCTGTCACCAAGACCATTAATCTCTGATTTGATTTGTTGCATAGAGTTAATGATATCTGACTGTATGGATTATCTTAATGAAAGAAGCATCTCCTTCATTAATGTATCAGAAATAGGTTGACTAGTAGTAGGAAAGTTAACCACTGGATCTGAGAAATTACTTGCAGAATGTGAAGTATTTCTGCTTAACTGGTGTCACAGGAGAAGCTGCAGAGACTTGCCTGTGTGCTGAGTGAGAGGAGGAGGAACCTGAGCTGCTGCTGCCATGTTGGGGATTGCTGTGATCCAGCCGAGCAGGAAACTCTGTCAGTTTCAGGAGTTTGCTCTCAACTTTCCTCTTCTTTGTCATCTCCCTGATGGTCACCGGGCTGTTGCCTCTCCTCTGGTCTTTTTGGAGTGTCGGGTCTGCCGCTGCTGTGTGCTAGCACTGTGAGTACAGCAGAACTGTGTGGTTATGCAGCCATTCAGCTTCCGCTCTGGCCACACCCCTCAAATTGTGCTTTCTTTTGGTGGTGAATGGTAATGGTAATCTCCTGGTTTCTTGTTACTACCATAATTTTATACATTATATATAATTGTATATATTCATAATTACTACATAAAACACACTGACGCTAACTTACACTGATTAAAAATTTATAATGTCAAAAATTATTAATATAAAAAAATCCTGCCCAAAATATACTGATCCTGACCTTTGACTTTTATCTGTCCCAAACACTAAACCTGGCAGTGACCTAGATCAAACCTTGATATAGGTATTTTTTCTTTTCTTTTTTAATATTATATATTTATTTTCAAGCTTTTTTTTCTCTCTCTGAAAGGAGAGAGAGATACAATGCATCTCTCTCCTCCATTCAGAGAGAGAAAACATAGGAGTGGGCTTCACAGTGACTGATCGCTGGGATAGCCAATCATAGTCTATGACAGCGATCAGGTAACCTAGAATTGGGAGTTCCGGGTCTCAATCGTTAGTACGGGACCTGGGACTCATGGTGAGACCCCGGTCTCTGTGCTAAGCATGCTCCCAGCACAAACAGAGATACACAAATATGTGGCCTCGTGGCATAAAGCCCAGCGCAGTGAGGATGCATATTTGTGTAAGGACGGCATCAAGGGGTTAACTTTGTGAAGGTGAAGTGACTGAAAATAATTGCATTTATAATTGATTCATTTTGGTGACTGTAAAACAAATTTACATAATGTCTTTACATTGCATGTTGTTAATGATTTTGCTGGTGAAGGCTGAGGCAGTAAAGTGGTGATGAAGCAAATGAAAAGATTATAACCATCTTAGTGGGAGCTGAGAAAAGTTGAAAGTAAAGCGTAACTTGCTAATATAATAATTTACCTTTTCTATTGAAACATAAAAACTTTCCTAATTTTTATTTTGATTGTGGGGGATCTAAAAGCATTGCTTCCTGGTGGGGAAAGGCAAAAGTGAGGTTTTTGCTTCACTGAAATTTGGTAAAGAATCTAAACATTTAGGCAAAAATTTGCCAATTGAATAAATGTATTGGAGTTAATAGGGAAAGAAAAATGAAGGTGTTTTTAAGAGTGCAGTAGATACTTTTTTCCTTGAAACTCTTCAGGATCTGTACTTGTACTAAAAAACAGTCTATCATTACCTGCATACAGTAAGTGTTACATGGCATTTTGTAATTACAATTACCCATTTGTTGCTTGCATAGCATAATAATTTCTCCTTTGTTGTCCATGTATTGACTGACCTTTTGTTGCCTGTGTATTGTCCTGAATATGTGTTTTTGTTAGTGTATTGTCATGATTACCCATTTCCAGATCCCCTAATCTTTCTAAATGTGATAGGGCTGTCCCAGATTTGCCATACATTCCTGTGGTCCTGCAACTTTGGGCCAGGGCACTCAGCCAAGTGCTGAAAAATTCGTCTTAGTACCCAGTTATGCATTAGTGAAGACACTGCTGGCTAAAATGTGCTAAACTTTCTCCCACTGAACATGAATGGTGAGAAAAGGGAACATTATAGTGGCCCTAATTTATGGGAGGGGGATATTATACTTGCCACTAATGCCTAGGAACGGGGGGATGTTTTACCAATCATTAATGTCTGAGAAGGTGATATACTACTGACCCACAATGAGCTGGAGATACTCTACTGACATATTCTTGGGATGGAGGGAGGGGTGTTCTACTGGCCACCAATGTGGGGAATGTGCTTTTTGACCACCAGTGCCTCCCAATGACCATCAATGCCACGGGAAGTATTGTCCTTGTCACTGATAACAACAAAGGGACATTACTCCAGCAACTGGCTATAAACTTTTTTCCTCCACTGACCTCTGTATGTTATGTTCTAAGTCATATTCTTGACCCTGCATTCTATATAATATGTTGTGTTTGATACTGCTGACTGCTGCATTGTATACCCTGTTTTACATTATGTAGTCCTGACTAAAGTTATTCTGTACATTATTTACTCCTGACCATGAGATTTATCGTCTCAACAGTTGCTGTGTAGTAATGAAGGACAGAAGGAGGCACCACTAAACGCAGTATTAAAAACTATTTTAATAAACCATCAGTATTGCACTCACATAGTTCCAAAAGGTAAAGCAGTTGTAAGCACAATAAACTTTAGCATTAGGATTGTAGGATGTACCCTCCAAGAGGGTACATCAGCAGCAGTGTAGAGGCTGGAACCAGGCGGAACCAGAGGACAAGCCGCGCTTCACTGGCTTGACAAAGCTACCAAGGCTACCAAGGTCTTCTGGTTCCACGTCTCCTGTGTAGTCATGCTACATTGGTGCCAGCAAGTTATGTGTCTTTAAGTGATCAAAGATACTTCTTTTCAAGGGTGATTCCAATAACTTGACTACAACAGATGTTAAACTCACTGGCCTGTAAATGTAAGCTTCTCCCTTGCTGCCCTTCTTATGGATAGGTACAATATTATCTAGCTGCCAGTCAAGGGGAACTGTTAGAAGAGATTGATGAAAACGATCCGTTAATGGTCCAACAACTATACCTTGAAGTTCTCTGAGAACTCTTGAATGAATACCATCATGGACCATTGCTTTATTAAAGTGACAGTAAACTCCCACTTGACTCTTATACCTATAGGTAAGCTTATAATAAAGCTTACCTGTAGGAACTAGGAATACCTCCTAAACATGCATCTTTTAAGAGATATTCAGTGTTCCTGCAACTGATGACACCATTCATAACGTGAATGGCATACCGTGCTGTTCTTTCAGAGCTCTGTGCCATTGCTGAGACTCATGTGTGCATGCGCAGGAACAATGTCATTACGGGTTGGCCCATCACGTGGGCAGAACCCAGAAGGAAGACTGGGTGAAGATGGATGCCCTGTCAGTGGTGACAGAGCTCCACTGGAGGGCTTCATTCTAAGGTAAGTCTTTCATAATGTGCTAGTATGTGATGCATACTAGCACATTATGACATTATTTTGCAGAGGAATTTTTTTTGTGTGTACTACTGCTTTAAGCTTTAACTGAGCCAGTTCCTCTACTACCTCTGTCTCCAGAAATCCTGAAAATGAACCACCATTACTAGAACCAATATGATTTCCCAGCTTGTAACTGCAAATAATATGTGAATATTCCATACAGAGTGACCAACTGTAGGGGCACAATCACTCACACATCCACCACTGACATAAATACGGATAAGGTCGAATTGAGTGTAGTTAATCTTACACCCTATAAATTCACCAAATATGAATTGGAGGTTCTTAAATACTGCTTTTTCCTCATCCTCATAAGAAGAAAAAGAAGAAGTAGGATGAAAATAAGAATAATTCCAAGCCGGCAAAAAGTGTATCTGCAGCGCTCCTCTAAGTGTATCTGCAGAATGTCATTTATGGAAAAAAATAGATACAATGTTTCAACCGCTGTATGGAGTGAATGTCCCAGAACTGTCATAAATAGTCTATTTCTGACAGTTCTGGGACATTCACTCCATACAGCTGTTTCAACCGCTGTATGGAGGGAATGTCATAGAACTGTCAGAAATAGACTATTAATGACAGTTCTGGGACTGTCCTTCCATACAGCGGTTGAAACATTGTATGTATTTGTTTCCATAAATGGATCCATTTATGGAAACAAATACATACAATGTTTCAACCGCTGTATGGAAGGACAGTCCCAGAACTGTCATAAATAGTCTATTTCTGACAGTTCTATGACATTCCCTCCATACAGCGGTTGAAACAGCTGTATGGAGTGAATGTCCCAGAACTGTCAGAAATAGACTATTTATGACAGTTCTGGGACATTCACTCCATACAGCGGTTGAAACATTGTATCTATTTTTTTCCATAAATGACATTCTGCAGATACACTTAGAGGAGCGCTGCAGATACACTTTTTGCCGGCTTGGAATTATTCTTATTTTCATCCTACTTCTTCGTTTTCTTCTTATGAGGATGAGGATGAAGAAGAAGAAGTAGGATGAAAATAAGATTAATTCCAAGCCGGCAAAAAGTGTATCTGCAGCGCTCCTCTAAGTGTATTTGCAGAATGTTTTTATGGAAAAAAATAGATACAATGTTTCAACCGCTGTATGGAAGGACAGTCCCAGAACTGTCATAAATAGTCTATTTCCGACAGTTCTGGGACATTCACTCCATACAGCTGTTTCAACCGCTGTATGGAGGGAATGTCATAGAACTGTCAGAAATAGACTATTAATGACAGTTCTGGGACTGTCCTTCCATACAGCGGTTGAAACATTGTATGTATTTGTTTCCATAAATGGATCCATTTATGGAAACAAATACATACAATGTTTCAACCGCTGTATGGAAGGACAGTCCCAGAACTGTCATAAATAGTCTATTTCTGACAGTTCTATGACATTCCCTCCATACAGCGGTTGAAACAGCTGTATGGAGTGAATGTCCCAGAACTGTCAGAAATAGACTATTTATGACAGTTCTGGGACATTCACTCCATACAGCGGTTGAAACATTGTATCTATTTTTTTCCATAAATGACATTCTGCAGATACACTTAGAGGAGCGCTGCAGATACACTTTTTGCCGGCTTGGAATTATTCTTATTTTCATCCTACTTCTTCTTTTTCTTCTTATGAGGATGAGGATGAAGAAGAAGAAGTAGGATGAAAATAAGATTAATTCCAAGCCGGCAAAAAGTGTATCTGCAGCGCTCCTCTAAGTGTATTTGCAGAATGTTTTTATGGAAAAAAATAGATACAATGTTTCAACCGCTGTATGGAAGGACAGTCCCAGAACTGTCATAAATAGTCTATTTCCGACAGTTCTGGGACATTCACTCCATACAGCTGTTTCAACCGCTGTATGGAGGGAATGTCATAGAACTGTCAGAAATAGACTATTAATGACAGTTCTGGGACTGTCCTTCCATACAGCGGTTGAAACATTGTATGTATTTGTTTCCATAAATGGATCCATTTATGGAAACAAATACATACAATGTTTCAACCGCTGTATGGAAGGACAGTCCCAGAACTGTCATAAATAGTCTATTTCTGACAGTTCTATGACATTCCCTCCATACAGCGGTTGAAACAGCTGTATGGAGTGAATGTCCCAGAACTGTCAGAAATAGACTATTTATGACAGTTCTGGGACATTCACTCCATACAGCGGTTGAAACATTGTATCTATTTTTTTCCATAAATGACATTCTGCAGATACACTTAGAGGAGCGCTGCAGATACACTTTTTGCCGGCTTGGAATTATTCTTATTTTCATCCTACTTCTTCTTTTTCTTCTTATGAGGATGAGGATGAAGAAGAAGAAGTAGGATGAAAATAAGAATAATTCCAAGCCGGCAAAAAGTGTATCTGCAGCGCTCCTCTAAGTGTATCTGCAGAATGTCATTTATGGAAAAAAATAGATACAATGTTTCAACCGCTGTATGGAGTGAATGTCCCAGAACTGTCATAAATAGTCTATTTCTGACAGTTCTGGGACATTCACTCCATACAGCTGTTTCAACCGCTGTATGGAGGGAATGTCATAGAACTGTCAGAAATAGACTATTTATGACAGTTCTGGGACTGTCCTTCCATACAGCGGTTGAAACATTGTATGTATTTGTTTCCATAAATGGATCCATTTATGGAAACAAATACATACAATGTTTCAACCGCTGTATGGAAGGACAGTCCCAGAACTGTCATTAATAGTCTATTTCTGACAGTTCCATGACATTCCCTCCATACAGCGGTTTCCGGCAAAAAGTGTATGTGCAGAGTTCCTCTATTCTGCAGATACACTTAGAGGAGCTCTGCAGATACACTTAGAGGAGCTCTGCACATACACTTTTTGCCGGCTTGGAATTATTCTTATTTTCATCCTACTTCTTCTTCTTCTTCTTCTTCTTCTTCATCCTCATCCTCATCCTCTTCTTCTTCTTCTGAGGATGAGGATGAGGATGAAGAAGAAGAAGAAGAAGAAGTAGGATGAAAATAAGATTAATTCCAAGCCGGCAAAAAGTGTATGTGCAGAGCTCCTCTAAGTGTATCTGCAGAATAGAGGAACTCTGCACATACACTTTTTGCCGGCTTGCAATTATTCTTATTTTCATCCTACTTCTTCTTCTTCTTCTTCATCCTCTTCTTCTTCTTCTGAGGATGAGGATAAAGAAGAAGAAGAAGAAGAAGAAGTAGGATGAAAATAAGATTAATTCCAAACAGGCAAAAAGTGTATGTGCAGAGCTCCTCTAAGTGTATCTGCAGAATAGAGGAACTCTGCACATACACTTTTTGCCGGCTTGGAATTATTCTTATTTTCATCCTACTGCTTCTTCTTCTTCTTCATCCTCATCCTCATCCTCAGAAGAAGAGGATGAGGATGAGGATGAAGAAGAAGAAGAAGAAGAAGAAGAAGAAGTAGGATGAAAAGAAGAATAATTCCAAGCCGGCAAAAAGTGTATGTGCAGAGTTCCTCTATTTCTGACAGTTCTCTCACAGCTTCTTCACATGTACAGCGGTTGAAACATCTGTATCCTAAATGGAAACTAATAGATACAAATTGTATCTATTAGTTTCCATTTAGGATACAGATGTTTCAACCGCTGTACATGTGAAGAAACTGTGAGAGAACTGTCAGAAATAGAGGAACTCTGCACATACACTTTTTGCCGGCTTGGAATTATTCTTCTTTTCATCCTACTTCTTCTTCTTCTTCTTCTTCATCCTCATCCTCATCCTCTTCTTCTGAGGATGAAGATGAAGAAGAAGAAGAAGTAGGATGAAAAGAAGAATAATTCCAAGCCGGCAAAAAGTGTATGTGCAGAGTTCCTCTATTTCTGACAGTTCTCTCACAGCTTCTTCACATGAACAGTGGTTGAAACATCTGTATCCTAAATGTAAACTAATAGATACAATGTTTCAACCGCTAAACATGTGTTCCTTCTGTCAGAGAACTGTCAGAAATAGCGGAGCTCACTGCAGGGACACTTTTGCCGGCTGATCGGGAAATGTTCGATTCGCGCACCCGAAGTAGGCAAAATTTCGGTTTCGCCGCGAATCGAATATTTCCTGAAATTCGACTCGAATTCCGGTTCGCCTGGTTCGATTCGCTCATCTCTAGATGTTACTATTAGAGGAAAACAAAAATTTCGACAATATTAACATTGATAATACCAGAAATAGTCAGGGTAACCAGGAAATGTCTGCCAAGACATTTAAATGTAAAGCTCAGAATTTTCCTGATTTGATGACCAACACAAATATTTGGGCTTGTCTCAAAGCTACTGTTGATATTAAACGCATGAATTTGACATTAACAACTAGTAATTTGAATGTAAAACAACGGAAGGCTATTGCCAAACTTCAGAATCATCCTGACTTAATTATCAAACCATCAGATAAGGGAGGTAACATCGTCTTGATGACTAAAGCATCATATGAACAAATGTGTTATAACATATTACGTAACAAAGATTGGTATTGTCCGATTTCAAATAAATTCATAAATCAGACACGCATCGAGTATCTTGACATGATTAAAGCGGCCTTTTTGGAGTCATTGATCGACAAAGATACATATGACTTTATTAATTCACAACATCCACGTGCTCCCACTTTTTATGCATTACCTAAAATACATAAAAACTCCACTATACCACCGGGACATCCAATAGTATCAGGGATAGGTTCCCTTACTGAAAATACCAATCGATTCGTCTACTTTTTTTTGATGCCTCATGTGATACGACTACCATCTTACATTAAGGATACAATTGATTTTCTGAAACACATTGAGGGCCTGTCGGTGCCTGCTGGTGCCCTTCTTGTGACCTTGGATGTGGAGGCTCTATACTCTAGCATCCCTCACGAACAGGGCGTCAACACTGCATGGACCTTCCCCTTTGAACTAGAACGGTCCAAATGGGAATTCAATTAATTACTGCTTAAATTACTATCTTTTATCCTCACACACAATTGGTTTCTTTTCAAAGGGTCTCATTATCTCCAAACCCAAGGTGTACCATGGGTTCATGTTGCGCACCCGCGTATGCCAATTTATATCTAGGCTGTTGGGAACGTGATATTTTTCTGACGAGACACTCAGTATCTATCTGCTGGTATAGATATATTAATGACATCTTTATTATATGGACTAATACAGTTGACTCTTTAGGTTTGTGGCCAGTTTGAATGTTAATCAATATAATTTGAAATTTACGCTTAACTATGATATGTCCACTATTACATTCTTAGACTTATCAATCTTTAAAGATAGCAATGACTGTCCGGCCACTACACTCCATCGCAAAAATACAGCAGGTAATACCATACTGCATGCATCTAGTGCCCATCCTCCGGCTTTGATTCAGAGCATTCTGTATGCTCAATACACCCGTATTAGACGTAATTGTACCCATGACAATAATTTTAAAATTCAAGCTCATCAATTACGTACACGCCTTTTACAGAGGGGATATTCTAAATCTATATTATGGAAGGCCTATAACCGAGCTCGCGGACAATCAAGGACATCTCTCTTATTTTGGCCAGTTAGAGCAGGAGACACTCAATCTCGCGTTAGATTCATTAAAAGATTTTCATCCCAACATCGAGCCCTCTATGGTGCTCTATCAAATCATTGGCATCTACTTACTGAGGATTCAGTTGTGAGTAATTATGTAGGCAATCATCCCCAAATTACTTACAGGAAAACAACATCTTTACGTGATAGACTCATTAAAAGCCATTATGTTTCTAACCCTTCTTTAAGATCTACCCACTACACAGGCACTTACAAATGCAATCGATGTAATCTGTGCCCCTTTATTCAAACAGGTAACACCTTCAATCTTTCCAATGGGGAGATTTTTTACCCTACATTTTATGCAGATTGCAACACTGAAGGTGCTGTATATCTTATGACTTGAAAATGTGGAATCTTTTATGTGGGAAAAACTATTAGAAAATTATGGTAGAGAATTCATGATCATATTTATTATTCTGTAAATGGGAAAATGGTTACCCCGGTCAGTTGACATCTGGATCTCTATCACAGATTTGACACAAGTATGATCTCCTTTATGGTCCTTGAGGTTATTCCCAAGGACCCTAGAGGTGGTAATTGGGATAAACGTATCCTACAAAAGGAAACCTTTTGGATAGAACGTTTAAATGATACGGTATTGCCTGGCATAAATGAAAATGTGTCCTATAAACCATTCCTCTAAGATCTTGGATACAATTTATGATTCCTTGGAGATTGTAGTTATTATCAATCTTCCCCAGTTTTGCCTCTTATTTGATATATGTGACTTCATCTGTTTAGTACATCTATGTTATGATGTATATTCATATATACTGGGTCCCCATTGGCACAATCAATTGGTACCATCATATTACTTGGTTGTTCATTTTGTTTTAATGTTTTTATAGTGTTTGTTTAATTTTTGCAGATACGATAAGTCTGGGGTACCCCTTAGTACTGTCCTTCCCCACCCCATATGCCTTCTGCCTTCTATGGGTAGGAAGCGGCAATACTGTGTGGGACCAGCCTAAGGGCAATATCATGGATCAGTGGCGGTTCATGGCTTTGGGTGGCAGGGGGCTGGTGGCACCACTTTAGCTGGCCCTGCATGTCCCGCCCCCTGTGTGTGTGCGGGGACCGGGTCTGCTATGCGTAGATATTGGACCACTCCACCACTTTTTGGAGTGGATAGTGGCTGACGTCAGCCAAGCATTGCTTGCACCATGACCCCGCCTCCTCTCCCTGCGGTGGGCGAGGTGCCGCTCTGCTCATGCTCGGCCGTCCATGGTCGGGTGTGATGATGTCGCAAACCGCATTTCAGCGCAGTGGCGTCCCATGTTGGGATTCCATGAGAGGGAACCGCATCTCCTGATCCTGCAGGCTCAGTGGGATGGAGTATATACGGTTCCTTATCTGACACCCCCCTAAATACATATTTTGACAGCCTCCAAGAGGAGGACAGCTTGACTTCAAACTATGCCCCTAGTGGGCTCTACTACAGGAGACGTTCAGGGCAATTTTGGCCGTGGACATAACTCTTTTTAGGTATGGCAGTGTATATGTTACTATGTGGTATATATTATATATACTATAAGATACTCATACATACATAAGTATTAGTCCCTACAGTTATTTATTTATGTTCCTTGTATTTACAGAGACGTATTGGCTCTACCATTTCAGCTGTTTTGGCTACCCCTATTTTTTTAAATTGAAGCAATACATCATATTTGATTGTATCATTTGCTCTTATTACAACAAGGTCAGTATATGGTTTAGTGTTTTCACCGAATATTGGAGTGCTCCATATTGCGGTTAGCTCCAATATATTGGAAATATGTATAAATGTCTTTCCTTAATATCTATATTATATATTATTTTCTATTCTTCCCTTCCTGTCCCTTTGGGCTTTTTCTAGGTCTTACATATATGGCGCAATAACTATTAGAGCCGAGTGGATACATTTCAGGCCCTTCATATATATTCTCATCTACATCTATTATCTTAGCGAATATTCTCTAGTGACCCCTATGGGCTTTAAGAACGATGTTAAAATCAATCTTACAGCTTTTATTTTTGGAAGGTTAGTTTAATACATTATTTGACCTTTACTGTAGTTACTATCTGGATTGGGGAAGGGTTAAACAGCTATTTTTATGATATACATACCCTTTTCAGATTTTATATATACAATCTGTCTATGGGGACTGCCAAGTGGTGCTACATCCTTATGGGACCCCCCTGTTGCCTTGCTTGACACGTTTTTGATCCATGTGACTATATCATCTATCCTGACACACGTTCTGCTTTGTTACCGATACCTCAAGGTATTTCTGTAATCTTATGTTTACCAATAATTCTATACCATTTGATATCTCTATGTAGTAACTCCTGAAGAAGCGATAATATCGCGAAACATGTCGAGTAACTATAGAGTAACTACTATGTAATTACCCATATTGATTTATATCTTGTGATGTCTTTACCGAGATACAGTACATGTGTGTCAATTTTAACAAGAAAATTCATTTTGAAGAATTTTATAACCAGCATAGAATACCTTACCCCCCTACATTGGAGTCTTGTATTCTTCAGCTGAACAATATGTATGTAACTCATGTGTATGGTATATATTGCTAAAATTAAGTGGTTTTATTTTTAAATTATGTTTTTTGTCTCTGTGCCTCTAAAGTCCACAATTGGCCTTTGTTTTATGTGCTTGTATCATTATATTTAATGTTACTGGAAATACAATTTATTTCTGAGAAGACTGAACAGTAGTAATTGTTTAAATGGTTTGCTACATCCAGATCTCCCTCAACATAAGTGTTTTGCCCAGTTTTAATTTTAATGATCCCATTGTGTTTTTTCCTTCCATAGCTGATGTATCTAAAAAAGGTTTAGCCAGGGCTTTTTTTCTCATAAAATAGGTGCAGGAACTCCCCCCTTCGGAGTCACTTCTTGTCTCCCCCCCCCCCCACCCACCTCCGAGCACCTTCACTTGGTTCCACCTCCCAGTACCACTCCGTTTAGAGAATACACAGCCAAGTATAATTTTTTTGGTGCTAAATAATTTCTATGGAATTTATTATGTTAACAAGAAAAGCAGAAAAATAGATCCCCCGCAACCAGCAGCATTAGATCTCCCCAGCAACAATGGACCCCCAAAACAAAATACCACCCTAAAAACAAACTCCCAGTAGCTACAACAGATCTTCCAGCAGCCAGTGCCAATAGACTCTTCAGCAGCCAGCAACAATAGACAATAGACCCTCCTGGATTTAGTAATTTTCTCCTCTTTCTGTGCTTTGGCAGCACTGATAATGTATTGGCTTCCTTTCATCTTTTTTATACATTTTTCTCTCAACTACAGGTGAAACTCGAAAAATTAGAATATTGTGCAAAAGTTCATTTATTTCAGTAATGCAACTTAAAAGGTGAAACTAATATATGAGATAGACTCATTACATGCAAAGCAACATAGTTCAAGCCATGATTTGTCATAATTGCGATGATTATGGCTTACAGCTCATGAAAACCCCAAATCCACAATCTCAGATATTAGAATATTGTGAAAAGGTGCAATGTTCTAAGCTCACAGTGTCCCACTCTATTCAGCTAATTAAGCCACAACACCTGCAAAGGGTTCCTGAGCCTTTAAATGGTTCTCAGTCTGGTTCAGTAGGAATCACAATCATGGGAAAACTGCTGACCTGACAGTTGTGCAGAAAACCATCGATGACACCCTCCATAAGGAGGGAAAGCCTAAAAAAGGTAATTGCAAAAGACGTTGGATGTTCCCAAAGTGCTGTATCAAAGCACATTAATAGAAAGTTATGTGGAAGGGAAAAGTGTGGAAGAAAAAGGTGCACAAGCAGCAGGGATGACCGCAGCCTGGAGAGGATTGTCAGGAAAAGGCCATTCAAAAGTGTTGGGGACTTTCACAAGTAGTGGACTGAGGCTGGAGTCAGTGCATCAAGAGCCACCACACACAGATGTATCCTGGACATGGGCTTCAAATGTCATATTCCTCTTGTCCAGCAGCTCCTGAACAACAAACAACGTCAGAAGCGTCTTACCTGGGCTAAAGAAAAACAGACCTGGTCTGTTGTTTAGTGGTCCAAAGTCCTCTTTTCCGATGAGAGCAACTTTTGCAACTCATTTGAAAACCAAGGACCCAGAGTATGGAGGAAGAATGGAGAGGCACACACTGCAAGATGCTTGAAGTCCAGTGTGAAGTTTCCACAGTCTGTGTTGATTTGGGGAGCCATGTCATCTGCTGGTGTTGGTCCACTGTGCTTCATTAAGTCCAGGGTCAATGCAGCCGTCTACCAGGAGATTTTGGAGCACTTCATTTTCCAGCAGGACTTGGTACCTGCCCACACTGCTAAAAGTACTAATACCTGGTTCAATGACCGTGGAATTACTGTGCTTGATTGGCCAGCAAACTCGCCTGACCTGAACCCCATAGAGAATATATGGGGCATTGCCAAGAAAAAGATGAGAGACATGAGACCGAACAATGCAGAAGAGCTGAAGGCCGCTATTGAAGCATCCTGATCTTCCATAACACCTCAGCAGTGCCACAGGGTGATAGCTTCCATGCCACGCCGCATTGAGGCAGTAATTGCTGCAAAAGGGGCCAAGCCATGTACTGAGTACATATGCATGCTTATACTTTTCAGAGGTCCGATATTGTTCTATGTACAATCCTTGTTTTATTGATTGCATGTAATATTCTAATTTTCTGAGATTGTGGATTTGGGGTTTTCATGAGCTGTAAGCCATAATCATCACACTTATGACAAATCACGGCTTGAACTATCTTGCTTTGCATGTAATGAGTCTATCTCATATATTAGTTTCACCTTTTAAGTTGCATTACTGAAATAAATGAACTTTTCCACGATATTCTAATTTTTCGAGTTTCACCTGTATATCTCCTGTTTCCTTGAATCTCCTATACACTGATTTTTTTCTCATTTGCTATCCTACTACCTCTTTAGTGAACCATATTGTTTTTTTTTTTCATTTACTCTTTCTAATTCGCCTGACAGATAATCTAGTTGCCTCCAGGATGGTAGACTTTAACAGTGCCCACTGATTACTGACTCCTGTATATGACACCTATTCTAAGAGAAGATCCTTCTTTGGGTGGAAGGCAGTCCCAGAAGGTTAGAGTATTTCATTTGTTTTTTTCATTAAATATAGTCTTATGCTTTTTTTTTATTTTTACATATATGGCAACTCCACCTCCCCTCTTCCCTATTTTTTTGTTCCTGTACAGTTCATATCCTGGTATATTTATTTCCCAGTCGTTTGAATCCTTGAACCAAGTCTTGTTTTTGCAACAAGGTCCAAGGTATCCCTAGACATGAAAACTGTCAGCTCAAAAAGCCAAAAAGATTGTTACCTAAACTACGAGCATTATAGTGCATGCTTTGATAAACACTGAGATAGGTTTATTTAAACTGGAGAGTGCAAAATCTGGTGCAGCTGTGCATAGTAGCCAATCAGCTTCTAACTTCAGCTTGTCCAATTAGGCTTTGACAAAAAAGTAAACTGGAAGTGGATTGGTTTCTATGCAGAGCCCAGATTTTGCACTTTCCAGCTTTAGTACAGTAAATCAACCCCAGTGGTATTTACTGCTTTATTTTTAGCACCAGAAACTTTAACTGAACTAACAACCCATCAGCTCAGTCTTTAGCAATACAGACCCTCACATTTGTTTTAACCTGCTGGGAACAGAAATGGTCCTCATCAATTAAATGTCTGCCCCATTTCTTGACTAACATAACCAAAAGCTTCAGCTTTACAACAATCATTTAACTAAACATTGAACTCGGTTATACAAAATATTTTCCCGTGTTGTGCGTTATGGGCAGGTAACACCTCTGAAAATGTAAGAGCAAACCCCAACTGGTGAAGATCCTGGCCCAAATTTTAAAAATCCTTTTGTACAGAATACACAACATTCTGGGACAAAGCTTTTGAAGCAAGGTGCAAAACCATGTTGCACTCTTCACTAGCTTTCTTGACAATATTTAAAATGCACATATTATCTCTCCTAACAGTAGCACCAGGTAAACACATAACTCCTTTTGAGATTTCAAAATGATTTCCTAAACCTCTTGCAATTGAATAACCAACAAGAAGATGACTTCTTCTTTTAGGAGCCTTATCTACAAAACTTGCCTGGTTT
Source organism: Staurois parvus (assembly GCF_062004578.1). Taxonomy (NCBI): domain Eukaryota; kingdom Metazoa; phylum Chordata; class Amphibia; order Anura; family Ranidae; genus Staurois; species Staurois parvus. The sequence goes on from NW_028317855.1 coordinate 2,764,382, forward strand.
GCAACATCAGAAACAACAGTTACGTTTGGCACAGCAATCCTGGATTTCGCCATCAACACTCCACAGAAACTGCTCTCCTAAAACTCACAAATGATCTATTAACAGCCAAAGCCAATGGACACTATTCTGTATTCCTATTTCTGCTGCCTTTGACATGGTGGACCACTCCCTCCTCTTCAAAAAAAACTCTACTCCTCTAGGGCCAGTTCATACTAAGTGAATTTCAGTTGCGTTTTTTCTGCATCGAAAACGCATAGAAAGTAGGTTATATGGTTGTTAATGTCATAATTCACATCAGTGTTTGAAGTTCTAGTGTGTTCTGGTTGCAAAAAAAAAAAAGTAGAACATGCTGCATTTTTTCTGCACAGAACTGTACTGGAACATGGTAAAACACATCAAACATGCACCAGAATGCACTGGACCGCAACAAAATGCACTTGAATGGAAATGTCCCTATTTAGATTGAAAAAAAAAGAGGTGCAAAAATGAACTGGAATGCATAAAAAACGCATCAGAACGCATAAAAAATGCATCAAAAAACGCACCGGAATGCACTCAAAATGGGTTAAACGCGCATGCAAAAACGCATCCAGAAAGTATCTGGATTGCGCTTCTATAGTGTGAACCTGCCCTTAGTCTTTGTGACTGTACTCTTTGTTGTTTCTCATTCTACCTATCCCACCGCATCCCATCCCTTTCTCTGTCAGGGTCCCCCAAGGTTCTGTTCTTGGACCTCTCCTATTCTCAATCTACACTTCCTCTCTGGGTCAGTTAATAGCCTCCCATGGCTTCCAATACCATTTCTACGCTGATGACACCCAAATCTATCTCTCTGCCCATCAACTCAGTCTATCAGTCTCCATACACATCACTCATTTACTAACAGTCATATCAGACTTGATGTCACACTTCTTCCTCAAATTCAATCTTTCCAAAACTGAGCTCATAATTTTTCCTCCTCCATGTGCCCCTACCTCTGACTTCTCTGTCAAGAGCGACTGCTCAACTATCAAGCCAGTCCAGCATGCCAAGGTGCTAGGTGTAACCCTGGACTCTGAACTGCCCAACATCCAATCAATGTCCAAGCTTGCCACCTCAACCTCCACAAGATCTCCAAATTCCTTCCTAACCAATAAAACCACAAAGCTCCTAGTTCACTCCCAGGTCATCTCTCAACTACTGCAACTCCCTCCCCATTGGCTTACCCTTATATACTGTAGGCTATCTCCACTTCAGTCTATTATGAATGAAGCTGCCAGACCCATTTACCTTACCAACCGCTCAGTGTCTGCTACCCCTCTCTGTTAATCCCTCCACTGGCTTCCGCTCACCAAACAAATTAAATTCAAAATACTATTAACAACTTACATCTAATTGTGCTCTTCTTTCCTCTTAACATTCCTAGCGGTAATCCCGAGTGTGACTGGGGGTTAATTTACAGTACCAAAAGCGGTACCCCGAACCACAATTCGGATTACATGGTAGTGCTTGTGCTGTGATCCCCTGGTATTTACCTTGTCCTGCGATCCCCCGATGTCCTCCCGCTGTGTCCTCCGGCCATGCCGGCTTCCATCTTCTGGGTTCCCTTCCCTGCGAGCGTCGGTACGTAGGGGGGCGGAACCGGCAGGATATTCAAAATGTAAAAATATGACATACACACAATACATTGTAATTTGTTAGGATTACATTACTGTATCAAACCATTTCAGCTAAATTTTGTCCCTAGTGCTTTGTCCAGTGCCGTGCCTGCACTTTTACCATTCTTTCTGCCTTGAAACTTGAGAACGTCCATGGCATCCAAAAAGCGTCCCTTTAGGTCAAAAGCGGTTTTAGATCAGCTAGAAAACAGCGATAGTGAATTAGAATCACTTGCATAATTGCGCGATAGTGATTCGTGGGGAAATTCATCATCAGACACTGAAAATGATTCTGCGACTGAGCTCAGTGATGTGCGAACATGGTGCTCTATTTCAAATTTCTGTGTTTTTGGTTTGATTACATTATTGAATTAAATGTATTATTATTATTATTATTATTATATTATATTATTATTTTTTATAATTATTTATTATATTATAATTTATGATTCAAACTTTATCATACCTGGGATGTTTACTAGACTCTTGTTTGGACAGATTTAAGTGAGTTATTCCTAAGAATTACAGACCTACAATATAAAACAACAAATTTCCATGCAAAACAATGTACTGCTTTGACATTCAAAAATATTGATTAGTTAGATCGCCAGGAAGGTTAATACCTCCTGCTCTAGCTCCCTTGTCACCTCCTCCCATGCTTGTCTCCAGGACTACTCCCAAGCCTCTCCCAACCACTGGAACTCCCTACTCCAATCTATCTAATTATCTCGTAGTCTGTCCACTTTTAGACTATCCTTGAAAACCCTTCTTCTCAGAGAGGCCTAACCTGCCCTCATCTCCTACAGTTATTAACTTTTATATTTCTTGACCCTCCTTCTTAGATTTTAAGCTTTAATTAGCAGGGGCCTCTGATTCCTGCTGTATTAAATTGTATTTTAATTGTACTGTCTGCCTTTATGTTGTAAAGCACTGCATAAACTGTTGCTGAAGATATATTGTATGGGTATAAATATAGGGTCTGATCTATTCATGTAACCCCCATTAAGGATTGCAAAGAATCACTTGAGGAGTAATCTTATGGTTACTAAAGCAAGTATTTAAATGCTAAGTTCACCTTTTTTAGTATAAATTCCAATACCAATATACCATTAATGTATATCTGTTGCACAAATTGAAAAGCTTTCTCTGTCATTTAGGACATGCCTTACCTCAGCCTCCAATGTCCCGTATAAAACTTCTTCATTCCCCGTACTGAAATTTGGTATTTGGGACAGAAATACCATTAGAAGGAAATAGTTTGCCACCAGTTGGTCTCATAAACACACCTGTCCTCCCTCTCCAGGAGTTTGCTCCCACCCACCTCTGTAGGAAATGCTAATCCAATGTAGGCAATGTCAGCACTGTTCTCACTAAATACACAGCTAGGGTCCTCCTCATATTGTATTTTACCTTCTTTCTGCATAGAACATTCATTTGGAAGACTGTGCAGGAGATGAGTGACCACAAAACAGCCTATTTGGAGCAGAGTTGTAGTACTGAAAACAGGAGAAGTGTCTTTGGAAGTCTGTAAAGCTTACCATACACTATACAATCCAACTTGACAATCTACCATCAACTATGTAGTGCAAGGGCCTGCCTTGTAATTTTGGTAAATTTAAAGGAGAAATTGTACTATGAGATTGTATAATGTATGACCATCTTTATACACCTAAAATGGACTAGTTGCACTTCTGGTACCATTAATTGTTAATGATACCCCAAGCACAGAGGCAAACACACAGTTTGTAAAAAAAATCTGTAAACCGCAACACACCAAAATGTCCCATGTGCTACTTTGCCACATGTAGTCCAGTCTATTGAAATTAACAGGCTGCCCTATGTGTGTCACAGGAAAAATAATACAAAAAACATGCACTCCCACTATGCTAAGTGTGAATGTGGCCTGAAAGGGAAATTGGTGTGTTTACACAAGAACAAAGAGACTCCATTTACATCTGCGCATTTCCAAAACCGCAGAGAAAACAAGCACTTTGGAACAAGCACTTTGGAAATGTGCTGCAAACGCACATAAATGTTAATGGCAACTCAAGTGTGGGTAGCAGGCATGCATCTGCCATGCGACAAACACAGTGCAATTTCCCCCAAAAGTGGAGTGAAAAACGTTGGCAGGCTCTGCTTTAAAAAAAGTTCTGGACCTTCTTTGGGGTGTTTGTCGCACATAGGGCAGCCAATTTGAGTGAATAGGCTGCCCTATGCATGACAAGCAGAAATGCTCCAGAACACCCAAAAAAAACGCATGCCTGACAGCTGAGTGTCAGTGGTAGTATAGTAATAAGGGAGGTGTGGTTCAGAGAGGTAATGCAAAGCTATTTTGTGATGCAAGACAGTGCATGAAGGGATATGAGTGCATTTTGTTTAATTTTAGAAGCATGAAAATTCGATATGGTGAATTTTTTAAAGTAACTTTTTCCCACAATTCTCTGCAAAAAATAGAAAAAAAAAATTACATTGTCACAAAATTGTCATTTTAACAGGTTTTCTCACATAAAACATAGGCATACCTGCAGTTACACCCCAAAACAAATTTTGCTACTCCTCCCAAGTAAGGGGATACCACATGTGCAAGACTTTTTTACAGCGTATCCACATAAAGAGACCAAAATACAAGAAGCACCTTTGGGCTTTCAAGGAGCATAAATTACACATAAATTATGCATCTAATTTACTGACTGCATGGTACATTTTTGAAGGCCCTGGAGCACGGAAAATAGAAACCCCTATAAAATGACCACATTTTGGAAATCAAACACCCAAAAATATTTTCTATATAATGAATCTTTTGAACATGTAATTTTTGCCACAAGTTTTTGGAAAATGTCAATTTATAAAATATTTCTAACACACAGCATTGACATCAGAATTACGCCTCATGAGTATGGTGATATCACATGTGTGAGGCTTTTTCACAGCTTAGCTACATAGAGAGGCCCAACATCCAACGAGCACCTTCAGGCATTTAGGGGCATAAATTAGACATCTAATTGACTACCTATCACTTTTTGAATGCCTTGGAGCACAAGGACAATGGAAACACCCACAAAATGTCCATGTTTTGGAAAGTAAACACCCCAACATATTTTCTGTGAAAGTGTCCTTTTTTTGCCACAGGATTTTGGAAAATGTGGAAAGAAAATGAAAACATATTTTTACACAAAGCTGTCAATGTATAAGATATTTCTAGCACACTGCATAGACATACCAATAAATTCTGCTTCTCCTCCTGAGTATGGCAAAGCCACATAGAGAGGCCCAACATCCAAGAAGCATCTTCAGATGTTCTAGGCGAATAAATTACATATTTCCTGATTACCTATCACATTATTGAAGGCCTTGGAGCACCAGGACAATGGAAACACCCACAAAATGACCACATATTGGAAAGCAAACATTCCAGTGTATTTTCTATGAGGCATATGTGCACATGTATAAGACCTTTTTAATGTCTGGACTGATTATGCAAACATTGCAAACTGTGTAACACAAAAAACAAACAACACAGTGTAGAAAACAATGTACTGAAATGGTCACCTCTGTAAGAGTGGTCAGTAAATATAGCATAGTGTAGCTTCATCTAGAGCAGTTCCTGTTCCTAAAAGCTAAGCAGGTCTAACCTACTGGCATGTGGCTGCCCCCATAGTATAATGCTATGTTTCATTGGCGTGGAAGTACAAGAGGCTGAACAAAGGGTAAACAAAAGATTGCCTGTGGTTTTCGTAGTGCAGTTGTCCACAGAGGATGAGTGGGACTGGTTTCTTGCAGGAACATAGACAGAGGGACGGTTAGTTCTGGTGCCAGGTAGAGACATGGTCAGCAAACAGGCAAAACATTGGTCTTGGCAGCAGGCAAAGACATGGTCAGCAACAGCCAAAGGAGACATCCAGGCATCAGGCAGAGACATGGTCAGCACAGTCAAAGGATTGGCCAGGCAGCACGCAGGAAAATGGTCCATAAAAAGGCCAAGGTCAGTACAGGCAGCAGGCTGACATCCAGGCAGCAAAATGGTTCATAAACAGTCCAGGGTCAGTACAGGCAACAAGCAGAGACACGGAGTCAGGACCTGGACTTGAACCTGGGACCTCAGCAGTATCTGGCATTACAAATAACAGTGGGGTAAGTGAGCGCAGAAGGTAATGAAAAAGGCACAATGCAGCAGCTGGCATACAAGGTAAATCTCAACACCTTAAAACTCAAAATCACATGCAGACAGGGTATGCAGCGCTAAACAAAAAAATCCCCTTTGATAACGAGCGTGTTCAGCTCGAAACATGTTAGGGGACTCGCCCAGCTGACGCCATTACACACCAGGGAGCCCTAGATCACCAGGGAGGTTGACACCTGACCTGGCTATTTGCTCATGTGAGTTATATACCTTCTTTTTGGAAATTTCTAATAAGACATACTTCACCATCATATCGTTTTTGCTTTATGACTCATTTATTTGCGAGTCATGAAAGGTGGACCACCATAGGAGAAGTATATACTGGGAGGCTGGACGCCGTTGGACCTATCTAATGAGCTGGATGGGATCCCAGAGTGTGTGCTGATATCTCCTCCTAGTGACCGGATGCTGTCTGCAATGTGAACCAGGCTCTTCTGCCCACTGACGATACACCAGAGTATATGCATACAACGCCTTGTTTGTATGCCCTTGTGGTAAGCGCATAATTTTGTTGGTTTCTTCAGGATTGCATATTGATGCCTTGCTGTTATGAACATTTTTTTACTCTAACTGGTTTGGTTCTACTATCACATTTGGAATCTGAACTGGCTACCAGCATCATAACTTCATTTATACGGAACTACTGGGAACTTAGTTCTCTACATTTAATTTTTGTTTAGCGCTGCATACCCTGTCTGCATGTGATTTTGAGTATCTGGCATTGACTCTTCTTGTTGAGTCACCTGGAATACTGGACAGTTCCCTGAACAATTCCTTGGATGATCCTGCCTTGAACATTGTTTGTCTTGAACCTTGAACTCTTTGCTCCTCCCATGAACTTCCTGATTTAAGCCATGTCTCTGCACTTCCTGTTTGCCAGATTATTGTGCTTTCCCCAGCTGATATCTTGCTCTTGTCTCTCCTGCTGTCGTTCATTTCTTCGTTCCCATTCATTACTAACCTTTGGCTTGTTCCTTGACTATGCTTCTGCTTAATCCCAACCTGCAACCATTCATTACTGACCTTTTGCTTGTTTACTGACTATGCTTCTGCTTGATCCCTACCTACTTATCTGCTACCGGACCCCAGATTGTCCACCTCCTTGTGGGCAATCCTGAGGACCGCAACCAGGTACTAACAAGCAGGTAAACCCATCTGCACCATCAGGAGCTCTGATGAATACCCGTTAGTACTTAGACCCCGCACCTCAGGTGAACCCATGTCATCTGCCAGGGTGACCTGCTTGATACCTGTCTCACATGTCGGTGTGAGCTGCTCCATTCCTATAGCTAATGGTCTCCAAGCCTGACTCCAGACCATAACACATGGTCAGCATAGTCAAAGTTTTGGCCCAGGCAGCAAGCATGGTCCATAAACAGGCAAGGGTCAGTACAGGCAGCAGGCAGAGGCATGGTCAATAAACAGGTCAGGGTTAGTTCAGGTGGCAGGCAGAGGTCTGGTCAACAAATAGGTCAGGGTCAGTTCACAGTTCAGGTGGCAGGCAGAGGCATGGTTGATCCACAGGCCAGGGTCAGTTCAGGTGGCAGGCAGAGGCATGGTCAATTAACAGGCTAGGGTCAGTTCAGGTTGCAGGCAGATGCTTAGTGGATTAACAGGCCAGGATCAGACAGCAGCAGGCAGACACATCAGGCTTAGGGTCTCAATCAGGTATGACCCGGACACAGGTAGAGGCTTCTTCCTACCCAAAGCTCTTCAAAGCCTCTGAACTCCAGGCCCAGATCTAAGAATTACAAAACCCAGAGAAAACAAAAATCATGGTTTTCTGTAATTGAAACACTACTCTGAAGCCCATCACATATGTTAGACCCCCGTAGTATCTTAAATATCAATACTACAATGGCAGGGCAAAAGATTAGTCCTAAAGGTAGGCAAAAATCATGGTTGATTAACAGGCCAAGATCAGTTCTGGTAGAAGGCAGAAATGTGATTGATAAATAAGCCAGGGTCAATCCAAAAGGCAGGCAGAGGCATTGTCGATAAACAGGCCAGGGTCAGTTCAGGCAGCAGGCAGAAGCATGGTCAATTAACAGGCCAGGATCGGTTCAGGTGGCAAGCAGAGGAATGGTTAGTCGAGGCAGCAGGCAAATGATCAGGACATTAGAAATGGGGAAATGGCAAGCTGCCAAAAAAATTATCACCATACCTTCACTAATATCTTAGAGAAGTGTGATACTGCCAGAAACAGTCAAAACATTTTGAATTCCTCCAGTGTAACAGGTATCCATTCAAATGGATAGGCATAAGACGAATTTGTTTTTTTTTTGTGATGTATTGCTTGGCAAAAACATTTGTCTGGTTCGCAATAAATTGGAATAAATCGTTGGTGAAAAATTAATTTAAAAAAAATTGATTTCAAATTTTCTGTGTTAGTCTGAACACCTGGCTGTGCAGTAAAAGGGGGGATACAAGCTTATGCTGAGTTGGGAGGAAGCCATACCAGAGTCGCAAATGCCTCTCAGAGACTTGTTTGGGCCTTAATTCTTGGTTGCTGATGTGACACCACTCTAGTACTGGGCTTTTCATCCAGAGGTACTGCACTGCTGGTGCTCGCCACTTCACCAGGATGATGTACAGCGCTGCTAGTGGTTGCTTGCTTTTCAGAACACCTTATCCTTTTTGTAAGCATTCTTTTCTCCTCAAATTTAGTTACTAATCCACTACTCTCCATGGGTTTGTACTCTGAATCTGAATCTCACAGTCAGAGCTCCCGGCTGCTCTCATTTTTAATGCTAAGAATTTGAAATGCCTCCTCGCTGTTGTAAACATTTTTGGATATGACACTGTGACAGGTGTGGCTGTAATCAGGGACACAGTGGATGGCTGAACTGGTGTGACAGGTAGACTGGCTGATCAGGGCACTAATGACATCTGCACTGGAATGACAGGTGCACTGGCTGATCAGGGCACTGGTGTGAAAGGTACACACACTGATCAGGGCACTGGTGTGGCTGATCAGGGCACTGATGATGTCTGCACTGGAGTGACAGGTGCACTGGCTGATCAGGTCACTGGTGTTAAAGCTACACTGACTGATCAGGGTACTGATGACACCTGCACCGGAGTGGCTGATCAACGAACTGATGACAGTTGCACTGGTATGACAGGTACACTGACTGATGATGGAACTGATGACGCCTGCACTGGGATGGCTGATCAGGGCGTTGATGATGGTTGCACTGATGTGATAGGTACACTTGATGCAATCAGGACACTGATGATGGATGCTTTTTATGACAAACAGTGGCTGCACTCAGGGAACTGATAGCTGCTCTGTTGTGACAGGTAAACTGCTGCAATCTGAGCAATCAAGGCACTGACAGATGGCTCTGTGTGGCTGTCTGTGTGGTCAAAAACAACAGTAATTCAGAGCTCCCGGTCTGTGTGTGAGGAAGGAGAACCGGTAACAGCAAGTTAAATGCATTTGTTTACATTTGTGATTGGACAAAGAGCTGCTGTCATTTAGCACAATCCAAGGGACACAGCTCATAATAGATCCCACCACTGTGTACCCCTGGGAGTGTGCAAAAGCGGCAAGACATCATATGACATCCACCCAAGATAGAAAAGCTCCTGCCAGGCTGTCAATTTACTGTAATCTAGGCAGTAAGTGATTAACCACTCAATTTTAATTCCCAGAAGTTTATATACATATCAAAATCATAAAACAGATCCCACATAGCGATCCTACATATTCACATCCAGCCTAGTTTTTACAATTATTAACTCTTCATCTCCAAATTCATAGTCATCCATAATGTGCATGCCCAAAACCTTATATATCATTCCGAGAGATCTCGGCTCAGCACAAGGTGGCATTTCTAAATAAATTTATAAACTACCAAGTTGTGGCTCAAACTATTGCAACCTCCAATATTAGGAGTAGAGATTGGCTTGATGTTTGAGTGTGTTTGCTGAACACACAAATGGTAAGGGCATTCAGGGGGCTACTCACCTGCCCCACCCCACAATGTGCTGCACTCTCACAGTGCATTGTGATCAGCCAAAGCAATACACCAGACCACAGGTCAGGTGCAATGATTTAGCCAATCACAGCACAAATGGGTGGAGCTAGCATTGACATCACCGCTAGCTCCGCGCAATGGTTTACATCTGACCGGCAAATGTCGGAACTGCGCCGATTGCTCAGCAGGTGCGAACAGATTGGTGTTTTTTTTTTAAATTTCGATGATTCGGCGGCAGTGTGACAGCGCTGGATGCTGTGATTGACAATTGATTACAATGATGAAACCTCCAATGGAGTCAGATGAAGTGCAAAGAGAATAGACCCAGTTAATCAGCATAGAAAATAGAGACCACAAGCCTAAGCAAAAAGAAATATAATAACAGTATTTGTGACCACTAGAAAAGGACCCTAAATTCAGAGTATGATTGCAACATCATAAAGAACTACACTGGTTACCTACCACAATCAGAGTGTGATCATAACTTTACAGTTCCCATAAATGGTCATGATAAATATGTACCAATCCCAGTGCTGCATACACCCAAATAGATCAATTGGCAGGGTCCCAGAGAACAAAATCTAAACACAGAACACAGTCATTTACCATGGGGTCCCCTACAGGCCCATACATTACAAACTAATTATGACAGTTTCTTCATACCAAACTGGATGTCATAAGATATAACTCTAGGGATCACATGGAAGATCAGAATGACTCCATAGCAATGGTAGTACTGCATGCGCACACCACACATCACTAATCATGGTCCTACACAACGCATGGCCTCTAGCCCATTAACATAGAAATTAGGGTATATACCTGTCAAGGTATAGGGGCCTGGCTAATTATCAATTCCTGCTTACTGATCTGGAGTGTTACGATATGAGTTCTCTGCCAGCCCAGTTATTAATCCCCAGGTATTAATTCCTTTATTAATCCCTCCTGGCCATAGGAAGAGCCTCCTCCAATTAGTATTCACTCCTGTGTGCCAAAGGCCCCTAGCTGTAATTAACTCGCCCCTCCACAAAAGGTCCCAAATTCAATTAGTGTATACCTCCCTAATTAGTGCCTTACTTTTGTATTAATATATTTTCCCCCACTGTTACACTGTTTACAGCTGCAAATCCAATTATCCTGTTTCAGTGTCCATCTTGTTCAACCAGGATGCCTAATTATAATATCCTCCCCACTAATTAGTGCCTTACTTTTGTATTAATGTATTTCCCCCACTAATTATCCTGTGCAACCAGTCTTTTCTGTTTGCAGCCACAAATTAAATTACTGTAGTTCCATTCCTGTCCATTCTCTTCATTGTCACCTGCTAATGACCCCCCTCCGCCTCTCGTCCTGCTCAGGGGGTTTAAGAGGCCAGTGCTGGTCTCTCTTGTGGAGCCATTCTGCTGGGTAACCACTGAGGGGTCCAGCTGGACTCTGCTTGAGCCCCATTGGAGGAAGGGGGATCCCAGAAGCTACATCAGCCCTGCCTGGAACGCTGTCAGCTCTGCCTGAGACTATCGCATCAACTTTGCATGAGTGTATGCTTCCCTTGTGCTATCTGATTGCTTATGAACTGCCTCTTGGATTACAAATTGCTGTAGAGACTTTAACTTTGCCCACCAGGGCTGGATTACAAGTATTTTGGACTCTCTCTCCCTGCACTACTCCCCATTGAGTGACTGTTGTCTGTTTTAATAAAGCTTTAAGTGTTTGCCGTCTGCCTTGTGTGTTCTGTCCCGCTTACCCTCCGTCACAATACCTAATGAAAGAGCACACAGAACACAATATAAAATTACCCTCAGTCACTAACTAAGATGTTAACTACCAACTATAAAAAAGCCCATGTCACTCAAACTTCCAAAAACTACCTGCCAGAATTGCAACATGCAAATGTAGAGCTTCCAAGACTGCCTTGATGGTTCCAAACAAATCCGTAGAACGGACAGTACTGAATGCCTCCAAACTTACTTCCATTAATAAAGACCCAACAACCGATTAGGTGCTGCAAACCAGCCAATGATAATCGACCAGTCCTAAAGTCTTTAAAGCCAGCTGGGTATCTAAGAAGAGGAGGTCAGCACACCAGACCGCCCTTTCCCTCCTCCCCACCCGTCCAATTCAACATGGGGTGCCAAAACTAATGATAATCGATCAGTCCTAAAGTCATTAAAGCCAGCTAGGTATCTAAGAAGAGAAGGTCAACACACAAGACCACCCCTTTCCTCCTCCCACCCATCCAATTCAACATGGGGTGTCAAAAATAGCCACCAAACAGCCTCCAGGATCACCATGAGTGGTGCATGAGGCGATCACATCACTTCCGGTGCGCTGGACACCGTCACGTTCACCATCCCAGATGGAATTGCACAGCCATGTTGCATTAGGGCAGACACAAATGGCAGCCACGCTAGTGTCCCCAAAAACAGCCTATCCCCACACAGCAGAGACACTGGCTATCTGGGGAAACCCAGACAGCAAAAAGAACCCCTATTCCCGGCTGGTACGGGGGCCACATGTGCAGGGCACTTAACCTGATCTCCACCAAAGAGGTCCCCACACGTGATTTAAAGGGCCATGCATCAATCTGTACAATTACCATATACAAATGCCAACAACATATGCAGTACATCATAACAATCGTTCATATAATAATCACATAACACCATATATTAAAAAACAAAACAGATCATCCAGAATTTATCAACAAATTAATATGGATTTACATTAGATGTTCAAATCTACTTGAGATAAAGCACTGCATGCACCCACCACAAAAATGGCCCAAAACTCAAGATATCATTCAATACAGGACATGGAGCTCGGAGTTATTGAATCCAAGATTCTCACTGGAGAATCAATTTATTCCATTCTCCACCTCTGGTACCAGGGGAATACCCATTCCAAAGCCTAGAAGCGGAGACTAGGCATATGATAATTATGTGCTTGCACCACATGTCTTCCAATAGGAGAGTAAACATTCCCAGTTAAAGTGGTATTAATATGTTCCTTGACTCTTCTCCATAATTTCCTAATAGTCTTAGCAATGTAAAAAGCTCCACAAGGACAGGTGATCAGATAGATTACTGCCTTCATCTGACAATTAACAAATCCCTTAGGCGTGAAAATCTGTCCATTAGGCAACCTTACCTTCCGAACCGAGCCTATGAATTGGCAATAGTTACATTTATCACATGCAAAAGTTCCCCTGGTAAGTCCAGATTTTGGATTTTTCCCTGTTATGGCCAATAACTTGCATATAAGCCTTCAAAATGGGCACTTTTGAATTTAAAAGTTCGACTCCCATAGACTTGCATGGTAGAACATTCATTAGGTTTGAATGTTTGACCGCAAACTGAACACGGGGTGTTCTGTCCATCACTAATTATGAGGAACAAAATGGCTCCACTAAAAAGATCCCTGGTCCACATGGAGCCACAGAGCCCCGCCCCCATGCAAGCATGGCATTATGATGCAATGCATCACACTACGTCATGACCCCACACCTGTGGGTGATGTCATGACAGAGATGCCATGAGCACATTTGTGGCCTCTAACAAGGCAGAGGGGGCAGATATATAAGAAGGATTCCAAAAGTCAAACAAGACATTGCCCAACTATTTCCACCATCCTGATACAGAGCATGGGAGACCCTACTGGCAACAACTAAGTAGCCCTACCCATCTCAATGAAAGTAGGAGGGAGGGCTACAAGTGCCCAATATAAGGTCTAACTTGCGGTGCACATCCTCAGAAGATCAGAGAGGAGACATTAGTGTACAGCAAAAAATCCATATTAAACATAAAAACTCCAATTTTATTTTTAAAAAAAACCTGAGTGGTATAATTTGAACAATAAGTTTACAATCCAGGACAATATATTCCAAATATATTCCAATATACAGTATAAAAACATACATAATCATCTTTTACCACGATCACTAGCATGAAGCCAGATAATAGCCTAATGCTCCAAATTTTACATTTACTCAAAAAATTATATGCACACACTGAGCCAAAATAACTACTTGTCACAATATATTAATCCATTTTACCTGAAACAAACCCCTCTAAAAAGGGTTTATAGTTCACTGCCTCATTCAAACCCAGAGGACTAGTAGCCTTAATTCACATTGTAAGAGCACCTTATTCCAATCACCGCCATGTGGGGATTTGAGCACTCTGTCTAGTGCCACAAACTTACCCTGGAAATTTATAATTGTAAGTTGTCGCTATGTGTTTTCCTACTGGGAGAAACAGATTACCCATAATCGCATGATGATAAATAAACTACTCATTCAGTATTCAAATTTATAAAGTGCTTTAGATTGTACAGATCTCTTTTGGGTAATGTCAGTTGCTTGCTTGTGTCCATGTATTGGCAATAGGAGCAGACTCTGAAGGGAAAAGTGCTCATATTTCATCAAGAATCACCCCTATATGCTCATTTGTATTCATTTTGCAAAATTCTGTCTTTTATTGATGTAGCCCGTTTAAATGTTTTTTCTCTTCAATTTTAAAGGTGTCATCGTTAGATCAATTCTATCTAATACAGAGCAATTGGCTGTATGGTGTCTGCAGGATAAACTCTTTAAACCGTTACTCTTGCATATTACGTTGTGTCAAAAATGAATGTCTGCCATTCCTTTTTCATTTTCTGTTCAGCTATATAAAGCTTTTACGTTGATGGTAACAAGCAATGACTCCTCTGGAATGGTGAAACTCTCAACAATTTTCAAGAAGTGAATGATATGTTTCACATCCAAAGACCGACTTAAAACATGTAGTCTTAGCTGTGTATCAATCACTTGTCTAATGTTTTTAGTGAAACTTCACTTCCCTGATATAATTGGTCTGCCAGGTGGAATTATTGGATCTTTATATACTTTTAACAATGTATAAACGTTGGCACCCTGGGAAATTTAGTTCTAATAAATTCCCATGATTCTTTAGCAATTGTCCCCCTATATATCCATCATATATTCATCCACTATCCTATAGAAATCCTGATTCAATTCCTCTACTAATGCCAGCGAAATTGGACAACAAAGTTGCTTGTTTTTCAATATTTTTAGATACATAACTTTACTTTGGCTATTGTCCATCAGCACTATATTCCCATCTTTATTGGACAGCTTGATGGTGATTATTTTCCAACTTTTTCAGTACTAACTTTTCATCTGCAGATTATCCTCTGCCCTTTTTCCGGTGGGAATTGCTTCAATCTCCCTAATCATGTATCTCAGGAAAGCTATCACATTTGAATTCAGGCAAGGGGATGGAAATTTTTAAGACCTCTTCCTGAAGGAGGTGGCAGCATCCCTATCAGCCTTGCTTTCAGCCTCTTCCAGCAGGTTCTCAATATCTATCTAATCAGTTAGGTCAGTGGGGTCATCCAGGAGTGTCACCAAGTCCTTAATATCTTTGAACTCTTTAATATAGTGTTTAGATCAATTTTTTTTGTTTTCTGTGTTGCATGAAAACTTTTAAATAATTAACTTTCTTGCAAACAGTTTCAGGTCTTTAGTAGTTTCAAAACTATCCAATCCTTGTTCTGTGCAAAAGCTTAGACAAATGGTTAATACCGTAGTTTCCTCTGGTCTTAAGGTATATGATGAGAGGTTTATTACATTTAATCAGACTTCTCCACATTCATTTTAACCATGGGGGGCTCAACAACCCTCCCTGTTTTTAGTGCCGTATTTGGATCTAATTGCAGACTCCCCAGAAAATTTGAAACCCGTGTTTTGGAAATCATCCATAGTTGTTTAAGTGTCTCTTGTCTCGTTGGATAATATAGATTGCTTGAAATGGCTAAGTGATTCTGACCATCTACCCTGTGCGTTACCTGACCTTTCAAGAGTGTTATGCCCACTGCCTTGATTATTTCAACCAAATTATTGTGTGTCCAAAGTGTGTTTTTGTGCTGCTCTTGCTCAGATAGCTCTTCACCATTGTAGCATCTTTTGTAGCATTCTTTTCTCTTTCAGTTCATAAATCTCACCTGTGAAGAAGAGGAGGAGGAGCCAAAAAGTGATATAAGTACATAACTATCAACATTATTCAATGTGGTTAAATTAGATTGCTCTTTGTCCAGAGTTGTCATCTGTTTTTTTATGTTCTCCACTTAACAACACCATGACATTTCAAGAATATCACTGTAAATTATTTTCCTATTCCTTTATAAATTCAGCACTGATTTAGTCAAGATTGGGGAATATCTGAATTTTAAAACCAATTGGACTAGTGTTTGCACTTACTGTATATATTTTTCAAAAGACTTTATATGCCAGAATGCAAGAGATGAAAGCTTTGATTTTACCTGTTTCATTTTTTTTAAATCAGATGTTCCCATTTGAGAACCTGGTTTTCACCCATTCTGATTTAATTGCACTAATTATACTAATTGTGTCTCTAACACTGACCTATGTAAGTCCTCTTTTACTTGTTTATATTGCTCTAGGTTGGAGTGGGTGTTTATCCCTCCTAAATGTACATTTTAAATCAGGAGAAGTTTGGGACAGCAATAAGATTGCAAACATGCCTTATATTCTGCAACTACAGGTGAAACTCGAAAAATTAGAATATCGTGCAAAAGTTCATTTATTTCAGTAATGCAACTTAAAAGGTGAAACTAATATATGAGATAGACTCATTACATGCAAAGCAAGATAGTTCAAGCCGTGATTTGTCATAATTGTGATGATTATGACTTAGAGCTCATGAAAACCCCAATGAAATGAACTTTTGCACGATATTCTAATTTTTCGAGTTTCACCTGTATTTGTGACTTTAAAGGCAACACTCTATTATTGCTTACGTTAAAAATAAACAATGTTTTCTTTATTGATACTTCATAAAAACATAGAATTCTTTTTTAAAAGAAAAAGAAAGCATATCCTTGCAACTGAAATTATTTCACATCTTCACAACTTTTTGTAACAGACAACATTTTGTTGCAAACCCCATTCTCAACCCAGTCAGGGCTATGTTCATAAATATTGTGTAGCCTTCTTAGTCTTAGCCCCTGTAGTCTGGTGAACCCAACTTGTTTCACGACTGTATCTTCCTCAAGGGTAAGGATATGCCATTCTGAAATAAAATTCAGTTTATCAAGAGCCAGTACGCAATAGTCCCACAACTATAGAGGAAGCTCAACTTATATATACATATATATTCACATCAACCACATGTTAAAAGTCCAAATGTGTCATCGCTGATTCACCAAGGTACACACAGACACCAGAGAACCAGGATGAAGTGGAACAAATAGAGATACTGTATACAACAATGTATATCAATTGTCTTCAACAGAGGATATGTATAGTATCTCACATTTTTTGTAAATATTTTATTCTAAATTTCTAATATTTTATTCTAACCATTAATGTCTAAACCGCTGGCAACAAAAGTGAGTACACCCCTAAGTGAAAATGTCCAAATTGGGCCCAGTTAGACATTTTCCCTCCTCACTGTCATGTGACTCGTTAGTGTTACAATGTCTCAGGTGTGAATGGGGAGCAGGCATGTTAAATTTGATGTTATCGCTCTCACTCTCTCATACTGGTCACTGGAAGTTCAACGTGGCACCTCATGGCAAAGAACTCTCTGAGGATCTGAAAAATAGAATTGTTGCGCTACATAAAGATGGCCTAGGCTATAAGAAGATTGCCAAGACCCTAAAACTGAGCTGCAGCGTGGTGGCCAAGACCATACAGCGTTTTAACAGGACAGGTTCTATTCAGAACAGGCCTCGCCATAGTTTACCAAAGAAGTTGAGTGCACATGCTCAGCATCATATCCAGAGGTTGTCTTTGGGAAATAGACGTATGAATGCTGCCAGCATTGCTGCAGAGGTTGAAGGGGTGGGGGATCAACCTGTTGGTGCTCAGACCATATGTCGCACACTGCATCAAATTGGTCTGCATGGCTGTCGTCCCAGAAGGAAGCCTCTTCTAAAGATGATGCACAAGAAAACCCGCAAACAGTTTGCTGAAGACAAGCAAACTAAGGACATAGATTACTGGAACCATGTCCTGTGGTCTGATGAGACCAAGATAAACTTATTTGGTTCAGATGGTGTCAAGCGTGTGTGGCGGCAACCAGGTGAGGAGTACAAAGACAAGTGTGTCTTGCCTACAGTCAAGCATGGTGGTGGGAGTGTCATGGTCTGAGGCTGCATAAGTGCTGCTGGCACTGGGGAGCTACAGTTCACTGAGGGAACCATGAATGCCAACATGTACTGTGACATACTGAAGCAGAGCATGATCCCCTCCCTTCAGAGACTGGTCTGCAGGGCAGTACTCTAACATGATAACGACCCCAAACTCACCTCCAAGACGACCACTGCCTTGCTAAAGAAGATGAGGGTAAATGTGATGGACTTGCCAAGCATGTCTCCAGACCTAAACCCTATTGAGCGTCTGTGGGGCATCCTCAAAACGGAAGGTGGAGGAGCGCAAGGTCTCTAACATCCACCAGCTCTGTGTTGTCGTCATGGAGGAGTGGAAGAGGACTCCAGTGGCAACCTGTGAAGCTCGGGTGAACTCCGTACCCAAGAGGGTTAAGACAGCACTGGAAAATAATGGTCGCCACACAAAATATTGACACTTTGGGCCCAATTTGGACATTTTCACTTAGGGGTGTACTCACTTTTGTTGCCAGCAGTTAATACATTAATGACTGTGTGTTGAGTTATTTTGAGGGGGCAGCAAATTTACACTGTTATACAAGTTGTACACTCCCTACTTTACATTGTAGCAAAGTGTAATTTCTTCAGTGTTGTCACATGAAAAGATATAATAAAATATTTAGAAAAATGTGAGCGGTGTACTCACTTCTGTGAGATACTGTATATTGTATGGGTATACATATAGGTACTCATCTTTTCATGTGGTCCCAATCCAGGATCGCAAATGATCATTTGGGGAGTAACTTTATGGTTGCTAAATTAAGGGCTTAACTCTATATTTATTTTATTACACAGGTTCTGAAATCTACTAGGTCCAATTATAGTAATATATACAGTATATAGCCTTCTATTACTGTTGTCCTTCTTACATAAAAGGCAAAACACACAAGGAGGAAAAACTATAACCCATAAGCCACAAGCAATCAGTTCTTAAATTGTACAACTACCGTATATCTAACTTACTCCCAAAATAGTTCTTTTTTTTTCCCCATAACGTTTTATTAGGAACAAGGAAACAGTACAAGTCAAAAGTACAGAATAAAGGGATATCATGTAGATCACAATGATCTTACACTGACCCACTTCGGATATTTCCTTCTCTTTTTTTTTTTAAGCTGGAAATGTACTAAACAGCATATAATGTCCCGTGGTGGGTCAGTATCCCTGCTCCTGGGTCAAAGTGCTCTGTGCGCTCATTCTAAATCAATAGGGGATGCTGGCGGATGCCCTAAGAGGTCATTAAATATCGCCACAACCATTTTAGGAATGTCACTTGGCTCAATGGACTGTGGCAGGCCGCAAATTCTGATATTGTGCCTGCGTCCGCGATTATCCAGATCTTATATATGTCTGTAAAATTTGCGGATGTGATGGGAATGGGAAGGCGTCGTATGCTGTATTTCCAATATGGCATCTGGCTGCTGTCAGCAATTTCCACCCCTTCTGTTCTGGTGCCTAAAGTTTGAAGGTCATCACGGAGGTCAGAGAGGGCTGTAGTGAGGGTAATCTTAATATCTGCAGCCACTGCATGTAAATCTCTTAGGGAGAGAGTATGGTGATCAGACAGATCATGCTGGGGCACTGTGTCAGCTGGAGGGTCTGTGACTGTCCCTGGAGAGCTGGCAGCTGCAGCAGAGACTGAGGAAGAAGGGGGGGGAGAAGGAGAGGGGGATGGCTGAGGCCTCTCTCTCTGCTGGGAGCGGAACAGCTCCTGTATGTGCAGGCTGTTTGTAACCCGTGGGGAGCAGGACCGGTATCCCGGAGTGCTCCGGTCCCCCTTCCCCACCATATACTGCCCTCTGCTCACCCGCTCCTCTGTGCACAGCATGCAAGGATCTCCTACCGGCGGGAACTCTGGAGTTAGGCAGCCATCTCGGGACTCGGCAAGCCATGCCCCCAATAGTTCTTAATCTCTCAATTATACTTACCAAAAGTATATATGCATTTCAAAATTATAACATAGTAGTTTCACACGCTCCTGCACATCCTGCTCCCATGCCACCTTTCTCACCCTTCTCCTCCTCCTAACCGCAGGGGACATCTCCCCGAATCCTGGCCCTCCACCACCTCCCTCACCCACACAACACCCTCCTGCCTCCACGTCCTGCCGCAACCCCCGCAACTTAGTATCCATCCCCCTGCTCCCTAAAATCACCCTCCCGTTTTCATGTGCACTCCTGAATGCCCTGATCGGTGTGCAACAAGCTTACCGCCATCCACGACTTCTTTGTTCCCGCTCCCTCAACCTCCTAGCGATCACGGAAACCTGGATCCAGGCCACTGACTCCACCTCCCCTGCTGCACTCTCCTGCGGAAGTCTCACCTGGACCCACTCACCTAGACCCAACGGTCGTAAAGGTGGTGGGGTTGGTCTGCTCCTGTCACCACAGAGCACCTTCCGAGTCCTCCCAAACCCCTCCTCTCTATCCTTCTCCTCCTTCGAGGCCCACTGCGTCTGACTATTCTCCCCAACCCCCCTGAAGATTGCTGTGATATACCGACCTCCTGGATCCATATCCGGCTTCCTGGATGACTTTTCCTCCTGTGAATTCTTGTACTGTACCGCGCTCCAATATTATCAACCTTTTGTGATTAACCTTTTTTGGTTGTGTGAATTTCTTAATATACCACCTATAATCCAATCATTACTTACTTCTATGGTGCTTAAATATACAATTAACATAAATTAATTTATAAATATGAATTAGAAAATTATATGTGATTATAACAAATATTAATAAAAAATTAATGAAAAATTGGAATGTCAATTCTATGTGAATAAAATAATAAAAAATTTATAAAACATAAAAAAAAAAAAAAAAAAAAAAGAAAAAGGGAAATGTCAATTATTTTCTTTGAATTTGAGATGGTGTTGTTATTCAATTTAGTTAATGTGATAAGTCTGTGTTGGCAGCTTGAACCTCTCCCTCGTCTCCTCTCCTCTCTTTGTGCTTTCTTCACTGGCTGCTTTGTTTATTCCTCCATATACGGAACATGCAGAGAAGGGAAAAGAAACATAGTGTCTTATCCGGGATATAAGTGATTTATTGCTCTTTGATCTCCCACTCACATTGTGTAAATGTAAATAACGCTTTGAATACAATGTAACAAGATCCTGCTTCAGACAGCCTGGCTGATGTGTTTGCTTGCAGTAAATATACTCGCCGTTCCTCTGTGGATGCGTGATAACGTCACCGCCCCTCCCCTACGCGTTACGCTACAGGGACTCGTAGCTTCCTCTGGGGGATGTGGATGTAGGCCACTATTCAGTGCTCCTACTCCTTGACCTCTCTGCAGCCTTCAACACAGTGGACCACCCCCTCCTCCTCAAAAAACTACACTCCCTCGGCCTCAGAGATTCTGCTCTCTCCTGGCTCTCATCCTACCTGTCACAACGCTCTTTCAGCGTTACCTATAATGCTACCACCTCCCCCTCACTCCCCCTCTCTGTTGGGGTCCCTCAAGGCTCCGTCCTCGGGCCCCTTCTCTTCTCCATCTACACCTCCTCCCTTGGCCAACTCATATCCTCTCACGGCTTCAACTACCACCTATATGCCGACGACACACAAATCTATCTCTCAACCCCCCACCTCACACCCTCAGTCTCTGCCCAAATCACACACCTACTGAGCGACATATCAGACTGGATGTCGCTCCACTTCCTAAACCACTAAACAGCTCATCCACTCCCTCATCATATCACGACTCGATTACTGCAACTCCCTCCTTACTGGCCTGCCTCGCCGCTGGCTATCCCCGCTTCAGTCGATCCTGAATACGGCTGCCAGACTCATTCACCTTTCCAACCGCTCCGTTTACGCCATCCCCCTCTGCCAATCCCTCCACTGGCTTCCGATTGTGCAACGGATCAAATTCAAATCCTAACACTGACGTACAAACCTGTCCACCATACTGCCTCAAACTACATCACCGACCTAATATCCAAGTAGCACCCAACACGCACACTCCGCTCCTCACAAGACCTCCTTCTCTCTAGTTCCCTGGTCTCCTCCTCCCATGCCCACCTCCAGGACTTCTCCAGGGTGTCACCCATCCTCTGGAACTCCCTGCCCCAACCCATCAGATTATCACCTACTCTTCTCTCCTTTAGGCACACCCAGAAAACCCACCTCTTCAGGGAAGCCTACCCCACCCCCTGCTAACTTGCCGACCTCCTCCACTCTTCCTACCACTCCATCCCCCACAGCTTTCTCCTCCTGTGCCACCATCCCCTCCCTCCTAGATTGTAAGCTCGAAAGAGCAGGGCCCTCAATCCCCTCATGTTTTGCATTGTATTGTATTGTTATTGTTCTGTCCCCCATTGTAATGTACAGTGCTGAGCGAACTATTGGCGCTTTATAAATATTGTATAATAATAATAATAACATAAATTTCACATAGCAACCCCACATGCCCACAACCAGCCTGGTCTTTCATGATTATTAACCTATCATTTCCAAATGCATGGTTGTCCATAATGTGGATGCCCATAACCTTATATTGTATATCACTCTTAAGAAAGATCCCAGCTCAACACAAGGCGGTAATTCTTTAATTAAATTAAATTTGGCTGTAAATTAATAAATTACCAAGTTATGACTAAAACCATTGCAACCTCCAATTTTAGGAGGAACAACATCTTTAAATTTAAAATCCCCTTTTCAATGGGATCCTGTAGATATTGAAAAGAAAAAAAGCCTTCACTAGATATTATACATATTTTGGTATTCCTCTGTACATGAACAATATTCAAAAGTTGAATTTTTGTGTACTTTTGTTTGATTCTTGACATGTTATTTGCTCAGTTCTTCTCTTCATCTTGGCCAGATCATAACCCTGTTAACATTTAACAGGTTTGGGTCAAAAGTCAAGAAAAACCATACTGAGCAATGAAGTGTTATACTAGTTATATACTAACTTATATACTAATTCATATTAAAGATTTTTTTTTCATATAAACCTGGGCATGTCTCCATTATTAAAGACCACATCATCCAGTTAGCGTCTAAATTTAAAAAATTCAAAAACTCCCTAATGAAAACCAAATTTATAGAATTTCATACTCTATTAACAGAACATAAAAACCATGGATTGAACAAACTCACGCAAACTTAAATATACACCTCAAAACTCAAGTGGGAATCCATTGTGAAAGGCTGATATCTTCTTTTAGTGCCCATGCACATATATGCGGATTGGATGAGGTTTGAACCGCATCCAATCTGCATGACATGTGAAATAACATTGCTTCCTATGGTCCTGGTTCAGATACAGTATCTCACAGAAGTGAGTACACCCCTCACATTTTTGCAAATATTTTATTATAACTTTTCATGTGACAACGCTGAAGAAATTACACTTTGCTACAATGGAAAGTAGTGAGTGTACAGCTTGTATAACAGTGTAAATCTAAACCTGATACAGCAAGATGGTGACTGGAGCGGCAGCTTAACTAGGAGCTCCGTCGCCCCATTGTTCATCCGCTGCCATCCAGGCGCAGCGGACTCTAGGGGCATCGGAGACCCTGAGGCCCCTGATGAACACCTAGGGAGGGGTACTGGGCAATTTTGGCCCCCCTCCAGAGCTCCAGGATTTTGGGGCCTACCGCGGCCTATGAAGCCACAGACTTTCCTGAAATCGCGGCCAGAACGGGAAGCCGCCGCTCCGCCCCCCGGCCCCCTGCTGTCGGACCCACTGCTAGGGCGGTATGTATGTGGCTCACTGGCCCTCTCCATCGGCTTCAGGGGCCACATTAGGCTGAGACACCTATAATTAAGGCCTGGAGCCCCACCAGGCTCAGGCAGCTGTGGCCCCCGACAGGGCTCCGCACAGCATCACCGACACTTGAACGAGCCCCTCCGGGGCAGCGGACCTCCCAGCCTGGTGCGGCCGCATCACCTGGGGACATCACTCCTCATAGCCCGAGGCTCAGGAGCTCCAGGTCACCACCCAGGCAGCAGAGAAATCCAGCAGGGCACCGGAGGCTCTCTACAGCGTCCACTGCATCCGGGTAAGACATCTCCATCTCCATCCATCTCCATCCCTGCATCCGGGTAAGCCATCTCCATCTCTATCCACCTCCACTCTGGCAGTCTTCCCAGTGGACATCCACGGTCGTGTCACCTGGGGTCACCCGCAGCCTGGTGCGGCCACATAGCCCAAGGCTCAGGCACCCCGGCTCTAAATCCCCACCGATCTGGGCAGCTGCGTGCCACTGACAGGCATCAAAGCTCTCCCCGAGGCCCCACTGTGCGGTCCATACCAGGAGGGGGGGATCGGAGTGGGTCTGTCCCCCCTCAACCCACGGTAGATGACTTCGGCCTAGTGAGGATTACTGCGGCCTACAGTGACACAGCCTGGACCTCAGTGATACAGCCTGGAATTTTACCAACAAGGCCTCATTTGAGTCAACTCATCTGATCCCATAACAGAGGCCAGGCCAGCATATGGTTCCCCTGCTCCCCTCGCACACAAATTCTACAGCTGACATCCATCCCTCACCTCCTCAAGTCAAATCTCATTTTACAAACTGGAACTTCCATCTGGATCTTGAATCCTGCCTAGTAACTTGTACACCAAGTTAGCCACTAGACTCCAATCAAAACTCCACAAAAGTACAAACGTCCTCTCTCAAGAAATAGCCATGCTGCACTCCAGAACTGACCACTCAGATACCAATCACGCTGAACTCAGCCCAGCTTGAACCAAAGGAGAAGATCTCTAGCTGCATGAAGATACAACAACAAGAAACTCTACTGCATGCTAGACAAACTTCAATCAAACGCCCCTGGAAAACATCTCTCCATATCTGATTCCCACTCCATGCACCTTTAAATGCCGCCTCTACTCCGCCTTTTCATATTCCTTTCTTGCGTTCCCAAAACCTAATTTCTTTGTCCCTCTGCTCCACCCAAAAACTTGTACATCTCACCCTCACTGCTTCCATTTCCCTACTACTGCTCCAGTCACCTCCTGCTGATACTTCAGTTTTCTGCTGACCCTACCACCAGGACTGGAAGGCATGCGTGCTCGTGTACATCCCGCTCACATGCCACCTTCCTCAACCTTCTTCTTCTCCTAACCTCTGGTGATATCTCCCAGAACCCTGGTCCTCCACTACTTCGCCCACACACAAGACATCCTCTTTCTTCCGGGAATTGCCGCAATCCCCTCAATCTAATATCTGTCCCCTTGCTCCCCAAAACCACCCTCCCATTTTCATGTGCACTCTGGAACGCCCGCTTGGTCTGCAAAAAGCTCACCTCTATCCATGACCTCTTTGTCTCCCACTCCCTTAACCTTCTAGCAGTAACCGAAACCTGGCTCCAAGCAGCAGATTCTGTCTCCCCCGCAGCACTCTCCTATAGAGGCCTCATCTGGACCCACTCACCCAGACCCAGTGGTCGGAAAGGAGGTGGGGTTGGTTTACTTCTGTTACCACTGAGCACCTTTCAAGTCCCCCCTAACCCTCCCTCTCTATCCTTCTGTTCTTTCGAGACCCACTGCATCCGGCTGTTCTCTCCGATCTCTCTGAGGATTGCAGTGATCTATCAGCCTCCTGGACCCGTGTCCCGCTTTCTTGATGACTTTGCCACCTGGCTACCCTACTTTCTTTCCTCTGAGCTACCCATTATCATTCTTGGAGATGGAGACTTCAACATCCCTATTAACGTCGATAACTCGGCTACATCCCAACCAATGTAACGGAACCGGACCCAGACCGCACTTGGGTATTTCCGTTAGACTCTCGCTTCCCTGTCTGAACACCATCCACAGACCCCCACCACTGATCACGCAGGAAATAGACAGCACCAGACTCTTCTTAAAACAGGAAGTCAACTAGCACAATGTATACAGTCCTCCACTCACTCCAACGGGAATAATTTAGACCTTGTCTTCTCTCATCATTGTACTCCCTACAACCTCACAAACACCCCCTTTCCCCTGTCTGACCACAATCTCATCACCTTCACAGTCGCCTCATCCTCTAACACCTATCCCACCAAACAGCAAACAATTACCAGCAGAAATCTCTGAAACTTGAACCCTGCTCCCTTCCACTCTGCAACTGACCAACTCTTTGAAAGTATCAATCCCCTGTCCTGCCCTGACCTGGCCACTGCTGTCTACAACAATTCGCTTCCATCCGCTCTGGACTCGCTTGCCCCCCTAACAACACGAAGCATCAGGCCCCGACCGCTACAACCTTGGCAGACTGACCACACCAGAAATCTCAAACAACACAGTCGTGTGCTGGAGCAATTATGGCGCAAAACCAAATACCACCAATTGTTCACCCAATATAAATCTGCTTCTTAACATACACTTCCTCCCTTCACGCTGCTAAACAAGCCTACTTTGTCACTCTCATTAATACCTTCTCTTCCAGTCCTCGTCTGCTCTTTTCTACTTTTAACTCTCTACTTTCTTCGCCTCCACTGCCACCTAGTACCTAACTTACTGCCCACGAGATTGCAAACCACTTCAAAAACAAAATTGACGCAATTCGTAGGGACATCGCCACTACACAGACATCACCCCACTTAGCATTCCTCATACTAAACCTCCCTCAACACTTTCCTCTTTTGACCCCATTACTACTGATGAGGTCACTAAGGTTTTCCCAGAAGCCCACCTCACCACCTGCCCCCTGGACCCTGTCCCCTCACAACTCCTTCGGTCACCCTCCTCTTCCATCCTATGCTCCCTCACTCACATCTTCAATCTTTCCCTCTCTACCGGTGCCTTCCCCTCCCCTCTAAAGCATGCGCACATCACTCCCATACTTAAAAAACCCTCCCTGGACCCCACCAACCCGAACAACCTAAGACCCATCTCCCTGTTGCCATTTACCTCCAAACTCCTAGAACGCTTAGTCTACAATCGTCTGAGCTCTCACCTCACCGAAAACAACCTTTTCGACCCTTTACAGTCTGGCTTTCACCCTCTACACTCCACTGAAACTGCCCTACTAAAACTCTCTAATGATCTTGTAACTGCTAAAACCAACGGCCACTATTCAATACTCCTACTACTCGACCTCTCTGCGGCTTTTGATACGGTTGACCATCCCCTCCTCCTCAAAAAACTACATTCTCTTGGCCTCAGAGACTCCACTCTCTCCTGGTTCTCCTCCTATCTATTGCAGTGCTCCTACAGCGTTACCTATAAAGCGGCCACCTTCTCTTCACTTCCTCTCTCTGTAGGGGTCCCTCAAGGTTCTGTCCTTGAATCCCTTCTCTTCTTCATCTACACCTCCTCCCTTGGTCAATTGATAAACTCTCACGGCTTCAATTACCATCTCTATGCCGATGACACGCAAATCTATCTGTCTACCTCTCACCTCACCACTTCAGTCTGCACTCGCATCACTAGCCTACTAAGTGACATATCGGCTTGGATGTCACTCCACTTCCTCAAACTCAATCTTTCCAAAACTGAGCTCTTAGTATTCCCCCCAGCCCGTGCCACCTTCACTGACTTCACCATCAAGATTGATAACACAATCATCAATCCCTCCCCTCATGCCAGGGTACTAGGTGTAATCCTAGACTCCCATCTGTCCTTACAGCCCCAGATCTAATCGCTGACAAAGTCATCTAGACTTCACCTATGCAAAATCTCCAAGATACGACCGTTCCTAACCCCGGAAACCACTAAGCAACTTATTCACTCCTTTGTCATATCACGCCTCAACTATTGTAACTTCCTCCTCATTGGCCTACCTCAACGCAGGCTATCCCCACTTCAGTCTATCATGGATGCTGCTGCCAGACTCATCCACCGTTCATAACACTGCCCCAAATTACATAACCAATCTTATCTCTAAATATCACCCAATCTGTACTCTACGCTCCTCGCAAGACCTCCTACTCTCTAGCTCCGTTGTCTCCTCCTCCCATGCTCATCTCAAGGACTTCTCCAGGGCTTCCCCCATCCTCTGGAACTCCCTACCCCAATCTATTAGACTATCGCCTACTCTGCTGACTTTTAGGCGATCACTGAAAACGTATCTCTTCAGGGAAGCCTATCCCGCCCTCTGCTAATACTGGAATCCTCTACTCTTCCAACCACTCCATCCCCCATAGTTATTACCTATTGTACCATTAACCCCTCCCTCCTAGATTGTAAGCTCCAAGGAGCAGGGCCCTCAAATCCCTCTTGTATTGAACTGTATTTTTACTGTATTGTCTCCCACTATAATGTAAAGCGCTGAGCAAACTGTTGGCGCTATATAAATCCTGTATAATAATAATAATTTGCTGTCCACTCAAAATAACTCAACACACAGACATTAATGTATTAACTGCTGGCAACAAAAGTGAGTACACCCCTAAGTGAAAATGTCCAAATTGGGCCCAGATAGCCATTTTACCTCCCCGATGTCATTTGACTCGTTAGTGTTACAAGGTCTCAGGTGTGAATGGGGAGCAGGTGTGTTAAATTTGCTGTTATCGCTCTCACTTTCTCATACTGGTCACTGGAAGTTCAACATGGCACCTCATAGCAAAGAACTCTCTGACGATCTGAAAAAATAATTTTTGCTCTACATAAAGATGGCCTAGGCTCAGGGGCGGACTGAAAACTCATGGGGCCCCCAGGCAATAGGGGATCATGGGGCCCCTGTGTCCTCACCCACACTCAAACCACACCCAAAAAGCCTATGAAAAAGCCTATGAAAGGTTCCAGGGGCATCTGATGGGGCCCCCTACTGACCCCAGGCCCTCGGGCAGTGCCCAAGCGCCCAAATGGTCAGTCCGCCCCTGCCTAGGCTATAAGAAGATTGCCAAGACCCTGAAACTCAGCTGCAGCACGGTAGCCAAGACCATACAGCGGTTTAACAGGACAGGTTCCACTCAGAAAAGGCCTCACCATGGTTGACCAAAAAAGTTGAGTGCACGTGCTCAGACTCTTTGGGAAATAGACGTATGAGTGCTGCCAGCAGTGTTGCAGAGGTTGAAGGGGTGGGGGGTCAGCCTGTCAATGCTCAGACCATATGCCGCACACTGCATCAAATTGGTTTGCATGGCTGTAGTCCCAGAAGGAAGCCTCTTCTAAAGGTGATGCACAAGAAAGCCTGCAAACAGTTTGCTGAAGACAAGCAGCCTAAGGACATGGATTACTGAAACTATGTCCTGTGGTCTGATGAGACCAAGATAAACGTATTGGGTTCAGATGGTGTCAAACGTGTGTGATGTCAACCAAGTGAGGAGTACAAAGACAATTGTGTCTTGCCTACAGTCAAGCATGGTGGTGGGAGTGTCATGGTCTGAGGCTGCATAAGTGCTGCTGGCACTGGGGAGCTACAGTTCATTGAGGGAACCATGCATGCCAACATGTACTGTGGCA
Organism: Staurois parvus; assembly: GCF_062004578.1. Taxonomy (NCBI): domain Eukaryota; kingdom Metazoa; phylum Chordata; class Amphibia; order Anura; family Ranidae; genus Staurois; species Staurois parvus. The sequence continues at coordinate 2,793,718 of NW_028317855.1, forward strand.
TACTGAAGCAGAGCATGATCCCCTCCCTTCAGAGACTGGGCTATAGGGCAGTATTCCAACATGATATCAACCCCAAACACACCTCCAAGACGACCACTGCCTTGCTAAAGAAGCTGAGGGTAAAGTTGATGGACTGGCAAAGCATGTCTCCAGACCTAAACCCTATTGAGCATCTGTGGGGCATCCTCAAAACAAAAGGTGGAGGAGTGCAAGGTCTCTAACATCCACCAGTTCTGTGATGTCGTCATGGAAGAGTGGAAGAGGACTCCAGTGGCGACCTGTGAAGTTCTGGTGAACTCCGTGTTCAAGAGGCCCAAGGAAAATAATGGTGACCACACAAAATATTGACACTTTGGGCCTAGTTTGGACATTTTAACTTAGGGGTGTACTCACTTTTGTTGCCAGCAATTTAGACATTAATGGCTGTGTGTTGATTTATTTTGAGGGAACAGCAAATTTACACTGTTATGCAAGCTGTACATTCACTTCTTTACATTGTAGCACAATGTCATTTTTTCAGTGTTGTCACATGAAAAGATATAATAAAATATTTACAAAAATGTGAGGGGTGTACTCACTTCCGTGAGATACTGTATGTCAATTGCACTGCCAGTGCAGCTTTAGTGCGGATTCAGTGTGGTTTAAAAGAGTCCTGTATGATTTCTGAACAGTGAGGTTCAGTTCAGGTTCGGATTACAGGCTTTTGACTTCTTTGGGAACCGTTTCTAAACCTGACAGGTGTGAACAGGATAAAATCCTGAGCTGATCCTGAACCTGATGTAAATCTGACGTGAACCGGTGAACAGCTACTGTAGCAGTTAGCTGTTTCAATCTGCACCGCACATTTGTGAATTAGCACTTACTCAGCGGGATAAATTGCAGCTGGGCACATTAATGTCTTGTAACCATAACCCCAGATCAACTGCTTTTCCAAATATTAGACTAAAACCCTCTACAAGGATTTTTTTTTTTTCGCTACATTATATAAACAGTCCACACGCCTGATCAAAGACAGACTAATAAGTTTTTTCATTTCATCAACTTTCCTAACATATGTTGATCGCATGTGAAATTGATGAGACAGGAGTTCTCGACTGCTGAAATTTTAGCTGTGGTAAAACTTTAAACAATGTGAAAGGCCCTGCCAATTTTCTAATGATTATTATTAAAAAAAATCCAAAGAACACTTAACCCAGCTTTTGAATTTAATATCTGTGGCCATTCATTAATCGGAATAATTCTGTCGATATTAATGGGATGTCCAAACCAGGTAACGAAATGTTGGATGAAGCTGACTTTAGACAAAAATCACTCATAAACAGTTATTTTAAAGGTTTGAAAAAAATCCTGGCACTGCATATGAACTCTTTTTTTGAAAATGATATCCATAAAAACCAAGCTAGTTTTGCCAGAAGTTGACAAGTGCCAGACCAAGCAAAATAAGCGATTGACTTCATTTCTGTGGTACTATGTAATTGGGACTCAAATCCTAAGTGGAAATATCTCTTGGCTATCCTTCAATCTTATGGGTTTGGTTCCCATTTTTTACAAGTTCTCAAGATATTATATGATACCCCTACTACCCAAGTCTTTCTTAAAGGTTTCAAAACAGATCCAGTTAATATTTCCAAAGGCACATTGTCTCCATTATTTTTTATACATTAGCTACTAAACCATCACAGTGGCTATCCACCACCCCTATAGTAAATTAACCCCAGTGAATGGTGAATCATACTGGCAGAATGAACAAACAAGGATTCCCTCTTTCTCCTCATCCCCTCTATTTCTGGCACCCCATCTCCCTCCCCAATATAGTACCAGCATGAAAAAATGCCTCACTATGATCATTTTATTGTTTTAAAGGGGAGAATAAGAATTTTCTGAGCCTACTCCCTCTTCATTATATGGTGCAATGAGGCATTTAATAAAAAATTTTTAAAGATGTTTTTCAAAATTTCAACAATTCACAGAAGATTGCAAACTTCATACATGATAGTTTGTAAACTTCACTGTGAATAGGCATAAGTAAAATATTCTTACCTATTGTAAGAATTTCTGTAAAATTTTTGGAAACTTCAGTTTAAGCAAAGAGGAAGGTGAAATTAAGGTGGTTTTGGTGTTTTCCAGTGTGCTTTAAATTACTTCTGAAGGTTACAGAAGTACCTTTAAACTATCCTCATTTAGTTTGGTAGCATTTTAAGGGGAAACTATAATCACATTTGGCCAATTTTCTTTAATTTCCCTAATTTTATCCATTCCTAAACTGATTTTTTTTTATATGACACTTTGTTTTACAGAAAGGTATATGTTGTGCTTTATATTTTGATTTTGTGTAGTGGTAATAATTAACGTAATAGTGATCAGGAATATGAATTATCGATTATTAATAAAATTGGCTGTGCCTGACTTCCGTATATAATTATGACACAGTGCCTTCAGCCTTTATGGCAAAATAACTTAATGAATAATATTAAATAATTCAGACACCTTGATAAAATATACCACCACAAAAGAACTCTCCTGAGTCATTTTACCAATGTGATTTCTTACCACCAATGTGATTTTTTTACCAGATATACAAATATCTCCAAATTTGATTAATAAATAAAGATAATTAATTTATATACAAGAATATATATATATATATATATATATATATATCTCAAATGTACACAATAAAAGCATATAACCAAGGTTAACCTAATTATTTTCAATGCAGTTGCCCCAACTTTCGCAGCCAAAGGAAGGGAGGTGACTACTTCTAATATAAATGACAAAAGTGAAACTGAATTGAAATGCGTCCTTGAAGATGACAGCTTGCAGAATATCAATACAGGAAACCCCCCCCAAAAAAACTCTAGTTTCTACCTTCAATAACAACGCTCAATGACAGATTAGCACCCAATCTCACTATACACAATTCATTTGTTTTCGATGTTCCTTTATTTGGCCACTAGAGGCAGTCACATTTCATGAATGATGATCTGACTTCTCTATAAGGGTCAACTTATGTGAAATTTAATTTATGCCGCATTAAAGAAATATATGTCATATCAACATTGTCTTAACATACATCTTCCTTGACTAAATACCTGGTGCATTGGTTTTAACACTGGGAAACTTCCTTATTAACTGGGAATTGGACTTTTGTGGTTATCAATCATTATGAATCTGTCTAAAAAAAGAATTTTCCCATAATTCATTATGGCACTTTATGAGATGATGCAGATGCTCTATTTCAGTCCATCATGCAATATACCTCATGTCCTTTTGCAATCTGGTATGCGGAAATGTTTTATTAGCAAACCATTTAATTTTAATATGGTTCAAAGTGTCAACCCCAGAATCACCATCCATATAGTGTAAGTTATTAGAAACTGATTGATAATGTATTGATATCATAATTGAGAAATTGATGATGAGATTGTGTCCTTGGAACATAACAAGCAAAAAAAAAAGGAATTTGATATAGAATTATGATCTTTTTACACCATCATGAATCTGTCCAGAACATGAATTCTCTGAGTTTCATCTATTGGCTAACTGGTTCTTTCACTTGTATTGACTTAGTTCAAACTTTGAATAATCATTGGGCTATGTTGTAGAATTGTGTCTTTCCTAATCATGCTGAGGGAACCATTGTCTTTGTGTATGGTTGCCAAAAACTTTTGTTCCGTCTAACAATCCTGAGATTTAAATCAAATGTTTAGGACTTGGTCAACAGAGTATTTGGTTAGAATAATTTCCCAAGGTTGCTCATTGTTTTTACGTGGCCATTTGTTTGGTCAGAAGATTTTAGTGTTTTCTGCTTAGATGACTATTCAGGGGACTACTATGTCTCAGGAAAAACACTTGTGCTTTTGAATGTCTCACTGGGTGTATATGTTTATACAACTTATGTATTTTTAGATATCAAAACCATGACATATAATTCAGGGTGCACCCAGGATTCAAATATTGCCAGGCTTCTGTCTTACCGCAGAAGCTGTTTGCCTTTGGGCTCTTTTTCTCTTACAGAAACTTTGTACAGGACCTTCCATGGAAGGGGGATGAGTCAATGTTTTGACTAATATGCAAAATACATACAACACCATATCCTATTCTGTATGCAAGAATAATTATAGTGTTCTTTTCAGAATCAAAATAATCTATACAACTGAAGTTACATTTCTTAGGTTATATATACTCACCAGCCACGTTATTAGGTACACCTTGCTAGTACTGGGTTGGACCCCCTTTTACCTTCAGAACTGCCTTAATTTTTAGTGGCATAGATTTAACAAGGTGTTGGAAACATTCTTCTGATCTTTTGGTCTATATTAAAATAACATCACGCAGTTGCTGCAAATTTGTACATCCATGAAATGATAATACAAGGCAGCATGGATCCATGCTTTAATGTTGATTACACCAAATTCTGACCCTACCATCTGAATGTTGCTGCTGAAATTGAGACTCATCAGCCCAAAGTTTTTACAATATTCAATTGTCTAGTTTAGTGAGCCTGTGTGAATTGTAGCCTCTGTTTCCTTTTCTTAGCGGAGAGGAGTGGCACCCAGTGTGGTCTTCTGCTGCTGTAGCCCATCTGCTTCAATGTTCAATGTGTTTTGCATTCAGAGATGGTATTCTGCATACCTTGGTTGTAATGAGTGGTTATTTGAGTTACTGTTGCCTTTCTATCATCTTGAACCAATCTGCCCATTCTCCTCTGTCCTCTAATAGCAACAAGGCATTTTCATCCTTACAACTGCCACTCACTGGATATTTATTCTTTTATTGGACCATTCTCTGTAAACCCTAGAGATGATTGTACGTGAAAATCTCAGTAGATCAGCAGTTTTTTTAAATACTCCGACCAGCCGTCTGGCACCAACAACCATGCCACATTCAAAGTCACTCAAATCACCTTTTTTCCCCATTCTGATGCTTGGTTTGAACTTCAGCAAGTTGCTTTCACCATGTCTAGATGCCTAAATGCATTGAGTTGCTTTCATGTGATTGGCTAATTAGCAATTTGTGTTACCAAACAATTTAACATGTGTAGCTAATAAAGTGGCTGGTAAGTGTATCTATCTAGAAAGTTTCAACATCAGTTTCGGTTATCAAGGAAAGCAAGCTTTCTGCCCCTTTCATTGGTTAGAGTCATGGACACTGCACCTTTGAGCTTTACAAGACTTTTATTAATTGTGATGATATGTTTGCAAGCATTCTTTAACTAGCCTATCCTTAACTATCACTTCTAATTGTGCAGCAGTGATATGGCAAATATACCAGGGTTTGGTTCAAATGCTGAATCCAAACCCTACTGAAGTGAATAAGTAAAGGCCATTTTCTAGGCTAATAGTCAAGGGATTGTAAAACAAAGGACATAGGGGCTTAGTACTGACCTGTGGATACCAAAGGATTTTTTAAAATTCTATTTGGACTTCAATTATTTGGGCTTTGCGATATTATTTTGTACATAATTCTGCAGTTGGTTTTTAGGTCTCTCATTTTATTTGGCTTCAACAAAATGACAGCCAGCAAGTTGTCTATGTAATACATTCCTACACATATTTAGGGATGAGCTGATGTCTGGGTCTGAACCCAGGATCAGACCAAATCATGGCTTTTTAGATGTTCATACAAACTCCTGAACCTCTGTCCACCTCTGTTTGCCAGGAGCTGGAAATCATACAGGTATATAGAAGTGGCATGTCTATTACTTCTATATATGAAGGTTTCCTACTGTCACTGGTTCCTAAGGAAGCCATAGGTGCTTGCACTTGCCATGTCCCTAGGGACTACTGTGTTAGGATGCTAGCAGTAGCGCACATGTGCCAGCTCACAAACAAGGAAATCTTGCCAGTAAATGGCGTGGGCTCACATGTTGGTGCATCTGCGTACATGTTGCACATGCATCAGCACACATGTATATTTGCACTGGTGAATGCCCAAGCATGACCAATCTCAGGACTGGTGCCAATTACACTATCGCAAGGAAAACCTATTGACTGACAATCTCTGTGTACTCTTCAGCTACCCCCTGATCTTTGCTCTTCTGTTTCTGTGTTTCCTTATTACTCATTGCTGACACGGCTTACTTCTGACCACACGCTGCTGAACCACTGATCTTGACCTTGGCTTGTCATTGCCCATGCTCTAATGAATTCCTGATCCTGACCTGAGCTTGTTGTTGACCACACTTCCACCTGCTCTCTTGTGCACGACCCTGGCCTGGCTACTAACTTCATTCCTGCTGTGTACCCATTTTAACCTCAGCTTGTCCCCTGACAATGTCTCTGATCCTAATGGCTACCTGCACTTGCCCATGGTAGGAATCCTATACAGTCTCCATAATACTGCATCCAAGGTCCACCACAAAGGTGCCGTCCTGCACGACTGCAGGCTTTAAGACTGCTGATCACGGTTCCCCCTGGTTTATATCCAACACTGCTGGCTACAGTCCTGACACTGTTCCTCCCCATTACCTGGTTCACCAGCACCCATGCTACTTTGTATCTTGTACTTCTGTCTCCATTTTAAGGGGTGCTTGGACCAGATCCACAAAGGGAGCCCTCTTGTCACTTTGGCCTCCAAGCAAGGTATGTGACAGAATAATCCAGCCATGTTCTAGGCCAAAAGAGGAGCTTTCCCATTGGAGACTTTGTGCTAACAAATTGTGGCCCTTACTAGAGGGCAAGATCCAGAACTTGTCTGCTTCCACCAATTCTTCAGCTCCAGGCCCATCAAAGGTTTCACCAACACAAGGTTATACCTCAAGAAATTCTCTATAGCAACTACTACCGTGGTGATACCACCACTGGAACTCAGGTGCCAACACCTGAATATTTTCTGCTGATCGGAGGAAATTCAGGGCATTTAAAAACACTTGTCAATTGTAATTTGCCCTAAAACCTCAAATGTTTGTCAGCTTTCAAATGTAAATTTGAAAAGCAGTCCATCCAGTCCCTGGGACTGGTGATCTCCACAAAAGTTATTGCCATGGACCCTTAAAGGTATCCACTATTCTTGAATTGTCAGCACTCAAGAACAAGAAGGGAGTTCAGAGATGTGCCAAAACCTGAAAAATTTTCTGCTGATCGGAGGAAATTCAGGGCATTTAAAAACACTTGTCAACTGTGCTTTGTCCTGAAACCTCAAACTTTTGTCACTTGAGTCATTAAACGTAGGCTTCGTCATATGCCCATTAACCAATGAACCCTAGTCCTGGGCACATCACCTCATGAAGCAAAGTAACACTGTCATTAACTCAGTAACTTGATTTTTAAGTCAATGGCACAAACTATACAATGCATTGGGGGAATGCACAGCTACTGTGGAATCCACCGTGCACGGTCTTCAACCGTGAAATACCAGTATTGTTTGCGTCTATCAGAGACTCTTAATGATAAGCTTGCCCAGCTTGAGCTACCTAACACTGGAGGGGGATGAGTGGGAAAACAGCTTTTCAGACCCACTTTGGCCATTTCTAATACCTGGTGATCAGGGGCGGACTGACCATTTGGAAACTCGAGGGCCCGGGGTCAGTAGGGGGCCCCATGAGATGCCCCTGGTACCTTTTTCATAGGCTTTTTTGAGTTTGGGCAAGGGCACAGGGGCCCCAAGATCCCCTATTGCCCGGGGGCCCCATGAGTTGTCAGTCCGCCCCTGCTGGTGATGCTTTTTTGTCTGTGTCTGTGACACATGTCAACATTTTGTGAATGACATCTTCCAAGAATACTTAGACCTCTTCATATACCTTGATGATATCCTGATCTTCTCCCCCTCTGTTCTCATGTGTACACCGTTCTCATGAGAAGAAAGCCCTAGCTACTTTGAGGAAAAACAGATTTTAATTGCAGAAAATGTAAATTTGAAAAGCAAGCAGTCCATCCAGTCCCTAGGACTGGTAATTTTCACAAAAGGAATTGCCATGGACCCTCAAACGGTATCCACCATTCTCGAACGGTATCCACCATTCTCGAACGGCCAGCACTCAAGGACAAGAAGGGAGTTCAGAGATTTTTGGGGTTTGCCAACGTTTACCACAGATTCATAACAGGTTTTTCTACCCGTTATTGCCCCAATTACCCAACATACCCACCAACACACACAGTACCATTGATCAATGAAAGCTCAGTCTTCCTTTGATAAATTGAAGGCACTCTTCACCTCAGCCCCAGTTCTGCAATACCCTGACCCAGCCCTGCCTTATGTGCTTGAGGTTGATGTTTCAGAAACAGCAACAGAGGCCATTATTGTCATACCGTCAGGGCCCAAATGCCATACTGCATCCTGCGGCCTTCTTCTCCTGAAAGCTGAGCCAATCTGAAAAGAAATGTGCTGTGGGTGATAAGGAGCTTCTGACAATCAAACCGGCACTTGAAGAGTGGGGATACCTACTGGAAGGCACAGCACACCCTGTTCTAATTTTCGCAGACCACAAGAACCTTGAGTACCTCAGGTCTGCTAAACATCTGAGGCCTCATCAGGCCAGATGAGCTTTGTTTTTTTCAAGATAGTCTTATCATATTATGTATTGCCCAAGAACGGAAAGGTAAATGCTCTATCCCGCATTTTCCCAGGTACTGAATATTTTTTTTGGACAACATCCTGTCATCTTAGAATTTTTTTGTTGATATAGGCTGATCTGATGTCGTCTCTCCAACAAGCCTCTACACTCTGACCAGAACCTGAGAACACCACTTGACAGAAATGAGAAGGATGTCGGTGATACAATAACAAAATCTTTGTTTTTTAGGAATTTTAGGCATGCTTGCACAAAACATTTCATGTATTAGTAGGTCATTTCGGAATGTGTAAGCCATTGAAACTGATCCAATGTTCCTGCAGGCGGCCAAGATTGTAGGGACTATGTAAGATAGTGTACAAATTGCCTTTGCAACAAGAGTGACTGATCTAAGTAATGTCTGTTATGGCCCCTACCTATTCCCAATGTCCCTGGGAAATTGTCTGTATGAACTTTATTGTGGACCTCCCTCCTTCTGAAGGTTTTAACTCTATTCTTGTGATTAGGTATATTTTGTCCAAAATGGCCCACTTTGTTTCCATGATCAGCACTCCTACAGCTTTAGAGAAATGTATGCCTTCATTAAAGACGTTGTATGGTTACATGGAATACCTAGAAACATTGCGTCATATAGGGGAGTATATATTCCAAATTCTGGAAATCTCTTTGTATGGCTTTTTAGTTTCCCCCTAAAAAAATACATACCAGACCCTTACTCTTGATGAGGGTCTGGTATGGATTTCAAGAGGGTCCCCACACAAAGCACCTTGGGCCCCACCGGGCTCCACTCGACAGTGACTCAGGTAGATGGGGGGGTTCAGGTGTGTACCGATCACTCAGCGGGCATGGGAGCTCCTAGCACATACTGCTGTGGAGCACCATGCTCACCCCCCCTCCCCCGGGAATGATGTCTGACCTATGTAAAACTCCCAATTCTGATGTACCTTTTGTGCTGGGTTGGCTGAGTTGCTGTTGTTCCCAGTTGCTTCCACTTTGTTATAATACCACTAACAGTTGACTGTGGAAATTAGAATATCGTGCAAAAGTTAATTTATTTCAGTAATGCAACTTAAAAGGTGAAACTAATATATGAGATAGACTCATTACATGCAAAGCAAGATAGTTCAAGCCATGATTTGTCATAATTGTGATGATTATGGCTTACAGCTCATGAAAACCCCAAATCCACAATCTCAGAAAATTAGAATATTACATGCAATCAATAAAACAAGGATTGTACATAGAACAATATCGAACCTCTGAAAAATATAAGCATACATATGTACTCAGTACTTGGTTTGGGCCCCTTTTGCAGCAATTACTGCCTCAATGCGGCATGGCAGCCTGTGGCACTGCTGAAAAATGAAGTTAGCATCCCCATAAAGCTCGTCTGCAGAAGGAAGCATGAAGTGCTCCAAAATCTTTTCCTGATCTTCTATCCTATATAACAATTTCCTCTGTTCGCACCGCATTTCCTCCATTTCCCCCATTTAGCTCAGTTTTTACTTGTGCGTGTTTATCCAGTTTTTCTTCTGTTTCTTCCACTCGAGACAAAACCTGTCCTAAATCCTTATGCACAATTGCCATATAATTTTTTATTGAGAGTTCTAGTTTCACAAACATGTCTGCCATTTCCATCTTTGTAGGTATTTGTGAACTTCCTATTTGTTCTTCCCTGTTTTTGTTATCCACTACATATTCTATGTTTTGGGCCTTCTTTACCTTGATTCAAATCAGTTGTTTCTAGTGACAGTCTAGATTGATCTCTATTATTTTCCGCTAGTTTCCCATTGTCTCTCCATGGTTAAACTTGAAGGAGAACTTTTAAAAAATTTGGATTGTGTAGATAATATTGATGCTTTTGCAGAGCAGAAATCAAGAAGAAAGCATCTGATATAACTTTGGATTCTTCTCTTGACAACTTAATACTTAATTGCTGTTTGTGTAATCTAGCCCATTGTAAAAGGAAGCACTTTTCAGTGGTTATGTTGCTTAGAGTGACCCATTTACTGTAAGTTTTCCAGTTGCTTGAACTGCATTTATTTATTTAGTTATGTTCTAAATCTGTTATACACTCTGATTTACATTTTTTGATTTTGCACAGATTTGCACTTTTCTCAGTGATTCTCATACCTCATTTATTTGAACCATGTAGTTTTTTTTGGAGGGGATGCTTCTGCATGTACTGTAGGCTTTAGTAGTTATTATTTCTCATAAAATAAGATTGCATGAATATTTGTACTTTTTTTTTCTTTATTCCAATAACACTTTATTGAGAAAAGTCGTAACAGTAATGAGCAGTGTGCATCTCTTCGAAGACATTGCAAAGTAAACATGAAGCAAGTCCTTCCTCTTTTTCTTTCTGTACAAGGATATCATTGAGTCTTATATATAATATTGTCATTATTTTATTCATTTGTATCGATTTATGTGCATCTGGTTTTATTTGTATCTTTTTGATTGCACACATTTTATTAGCCATATGGTTATTTATCATGTTTTAAATTTTTTTTATGGGTATATTCAGATTATTGCTGATCTATTTGTTATCACCATTGGAACAGTACATCTACCAGGACCTTAATTTTTTATTTATTAATTTTTTATAGTACATTATTTATGCACATTCTAATTTATCTATTAAGTTCATGCATTTACATCTTTTTTTTTTTCTTCAATATATAGTATATTCACTTAATACCTGATTTCTTATCCTCTTGCAGCATTTTTTGGGCTGAGTGTGTCATTAAACAATGCTGGTACTTCTTGTTCCTTTTGACCACAACAAAATGGCGACCATTGCATGTTGTTATTATTATGACTAATTTACTGTTTATTAGTATGGATTCACCAGCATATGGTTCCGAAATTAATCCAAATAATGGGGATCCCAGTAATATTAATTTGATTGTAGATTCTCTGTTTATGTACTTTTTAAATTGGCCCTGGAACTAAGATGTTCTTGGTCCCCTGGTCTTCAACAAATTGGCACCCGGCCGTTCGTGCGCCCGGGGCTATATAAAGGCTACTTTGTAATGGCGTCAGTAGGCGGCGGATCCCTTTGATAATGTGCGTGTGCATGAAACGCGGCAGAGAGGAGCCTACGTGCTGATGTCACTACGCCGCATCCATATGATGGTCCAGTGGCCATCTTTGTAAGTGGATTCACCTTTCTGTTTGCTCCATATAAATGCTTTTACATTTCTAATAAATATACTGTACCTTAAGCACTTTCTCTCTCTGGGCTGTATTTGTGAGTTGTTCCCTTCAAGGTGGGGCTATTTTATGCTGAGGATCAAGCAATCTGTTGGAGGTATCTCCTATTTCTGTTTCTTGACAGCTGTGTATTCCCTTTACCTGTGTTTGACGGTGAATAAGGCTGACCTGTTGGAGGAGTTTGTTACTACTGCTTTTAATACGCATTTAATATGTGCTTCTGGTGTGTGCATTAAAAGGAAGGAAGAATTTGTCACGGATTCACCTATCACTTGATGTCACGATCATCTTTTGGACTTTTTTGATATATTTGTTTATTGGTAATTTTATCACTTTGATTTTGCTCTGATTTACAACATTTGTTGATTTGTTCACTGCAGTCATGATACAGATATATTTGCCACTATTGCGCTGCATTTTAGCACTGCGCTATACAGTCATGGCCGAAATTGTTGGCACCCTTGATATTTTTCCTGAAAATCAAGTATTTCACACAAAAAAGGTATTGCATTAACACATGTTTTGCTATACACATGTTTATTCCCTTTGTATGTATTGGAACAAATATAAAACAGAGGCAGAAAAGCAAATATGACATAATGTCACACAAAACCCCAAAAATGGGCTGGACAAAAGTATTGGCACCCTTAACTTAATATTTGGTTGCACACCCTTTGGAAAACATAACTGAAATCAGTCGCTTCCTATAACCATCAATAAGCTTCTGACACCTCTCACCCGGAATTTTGGACCACTCTTCCTTTGCAAACAGCTCCAGGTCTCTCTTATTGGAAGGACACCTTTTCCCAACAGCAATTTTAAGATCTCTCCACAGGTGTTCAATGGGATTTAGATCTGGGCTCATTGCTGGCCACTTCAGAACTCTCCAGCGCTTCTTTGCCATCCATTTCTGAGTGCTTTTTGACGTATGTTTGGGGTCATTGTCCTGCTGGAAGACCCAGGATCTTGGACGCAAACCCAGCTTTCTGACACTGGGCCCTACAGTGCGACCCAAAATCCTTTGGTAATCCTCAGATTTCATGATGCCTTGCACACAGTCAAGGCACCCAGTGCCAGAGGCAGCAAAACAACCCCAAAACATCATTGAACCTCCACCATATTTTACCGTAGGTACTGTGTTTTGTTCTTTGTAGGCCTCATTCCGTTTTCGGTAAACAGTAGAATGATGTGCTTTACCGAAAAGCTCTATCTTGGTCTCATCTGTCCACAAGACGTTTTCCCAGAAGGCTTTTGGCTTACTCAAGTACATTTTGGCAAACTGTAGTCTTGCTTTTTTATGTCTCTGTGTCAGCAGTGGGGTCCTCCTGGGTCTCCTGCCATAGCGTTTCATTTCATTTAAATGTCGACGGATAGTTCGCGCTGACACTGATGCTCCCTGAGCCTGCAGGACAGCTTGAATGTCTTTGGAACATGTTTGGGGCTGCTTATCCACCATCCGGACTATTCTGCGTTGCAATCTTTCATCAATTTTCCTCATCCGTCCACGACCAGGGAGATTAGCTACAGTGCCATGGGTTGCAAACTTCTTGATAATGTTGCGCACTGTGGACAAAGGCAAATCTAGTTCTCTGGAGATGGACTTGTAACCTTGAGATTGTTGATATTTTGCCACAATTTTGGTTCTCAGGTCCTCAGACAGTTCTCGTCTCCTCTTTCTGTTGTCCATGCTTAGTGTGGCACAGACAGACACACAATGCAAAGGTTAAGTGAACGTCTCTCCTTTTTATCTGCTTTCAGGTGTGATTTCTATATTGCCCACACCTGTTACTTGCCCCAGGTGAGTTTACAGGAGCATCACATGCTTGTAACATTCTTATTTATCCGCAGTTGTGAAAGGGTGCCAATACTTTTGTCCAGCCCATTTTTGGAGGTTTGTGTGACATTATGTCGAATTTGCTTTCTTTCCTCCCTTTTTTTGTTTTGTCCCAATACACACAAAGGGAATAAACATGTGTATAGCAAAACATGTGTTAATGCAATACGTTTCGTGAGAAATACATGATTTCCTGGAGAAATATCAAGGGTGCCAACAATTTCGGCCATGACTGTATTTGCTCATTCACTTATACTTCTATATTTGTCACCATAGCACCAGAATAGAGAGCTTCGCCATTGTCATATATAAATTGTTTGCTTGTTCCCTCAAGTCACCATTTATTCATTTATTATAAGAACGCTAGAGCGTTGAGAATTATTTAACTGTCATATTTTATACTAGCGCTGCACTTTGCTCTTAGCATGAAGCAACATATGATCAAAGATCCAACATCAATATACAGATTCATTATGTTATATAGGGTAGCAATCTCATACCATGAATCCAAAAGTGAATATCTGTACTGTGTGGCAGTGTGCAGATGTGGTAGGGGGAACTGTATACTACATCTTGTGTAGCAAGCTATCAAAACCCTTATGATAAATTGATGCACATGGCTTCAGTGAAGCATAGCTATCACTCAGTGGAGTAAATGCAAGCGAGTTTCCATATAAAGGAAAGAAGTTGGTTACTTGAGATTGGGAGGTAAGTAGTAAGCAGTAGGATGGTACTGAAAAAGTGGAGGAAGGCAAGAGAAAATACAGTAGATAGAGTGCAGAGAAAAGGAGGAGTAAGGAAAGAGGAGAGAGAGAGAAAAAAAAGGGGGGTGGATGCTAGTAAGGGTAAATTTAGGGGATATGTTAAGTATGAAATAGGACAAGGGGGGAGGGTGCTGAGGGAGAGGGAGCTAGGGACAGCAACGAGTCTACAGTCCAGCAAAATAGGGCCCAATAATGTTGGTACGCCACCAGCTCGAATCTGTCTCAGGCCAAAGGTGGAGGTACAGGGAATACATTCAGCAGCCTCTATACTGGCAAGGAAGTTCATAGCAGAGGGGTGTATTAATATAGAAAATCCATTTAGGATGTGGGTCCAGCATGCCCATATTTTAGAGAATTTCGAAGGGGTTCAATTAGCAATGTGTATCAATTCTTCCATTTCTTCAATTTTACCCAGCCTAGGTAGCCATTCAGATAGAGAAGGAGGGTGGGTTGAATTCCAATGGACTGGTATGCAGAGTTTGGCTGCATGAACCATATGCATTGCTAGCAATTTGCAATACATATTGGCAGGAATGGAGGAATGGTGTAAGAGGAGTTGTGCCAGGGTGTAGTCTAACATGTATGTGGTCAAACTGAGAGATAATATCGTGGACTTCTGACCAGTATGATTTAATTAGTGGACACGACTACCAGAGGTGTAGAAATGTATCTGGTTCCTTGTTACATCTCCAACATAGGTTGGTTGTCCCCAAGTAGAATCTATGTATCTGCGTAGGGGTCCTATACCAACGTGACAAGATGTTGTAACAGTTTTCCTAGGTCGTGATGTTAATGAAGCATTTATGTGCGGTAGCAAATATGTGTTCCCATTGGTCTCTGTAAAGATCTAGATTGAGATCTCTCTCCCAAGTAGACAAATTTTATCGGAGTCTGGAGAAACATCAGCATAGAGCAATCCATGTACTTGAGAAATCACGTGGTGTTGTGGTGAGGACCGAGAACAGATGGATTCAAAGGGGGTCAGTGAGCAAGAAATGGACCGGGAGCCATCTATGGCCCAGAGAAAGTGGCAAATTTGAGCATAGTTACAAAAAGGAATGGACGAGGAATTCATTTGGGAGTTGCATAATCGAGGAGACATCCAGCTCTGAAAAATTTACATGCTCAGATTCGTGGGTGTGGCCAAGAGTTTACCAAGAATTGTTGAGACATTCCAGGAGGGAATTCTGGGTTCAGGCGGATTAGTGTCATAGCTATGGAAGAGAGAGCAACTTTTGACACCACTTCCCAAAAACTATGCAAAGTGGGGCTAATAAGAGGTTGTTGTCGAAATGATGTCGGTAAGTGTTTGGGGGAGATCCACAGCACTGAGTCCAAAAGATAGCGAAGTGAAGGAGGTCTCAAGCTCGACCCAATCCTTCAGACGTGCATGTACATTCCAGTCCACAATCCTAGCTAGATGACAGGCCCTATAATAATTGCGGAAATCAGGGAGTCCAATTCCACCCTTCCATTTAGGCAGGATTAGTTGTGAATGTCTTATTCTTGGGCAGCGTGTGAACCACACAAAGTAAGTACAGGCTTGACAGTAAGTAGCGAAGAATGTCAGAGGCAGTTTGATGAGGATATAAAGAAAGCAAGGCAAAACATTAATATTTAGAATAGCTGCATGTCCGAAACCAGGAGAAGTGCGATTTGTCCCATTTACGTAAGTCGCTTAGGATAACACGAAGTATGGGTAACAATGTTTTAGAATAGAGATCACTCAAGGTGGCAGGTATTTGGATGCCAAGGTAGGTGAGGGAGTAAGACTGCCACTTAAATGGTCGTCTGGCATTGTGTGTTCAAGGAGTAAAATATTAAGCCCATTGGATTTTGTGACGTTTATCTTGAGGTTAGATAAAGAGTGAAAAAGTCTTGCAACAAATTGGGGAGAGTGACAAGTGGCTCTGTGAGGAAAAGGAGAATATCGTCGGCAAAAGCAACTAGCTTATAGGTAAGATTATTAGAAACCGCGCTACCCTTTATATCCTCATTAGCTCTGAGACGGCATAGCATGGATTCAAGGGTCAGTATGAAGAGTATTGGGGATAACGGGCAGCCCTGTTGTGTTCTGTTGTGGACAGAGAAGGCATTCGACAGGTGTCCAATAACACGGATTCTCGCAGTGGGTGTAGTGTGGAGGGACATTATAATGTTCAACATATTATTGCTCAATCCTATAGATTGGAGGATAGCTCCCATGTAATCCCAGGCCACTCTGTCGAGTGCCTTCTCTGTGTCAAGGGATAGAAAGAACCCTGATTGTTTTGTGGAGTTGGAGGTAAGACAGTGATACAGGGTCAATGCCTTAATGGTATTATCCCTAGCTTCCCTACCAGGGATAAATCCCACCTGGTCCTTAGAGATTAAAGTATTTAAGAAGGGGAAAAGGAGATTGGCTAGTATCTTAGCAAATATCTTCAGGTCTACATTTAGTAGGGAGATAGGGTGGTAATTAGTAACTGATGTAGCTTCCTTGCCATCCTTGGGGATGACCATGATGTGTGCCTCTAATATGTTTGTAGTTTGGGGAGAAGGAGACATTAGGGAATTTAAAGCTCTTAAATACGGACCTGCGAGTCGTGTGTGGAAGGTTTTATAATACGCCGGGGTGAACCCATCAGTGCCCGGGCTCTTTCCATATTTGAGTTGTGTGGTAGCTAGTCACAATTCTTCTCCAGATATAGGTTTTTCTAACTCTGTAGCCGACGAAGCTGAAATATGTTTTGGACAATGTTTTTGGAGGAGATCGCTGATCATGTGCTTTCTAGTAAGCGGGGCCGCATTCGTATGTGTCTGAGAAGGTAGGTTATATAAGCCCAAATAATAACTTTCAAGCTCGGCTGCTATATCCTCTGTTTTAGAAAGGACTGTACCTTGAGTGTCTCGGATATGGTGTATCGTTAGGTCTGCTTTCTTAGATTGAAGGGCTCTAGCCAGATATCCACCACTTTTGTTACCTTGTGTATAAAAAAGTTTATTGGACAGTACAAATTTACATTTCACCTTATGGCCTAGTTCTTCTAATAAAAGCATTCTAGCCCTAGTGAGATCATGATACGTTTGTTGTGCACGTGACTGTTTATGTATCGATTCTGGTAGTTTGATTCGGTTTATAAGTTCTAGGGTCCTAGCTTGACGCTGCCATTGCTAAGAGGGTACCTCTGATAACACATTTGTGGGCATCCCATTGTGTTATGGGAGTAACTTCTGGTGTGTCATTTGCTGTAAAGAAGGTATGAATACAGGAATGAGTTTCATCTGTTTGGCATTTGTCAGTGAGAAGGGTTGATTCGAGTCACCAGATTTTCGTGTAAGGAATAGACTCGGAGAAAGTCAGGGCGAAGGAGACAGGGTGGTGATTGGAAAGAAACAAAGGTTCTGTTGTGGCATTGTGGAGAAGAGGAAGGTCTTTTTGCGATAGAGAGAGTTAGTCAATACATGAGTATCTATTGTGAGACACAGACAAAAAGGTGTAATCTTTAACTGTTGGCTGTATAGTCCTCCCACGTGTCATGGAGGAGAGGAGGAGATCTTGTAACTGTAATTTAATTTGGCGCAGGGCTTTGTACAATAAAGATGACTTGCCCGATGAAGTGTCTCAGATTGGGTTTAGGGTTAAGTCCCCACCTAGTACTAGCATACTAGAGTGGAAGCCGGATAGAAGCTGGGCAATGTTGCGGAAAAAGCTTACCTGGGTGACTTTTGGGCTATAAATATTTATATATAAATAACCTTTAAGAAAGATATAACGTCTGTCCACATCAGACAGTGTGTCAGTGGTTTGCTATTTTAACTTTTTTTTGGAAATGAGGATAGAGACCCCTTTTTGTTTTTGAGGATGCATTTGTGGCATGGACAACTCTAGGGTAATATAGATTGGATAGCTTGGGTACAGAATCCATACGAAAGTATGTCTCCTGAAGAAAGAGAATAGCTGGTTTGAGACTATGCATAGATGCCAATATTTGAGAACGCTTTTCAGGAAAATTTAGGCCTTTGACGTCATAGCTACTTTCTCTGTAAAGACTAACGTAGAGGAGAAGATTGTATGTCCCCCTCAGAGGTGTGAATAGAAGGGATAGTTTCCAAGAGGACTGTGCACACTAACAAAAAGGTGCGGGAGGTTTCCGGGGAGGGTGTGGGTGAGTAGGAAGGGAGACAGAGGGAAGAGAAAGAGAAAAAAAAGGGGGGGGGGTTAGAGAACAAAAAGGAACTGAGGAGGTAGAGAAATCAGAATAAGTAGAAGAAGAGCTAGTAATCAAGGGAGCAAGAGTAGACCAGCTAACTTGCTCTAAAGGGTATAGTGAATCCGGAGGGAATCAGTCAAGATTCACAGAGTCGGCTGGGTGGAGATGTGGTAGTTCGATACGTCTCTAGCTCACAGAGGTTGAGTATATTGCACAATTAAAGGATCTGGCAAGTGGGGTATTATGTGAGTCGTGCGGGAGATTAAGATATGTCTGCTTTAATATAACTATACTACATAGACCGATATTCCATTACATTGTATTCGCTTATTGCAATCATTTTCTAGGGAGGGGGTCAGCCCCGTAAGGCACCATAGGTGGAAGTTAAAAATCTGTAACAAAACATCTCTCCCCTTCCTTCCCTATTGATGGGAGTATGTGCATCAAAGGGCCAAAGCAAGGGAAGTATTCCACGTGTCCGAGAGTCGGGAGTGGGAATGGAGTGAATGAGTTGCCATACCCATCACGGGGGGGGGGGGGGGCTGGGGAGATTTTTAAACGATATGTGGTTTGTGAAATGTTAGAATCGGGTGAAAAGCATTAATGACCAGAGAACATACATTAAATAACAAGTAAACCATTCAATAGTCACCTAATACCTAATAAAGGTAAGGTACAGAAAATGTGTGATCAGACAAGCAGGCAGGCTCAGGTACCCAGAGGGGAAAAAAAAACAAAACAAAAAACAACATTCCTGGTTTACAGAGGTTAGGTAAAAGTGCAAGGCCCTATACATGAGGTGCAAGGTAGCTGCAAAAACAATAGATCAGTAGCTCTGATTTCTGTCACTCAGATATGTTGCCATATCATCTTTGAGAGACTAGTGAGAAGAGGAAAGGTATAAAGGAAAATGGAAGAAAAGAGGGGGGGAAGGGCAAGGTACAGGGGGGAGATAGATAAGGAGCAGGAGAGAAATCATAGTTAGGATGCCATCTCACATCCCTCTTGCCTAGTTGTGGATATAGGATATGGAAAGAGAACAGGTCAGCAGTTTGGTGGTAGCTATGGAGTCCACGGTAGGGATGAGGCGACAATAAGTGTGGTGACGTTATGAACATACCCGTCTAAAGAGGTCTTGAGAATGAAGACAGGGAAAACGAGTGCATGTACACTCTGATGGGCAGTTCCGTTGATGAGCAGTTCAGGATGGAAGCTGTTGATATCTGTGAAAGCAGAAATTGACATAGGGAGAAGTTTGAAAGCGGGAGTAGCAGGGGTTTCTGCATGGGGGAGATGAATCACTGTACCCAGAAGAACTGTTCTTGATCAGGTCAGTCACACGTGTTGAGCCTTTCGGTGCACCAGAGAAGCCAGAAGACTGTCTCCTCCTTTTGCTCCATCCATAGAAGGTGGTGGAGAAGATGGTGGCGTCATTTTGCACCTACGATTTTGGTGGTTACTGTTGATCCCATGGTCACCTTGATAGGCCGAGGATGGTATTGACGACAGGTGTAAGAAGCTGTACCAGTCTGATACTTCAATGAGGGGCATGTCTAGCTGTTCGCAGAACTGGCGTAGGTCCTCAGGAACGTGTAGGTTAGCAGTGAGGCCCATATGTGAGGCATAAAGACAGAATGGGAACTTCCATCTATACGTGATATTCCTGGAGCATAGTAAATCTAGGAGAGGTCAGAGATGCCTCCGATGTTGTAATGTGATATGAGATAAGTCCTGATAGATTTTGATTTCCATGCCATTGAATGTAATGTGGTTGTGGTCACGAGCCCTCCGTAATATCTCTTCCTTAAGTTGGAAGCTGACCAGGCAGCAGATTACATTCCTGGGAGGATCTGTGGCCCTGCTCCTGGGCCTCAGCATGTGATGTAGGCATTTGTATTCTATGGGGGATTTCGGGGTCTCTCCAGAAGGTCATTAAACACAGCGAGAACAACATGTAGCTGGTTTGGATCAACGGTCTCAGGGAACCCTCTCATGCTCAAATTATGTCTGCACCCATGCACGAGGGAGATCGTGCATGTCTGACCGCCGTCAGGCTCATGCTGGCAGAGCGGAATACGGCCTGCGACCGCAAGGCCACGTTTCTGGGCTGAGTCCACAATAACTCTGGTATATTGCGACTCAGCTGTATGCCCGGGTCTCTCGGTGAGCGGGATCGAGTGGAGGAGGCATTCCCCGTTGATTTCCCCATCTCGCCGTGAGTGCTCCTCTGCTTTTAGCTCGCACAGGGACCTCTGAGCAGGAGCTCTTCTAGCAGGTGGCCATTCTAGACTGGGACCAGACCACGCCCCTCTACATTTTTGCATTTAATTCCCTCTAAAGATTTTAAAATAATTTTAAATATTTCATAAAGTTAAGTAATTATTCCTAATCAATTAAATGAATTTAGTTTATCAATAAACCCAATTTGTATTATTTGATTGACTAATGATAAAATTGACTTAAATATTTTATTTGTACCATATTGGATTTATTCATAGGTATTAGGCCTTCATAAAGGTTCCAAGCCTTCCATGGTTCCTCCTACCAAATATAGCAGCCTATTACCAGGGGCAATATGGTTTGGCATTAACATATACTGTATATCTTGCATGCAATGCTCATCAGAAAAATAATGTATGTTTTTCTTGTTCAAAAGTTAACCAAACACCATAGCATATGCTATATAATAATTCCTTGATGAACAATTGTGGTAATCTGACTATTTTTCTTTTAATTCTTGCAGTGAGTAGAATAAATTACACACAATGTTTAAAGAACAATATATAGTTACAAATGTTGCAACCAAGCTCTTTGTATTTAAATGTGTTGCAGCAATCTGATATATATCTTGGGGTTTCTTTACAATTTTCTAGATCTTCTTCTATAAATCTATTAATGGTACTGTTTATAAATTTGTACAACACTAGCAGTAACTTTTGCAAATCTGTTATAAACCTGTGTCAAAGGGCATTAAGTCTGTGTCCATGGGGAAACACAGCATGCTTTTGACATCAGTTTGATACACTTTTAATATTATTCAAAATTTATGGACAGGTGCATTTGACATACAGCTGACCTTCTTTTGACCTTATATCCCTATAGACTTTTACAGGTAGAGAAGCATTTTTGAGTTTGGGGGTCTTTTTACATTATTGCAATATTTTACTAATTTTACGAAATTGTACTGCATTTGGGTAAAATTTATTACAGATTTTAATGTAAGCTATAATTAAAACAAGAAATTGGCCTAAATTGTATATTTAAACTGTATACACTACAAGGATTTTGGTAAATTGTGTTGCAAATGTATAGCTGTCACTGCTCTGTGAAAATTGCCCTTTATTTAGTATGTATTTTCTGAAAGTGATTTGTAATTTGGAGGTTCTGCTTCTTGCAGTAAGAAATGCTGTCTGGATGAGCCGTAGGCCAATTTCACATGGTCGGCCAGTGGGTGGTAAAAAACAGGTGGTTGAGTTGTTGTTTTACATTTCCTCAATTCTCCCACCTAAAGTCTACCACTACAGTCAGAGGGAGCTGTTCACATGGTGCAGCTATGATGGTTTGCAAATTTGATGAGGCATGTCGAAACTCACCAGTTAATAGGGCCATACCAGTGCACAAAAAAAAAAGTGTTCTGACATGAACAAAAGTACAGCAGCATTCCAAAATCATGTGGTTATTTAGGTAACCTTTGAACACCAATGCTTATCCTTTCACCAACTGATAACAAAGGTTTGAGTTTATTTTGCATCCACTGACAACATAGATTTAGGGCTTATTTTATTCCACTTTCACAAATGATACCAGGATTATATTACCCCCACTGACACCAACAATATGGAGCTAATTTTATTCCTCTGACACCCAGGCTAGTATGGTTATTTTGCTCTCCTCTTACCAATAATTAGCCATATTTTGCACCAACGATCAGGCTAATTTTACTCCCACTAATACCAATAATACAGGGTTTATTCCATTCCAATGTCACCATAAAGGGGGTTATTTTCCTTCCACTGTCAGCACAGTGTGCTTATTTTTTTATTTTTAAGACTAATTGTTAAAACAATTTAGACTTTGTTTTTTTGCTGACTACCTGATTAGTTTTCTGGGGCACATTTTGCTTTGTTAACTTATTTTTATCCCACTATAACCAAGATCAGCCTTATTTTATTCCCACTGTCACCATGATGGGGCTTATTTTTTTTCCTGCTGACATCAACAATAAACAGCTTTTTTTACACCCACTAACACCAGTGATGTTTTTTTTTTTTTTTTTTTTCCCCGCTGACACCAATGTAAGTGGCAGTACATTGTCTACTACTGATCGATGTACTCTGTAACATACTCCAGGGCTCTGAACGTTCTATGTTATGTATGTAGCTCTAACTATATGTTGTGTAGTCCTAACTGATGCATTAAAAATGTGTTGTGTACATATTTGTTTATTATGTGTGTTTTAATTTTCACTCAGCTGCTACCAGTAGGGATTAGATTTGATTTTGTTGTTACCATGGGTTTCTAACAAATCTTGCAGGAATGAAATTTGCTGTACTAGCTATATTATGTCTAAATTTCTTCATGCAACTTTTTTTTCAATTAAAATATGCAGCATTGCTTCTGGACTGTGTCCAGCAGGCTTTTAAGGATAGTAAATATATAGAGTAAGCACAACACATACAAGAAATACTTTTGTAAGCATTTTCGAAAAATAGCAGCACTGGCAACTGCTGGCTCCCACTGCCTATGCTGAATTATTATGCTCATCATTAAATCATCATCAATAAACGTGTAGGTATGTGTGTGTATCTATATATGTCTCAACACCAAAAAGCAGAAACCTAAAAAAGAACTCAACAATAACATTATACAAATTAACATTAAGGAGTTAATTTACTAAAACAGGGAAGTGCAATATCTGGTGCAGCTCTGCATGAAAACTAATCGGCTTCCAGTTTTTTTTTTTTGTGTGTTTGTTCTTTTTGTCAAAGCTTAATTAACCATTTGACTACCGGGCACTTATACCCCCTTCCTTACCAGGCCAATTTTCTGCTTTCAGCACTGTCGCACTTTGAATGACAATTGCGCAGTCATGCAAGATTGTATTCATATTAAATTTTTATCTTTTTTTTCCCTCATAAATAGAGCTTTCTTTTGGTGGTATTTAATCGTCGCTGAGTGTTTTACTTTTTGCGCTACAAAGTGCAAAAAATGTGAAAAAAAAGCTTCTTTGTTTCTATTATAAAATTTTGAAAACAGGTAATTTTTCTCCTTCACTGATGTGCGTTGATGAGGCAGCAGTGATGGGCACTGATGGTCACTGATAGACAGCACTGAAGGGCACTGATAGGCAGCACTAATGAGGTGGCATGGATAGTCGGCACTGATGATGGGTACTGATAGTCAGCACTGACTGGCGTCACAGCTGGGCATTGACTGGTGCCACTGCTGGGCATTGACTGGCGCAACTGTTGGGCACTGATTGGCACAATTGCTGGGCACTGACTGGTGGCACTGACTGGCGGCACTGCTGGGCTGCACTGATGGGCACAGGTGGGTAGCACTGGTGGGCAAAGGTGGGTGGCACTGCTGGGCACAAGTATGTGGCACAGGTGTGTGGCACTGCTGGGCACAGGTGGGTGGCACTGATAAGCACTGGTGGGTTGCACTGGTGGGCACAGGTGGGTGGCACTGCTGGGCACAGGTGGGCAGAGCTGGTGGGTGGCACTGCTGGGCACAGGTGGGCAGAGCTGGTGGGGGGCACTGCTGGACACCGATCATCAGGGCACTGATCATCAGTGCCCTGATGATCGGTGCCGATCCCTGCTCTGACAACTGCCGGTTCTCGGCAGTACTTTCCTCACGCTCTGACAGCGAGAGAAAAGTGCAGCCGAGAACTGGCAATTGCATTTCCCTGTGATCAGTGTGTCATTGGACACGGCTGATCACATGGTAAAAGGCCACTGTGATTGGCCTTTTACCACATCACGTGATCATCTGTGTCCATAGGACACAACAATCACGGAGATTGCCAGGGGCGCGCAGGAGACCGCGTTCTGGGAGGACGTCATATGACGCCCTCCTAGAACTGGCCGGCCGCAGTGTAGCCGTCATTCGGCTATCTGCGGTCAGCAACTGGTTAAGCAAGCTAAAGCTAGAAGCTTATTGTCTATCATGAACACCTGCACAAAATTTTGCACTCTTAAGTTTTAGTAAACCAACCCCTAAACATATCAGGAATCTATGAACCATGAGGCAGATTTACTAAAACTAGTGCACTCAGAATCTGATGCAGCTCTGCATGGTAGCCAATTAGATTCTGACTTCAGCTTATTCTGCAGAGTTGAATCTTGCACTTTTTGGTTTTAGTAAATAACCCCCCATGTGCCAATAATATACTGTATCCAAAGTTTAATGATCTAGCAACTGTGATAGAAACATATTTAAAAACCATGGTGTTAGGTTCCCATGGTAGTGAGCCTTTGTAGAAGGTCAACTCGGGGTTTCCCAGGGCCTGGAGTCTAAGCCCCAGCCTGCTTCTTTGCCAGGGCACGGGATGGTGGGGATGGACTTGCAGCAAACTGGAAGCAGGTCGCGGTCCCCAGGTACACCCAGCTGAAGATGCGGACACCACTCACGTATGCAGAATACAAATTACAGGAGACAGAAGAGGATCCAGGAAACTAGTCAAGGTCAGGGCATACAGCAGGCAAGGAAAAAAAAGGATACGAAGCTGGGATCGGTACATGGGAAGTTAGGCAGAATACAAGTAGCATGCGGGAAAGCAGGAGCATGGAGAAATTAGGAAGTAGTTATGGCAACGAAAGCTGCACTGAGCATGTATATGTATATATATATATATATATATATAAATATAAAGAAGCAGACTGGGAGGGGAGCCAGGAAGTGATAGAAGGGAAAGGGATTTAAATCCACAGTTGATGCCAATAGATGAACACAGAAGTCAGCAGCACATGTGAATAGAATCACAGGTCTAGCAGAACCACTGCAGCAGGAAGGTAAGAATTTCACAAGCAGGAAACTGCAGGCTAAACCATGACACATAAAGATTAAAATATCCTACATCACAGATATGTACCACCCCCATTAAAGTACAATACTGTCCATAGATGACACACAAGATTGTAAGGAAATGTATACTGAAAGCATCAATCTCATTGTTAAGATAAAGATATATCAGAAAGTAAATTAATAAATAGCAGACACAGGTATCAATAGTTCAGCACAGAGAAGCTAAAACTGAAAGACTCCCACAGAAAAATTATATGAGGTCTAAATCTGCATTAATACAAAAAGTGCAGGCAAGTTGAGATGTGGTAAGTATCTGCCAAAAAGTGTCCTAATTTAGCTCAAGATATGCCACCAGTGCACTTTGGGATATGATAGTCAAAATGGCTGGATCTCTTTTCAGAAATGTCCTTAACCACATGCCGCTCAGCCACTGTAGAAATACTGCGGCAGGGCGGCACGGCTGGGCAAAACCACATTTTAAAACAGGTAGGGGGCGCGCGCGAGGAGCGCCACTGCCCTACCTGTCCCGCCGGTCACGGCCGCGGATGTCAGTCGCCGAGTCACAGCCGGTCATTACCGGCTATGTCCTGGCGATTAACGGCAATCAGTGACAGAGAGCACATCTGCAGTAGCTATGCTTTCTGTCAGTTCCCTGACAGCTCCTGACACGCTGATCGGGACAGAAGAGTTTATCTGTCCCGATCAGCGGCGTTCCCTGCAGTGCACACACCCGCCCCCTAGTAAAACACTCCCCTCACACAGTTAACCCTTTCACTGAATAATAAAGTTAACCCCTTCCTCCCCAGTGCCATTAGTACAGTGTCAGTGTTTTTTTTTTGCACTGATCACTGTATTGGTGTCACTGGGGATGTCAGTGACCCCAAGTCAGTTCCCCCTCAGTGTCAGAATGTCCGGCGCAATCCCGCAGTCCTGCCATAAGTCGCTGGTCGCCGCCATAAGTCACTGATTGCCGCCATAAGTCGCTGATCACCGCCATGATTAGTATATAAAAAAAATAAAAATCCCAGTATCTTTCCCGCCATTTGTAAACGCTATAACTTTCACGTAAACCAATTAATTTACACGTATTGGGGTTTTTTGTAGCAAAGACATGTCGCAGAATGCATTTTGGCAGAATTTATGACTAAATTTGATTTTTAAATTTTTTTTTACTGGACATGTTTTATAGCAAAAAGTCCAAAATAATTTTTTTTTCCTCAAAATTGTCAGCCTTTTTTTTTATAGCGCAAAAAAAAAAAAACGCACAGTCAATCAAATACCACCGGAAGAAAGCTCAATTTGTGGGAAAAAAAAGGATGTAAATTTAATTTATGTACTGTATTGTATGACCGCGCAATTGTCCGTTAAACTAGCACAGCGCTGTATAGCAAAAAAATGGCGTAAATGCAGTATCTATACCATAGTTTGTAGACGCTATAACTTTCACACAAAGCAATCAATATAGATTTATTGGGATTTTTTTTACCAAAAACATGTAGCAGAATACATTTTGACCTAAATTTATAACTAACTTTGAGTTTAATATATATTTTTTATAGCTGAAAGTAAAAAATATAGTTTTTCTTCAAAATGTTTGGTCTTTTTTTGTTTATACCAAGAAAAATAAAAAGCGCACAGGTGATCAAATACCACTGAAATAAAGCTCTATTTCTATGAAAAAAAGGACATAGATTTTGTTTGGAAGCAGCATTGCATGACCGCACAATTATCAGTTGAATTAGTGTAGCGCCAAGTAGCAAAAAGAGGCCTGGTCATTAAGGGGGGTAAATCCTCAGGAGGGCAAGTGGTTAAAGAGTCCTGTGTATGAAACCTAGCAACCAAGACTAGAATGTGATAATGAATATGGCAGTCATATATATTTGCCAAACTGTACTCAATCATACCAAAATAAAACGTCACAGGCTGGTGTGGATGTATACCAGTAAGTAATTCTCTGCTATAGGATAGCTAATGGGAGCCATACACATACCTCTTGGTCCACTTGCAGCAGGGTCCCCTACTATCAGCAAGCAAAGAAAACTAATTTGCCTGCACCCCTAAAGAAAAGTAACATGCAACTAGGTGAATAATAATGAATGATGAATCAGTGCCAGCACTGAAAACTATGTGATTATACAAGGCAAAGTGATAAAACATGTAAAGTCAATAAACAACTATACTGTAGATATTCTGTTAACAAAGTGCATAGCCCTGCTATAGAATTGTGGTCTGCTTGTGGTCCAAGCAAACAATTAACTATAAGATAAGGAAAATATGGCTCAAATGTAAAGCTAAGCATCCATGTTATGGAGACAATTCAGTACTGGATATAAAGATAGTCACCCACATAGCGTCCTATATAGAAAGGGAAAAAAGGTTCAGTAGTTATTTCAAGTATTACATGTGTAGGCACTATACTCATCCTCCTGGATAGCTAGTTCAGTTATAAATTGGAAAAGAAAGGTTACTAGAAATACAAAACAAATGGTTTGCAAGAGGTTACCCTAGGGACTTCCTGATCACAGAGTGGAAGAGGATTGAAGAGCCTATGAATGTCAATTGGATGGGAAGAGAAAGAAAAGTAAAAGTGTTCCTTTTGTATCACAATATCATACAGTTTCACAACATTTTTAGTGTGATCAGAAAACTTTGCTCGATCTTGAAACATGATTATCCTGGTATTGAGGAATTCCAGCAACCACGTCTAAAGTCACTAAGGAGAGTCAGGTCAATAAGTAACATGATAGTCAGGGCTGACTTTGAAACATAAAATTTGCTGGTACAACCACATCTTTGGGCCCATGACAAATTAATTCCCCTGTTTGTAATGCTCTTGGTGCTCTAGCACAATAAAGCATGATCTTCATTCCAATGAAATGGCTACAGGTAAAAAAAAAAAGAAAACCTCTTTAGACCGAACTCTCTACCCATAGTTGATCCAGAGGAAGTCAAAAAGCATGGGGAAAATAAATTCCTTCCTGATCCCACAGAAAGTAATCTGATATTCCTTGGATCAACAATTCTATGAATCCTATATGGACACTCTGTAGCACAACCTAGATTCATGATTATTGATCATATCTAGAGATGAGCGAAGTATTCAAAAATTCGATTCGACTGATTCGGCGAATTCGTGGAAAAATTTCGATTCGAGTCGAATATATTCGCTGTGAATTTAACTTAAAAAGGGTGTTTCTAGGCTTCAGAGAGACTTAATATTAGTGCAGAACACTGTACCTTTAATTTAAATGCCCTTGGAGTCTGCTGGGGAAGAGAAATAATACTGTCAGTCAGTATGACATGCAGATGAGTGCCGTCGATCTTAGAATCACCGCACACTTCACTCATTTGGGCAGTCACGGGGCCAAAACCAGAGTGTGGAGCCACAGTGTGGCGGTGGAGGCAGCAGCAATGGGAGGCCATACAGCACCCTATGACAAAAATGGAAACCACCAGCAGTGTGAGGAGACCTGAAAGTGGCACATGGCAGAGTGTGGCGATAGAGACAGCAGCAATGGGAGGCCGTACAGGGACCCATGACACACTCTGGACCTGGCAGCAGCATGAGGAGGCGGTACAGGGGCCCATGACAGATTACGGGCCTGGCAGCAGCATGAGGAGTCGGTACGGGGGCCCATGGCAGATTACGGGCCTGGCAGCAGCAATGGGAGGCCGTACAGGGACCCATGACACACTCTGGACCTGGCAGCAGCATGGGGAGGCGGTACAGGGGCCCATGACAGATTACGGGCCTGGCAGCAGCATGAGGAGTCGGTACGGGGGCCCATGACACACTCTGGACCTGGCAGCAGCATGAGGAGGCGGTACAGGGGCGCATGACAGATTACGAGCCTGGCAGCAGCAACTTGGACAGGAGGACGTTCAGCTTCTGCACCGTCGGGTGCGTGCTCGCAAACTGTTGTCTCTTGGAAACGGATTCCAAGAAAGACTGCTGACGGAATCCGTGAAGAGGAGTAGCAGGAGAAGGAGCATCTGAACGAGCGGAATATGCCAACAAGCGACAACAGGGGCCCATGACAGATTACGGGCCTGGCAGCAGCATGAGGAGTCGGTACGGGGGCCCATGGCAGATTAGGGGCCTGGCAGAAGCTATGGGAGGCCCGTAATCTGCCAGCACCCTATGACAAAAAATGGAACCCACCAGCAGTGTGAGGAGACCTGAAAGTGGCACATGGCAGAGTGTGGCGATGGAGACAGCAGCAATGGGAGGCCGTACAGGGACCCATGACAGACTCTGGACCTGGCAGCAGCATGAGGAGGCGGTATAGGGGCCCATGGCAGATTAGGGGCCTGGCAGCAGCTATGGGAGGCCCGTAATCTGCCAGCACCCTATGACAAAAAATGGAACATACCAGCAGTGTGAGGAGACCTGAAAGTGGCACATGGCAGAGTGTGGCGATGGAGACAGCAGCAATGGGAGGCCGTACAGGGACCCATGAGAGACTCTGGACTTGGCAGCAGCATGATGAGGCGGTATAGGGGCCCATGGCAGATTAGGGGCCTGGCAGCAGCTATGGGAGGCCCGTAATCTGCCAGCACCCTATGACAAAAAATGGAACACACCAGCAGTGTGAGGAGACCTGAAAGTGGCACATGTTTGGGGCATGATTCATGGCGGATTTAGTCAGTTGTGTCAGGAACTGGTGGTTTGAAATCCAGACTAATCCACGCCTGATTCATTTTCACAAACGTGAGTCTCTCCACACTTTGGGTGGACAGTCGTGTCCTCCGCGGAGTTGCAATACCTCCTGCCGCACTAAACACGCACTCCGATGCCACGCTACTGGCCGGGCATGACAGCCTTTCAAGGGCAAATTCAGCTAGTTGGGGCCAAAGGTCAAGTTTCGTTGCCCAGTAGTCAAGGGGATTGTCTACCTCGGTTGGCAGGGTGCTGTCCAAGCAGGCCTAAGCCTGTTGTTTGAGGTCCTGCTCCAGGTCCACCTGATGCTGCTGCTGCTGCTGCGGCTGGTGAGTAGTTTCCTCACTGCGCTGGTGAAGAAAGCTACTCATCATCGACTGCAGACTGAGGCAGCCGCTGCTGGTGGAGCTGCCACTGCTCCTACCACCCCACCCCTCCCCTGCTGCCATGGCAACGGAACGCGAGCGCACAGGGCCCACAGTGTCTGAGGATGGACGTTGGCGCAGACAGGCAGAGACCAGCTGACTACATAGGTGGTTTTTATAGTACGTTATTTTGGCCTCCCTCTCAGCAGGTATGAAAAAGGCCACCATTTTTGAACGGTAGCGAGGGTCCAACAAGGTGGACAGCCAAAAGTCATCCCTCTGTCTGATGGTTATTATTCGGCTGTCGCTACGCAAGCAAGCGAGCATGCTATGGGCCATTTGTGCCAAGGAATGCGAGGGACTCCCTGCCTCCATCTCCACAGCATACTGCCACGGTGCGTCTGGGTCCTCTGTCTCCTCTTCCTCCTCCTCTACCAGATGCTCCTGCTCCTCCACTCCTGTCCGCTGAGTGGAAAAACCACCCATTTCACTCAATAATTCCTGAGCACCAATGTCCTCCTCTACCTCCTCCTCTTCTTCCTGTCCTGCCCCCACAGGGGTCATGTGGCGTTGAGATCTGTGCGCCACGTCTACCGCACCCTGACCAGCCATTGTTAACAGCATTTGTTCCAGGACGTGCAACAGAGGAATGACGTCGTTCATCCCATAGTCCTGCTGACTCACGAATAGCGTGGCCTCCTCAAAGGGCCTGAGCAAGCGCAGGTGTCACGCATGAGCTGCCAATGGCTGACATCTAAGTTACACAGGGAGTACCTTTATCCGCTTTTAACATCAGGAAATCTGTGACGGCCTTTTGCTGTTCGTAAAGGCGGTCTAACATATGTAGGGTTGAATTCCACCTTGTTGCAACGTCACAGCATGAGGAGTCGGTATAGGGGCCCATGGCAGATTAGGGGCCTGGCAGCAGCTATGGGAGGCCCGTAATCTGCCAGCACCCTATGACAAAAAATGGAACACACCAGCAGTGTGAGGAGACCTGAAAGTGGCACATGGCAGAGTGTGGCGATGGAGACAGCAGCAATGGGAGGCCGTACAGGGACCCATGAGAGACTCTGGACCTGGCAGCAGCATGAGGAGGCGGTATATAGGGGCCTATGGCAGATTAGGGGCCTGGCAGCAGCTATAGGAGGCCCGTAATTTGCCAGCACCCTATGTCAAAAAATTCAACACACCAGCAGTGTGTGAGGAGACCTGAAAGTGGCACATGGCAGAGTGTGGCGATGGAGACAGCAGCAATGGGAGGCCGTACAGGGACCCATGAGAGACTCTGGACTTGGCAGCAGCATGAGGAGGCGGTATATAGGGGCCTATGGCAGATTAGGGGCCTGGCAGCAGCTATAGGAGGCCCGTAATCTGCCAGCACCCTATGTCAAAAAATTCAACACACCAGCAGTGTGAGGAGACTTGAAAGTGGCACATGGCAGAGTGTGGCGATGGAGACAGCAGCAATGGGAGGCCGTACAGGGACCCATGACAGACTCTGGACTTGGCAGCAGCATGAGGAGGCGGTATATAGGGGCCTATGGCAGATTAGGGGCCTGGCAGCAGCTATAGGAGGCCCGTAATCTGCCAGCACCCTATGTCAAAAAATTGAACACACCAGCAGTGTGTGAGGAGACCTGAAAGTGGCACATGGCAGAGTGTGGCGATGGAGACAGCAGCAATGGGAGGCCATACAGGGACCCATGACAGACTCTGGACTTGGCAGCAGCATGAGGAGGCGGTATAGGGGCCCATGGCAGATTAGGGGCCTGGCCACAGCTATGGGAGGCCCGTAATCTGCCAGCACCCTATGTCAAAAAATTCAACACACCAGCAGTGTGAGGAGACCTGAAAGTGGCACATGGCAGAGTGTGGCGATGGAGACAGCAGCAATGGGAGGCCGTACAGGGACCCATGACAGACTCTGGACTTGGCAGCAGCATGAGGAGGCGGTATATAGGGGCCTATGGCAGATTAGGGGCCTGGCAGCAGCTATGGGAGGCCCGTAATCTGCCAGCACCCTATGTCAAAAAATTGAACACACCAGCAGTGTGTGAGGAGACCTGAAAGTGGCACATGGCAGAGTGTGGCGATGGAGACAGCAGCAATGGGAGGCCGTACAGGGACCCATGAGAGACTCTGGACTTGGCAGCAGCATGAGGAGGTGGTATAGGGGCCCATGGCAGATTAGGGGCCTGGCAGCAGCTATGGGAGGCCCGTAATCTGCCAGCACCCTATGTCAAAAAATTCAACACACCAGCAGTGTGAGGAGACCTGAAAGTGGCACATGGCAGAGTGTGGCGATGGAGACAGCAGCAATGGGAGGCCATACAGGGACCCATGACAGACTCTGGACTTGGCAGCAGCATGAGGAGGCGGTATATAGGGGCCTATGGCAGATTAGGGGCCTGGCAGCAGCTATAGGAGGCCCGTAATCTGCCAGCACCCTATGTCAAAAAATTCAACACACCAGCAGTGTGTGAGGAGACCTGAAAGTGGCACATGGCAGAGTGTGGCGATGGAGACAGCAGCAATGGGAGGCCGTACAGGGACCCATGAGAGACTCTGGACTTGGCAGCAGCATGAGGAGGCGGTATAGGGGCCCATGGCAGATTAGGGGCCTGGCAGCAGCTATGGGAGGCCCGTAATCTGCCAGCACCCTATGTCAAAAAATTCAACACACCAGCAGTGTGAGGAGACCTGAAAGTGGCACATGGCAGAGTGTGGCGATGGAGACAGCAGCAATGGGAGGCCGTACAGGGACCCATGAGAGACTCTGGACTTGGCAGCAGCATGAGGAGGCGGTATAGGGGCCCATGGCAGATTAGGGGCCTGGCAGCAGCTATGGGAGGCCCGTAATCTGCCAGCACCCTATGTCAAAAAATTCAACACACCAGCAGTGTGAGGAGACCTGAAAGTGGCACATGGCAGAGTGTGGCGATGGAGACAGCAGCAATGGGAGGCCGTACAGGGACCCATGAGAGACTCTGGACTTGGCAGCAGCATGAGGAGGCGGTATATAGGGGCCTATGGCAGATTAGGGGCCTGGCAGCAGCTATAGGAGGCCCGTAATCTGCCAGCACCCTATGTCAAAAAATTCAACACACCAGCAGTGTGTGAGGAGACCTGAAAGTGACACATGGCAGAGTGTGGCGATGGAGACAGCAGCAATGGGAGGCCGTACAGGGACCCATGAGAGACTCTGGACTTGGCAGCAGCATGAGGAGGCGGTATATAGGGGCCTATGGCAGATTAGGGGCCTGGCAGCAGCTATAGGAGGCCCTTAATCTGCCAGCACCCTATGTCAAAAAATTGAACACACCAGCAGTGTGTGAGGAGACCTGAAAGTGGCACATGGCAGAGTGTGGCGATGGAGACAGCAGCAATGGGAGGCCGTACAGGGACCCATGAGAGACTCTGGACTTGGCAGCAGCATGAGGAGGCGGTATAGGGGCCCATGGCAGATTAGGGGCCTGGCAGCAGCTATGGGAGGCCCGTAATCTGCCAGCACCCTATGTCAAAAAATTCAACACACCAGCAGTGTGAGGAGACCTGAAAGTGGCACATGGCAGAGTGTGGCGATGGAGACAGCAGCAATGGGAGGCCGTACAGGGACCCATGACAGACTCTGGACTTGGCAGCAGCATGAGGAGGCGGTATATAGGGGCCTATGGCAGATTAGGGGCCTGGCAGCAGCTATAGGAGGCCCGTAATCTGCCAGCACCCTATGTCAAAAAATTCAACAAACCAGCAGTGTGAGGAGACCTGAAAGTGGCACATGGCAGAGTGTGGCGATGGAGACAGCAGCAATGGGAGGCCGTACAGGGACCCATGACAGACTCTGGACTTGGCAGCAGCATGAGGAGGCGGTATATAGGGGCCTATGGCAGATTAGGGGCCTGGCAGCAGCTATAGGAGGCCCGTAATCTGCCAGCACCCTATATCAAGAAATTGAACACACCAGCAGTGTGTGAGGAGACCTGAAAGTGGCACATGGCAGAGTGTGGCGATGGAGACAGCAGCAATGGGAGGCCGTACAGGGACCCATGAGAGACTCTGGACTTGGCAGCAGCATGAGGAGGCGGTATAGGGGCCCATGGCAGATTAGGGGCCTGGCAGCAGCTATGGGAGGCCCGTAATCTGCCAGCACCCTATGTCAAAAAATTGAACACACCAGCAGTGTGTGAGGAGACCTGAAAGTGGCACATGGCAGAGTGTGGCGATGGAGACAGCAGCAATGGGAGGCCGTACAGGGACCCATGAGAGACTCTGGACTTGGCAGCAGCATGAGGAGGCGGTATAGGGGCCCATGGCAGATTAGGGGCCTGGCAGCAGCTATGGGAGGCCCGTAATCTGCCAGCACCCTATGTCAAAAAATTCAACACACCAGCAGTGTGTGAGGAGACCTGAAAGTGGCACATGGCAGAGTGTGGCGATGGAGACAGCAGCAATGGGAGGCCATACAGGGACCCATGACAGACTCTGGACTTGGCAGCAGCATGAGGAGGCGGTATATAGGGGCCTATGGCAGATTAGGGGCCTGGCAGCAGCTATAGGAGGCCCGTAATCTGCCAGCACCCTATGTCAAAAAATTCAACACACCAGCAGTGTGTGAGGAGACCTGAAAGTGGCACATGGCAGAGTGTGGCGATGGAGACAGCAGCAATGGGAGGCCATACAGGGACCCATGACAGACTCTGGACCTGGCAGCAGCATGAGGAGGCGGTATATAGGGGCCTATGGCAGATTAGGGGCCTGGCAGCAGCTATAGGAGGCCCGTAATCTGCCAGCACCCTATGTCAAAAAATTCAACACACCAGCAGTGTGTGAGGAGACCTGAAAGTGGCACATGGCAGAGTGTGGCGATGGAGACAGCAGCAATGGGAGGCCGTACAGGGACCCACGAGAGACTCTGGACCTGGCAGCAGCATGAGGAGGCGGTATATAGGGGCCTATGGCAGATTAGGGGCCTGGCAGCAGCTATAGGAGGCCCGTAATCTGCCAGCACCCTATGTCAAAAAATTCAACACACCAGCAGTGTGTGAGGAGACCTGAAAGTGGCACATGGCAGAGTGTGGCGATGGAGACAGCAGCAATGGGAGGCCGTACAGGGACCCATGAGAGACTCTGGACCTGGCAGCAGCATGAGGAGGCGGTATATAGGGGCCTATGGCAGATTAGGGGCCTGGCAGCTGCTATAGGAGGCCCGTAATCTGCCAGCACCCTATGTCAAAAAATTCAACACACCAGCAGTGTGTGAGGAGACCTGAAAGTGGCACATGGCAGAGTGTGGCGATGGAGACAGCAGCAATGGGAGGCCGTACAGGGACCCATGAGAGACTCTGGACTTGGCAGCAGCATGAGGAGGCGGTATATAGGGGCCCATGGCAGATTAGGGGTCTGGCAGCAGCTATGGGAGGCCCGTAATCTGCCAGCACCCTATGTCAAAAAATTCAACACACCAGCAGTGTGTGAGGAGACCTGAAAGTGGCACATGGCAGAGTGTGGCGATGGAGACAACCCACCGACTGTTTTGCTCGCTGCCAAGCTGCCACCCTCTTCTCCTGATGATGCGGAAGCAATAGCCTGATGACGACGAGGCTGCCAAGTGCGATCAGCCTCATCATCATCAATTAGGGTCTCCGCCTCACTACTAGCCCCCTCGGCTGCGTGTTGGTCAGGAGACAGACCTGTCTCTACACCGGCTACCGAGCCACTCTCCTCGCCACTACTTCTTCGCCTGGCTGCTAAAGAGGCGGATGTCTCCCCCCGTTCCTGACCGCCCTCTGTTAGCTCTTCCTCACTGTACTGGATGACACCGGGAGCACTAGCCTCTGGCTGCGAATAGTGCTGCCTCGACCCCTTCCTCTGCTGCCACGTCTGCTCGCTCCTAAAACATTACCTCCTCTGCCACTCCTCTGCATGTTGTCTGACATACTCTTTAATTAAACGATTCTGTGTCCCTGAGTAACAATTCTGTGTCCCTGAGTAACGTTTCTGTGGCCCTAAGTAACAGTTCTGTGGCCCTAAGTAACAGTTCTGTGGCCCTCAGTAACAATTCTGTGTCTGTCCCTGAGTAACAATTCTGTGTCCCTCAATAACAATTCTGTGTCCCTCAGTAACAATTCTGTGGCCCTGAGTAACAATTCTGTGGCCCTCAGTAACAATTCTGTGTCCCTCAGTAACAATTCTGTGTCCCTGAGTAACAATTCTGTGTCTGTCCCTGAGTAAGAATTCTGTGTCTGTCCCTGAGTAACGTTTCTGTGGCCCTAAGTAAAGGTTCTGTGTCCCTGAGTAACAATTCTGTGTCTGTCCCTGAGTAACAATTCTGTGTCTGTCCCTGAGTAACAATTCTGTGGCCCTAATTAACTGTTCTGTGGCCCTCAGTAACAATTCTGTGTCCCTGAGTAACAATTCTGTGTCCCTCAGTAACAATTCTGTGTCCCTCAGTAACAATTCTGTGTCTCTCAGTAACAATTCTGTGTCCCTCAGTAACAATTCTGTGTCTGTCCCTGAGTAACAATTCTGTGTCTGTCCCTGAGTAACGTTTCTGTGGCCCTAAGTAACGGTTCTGTGGCCCTCAGTAACAATTCTGTGTCCCTCAGTAACAATTCTGTGTCTGTCCCTGAGTAACAATTCTGTGTCTGTCCCTGAGTAACAATTCTGTGTCCCTGAGTAACGTTTCTGTGGCCCTAAGTAACAATTCTGTGGCCCTCAGTAACAATTCTGTGTCTGTCCCTGAGTAACAATTCTGTGTCTGTCCCTGAGTAACAATTCTGTGTCCCTGAGTAACGTTTCTGTGGCCCTAAGTAACAATTCTGTGGCCCTCAGTAACAATTCTGTGTCTGTCCCTGAGTAACAATTCTGTGTCTGTCCCTGAGTAACGTTTCTGTGGCCCTAAGTAACGGTTCTGTGGCCCTCAGTAACAATTCTGTGTCCCTCAGTAACAATTCTGTGTCTGTCCCTGAGTAACAATTCTGTGTCTGTCCCTGAGTAACGTTTCTGTGGCCCTAAGTAACGGTTCTGTGGCCCTCAGTAACAATTCTGTGTCCCTCAGTAACAATTCTGTGTCTGTCCCTGAGTAACAATTCTGTGTCTGTCCCTGAGTAACAATTCTGTGTCCCTGAGTAACGGTTCTGTGGCCCTCAGTAACAATTCTGTGTCCCTGAGTAACAATTCTGTGGCCCTAAGTAACGGTTCTGTGGCCCTCAGTAACAATTCTGTGTCCCTGAGTAACAATTATGTGGCCCTAAGTAACAATTCTGTGTCCCTCAGTAACAATTCTGTGTCCCTCAGTAACAATTCTGTGTCCCTCAGTAACAATTCTGTGTCTGTCCCTGAGTAACAATTCTGTGGCCCTAAGTAACGGTTCTGTGGCCCTCAGTAACAATTCTGTGTCCCTGAGTAACGTTTCTGTGGCCCTAAGTAACAGTTCTGTGGCCCTAAGTAACAATTCTGTGTCCCTGAGTAACGTTTCTGTTGCCCTAAGTAACAATTCTGTGTCCCTGAGTAACAATTCTGTGGCCCTAAGTAACGGTTCTGTGGCCCTCAGTAACAATTCTGTGGCCCTCAGAAACAATTCTGTGTCTGTCCCTGAGTAACAATTCTGTGGCCCTAAGTAACGGTTCTGTGGCCCTCAGTAACAATTCTGTGTCCCTGAGTAACAATTCTGTGGCCCTAAGTAACGGTTCTGTGGCCCTCAGTAACAATTCTGTGGCCCTCAGTAACAATTCTGTGTCTGTCCGAGTAACAATTCTGTGGCCCTAACTAACGTTTCTGTGGCCCTAAGTAACAGTTCTGTGGCCCTCAGTAACAATTCTGTGTCCCTGAGTAACGTTTCTGTGGCCCTAAGTAACAATTCTGTGGCCCTCAGTAACAATTCTGTGTCTGTCCCTGAGTAACAATTCTGTGGCCCTAACTAACGTTTCTGTGGCCCTAAGTAACAGTTCTGTGGCCCTCAATAACATTTCTGTGTCTGTCCCTGAGTAACAATTCTGTGGCCCTAACTAACGTTTCTGTGGCCCTAAGTAACAATTCTCTGGCACTCAGTAACAATTCTGTCTGTCCCTGAGTAACAATTCTGTGGCCCTAATAATGTTTCTGTGGCCCTAAGTAACAGTTCTGTGGCCCTCAGTAACAATTCTGTGTCTGTCCCTGAGTAACAATTCTGTGGCCCTAACTAACGTTTCTGTGGCCCTAAGTAACAATTCTCTGGCACTCAGTAACAATTCTGTCTGTCCCTGAGTAACAATTCTGTGGCCCTAACTAGCGTTTCTTTGGCCCTAAGTAACGATTCTGTGGCCCTCATTAACAATTCTGTGTCCCTGAGTAATGCTTCTCTGTCCCTAAGTAACGTTTCTCTGTCCCCAAGTAACGTTTCTGTGGCCCTAACTCTGTCCCTAATACAGAGCGGTCTGCCTCTCTTGAATGACTGGAGGCAAATGAAGAATTCTAAAATGGCCGCTATTTATAGCTCGACCATTACACAGTGCTGGCTGCCTGGCTGCTGATTGGCTAATGCGATCACATGTCATTAAGGAATGCATTATGGGTCAGCGCGCCTTGTCTGCGCGCCTTCCCAGACATCCCCGCTCCGTCGCCGCACATGTCCGCCGCCATTTTAGGAAAAATTTCGATTCGCGCGTCCGAAGTAGGCTATTTTTCGGATTCGGCGCGAATCGAAAATTTTCCAATATTCGACTCGAATTCCACTTCGCCTACTTCGATTCGCTCATCTCTAATCATATCCCTAGGTCTCAGATATGAGCAGACAAGGAATTACAGGTTAATTGCAGAGAAGTGAAATGGATTTCATATTTAAATATTATACTTCTAGGGGTCATAACAAGGATTTTGACTTGCATTTATTTTTATGATGCATTGATTCTTTCTGATTATGTTTTTACTTTTTTTTCACAGGTTTTTCTGAATAGAAATTGCTAGTAAAATATTTATATATTGTATCTATTTTAATTTACAGTAGTGTTATTTAGACTTGCCATATCTGAGGAAGGGTTCTTACAAATCCCTAACCGTTGTATTCATTTTGTTGAAAATGTGTTATTAATTAATTGTTAAGCATTTTTCAAACTTTTTACACACTGACTTTGGCTGACAGGTATCCAAACCTTTGATAAGTACGCAAGAAAAACCTGTGTTGGAGTTCCCTCTTATTGTTAGATGGCTTTTTAGTCTATGCAGTGTACTGCTGAAAGGGCCCCTCCCCTAGTTCATTAACATGCTCTAGAAGCCATTATGTGATTCTTCCACATATTCCATTTTAACCTATCACTATGTTGGAACTCTATGGGCTCAATCCACAAAGATAACACACCAGGATAAGAATACTTACTTAAAAAATACAGTTAAAGTCAGTCAAATGACATTTGCAAATTGCAGTCAAATAGCTAAAATTAATAGTCTTATCTTTGTTTTAAATCTTTGTGAATTGAGCCACATGATGTTTAGCTGATAAGAAAGAAATGTGCTCCCTTAACAAGTAAATGATATTACATGATATTACATGTGCGGAACCCTGCACAGCTGCACTGTTTTCAAAATTTGACAGCATGTGTGGAGTGTAAATGTGGGTGTAAGATTTAATATGCTATAAAAGGTGAACCTATTCTTTAACCGATTCCATACAGGGCACTTTTACCCCCTTCCTACCCAGGCTAATTTTCAGGTTTCAGCGCTCTCACGCTTTGACAATTGTGTGGTCATACAATATTGTAGCCAAACTAAAATTTTATCATTTTCTTCACACAACTAGAGTAACTAAAAACTACTTTTGGTGGTATTTAATCACCGCTGGGGTTTTTATTTTTTGCTAAATTAACAAAAAAAGACCAGAACTGAGTCTTTGAGTACTGCTTTGACCTGAAGAAGGGGACACTCCCCGAAAGCTTGTCCTTAAAATTGTTTGTTAGTGCAAATAAAAAAAGTATCACGGACAGTACTCAATTGTTTCTGTCGCAAGTGCAATAATACGGCTACAATCACCTCAAGCAAAAAAGACCCAAAATTTTGAAAAAAAACCATGTTTTTCTTTGTTTCTGTTACAAAAGTTTGCAAATAAATAATTGTTCTTCATAAATTTAGGCCAAAATGTATTCTACTACATTTCTTTGGTGAAAATAATCAAAAATTAGGATGTATTATTTAGTCTGTAGAAAAGTGATAACGTTCACAAACTATGGGATATATCTGAAAATTGATCAATCCTGAAGTACTGACGGCCAATCTAATTTCTTGAGGTCCAAGAATGTCAGAACAGTATAGATATCTGCCAAATGACCCCTTTTTGCAAAGTAGACAGTCCGAAGTATTTCATAACAGGCATGGCGAGTTTTTTTAAGTTGTCATTTTTTTTGTCATCATTTTTCAGAAATGAATTAAAAAAATGATTTTCACAATTTTTTTTTACATACTGTCACCAGTGCAGTACAGCGTCATCATATAACTGGCATGGCGGTGATCAGGGACACTGACTGGTGACAGTTCGAAAAAAAAAATTGATAATTTTTTTTTTTAAATGTATTAATTAATTTTTATTTTTTTATTACATTTTTCTTTTTAAAGATTTTTTTATTTTCATATTTCACTACGACAAAAGTAGTATAATGTTACCATAGTAACATTGTACTACTTTGGGGAAGTGATCAGTATTTTTTTTTGTACACAATTTGCTTATAGAAAAGAATTACTTTGCTATCAGCAAGCATTCACCTGAATGACATCGATTCATTCAGGGTTTTTTTTTTTGTGCTTAGCTGTGATTTGGCCACAGCTAATCACATGACGCAGCTGGGCTGTGATTGGCCCAACATGTGCATGTGATCGCTGTGACCATTCACAGCTAGACACACTTGTATACAATGGATGGCATGAAAGGAAGCCATCCATTGTATACAACTGTCATGTGATTTGCTTTATTGGTCACAGCAGGTCACATGGTGCAGGCAACTGAGCCGGTACACAGATTTGTCATTGGCTGTGTCCGAGGTACACGGCCGGTGACAGATCGCATCGCTGCACGGCCCTGCAGGCAGGTGCAACGCGCATGCCTGGAAGGACGCCATATGGCGTCCACCCGGAGAGAGGATCTGGCTATAGGCCAGGCGGCAACTGGTTAATGCAGAAATGTAGAGATCCTTGCATGGCAGGTTTTCAGGCACAACTTCCTCTTCAGCAGACCCTTAGAAGAACAGTGAGCAGCACAGGAATGACACCATCAAATCTCACAATGTGATATCAGACTTCACACTGCACTGAGAAGCCACAAACACGTTCTTCTTATATCTGTCACATATATTCACTATGTCCGGCTGAGTAGCACTGCTGTGTCACACATTTTACAGAGCCTGCCTCCTGAACTATAAAGTTGTTGAGGAGGAGTTTCAAGAAACGTCAGAAGTAAAGAAATAACTACTTGCAGCAGCAAGGTGCCATGGGATTTTTAGTCTTTAGAAATTGAAGGTAAACAGCAGATGGGAAGCTGCAACGCATGCAGGGAATCCAGAACATTGTGGAATTAGATGGCTGGCAGACAGGAAACTCACAACATGAAAGCAGATTTTTTAGGTGAGTTTATATTAGATTTTTCACAAAGAAAATGTATGCTGTGACCATAGATTTATTTTAAGGGAATATTTAATTTTTCAGAGCACTACTTATCCAAAATTAATCTTTCTACATACTGTATATCAGAGGTCCTCAAACTACGGCCCGCGGGCCACATGCGGCCCGCCGAGGCCCTTTATCCGGTCCGCCGGCAGGGGCGTATTTGCCGCGAGGAAGGGACACTTAAGTACAGGGGCAGGCAGGGGGCTGCTATATCTTATACCAAATTAAAAAAGAAAAATGCGCCACTTACAAAAAACACCAAAGTGTCAGCAGCATATCCCACCCAAAATAAATTTTGGCAACAATAATCCAAATTAAAAGGTATGCGCTAATAACAAACTTATACAAAAGTGTATATCATCATCCAAAAAACATTAGTGTTTTAAATAAATTATAGTGTCCAAACATAAATTAGTGTCCAAAAAAAAATATATATCTTCAGTGACTTGAACCAATTGTGAGAAATCCACCACCAAAGGAGATTAAATGAACTCACCAGAGCTAATGGCTGGTCAGATAATAAACCAGCAACAGCGCTTGTGCTCTGGGAGCAATGAACCCGATGTCCAAATAGATATGGTGATGTTTCAGATACTTCCAGATAATAATAATCACAGCCAAACAACTTTGCAGCCCAAGCTCTTATGATGAACTTCTCCACTCTTTCTCATACCTCCATGAGAGCATGCAGTACACTCAGGGACAAAAAAGAGAACATAATGGTGCAATACGTTTTTTTCATTTATCTCTTTAATAAAAAAGGTATAAGGAAACTCACAAACAAGGTGTCCAACAGACACCAGCTTCAATCGCAAAAAAGGGTTGAGATACAGTTAACGCTCACCGCAGATCTCTCCCATACAGCACAGACCAGCAAGGCTCTCTAACGTCCACATCACTTTGGGCGTAGCCTACTTGATGTTGACGTTAGAGAGCCTTGCTGGTCTGTGCTGTGTGGGAGAGATCTGCGGTGAGCGTTAACTGTATCTCAACCCTTTTTTGCGATTGAAGCTGGTGTCTGTTGGACACCTTGTTTGTGAGTTTCCTTATACCTTTTTTATTAAAGAGATAAATGAAAAAAACGTATTGCACCATTATGTTCTCTTTTTTGTCCTTGAGTGTACTGCATGCTCTCATGGAGGTA
Organism: Staurois parvus; assembly: GCF_062004578.1. Taxonomy (NCBI): domain Eukaryota; kingdom Metazoa; phylum Chordata; class Amphibia; order Anura; family Ranidae; genus Staurois; species Staurois parvus. The sequence continues at coordinate 2,837,063 of NW_028317855.1, forward strand.
TGAGAAAGAGTGGAGAAGTTCATCATAAGAGCTTGGGCTGCAAAGTTGTTTGGCTGTGATTATTATTATCTGGAAGTATCTGAAACATCACCATATCTATTTGGACATCAGGTTTATTGCTCCCAGAGCACAAGCGCTGTTGCTGGTTTATTATCTGACCAGCCATTAGCTCTGGTGAGTTCATTTAATCTCCTTTGGTGGTGGATTTCTCACAATTGGTTCAAGTCACTGAAGATATATATATTTTTTTGGACACTAATTTATGTTTGGACACTATAATTTATTTAAAACACTAATGTTTTTTGGATGATGATATACACTTTTCTATAAGTTTGTTATTAGCGCATACCTTTTAATTTGGCTGCTATATCTTACCTGGCTCCGGTCCCAGTCCCACGACGATCCAGTCCAGGAAGTGCTGCTCCTTCATTCACTCCGGCCACTCCTTCACTCGATGTTCACGCTGCCGCTCGGCTCTGCCTCCTCACCGGTGATTGGGCGCCAGAACTGTAGCTCAGGAAAGGCACACAGGCGGCCAATCACCTGCGAGGAGGCGGAGCTGAGCGGCCCTGCGAACATCGAGTGAGGGAGAGGCCGGAGTAAAGGACAGCTGACAGGTAAGTATGCCGTGCAGATGGTGCTGCTGCAAGCAGGTATGCTGGCTGCAGCAGCACCATGCTGGAACAGGGGTCAGCAAGTTAAGTGTCATTGGTGTCAGTGGGAGGAATAGTGCCCCATCATTGGTGTCACTGATACTAATGATGGGGCATTATTCCTCCCACTGAAGCCAATGATGGGACACTATTCCTCCCCCCCACTGACACCAACGATGGGACACTATTCCTCCCCCCCACTGACACCAACGATGGGGCACTATTCCTCCCCCTCCTGACACTAACGATAAGGCACTATTCCTCCCCCCCCACTGACACCAACGATGGGGCACTATTCCACCCCCCACTGACACTAATGATGGGGCACTGTTCCTCCCCCCACTGAAACTAATGATGGGGCACTATTCCTCCCACTGACACCAATGATGGGGCATGATTCTTCCCACTGACACCAATGATGGGGCACTATTCCTCCCACTGACACCAATGATGGGGCACGTTTCTTCCCACTGACACCAATGATGGGGCACTATTCCTCCCACTGACACCAATGATGGGGCACTATTCCTCCCACTGACACTAATGATGGGGCACGATTCTTCCCACTGACACCAATGATGGGGCACTATTCCTCCCACTGACACCAATGATGGGGCACTATTCCTCCCACCGACACCAATGATGGGGCACTATTTCGTCCATAAGACACACTTGGGGGGAAATGTCTGTGCGTCTTATGGAGCGGCCGGCCCAGTATTCTCACCGTCATTGTATGTCCGCAGTCTCTGGTCATCTCCTGTACTGTGTCCGCATTTGTTCATAGTTTTTTTTTTTTTTTTTAAACTGTAGTCCGGCCCTCTAACAGTCTGAGGGACAGTGAACTGGCCGCCTGTTTAAAAAGTTTGAGGACCCCTGCTGTATATAATACTTTTAAACGATACTAAAAACACTTACATTTAAAAAAAAAAAAAAAAAAAAAAAATATGTCTATACTTATCTGCTGTGTGCAGTGGTTTTGCACAAAGTAGCCTGGATCCTCCTTTTCTCAGGTCTCCCCCAAAAGAATCATTTTTGCAATAAAATATCACATAAAATATATATATATATATATATATATATATATATATATATTGATGTGAAAGGGGAAGTGGTTAATCTGTCTTATTAGCTCAAAAAAATTAACAGTTTTTTTTAACAGTCATGAATCAGAAAAACAACTAAACATTTTATCACCAACTAGTATTAATACTGAAACAAACAAAAACAGATGATTTTTCAAAACAATAGAAAGGCTATTTCACCTCAATAGCTTTCAAAATTCTTTATATGTGTATCATAGTTTTAGATTTATTGCTTGCATTGCTAAGACAACCAATTATGCTTTTGTTCAATTTAAAAGTTAGCATTAAACTGTTTTGGATCTGTTCATTTTTTATCTTTGTAAATGTCATATGCTTTACTGCGTGTTCCAAAATATTTTCCTTACACAATCTCTTTATAAATTAAAAAATATTTGGTTGGCAATTATGGTAAAATTAAATTCACTTACCGTTTTTCAAATAGTTAAATAATATATTTATGATACACCATGGAAGATAGACATAAAATGTTCCTGAAATAAAATATGCATTGAGTACAAAATTAAGAATAATGGGAACCAATGGGCTCAACAGGTAATAAAATATTTCAATCCTTCTTTGCGTAATGTGTCCAGTTGTAGTTTAACACCTGCTATTTCCTAATTGTTTTGTGAACATTCCAAGCTGTTTAATTATATAACTTAGAAATTCATGCTTGGATATCCTGGAGATAGAGTGCAGCATTGTAGAACTTATCCTGCATTTATACATTTGTATATTTACCTTTAAAGATATATTTGATTTGTAATTTTAGAAAACACCAATTTACCCAACCTTCCACTGGGTAAAGAATATAATTCAGTTCTTTAGAAAAATGAAAATATACGTGTAAAGGGTGCATTCAGCTGTGTGTATCCTGGCCGTTAAAGAACATTTATAAACCTCTGGTAAATTCAAGCCCACTGTGCAAGATTCACTGCAAATTAACCAGCAACATTTGCTACATTTAAACTATTGGGAATAAAATGCCCATTAATGCTCAAACTGATAAATGTTTGGTTAATGTTTAAAGTATAGTAAATTGATTTTTTGTGTGAATCTGCACTGTCTGTGCAGTGAATACTGTCTATCTTTACAAATATCGCAAGATACTATGGAGTTTAGTTTAGTTTACTAAAACTAGACAGTGCAAAATCTGATGCAGAGTGTATGGTAGCCATTCAGATTCACATGTCAGTTTTTTCAATTAAGCTTGGACAAAAAAACCTGGAATCTTATTGGTTTCTATGCACTGCTGCACCAGATTTTGCACTTCCCAGTTTTAGTAAATCAACCCAGTATGTCAGGTTCTAATTTAGCAGACAACGTGCGTTCTGTTCTTGGAAATAGTCTTTAATAATATTTATATAGTAAAAATGGATCTAAAATTAAATTTAAAAATAAGTATTGGCAGCACAGTGGCTACATGATTAGCACGTCCGCCTGGCAGTACTAGGGTCGTTGGTTCAAATCCCAACCACAGCATCTGTCAGGAATGGAAATTTTGTTTATTGATGATCTATCAATCAACAAGCACAAAACATTTTCTAAAAAAGTACAAAAGTAGAAAAAGCAATAAATATATGTAAAATTAAATTACCCACATGTAACTGCAGAAATCAAACTCAAAGTCCAAACAAAAAGTCCATAAGGTAAATATATACTTAGACCTATGTGGTCAATAAAGACTTGCATACCTTAAATAATAGACTTTACAAGCACAAAGGGCCTTCATGACCTCATCAGAATAAAAAACAGTGAAACATAGCATAGATACAAAACGTTACATAACAGAGACTAAGGAACATAGATCTTCAGGTCCATGTAGCCTTTCTTCAAAAATCAGCTTCCAACAAACCTAGGGAGTGTCAGAGGAGAAACAAAGGATAGCCCCAGCACCCAGAGGTCAACAAGCAGCGACAACAGGCCTGATACCCCTCCATGCCTCTATCCAGGCCTCTCGCCTCCACCTGTCTCTCTCAAGACCCTCAATTTTACCCACCTCACCAAGGATGCCACACACCACCACCGGGACAGGAAGGACTTTCTGCCGCAGGGACACCTGGCACTGTGCATTCTACGTGAAATAACAGACAACTAGGCTGACTAAAAACAGTGTCCACATTGAAGGGGCACCGAAGCAAGAAGTGGTCCATAGTTTCCACTTCACCCTGACACTCCGCCTTTGGACAACCACAGCCGTCTAGAGAGCGGTACTTCAGGTTCCCCCTCACGTACAGTCTACCATGAAAGCCGAGCCAGGCCTGGTCCCTAAACTTGAAGGGAATCCGCTCAGAATTTATTAAACGTAAGCCCTTCCGCATAGTATGGCCTGGGCAATCCCTAAAGGCCAGCGGTGCGTGGAAGACAGTGGACACAATCCTCTCGTCCAAGGACCTCCTGGGGAGGGACCTGATGTCCTCTGCCAACACACACCACCGCCTGAGTATTTTCAGACTTGGGCAACGTAAGTCGGGAGCTTACCATTCTTAACCCTCAAGCTTTTCACTGGCCCACCATTTTCCCAACAACACAGAAAAGACCTAACCATTTCCGAAAGAGACTTACCCATGCAGGCGGTCTCTCTGCCAGCAGATTACCAAAATTGTGCTTCAAGAATACCAGAGAGAAAAAAAACACTGGGTTGACCATACCTATGCCACCCTTCCACCTGGATAGATATGTCACATCCCGCTTCACAAGGTTCAGCCTGTTTCCTCATAATAGCTGGAAAAAACAGCTGTAAATCCTCGTATAGAGAGATTCTGGTAAGATGCAGACAGTACTGACATACAAAAAAATGGGGTCCTGGTAAGTCTTGATCAAATCCACCCTTTCCCTCAAGGAGAGCCGCCACCCCTTCCAGCACTTCACCTTGATCTCAGCATCAGACAACCTGGCCTCCCAATTTGATTTGCCATAATCAGCACAGCCAAAATCGATGCCTAACACTTTAACTGCCTGCTGGGGCTCCGGAAAGGTATCCGGAAGTGAGAAGCGATCACCCTCCCCACCTAGCCAGAGAACTTCAGACTTGTCCTGATTAACCTTGGACCCCGACGCCTCAGAATACTGTTCTATCTTCGAGACTACCACCTGCGCCTCTTCAGCCCTGGAGACAAAGACAGAAACGTCATCGGCATAGGCAATGACCCCCAAAGGCGGCTCCCCAGGAATGCCCACCGGCACCCCACCCAATGCTCCGCTATCCAACCTCATTACGAAGTGGTCGACCGCGAAAACATAGAGTAAAGGGCTCAGAGGACACCCCTGGTGCACCCCTGACCCAACCTCGAAGGGTTGCCCAATCCAACCATTCACCAGCATGAAGCTCTCCGCCCCACTATACAAAGTCTTAAGCCAGCCAATGAACCTCCCCCCCAGGCCATATTTATCAAGGAGAAGCCACAGGTACTCATGGTCTGCCCAATCAAAGGCCTTAGCCTGATTCAATGTCAGCAAGTACTTTCCCCAGTCTTCAGCCCCGCATCGCTCCACGGCCTCCCGGACAGCTAACACCGCTGAGAATGTACTTCTGCCCTGAACCAAGCAGTGCTGTTTAAGTGTCTACGACTGACGCCAAGCGCCAAAAAAGGATCTTAGCCAGGATCTTCCTATCGACATTGAGAAAGCTGATGGGGCACCAGTTCCCAATCATCGAAGGATCCTTACCCTTTGACAGCAGGATTACAGCAGATTTCCTCATGGAGGGAGGAAGCAAGCCTTCCTCCAGATAGCCATTAAAAACCTCCAACAGGTAAGGCGCCAAGCTAGACTTAAAACATTTATAAAATTCTGCTGTCAACCCGTGTGGCCAAGGCGTCTTTTTAGGGGCCAGACTCTCTATGGCTTTGACCACCTCTGCCACTGTAATCCCGCCTGTCAAACTCGGAAGCAGAACGTCACTCCCCAGACCTGGTGTAGAATCCAAGAAACCCAAGATCCTCACTCGGGCAAGATGCTTCTTCCCAAGAAGATCCTTATAAAAGGACCTCCAGACCTCCAAGATCCCCGATCTGGATTTCATCAGAGATCCCATACTGTCTCTCAAGCCTAAGACCGTCTTATTCGCTACACCATGCTTGCAGTTCTGGTAAGGGTCGGGCAAGTGGTACTTCCCGTAATCCCTCTCCAGAACCAAGGAGGCATGCCGGTCATACTGATGCTTCCTGAGAGGAAGTTTCACCTCTGAGATCGCCCCGGGATCTCCACCACACAAGACAAGGCAGTCGAGCCTCCTCCGCAACCGCTGGTAGGCGACGTACAAGCTGTTTCCTTTTCCCTAGGGCCTTGAAAATCTTGCTAGTTCGCTGCTTAGTAAGCTCCCACTACTCCGACTTACTGTTACAGAAATCCAGAAGAGTCACCTGAGCCTGGAAAAAGTCCTCAAAAGGATCGTCTCACATCCTCGTCTTCCAGTAAGGCCGATTTCATCTTCCAAATGCCCCTCCCCTTCAGCGGCGCAACTGAAACATTCAAGACCACAGATAGCATAAGGTGATCGGAAAACTCCACCGCCCGACACTCAGGTGGCGAAAAAGCAGAGTCCCCCTTAAAAAAAAAACTATCTATCCTGCTCTCACTATTGCCATGCCTATACGTGTACCCCGTGCTATCTGGGCTGCCCTTAATCAGTGCGTCCACCAGACCTGCATCCCTAACCGCTGCATTAAGAAAAACACTATCATAACCCAGCTTGCCAGTGGAGCCTTTCCTGTCTTTGGGCCTAGTGATGGTGTTAAAGTCACCTCCAAAGACAACTTGCCAGGCCGTAAAAAGGAAAGGCTTAATCTTCATAAAGAGGCATTTCCTTTCCCACTTGGACTGCGGGCAAAACACGTTAATCAAACGCAGGTCCTGCCCCTTCACAGAGACGTCCAGGACCATGCACCTTCCAATCTCCACTTCAATAACCCGCCGGCACGTTACCATACCAGTAAAAAGGACCGCAACCCCACTGTAAGGCTCAGCTGCAAGAGACCAGAAGGAGGGGCCACGCCTCCACTCCCTCTTTGCCAGGTGGATATCAGCAAGGCTGTTCAGCCGGGTCTCCTGCAAAAATAAAATGTCAGCATCAATTTCACTGAGCAAAAATAAAGCTATATTATGAGCACTCACAGACTTCAAGCTGGCAACATTAATGGTTGCCACTTTCACTGGGGCAGGAACTGCCATCAGGGCGATTAAGATGGGCATTCCTTAGCCTGACATTCCACCACCTGGGACCCCTGCAAATCCTGGGTAATGACTACAACCTCCTCTGTCTGCTCCATGGAATCTACAGAATCCTCACCATGGTCAAACAGAGTCCCAAACCAATTTCCTACAGAGATGTCCGACAGATCCAAAGAACTGGAAAACACTGCCAGAGAGAGGACCACTTTATTCCTCCTAACCTTCTTTTTTCTCCCAGCCAGAACCCACCCCTCTGCACCCTCAACAGAAGGGGCCACCTTGTTCACCTCCTGAACCTGAGAGGACACCCTCCTTTCCACCGCCCTCCTCCCACTCATACTAGCCCCCCTCCGTCCCACCGCACTGGAACCCCTACCCACAGCCAGGGGGTGCTTGAACTCTGACACCTTAAAGCTGCACCCACCATCATCCGCCCCACGGGTGGCTTTGGCCAACAGAGAGCCCTTAATGGGTACAATACACACATGAGGATTAAGGTTGGACTTGACAAGGATGCAGGTAACACATTTGACTGGACAGATGACACAGATGGGCCCCGAGGGACCCACCAACACAGGGGAAGGCACACTAGACAAATCAGACACAATAGGAGATACAGACACGGAAGCAGACTCTGTAACCTGAACTGGGGAACCTGCAGGGGGGGAAACTAAGGCAGCCACCTGGCCAATGGAAGAAACCACAGGGGGGGAGACAGAGTCCTCCACCTCCATCCTCAGTAGCTCCTTCACCAGCTCCCCCTGGTTATGAAGGGCCTCCGGGCACAAGCTGTAAGGGTGCCCCAGCTCATTGCACAAATTACAACGAATGATGTTACAACTTTTAGCCTGGTGACCAAGGCCCTGACACAAGGAACATCTCTGGGTAGGACACGAGGAAGAAAAATGGCCCTTATCACCCCACCTGTGGCACAGCTTCGGCTGTCCCTGATAAAAAATAACTATACAGTCTCTACCGATGAAAGCAGAGGATGGAATGTGCTGTACTACATTCTCATACACTCTAAGCTTAACATGGGCAGTCCACCCACCCATCCATATGCCCTTCTCATCAAGCACCCAAGGGACCCAACACCTCACCATACCTCCTCAACCAGACAATCAAGTCTGCAGGGGGAATGGATTCATTTCTAACTAAAATGGTTATCTTTTTAGTAAGAGGCTGCCTAGATACCACTCTAGGGGGCAGACCCTCCCACTCCTTGGACCGTTTGTAGATATGATCATATCTCTCCCAAAATAAATCGAGACTTTCTGGCTTAACAAAGGATAAATCAAACTCAACAGACCCGACCGGGTTAATCAGGGCAAAAATATCTGCCACTTTGAATCCCATTCCCAGAATTTTATCTGCCACAGAGGCCCTGGTGGGGGGAGTACCACCCCCGTCCACCTCAACTGAACTACATTCCTTCTGACAAAGGAGCCCCCCAACACTGGCCGGGTACCCAAGGAAGGAACCTGCAGGGGGCCCCCCCTTCTACCCCACCAAGAGCAGCCGCATAACTAACCACGGGCTGTGCACCCCCTGACACCGCACCTGTGTATGAGACCCCAGTAACCAGGGAACCCCCGAGAGCTACATTCCCCCCCCCACCACTAACTCAGCTACACCCGGCTTAGCAGCCTAAGCACTCCCAGGCAGCACATCCAACCCACCACCCAGAGAACCAGCGTGGCCAACGGCCAACACACCAACAGCCGTTAACACGCCTGCATCCTCCCTTACTGACTCAGGGGGGTCCCCACTAGCACCTAAATCACCAGCATTAGATAAACAGTCATTAGATGCAGATGTAATACCATCCTTAGCAGTCTTTAGATCCATGCTCACGGCCTTCACTGCAGGCAGACAGGGAGCGGACTCACCCTGCTCGTCACACACCTGTGTGGAAATGCCTCCCTCTGCAGCCGGCCGGAGTCTGAACACAGCTTTTTCTTTAACCCTTTCCTTGGGCTTCCGCGGGGTACTATCCATCCCTTCTTCATCTGAAGATTCCTCACTGAATTTGATTTTCCTTCCCCCCAACGGGGACTCCAACTCACGGATGAACTGCAGGGTCCCCACACAATCATCCCGATCCTCAGCCTCTGATTGCTGAGCCGCTTGACCAGGTGTAAGTAAACCAGATCCGCTCACCTCCAGAGCTGACGCCACTGACACTTCCACTTGCGGTAAAGATTTTCCAGCAAGCTGGCCAACATCTCCTTCAACAACATCCATGGATTCCCCTGAGTGGGACAAGCATGCCTCAGCATCAGGTGCCTCGCATTTTTCCTCATTGCCATGAACCTGGCTTCATTGGAAATTTTTCCTTTAAAGCTGCCACTTGTTTCCTTTAAAGCTGCAACAAGCAACACTTGGTTCTTTACCTTCTCCTCCAAGCTGCTGACCTCCGGCTTGTGTAGAGAACTTTTACTACTCCAAGCCTTATCACAAGCGACTTTTTTCTTCCTGAGATCCATCCTCAGTTTGGCCAACTTCTCCTTCTCCTTTGCAATACGCAGCAGCCTGGCCACAATTTTGCTGCGATAAACCGACAGCGGTTCTCCCTTCTTGGGGCCACCACCAGGTCTTCAAATGATGGCACCACCAGAGTCGCACCATGGGTAACGCCATCCAAAGTCTTAGACAGACTTTTCCTGGGACCTCCACCCGGGCCTCCTCCTGGGCCTCCACCAGGATCCTGCATGCTTCCTGGATTATAGCTGGGACTCTAGGTTCTGGCTTTGGGCCTATGCTTGGAGCTCAGCAGAGCACACTCCAATGCAACCACACCCACCATCAGGAAAGGACTCACTGCTGGTGATGCTGGGGCTCACCTACCGTGTGGGCTGCAGTACCAGTGCTGGCCAGCGGGTGCTCTCAGCAGCCAGAATCTCACTCCTGCAGTCAAGCAATCACCTGAGGCTGATTGCAGGAAGTGTATTTAAGCAATGACCAGGCCTGCAGTCAGTGCCTTGGTGTTTGTTCCCATGAGCCCCTGTACTTGCATCCTGCCTAATTGTGACTCTGCTAGAACTCTGCCTGCACCGACCCCGGCTATTCCTGACCACTCCTGACTGCTCCTTTGTACCTTGTCTGCCCGATAGTTACTGACCCGGCCTGCCTGACTGCGTTTGTGTTCCTGCACATATTGTGATTTGTTGGAGGTTTGGTTTTTGCACTTTGTTTTATATTGTTTTACACTATACTTGAAGCCTGCGTTTCCCTGTGTCAGTCCACACATCTCTGGTCATACCCGGATCCCTGACATAACACCAATCCTGACCAGAAGTGGCTGCACAGGGAAGCCATCTTGGCTTGTTGTTGGGGAAGGATGCATCTGGAGGAAGTTGTGTACTTGTCTCTGCTAGTAATAGAAGACAGAGAGTACTGCTGTCAGATTCTGAAGAAGTATGCCAGGGATCAGCTGCTAGAGTGCATGCAAGTTGCTTATTTACTAGTAGACCAGGGCACGGAGTTTTCTGAGGTGCAGCCATTGATCCAGGCTTGTGCTGAGTTGGCTTTATCTAGTACCTCTGAAAGCAGGGATGACTTTTCTCCGCCATTTAGTGCAGATCAAGTAGAGTCACTGGTATGGTTGTTGGAGGATGATCCAGATTGCTTCCTTGAGCATTATTCAGCTTGTCCATCACATGTGCTTGTGGAGTGTATAAACGCAGTGCAGTCTTTGGTCAGACAGGCTACATGTAAGCTAAGTTTTGTTCAACCGGTATTACAGACATGGTCAGATTTGTTACACCCATCCTCAGTCAGCTTGCAAAAATCCAGTCCTGCTTCTAATCCATTTTTTCAAAGCTCTATTCCTGCATTCCCAACAGCACCTCCAGTTCCAGCCCAGTATACCCTGCTATCAACCATATGTCAGTACACTGTTCCCACTCGCTGCACCTATCCTGCCTTTAACCCTGTAAAAAAGTCCTCTGTAGCAACTGCTCCCTCCTCTGTTCCATCCTCCAGCTCTTCTCTGTCTTCAGCTGCTTCCTCCGTTTACAGACCTGCATTTACTTACAGTGCTTCAGTAACTAAACCCAAGAAGAAGCGAAAATTCTTTCCAACCAGTACCATCCTGCCAGTATCCAAATCGGTCAGCCTGCCATCTGAGAACCCGTCTTCTGTTATCCAGCCTGATGACCCGATCCAGCCTGATGACCCGATCCAGCCCGATGACCCGGTGTTCATGATCCAGCCTAGTGCCCCGGTGCCCGTGGTCCAGCTTGGCGCTCCGGTGCCCATGGTCCAGCCTGGAGCTCCTTTGCCCGTGGTCCAGCCTGGCGCCCTTGTGCCCGCTGTGCTGCCAGATGACCCGGTGCCCGCTGTCCTGCCAGATGACCCAGTGCCCGCTGTCGAGCCTGATGCCTCGGTGCCCGCTGTTCAGTCTGATGCCCTGATGCCTGATGACCCAGTGTACACCACCCAGCCTGATGATCCTACCCGGCCTGATGATCCTATCCAGCCTGATCTGGTGCCCGCTACCCAGCCTAATGATCCTATCCGGCCTGTTGACCCAATGCCCATTATCCAGCCGGATGCCCCGGTGTCCGTTATCCAGCCTGATGCCCCAGTGTCCGTTATCCAGCCTGATGCCCCGGTGTCCATTATCCAGCCTGATGCCCTGGTGTCCATTATCCAGCCTGAGGAACCGATAACTACCGCTCCGCCTGCTGTCCCGGTGCCTGCTGCCCAGCCTGATGACCCGGTGCCTGCTGCCCAGCCTGATGTCCCGGTGCTTGCTGCCCAGCCTGATGTCCCGAGGTCCGTTATCCAGCCTGAGGAACCGATAACTACCGCTCCGCCTGATGACCCGGTGCCTGCTGCCCAGTCTGATGACCCGGTGCCTGCTGTCTCGGTGCCTGCTGCCCAGCCTGCTGTCCCGGTGCCTGCTGCCCAGCCTGCTGTCCCGGTGCCTGCTGCCCAGCCTGCTGTCCCGGTGCCTGCTGCCCAGCCTGCTGTCCCGGTGCCTGCTGCCCAGCCTGATGTCCCGGTGCCTGCTGCCCAGCCTGATGTCCCGGTGCCTGCTGCCCAGCCTGATGTCCCGGTGCCTGCTGCCCAGCCTGACGTCCCGGTGCCTGCTGCTCAGCCTGACGTCCCGGTGCCTGCTGCCCAGCCGGACATGCCTCTGTCCGCTGCCCAGCCGGACGTGCCTCTGTCCGCTGCCCAGCCGGACGTGCCTCTGTCCGCTGCCCAGCCGGACGTGCCTCTGTCTGCTGCCCAGCCGGACGTGCCTCTGTCCGCTGCCCAGCCGGACGTGCCAGCTCCTGATGCCCAGCCTGCTTCTGGAAATCAAAAAGGATCCATACCTGCAAAACCTAGGGAGTGTAAAAGAAGAAACTAGGGACAGATGCCACCACCCGAGATCAACAGGTAGCAGCTACAAGCTTGATGTTCCTCCACGCCTCCATCCAAGCCTTCCGCTGCCACCTGCCTCTCTCAAGGCCCCGAATCTTCCCAACCTCACCAAGGATGCCACACACCACCACCTGGACGGGGAGGACTTTTTGCCGAAGGGATACCTGGCACCGTGCATTCCACGTGTAATAACGGACCACTAAGCTGACTAAAACAAGATGTCCAAATCAAAACCCAGGCGGCTTTCGAATGCTCCATACACCCACTCTGCATAAGACATGCAGTGTAGGAAAGAAACACCCAGAGCCCCATCCACCTCTTTATATACTTCCACGTTAAAGGGACACTGAAGCAAGAAGTGGTCCATAGGTTCCACTTCACCCTGACACTCTGCCCTCGGACAACCACGGTCATCCGGAGGATGGTACTTCAAGTTACCCCTCACGTAAAGCCTGTCATGGAAAGCGAGCCAGGCCTGGTCCCTAAACTTCAAGGGAATCCGTTCTAGATATATAAAACGTAAACCCTCCCTCATGATATGGCCTGGGCAATCTTTCAAGGCCAACGGCGCATGGAAAGCGGTCGCCACAATCATCTGACCCAGGAGCCTCCTAGGGAGGGATCTGACCTCCTCCGCCATCACATGCCACCGAGTAACTTCAGGCACGGGGCCACATAAGCCGGGAGCTTACCGTGCTTGACCTGCAGGCTTTTCACAGGCCCGCCACTCTCCCAACTGCTCAGAAAGGGTCCAAACCAAATCCGAAACAGCCCTACCCATGCAGGTGGTCTCTCTGCCAGCATGTTACCAAAATTATGTTTCAAGAACATCAGAGAGAAGAAAACTATCGGGTTGGATAGGTTACATCCCACCTGACAAGGTTCAGCCTGTTCCCCTATAACATCTAGAAGAAACAGCTGTAAATCCTTGTATAGAGCGACTCTGCCAAGAGGCAAACAAAACTGACATACAAAAACACAGGGACCAAGAAATTTTTGATCAGGTCAACCCTTTCTCTCAAGGAGAGCCGCCACCCCATCCAGCATCTCACCTTGACCTCAGCATCGGACAGCTTGGCCTCCCAATTTGACTTGCTGTAATCAGCAGGGCCGAAATTGATGCCTAAAATTTTCACACTCTGCTGATGCACTGGGAAGGTGTCCGGAAGTGAGAAGGTCTCACCCTCCCCACCCATCCAGAGAACTTCACATTTGTCCAGATTGACCTTGGAGCCAGACACCTCGGCATACTGATCCACCTCTGAAAACCCACCTCTTCAGGGAAGCCTACCCCACCCGCTGAGCAAACCCTTTGGCGCTATATAAACTCGATAAATAAATAAATAAATCACCGAGACCACCTCCTGCGCCTCCCTGATCCCAGAGATGAAAACAGAAACATCTTCAGCATAGGCGCCGACCCTCAGGGGGGATCCCCAGCAGCACCCACTGGCATCCCACCCAATGCCCCACCATCTAGCCTCCTGACGAAGGGGTCGACAGCGAAAACGTAGAGCAGTGGGCTCAGTGGGCACCCCTAGCGCACCCCCGATCCAACCCCAAAAGGCCACCCAACCATTCACCAACATGAAGCTCTCAGCCTCCCTGTATAACGTCTTCAGCCAGCCAATGAACCTCCCCTCCAAACCGTACCGGTCCAGCAGATGCCAGAGGTACTCGTGATTGACTCGGTCAAAAGCCTTTGCCTGGTCCACAGCCAGCAGAAACTTTCCCCATCCCTCAGCCTTACACCATTCCAGAGCCTCCCAGACAGCTAACACCACTGTGAAGGTACTCCTGCCCTGAACCGAGCAATGAGATGAGAAAGCAAGCCGTCTGTCACTGACGATAAGCGCCAGAACAAGATCTTAGCCAGAACCTTTCTATCGACATTGAGAAGGCTAATGGGGTGCCAGTTCTCAATAGCTGAAGGATCCTTACCCTTTGATAGGAGAATCACTGCAGACTGCCTCATGGAGGGAGGGAGGGAGGGACCCCTCACCCAGACAGCAATTGTAAACCTCCGCAAGGTGAGGCGCCAAGCTGGACTTAAAGGTCTTAAAAAAACTCAACTGTCAAACCATCTGGCCCAGTAGTCTTTTTAATGGCCAGACTGTCAATGGCTTTGATCACCTCTTCTGCAGTAATTTCCCCAGTCAAACTTGCGGGCGAGACATTACCTTCCAGACCCAGTGTAGACTCCAAAAAGCTTAACATCCTTGTCCGGTCGAGGTGCTTCTCACTCAGCAAGTCCACATAAAAGGACCTAGAGACTTCCAGAATCCCTGACCTGGATCTCGTCAGAGACCCTGTACCATCTCTCAGGGCAGAGACCGTCTTAATTGCTGCACCCTGTTTGCAGTTCTGAAAAGGGTTGTGCGAGTGGTACTTCCCATAATCCCTCTCCAGAACCAAAGAGGCACGCCGGTCATATTGGTACTCCCTGAGGAGAAGCTTGACCTCCGAGATTGCCCCAGAATCTCCACCGCTAGAAACAAGGCGGTCGAGCTTCCTCCGCAACCATTGGTAGGCGATGTACTTATTAAATTGCTTTCTTTTTCCTACGGCCTTGAAAAACCTGCCAATCCACACCTTAGTAAGCTCCCACCACTCCGACTTACTGTTGCAGAAATCCAGCACGGTCTCCTGGGCCTGAAAGAACTCCTCAAAAGATTGTCTCACCTCCTCATCTTCCAGCAGAGCCGAATTCAACCTCCAGATGCCCTTCCCTCTCAGTGGTGTGTCTGAAACATTCAAAGTCACAGTAAGCATAAGGTGGTCAGAAAACTCCACCGCCCAACACTCAGGTGCCGAGAGTCCTCCTTCAAAAAAAACCTGTCTATCCTACTCTGACTATTACCTCTCCTAAACATGAAACCAGTGCTGTCTGAGCTTCTCTTAACCAAGGCGTCCACCAGACCTGCTTCCCTGACTATAGCATTCAGAAAAACGCTATCATATCTCAGCCTGTCATTGAAGCCCCTCCTGTCCTTGGGCCTAGTTATGGTGTTAAAATCACCTCCAAAGACCACCAGCCGAGACGTAAAAAGGAAAGGCTTGATCTTTGTGAAGAGGCATTTCCTGTCCCACTTGGACTGTGGTCCATAAATGTTAATTAGACGCAGTCCCTGCCCCCTCACAAGGACATCTAGGCTCAGACATCCTCCAATCTCCACCTCAATAATCCGCCGGCACATTACCATACCGGTGAAAAGCACCGCAACTCCGCTGTAAGGCTCAGCCGCAAGAGACCAGTAGGAGGGCCCACGCCTCCACTCCCGCTTGGCCAGATGTATGTCAGCCAAGCTGGGCAACCTGTTCTCCTGCAAAAACAAAACATAAGCATCAACACCGCTGAGCAAAAATAAGGCTGACTCTCTAGCACTCACAGACTTTATGCTGGCAACGTTAATCGGAGCGGGAACTGCCATTAAGATAATTGAGAGTGGCGTTTCTTGACTTTTTTTGAAGGGTCTCCTGACCTATTTAGAGAACCTCCTCATCGGGGAAACAGGATCCTCAGATACCTCCTCCTCCTCCCCCGACAGAGCCCCAAACATGTTACCAAGGGCCAGATCTCCCACATCCAGAGAGGAGATAGACCCTGCAGGAGAGAGGACTGGCCTGCTACGCCTCCCCACCACCGACCACCCCTCCTCCACCTGGACCCCACCCTGCTCACCCTGAACAGGACCCTGGGATTCCTGAGGTTCCCTACTGGGCTTTTTCTCCCGCCTCAAACGGAGGAGAACCGGGGGAGAAGGCACAGACGGCCTAGATTTTACATCCACCACCCTGGCCCCTCTGGCAGCCTCAGCCAACTTTTTCCCTTACCAGGAGGGGGGACAGACCGAACAGGAGAAACTACCGGGACACTGACTGGGGTGGTCTCAACCAGGGGAACTACCACAGAAGGGACAACTGAAGCCACCCCCGCCTCTACCAAGGCCGCTGCAGAGGCTGACTTAGCCCTCTCCGCCGCAGCCTCCACCTCCTCGGCATCCATCCTGTCCAATTTGGGCAGCGATTTCCATTACTGGGAGGTTGCGGAGTGCCTCTGGGCACTGATTGTATGTATGGCCCAAGACCCCGCAGAGGTTACACCTCACAATGTTGCAATCTCTTGCCAGGTGACCAATTTCCTGGCAAAGAGAGCACCAAATAACTGGGCACGTGGCAGCAAAGTGCCCCTTTGCAGCACACTGTTGACATACCCGGGGCTGACCGGCATAGAACATGATTCTATCCCTCCCCAAGAAAGCAGATGAGAGTATGTGCTAAAGCACATTGCCTTCTACTCTCAGACGGACGGTAGTTGTCCATCCACCCGTCCAGATCCCTCTCTCGTCTACCACCTTGCTGATGACCCCCATAACATCCCCATACCTCCCCAGCCACACTACAATATCTGATGGGGGGATGGACTCATTCCTCACAAGTATGGTGACCTTTCTAATGACATTCTGCCTAGATATTAATTTGGGAGACAACCCCACCCACCTGGGACTATGGACATAAATTGCCTGATAGCGTTGCCAAAAGAGATCCAGTTGCTCTGGCCTCACAAACAAGACATCGTACTCCCCTGTACCCACAGGGGCAATAAAAGCAAAAATATCTGCTGCCCTGAACCCCATCTCCAGGACGCAGTCTCTTACCTCTTTTCTGCTTAAAGGGGGTCCCTCCCCCGACCATTTCAGTTGCACAACATTTCTCCTGGTTGCAGAGGTTGGCAGGTTACCTGCCCATGCCATAAGTGCCCACCTCTCACTGCTGCTGAGTAGCTGATGACAGGCTTGGGCACAGAGGCACCTGCCTCAGGGGGAACTGGACCAGGGGGAGCCGAGACTGGATCACTGGGACCCGGGGGAACAGGGCCAGATAGAGCAGGGCCACCAGAGAGGGGGACTAGGGGTGCAGGACCCAAAGGACCCTGAGCCCGAACACCCGGACCATCACCATTCGAGCCCGCCAAAGCAGGGGCTGAAGTGACCTGAACCCAGGGGCCTGGACCCACCAAAGGGGGACTCTGCAGGGCCTGACATATGGGCACCTGGATTTGCGGACAGAACCTCAGCTGGAGCACCAGGAGCAATAGATTCCCCAGCAAGAGTAGCCCCCACCTTCAGAGGGGCTAGGGACAGAGAGACCCACACAAACCGCCCCTTGCCCCACAGGAGGAGCCTGCACCACCGGCTCAGTCTTATCACCGGAGATGTCCTTTAACTCCTTGCTGCCCATTTTTACAGAGTCCTGCAGCACTTCCTGGTCACCGGTATACCGTCCTTTACCAGAACGGAGCTCCCCAAGGAGCTTGGGATCCTCTTTAGCTGCACAAACACAGCACGCTCCTTCCGCACTGGCTTGGCCGGCTTCTGTGATGTATCCTCCTCCTCACTTCCGGAATCCTCCGAGGTGAAGCGAAAACGGTCACCTCTCAACTCCAGCTCCTCTTCCTGGACAAAGCGCAACTCCCCAGCCGACTCTGCCTCCTCCCTGCTCCGCTGCCCGAAGTATTGCAGAGCTCTGCACTATGCGACCACACCCGTCAGGAATGGAGATATTTTTATTTAGGTGAACTTGCAACCAGCAAGCAAAATTATTTTATACAAAAGTAAAAAACATACAATAAATAACTCAAAACTTTCCAGTCCAATCATACACGGGATACTT
This sequence comes from Staurois parvus, assembly GCF_062004578.1. Classification (NCBI taxonomy): domain Eukaryota; kingdom Metazoa; phylum Chordata; class Amphibia; order Anura; family Ranidae; genus Staurois; species Staurois parvus. The sequence continues at coordinate 2,855,016 of NW_028317855.1, forward strand.
CATCACAAAGAACAGCACGACTTGTAGGCAAAGGCATTTTAGCCACTAGGGCTTGCACTAAAAAATGTCCACAACCTGCAAAGAAAACATTATGGCTTACCTGCCAAAAAACATAATATAGGCATAGGAGGCCTTTATGACCCCCTTAACCAACACTACAAACAATACTGTGTTTCTATTAGTGGCCTTTATGGCCCATCATCTCTGTAAAGAGAAAGCATTGGCCTTTATGGCCAAACGACATGATTAAATACATTCATTTTTAATCAAATTCCACACACTTAACTGTACTTGCATGAAAAAGGCCTTTATGGCCTAACCAATACATATTATTTATACCAACACTATGATCAACCATTTAGCCTGGAGTCCTACTCACTTTGGACTCCTAGGCATAACACAAGAAACTTATAACCTTATCTACACCCAAGAAAAGACTAAGAAACTCAGATCTTCAGTGAATGCAGCCTTTCATAAAAAAGCCAACCCTACCAAAATCTAGGGAGGTGAAAAGCAGGAAACAGGGACAGGGACCACCACCCGAGATCAACAGGCTGCAGCTATGGGCCTGATATTCCTCCACGCCTCCATCCAGGCCTTTCGCCACTCCCTGTCTTTCTCAAGACCCTGAATTTTCCCAACTTCACCAAGTATGTCACACACCACCACCTGGACCGAAAGGACTTTCTGCCGAATGGAAACCTGACACCGTGCATTCCAGGTGTAATAACGGACTACTAAACTAACTAGAAACAGAGTGTCCAAATCAAAACCCAGGCTGCTTTCAAATGCTCCATATACCCACTCCGCGTAAGACATGCGTTTTAGGAAAGGGACACCCAGAGCTCCACCCACCTCTTTATACACCTCTACATTGAATGGGCACTGAAGTAAGAAGTGGTCCATAGTTTCCACTTCCCCCTGACACTCCGACCTCGGACAACCACGGTCATCCAGAGGACGGTACTTCCCTAACTTCCCTTCCTCTAACGTAGAGCCTGCCATGGAAAGCGAGCCAGGCCTGATCCCTAAATTTCAAGAGAATCCGTTCCAGATTAATCAACCGTATGCCTTTCCTCATAATATGGCCCGGGCAATCCTTCAGGGCAAGCGGGGCATGAAAGATGGTTGCCACAATCCTCTCACCCAGGAGCCTCCTAGGAAGGGGGGACCTGACCTCCCCTGCCGTCACATGCCACCGCCTGAGTAACTTCAGGCTTGGGGCTACATAAGCCGGGAGCTCACCATGCTTGACCCGCAGGCTTTTCACTGGCCTGCCACTCTCTCAATGGTCCAGAAAGGGTCTAAACCAAATCCGAAAAAGTCCCACCCACGCAGGCGGTCTCTCTGCCAGCATATTGCCAAAATATGTTTAATAAACATCAGAGAGAAAAAAACAATTGGGTTGACCATACCTAGGCCACCCTCCCTCCTGGATGACAAGGTTTAGCCTGTACCCCATAACATCTGGAAGAAACAGCTGTAGACCCTCATATAGAGCGAAGCTGACATACAGAAAAATGGGGATAGGGAAAGTCTTGATCATGTCAACCCTTTCCCTCAAGGAGAGCCGCCAACCCTTCCAACATCTCACTTTACCCTCAGCATCAGACAACCTAGCCTCCCAATTTAACTTGCTGTAATTAGCAGGGCCAAAATTGATGCCTAAAACTTTTATCTTCTGCTGAGGCACTGGGAAGGTGTCCGGAAGTGAAAAGCTCTCACCATCCCTACCCATCCAGAAAACTTGTCCTGGTTGACCTTGGAGCCTGACGCCTCGGAATACTGATCCATCACTGCGACCATCTCCTGCGCCTCTTCGGTCCCAGAAATGAAAACAGAACCGTCATCGGCATAGGCCACGACCTTCAGGGGGGGTCCCCACCATCTAACCCCACTGGCACCCCACCCAACACCCCACCATCTATCCTCCTAATGAAGGGGTCAATGGTGAAGGCGTGGAGCAAAGGGCTCAGCGGGCACCCCTGGTGCACCCCTGACCCAACCCCAAAAGGCCGCCCAATCCACCCATTCATCAACATGAAGCTCTCAGCCTCACTATACAACATTTTAAGCCAGCCAATAAACCTCCCCTCTAGGCCGTACCAGTCCAGGAGATGCCAAAGGTACTTGTGATCAACTCGATCAAAGGCCTTTGCCTGATCCACCACCAGCAGGAACTTTCCCCAGCCTTCAGCCCTACACCGCTCCAGAGCCTCCCGGACAGCTAACACTGCTGTAAAGGTACTTCTACCCTGGACCGAGCAATGCTCCTGGCGAGAAAGTAAGCCGCCAGCCACTGACGACAAGCGCCAGAACAAGATCTTAGCCAGAATCTTTCTATCGACATTGAGAAGGCTAATGGGGTGCCAGTTCTCAATAGCCAAAGGATCTTTACCCTTTGACAAGAGAATTACAGCAGACTGCCTCATGGAAGGAGGGAGCGACCCCTCATCCAGACAGCAATTGTAAACTTCCGCAAGGTGGGGTGCCAAGCTGGACTTAAAGGCTTTAAAAAATTCTGCTGTCAGACCGTTTGACCCAGGAGTCTTCTTAATGGCCAAACTATCGATGGCTTTGGTCACCTCTTCTGCTGTAATTTCCCTCGTCAAACTTGCAGGTAGGACATTACCCTCCAGACCTGATGTAGAGTCCAAAAAGCTCAACATCCTTGTCCGGTCGAGGTGCTTCTCGCTCAGCAAATCCTCATAAAAGGACCTAGAGACCTCCAGAATCCCCGACCTGGATCTTGACAGGGACCCCGTACTATCCCTCAAGCCAGAGACCGTCTTAATCACTGCGCTCTGCTTACAATTCTGGAAAGGGTCAGGCGAGTGGTACTTCCCATAATTCCTCTCCAGAACCAAAGAGGCACGCCGGTCATACTGGTATTTCCTGAGAAGTAGCTTGACCTCAGAGATTGCCCCAGAATCCCTACCACTAGAAACAAGGCGGTTGAACTTCCTCCGCAACCGTTGGTAGGCAATGTACCTATCAAGCTGTTTTCTTTTTCCTAGGGCCCTGACAAACCTGCCTATCCGCACCTTTGTGAGCTCCCACCACTCCGACCTACTGTTGCAGAAATCCAGTACGGTTTCCTGAGCCTGAAAGAACTCCTCAAAGGATCGTCTTACTTCCTCATCCTCCAGCAGAGCTGAATTCATTCTCCAAATGCCCTTCCCTCTCAGTGGCGTATCTGAAACATTTAAAGTCACAGAAAGTAAAAGGTGATCAGAAAACTTCACCGCTCAACTTCCTATCCTATGCGTGAAACCAGTGCTGTCCGGGTTGCTCTTAACCAAGGCATCCACCAGACCTGCTTCCCTGACTATCGCATTTAAGAAAACGCTGTCATATCCCAGTCTGTCATTGGAGCCTTTCCTGTCCTTGGGCCTAGTCACGGTGTTGAAGTTACCTCCAAAGACAACCTGCCGGGATGTAAAAAGAAAAGGCTTGATCTTTGTAAAGAGGCATTTCCTGTCCCATTTGGACTGTGGTTCATAAATGTTAATTAGGCGCAGTTCCTGCCCCCTCACAAGGACATCCAGGATCAAACACCTTCCAATCTCCACCTCAATGACCCGCCGGCACGTTACCATGCTGGTAAAAAGTACAGCAACTGCGCTGTAAGGCTCAGCCGCAAGAGACCCAAAGGAAGGACCACGCCTCCACTCCCTCTTAGCCAGATGGACATCGGCTAGACTGCACAACCTGGTCTCTTGCAAAAACAAAACATCAGCATCAATCCTGCTGAGCAAAAGTAAGGCTGTATCTCTAGCACTTACAGATTTAATGCTGGCGACATTAATGGTCGCCACCTTTAATGGAGTTGGAACTGCCATTTGGGTCATTGGTGTTTCTTACCCTTTCGTTTTCCCTTCCCTTTCCCTGCAAAGGCCACCACTTTCTCAGGTGACCCTCTCCTACCTTCCTCCATCGAGGATAAGGAGCTTACTGACCCCCTTTCATCCTCTGACAGAGTCCCAAACCGATTTGAAGTAAAAAGCTCCCCCACATCTAGAGAAGATATGGACGAAGCCGGGGAAATAACAATCTCATTTTTCTTCCCCTTCCTTACCACCTTCGTCCACTCCGCCTCCTTCTCACCAGTACTACCACTGGGGTTCACTACCCCCCGACTAGTACCTTCACCCTCTACGACTCTCTCCCCCGCCTTAACATGATTCTTCTGGCAACGCTGGGACAATAACACCAGAGGGGGAACCACACTAGGCCCAGGCAAACCTGCCCCTCTAGCCGCCTCTTTAAGCTTAGAGCCTGAAGAGATGGGCCCAGCAGGAGATTTAGGCACCAATGGAGCAAGGGACAAACTGACATCTCCCATACTGACAGGCTCAGATCCTACAGGAGCAACAGGGACACCAGGGACTGCAGAGGAGGCACTTTCCTTAGACATGACAGGACCCAAGCTTTGTTCTGCACTACCAGCCTCTTCCGCCTCCATCCTCACCAACTCCTCCACCACCTCTGGCTGATTGTGCAAAGCCTCTGGGCACTGCGAATAAGAATGGCCCAGCCGCAGGCACAGATTGTACCTAATCTCGTTGCAATCCTTGGCAATATGGCCCACCTCTTGGCAAAGAGAACAACGCAGCACAGAGCATGAGGAGGCAAAGTGGGACTTGCTGCCACACCTGTGACACAATCTAGGCTGCCCAGCATAAAAAATTACTAGCCTGTCATGACCTATGAAGGCCAAGGAAGGAATGTGCTTGACCACATTATCTGCCACCCCCAGCCTCATAGTAACCGTCCACCCTCCTGTCCAAATCCCCCTATCATCATTAACCTTCCTAAGGGGTCCCAGGACTTCCCCATACCGTTGCAGCCAGATCATGATATCTGCTGCAGGAATGGGGGGGACCCCTGACCTTACCTCCCCAGGGTGAACCATCAGCAACCGAGCCCTCTTTAGGGCAGCAGTATAACTTGGGTCCTCAATAACAGGGCCAGATGCAGGGGCACCAACAGCCGCCGCATAACTCCTGACCCCAGATCCAGCAGCCGGGCCCCCAGGAGCCACCTTATTGCTAGGAGTCCCAGCGTCAGGGCCCAACACAGGGCCACCTGCAGCTACTGTGATATCCTTCCCCCGAGACACCAGAACACTAGTGGCAGTTGCCCTGCCCTTATCATCAGCAATAGGACCCGGTGCAGATGCGCTAGCAACATTTACTCCATCAACCCTCCCAAGAACCAGACCAGGCCCAGGGACCTTCGTGGCAGCCACAGCTCCCCCCGACTCGGCATTAAGGGAAACAGGCACAGATTTATCACATAGATTTCCTGCTGAAACCATATTTACCCCCTCGTCCCCAACTGAGTCCTCCGGGCCTTTGGCCTGCAATGCCTCCACACTACCGGCACCCTGCTCTGAGCCAGGCTCCTGCTGGCTCCGCACATGAGCCAACTCTCTCTGTGGCAGTCTCTGCAGCTTGAGGAAGACCGCCTTTTCCACAACTCTTGGCTTCAGAGGCTTGGAGACCCCAGTCTCTTTCTCATCAGGCTCCTTAGAACCAAACTGAAAATGTCGCTCCTGCAGCGGGGACTCCAACACTTTCACAAACTCCATCTCACCAGATGCCTCTGCAATCTCCACCTGCGACCCCCAGTCAGGCGGTTGTTGCCACGGTATCCTCCACCACCTCACCCTTAGATTTGCCCGCCACTCAGCTCTGCACGGTTGCTTCAGGATTCTCCAACGGCACCGACAGTTCCTCCTCCATGCTGGTCTGCCCCTCTGCCGGATCGTCCAGGGATGATGATGACATGGCGCCTCTCACTGCCAACACAGCCTTCCCCCTGGCCAGCTTGCTACGATCCACAGCACCACCCTTCTCATGGAGCAAGCTGCCAGCAGCTTTCAGGGTAGACACAATCTTGCTCTGAACCCGCAGCTTTTGCTCCAGCTTTTCCAAATCGGGCTTCATGGCCACACGTTTATTACTCCACAAAAAATCATATGCACTGCAGAATTTTTTAACCTCCGCTTTCAGCTTAGTTAGCTTCTCTTCACGGCCGATCTGGCTCGCACATACATTCCTGCGATCTTTATATATCGCATAGGGCTCCCCCTTCCTTGGATCCTTTCCCACATCCCCAGATGACACACAGGGACCGGTACTCGGATCCTCCGAGGGGCCCCCACCACCTGGATCCTGCCCGGGACCACTCATCCCTCCTGGGCAGGGAGGGGAATCCAGCTCCCGGCTCACAATAGGCCTCTGGAAGACTCAGAGCTCACTCTCCACACGACCACACCCGCAGCTGCTGACACCAGACTGTCAGGAATGGGCTCACCTGCCGTGTGGGCTGCAGTACCAGTGCTGGCCAGCGGGTGCTCTCAGCAGCCAGAATCTCACTACTGCAGTCAAGCCATCACCTGAGGCTGATTGCAGGAGGTGTATTTAAGCAATGGCCAGGCCTGCAGTCAGTGCCTTGGTGTTTGTTCCCATGAGCCCCTGTACCTGCATCCTGTCTGCTTCCTGCCTGATCGTGACTCTGCCTGCACGACCCCGGCTATTCCTGACCACTCTCTTGCCTGCTCCTTTGTACCTTGTCTGCCCGATAGTTACCGACCCGGCCTGCCTGACTGCGTTTGTGTTCCTGCACATATTGTGATTTGTTGGAGGTTTGGTTTTTGCACTGTGTGTACTGTATAGTCTTAATAAATTATATTGTTTTACACTATACTTGAAGACTGCATTTCCCTGTGTCAGTCCACACATCTCTGGTCATACCCGGATCCCTGACAGCATCACCTGCCTGGAGTTTGCATGTTCTCCCTGTGCCTGCATGGGTTTCCTCCGGGTATTCTGATTTCCTCCCACACTCCAAAGACATGCTGGTAGGTTAATTAGCTCCTGTCTAAATTGTCCCTAGTATGTGAATGTATGAATGTGAGTTAGGGACCTTAGATTGTACACCCCTTGAGGATTAGGGACTGATGTGAATGTATAATATACAGTCAGGTCCATAAATATTGGGACATCGACACAATTCTAACATTTTTGGCTCTTTACACCACCACAATGGATTTGAAATGAAACAAACAAGATGTGCTTTAACTGAAGACTGTCAGCTTTAATTTGAGGGTATTTACATCCAAATCAGGTGAACGGTGTAGGAATTACAACAGTTTGCATATGTGCCTCCCACTTTTTAAGGGACCAAAAGTAATGGGACAGAATAATAATCATAAATCAAACTTTCACTTTTTAATACTTGGTTGCAAATCCTTTGCAGTCAATTACAGTCTGAAGTATGGAACGCATAGACATCACCAGACGCTGGGTTTCATCCCTGGTGATGCTCTGCCAGGCCTCTACTGCAACTGTCTTCAGTTCCTGTTTGTTCTTGGGGCATTTTCCCTTCAGTTTTGTCTTCAGCAAGTGAAATGCATGCTCAATCGGATTCAGGTCAGGTGATTGACTTGGCCATTGCATAACATTCCACTTCTTTCCCTTAAAAAACTCTTTGGTTGCTTTTGCAGTGTGCTTTGGGTCATTGTCCATCTGCACTGTGAAGCGGCGTCCAATGAGTTGTGAAGCATTTTGCTGAATATGAGCAGATAATATTGCCCGAAACTCTTCAGAACTCATCCTGCTGCTTTTGTCAGCAGTCACATCATCAATAAATACAAGAGAACCAGTTCCATTGGCAGCCATACATGCCCACGCCATGACACTACCACCACCATGCTTCACTGATGAGGTGGTATGCTTAGGATCATGAGCAGTTCCTTTCCTTCTTCATACTCTTCTCTTCCCATCACTCTGGTACAAGTTGATCTTGGTCTCATCTGTCCATAGGATGTTGTTCCAGAACTGTGAAGGCTTTTTTAGATGTCATTTGGCAAACTCTAATCTGGCCTTCCCGTTTTTGAGGCTCACCAATGGTTTACATCTTGTGGTGAACCCTCTGTATTCACTCTGGTGAAGTCTTCTCTTGATTGCTGACTTTGACACACATACACCTACCTCCTGGAGAGTGTTCTTGATCTGGCCAACTGTTGTGAAGGGTGTTTTCTTCACCAAGGAAAGAATTCTTTGATCATCCACCACAGTTGTTTGCCGTGGTCTTCCGGGTCTTTTGGTGTTGCTGAGCTCACCAGTGCGTTCCTTCTTTTTAAGAATGTTCCAAACAGTTGTTTTGGCCATGGCTAATGTTATTTCTATCTCTCGGATGGGTTTGTTTTGTTTTTTCAGCCTAATGATGGCTTGCTTCACTGATAGTGACAGCTCTTTGGATCTCATCTTGAGAGTTGACAGCAACAGATTCCAAATGCAAACAGCACACTTGAAATGAACTCTGGACCTTTTATCTGCTCATTGTAATTGGGATAATGAGGGAATAACACACACCTGGCCATGGAATAGCTGAGAAGCCAATTGTCCCATTACTTTTGGTCCCTTAAAAAGTGGGAGGCACATATGCAAACTGTTGTAATTCCTACACCGTTCACCTGATTTGGATTTAAATACCCTCAAATTAAAGCGGACAGTCTACAGTTAAAGCACATCTTGTTTGTTTCATTTCAAATCCATTGTGGTGGTGTATAGAGCCAAAAATGTTAGAATTGTGTCAATGTCCCAATATTTATGGACCTGACTGTATGTATGTGTAAAGCGCTGCGTAAATGGATGGCGCTATATAAGTACCTGAAATAAATAAGTATTTAATAACATTTTGCTTACCAATATATCAAATGACTTGTTAATTTACAGTATATCAAGCACTGTTAATATATACTCTAAGGCCTCGTTTACACCATATGTGCAGAAAAACTGATGGAAACTGATGCGGAGATTTAATTTGTAGAGACATCAGTTTTCATGTGCGCTTCAATGAATTTTATACACATTGCACAGAAAAAATCTGCACGATACTAGTGTGGTGTGAACAGGGCACATAGAGAACTATGGATTTGGTTGTGCCCTTGCAGAACGCATGCAGAAAAAACAATCTACAGGTAGAAATGAACTATAATGAAGAAATTATTTTGCTGGCAATTAGTAAGCTTCACATCCAGTGGATCAGAAAATCTATAAATTAGGTTATTAGACATATTTTTTTTTTGTTGCAGAATGTTTTATGTATGAGAGTATGTGTTAAAGTTTTTGTGGTGGAAATTTAAATAGTGTCCTAGAGCCAGGGTAATAGGTGCGTTCATTTTTTATGGGTAAGAGAAAGTTAGTGCAGAGCAGCATACCAGTGTTTGACAATGGACCATGGAAAATGAAATTGTATCCTTGAGCCAGGGTGATAAAAAGTGTTACAACCCATTATGGGTGTTGTGTTACACAGAAATGTAGATATATTCAAAATGTTGCATTTTTAAACAGCACAATTGGCTATTGTTGAATCTGACAGCTAGATGGCAATGGAATCTATTTCTTTTATAGCACCTGCTGGTGGTGTTGGTGATCACAAATCGGACAGACAGACTAACTGCAAATTGGACCAAAAAAGCAATATTATAATGTCCGATGGCAACTAAAATGTAATAGAGCTATCCTTCAACTTTTTCTCTTTTATGTGAATGTAGTCTTCATCCTCCAGATATGGTCTGTTTTGGAAATTTTATAGATAGGAAACTCCTATCCTCATATTGATTAGGGGTTCCACATTATTAATACCTACTGTAGTAGGGAACAGACACAAAAATATATACTCAGTATCTTTCCATATTACTGATGTTAATTTGGCACAATTTATACGTTTTTTATTGCACGTGCTTGCATAAGTATCATATTAATATTTTGATTGTATTTTTAGGGTAGCAAAAGAATAAGAATATGTAATCAAAACATTGTTAGTGCCGTGTGCAATATAAGCAAAGCATACAAAATGGAATAAAGCTTTATACAAAACTTAAAATTTATTTCACAATCTTGCTCCTTTTGATCAGTATATTTTACATTTTGATCAATGAATATACCTGCTATACCTTTAACCTGGAACCTTCTTATATTTATGGGGAGCCAGTCCTGACCCAGGAGCCAAACCCAAACAGGGAAAAGGTAATAGCTGAAAGTAACTTCACCATTACAAACTTACCTCTTATTGTGAATAAAACTTGCGTAAAAACAAAAGATTGATAAAAAAATATTTACAAAGTAATTAGCTGTACACTCAGATCCTGCGGCTAGAATAGCTTTGTGGCTTTAAGTGGTTCTAAAGGCTGAAGATTTTATACCTCTATGCATTCTATGCATGAAGGTATAAAAAATCCTCAGTGTGCAGCTCTCCCCTCAGCCCCCCCAATACCTACCCAAACCCAATCCAGTGATGTGCATGAGAGCATTGGCTCTCTGGAAAAGTTATAACAGTACCAGGGAGTGTAGAGGAATTGGTAGCAGAAGATGTTTGAGAGGTTGCCATGTATAATGGAACTGTAGGGGGAGTGTGGTTAATGAAAGTAAAGTACTGGTATGCAGGAGGTAGGGAACACTTAGTAGCAGCTGTGGTTCCTAAGGGTAATGAGGGAAGATATTTTTGATGTTTAGAGGTAAATCTGCATTGAAACTACTGAAACTGGGGATAGTATCTCTGACCAAGCTTGGAGCAGATGTTGAACAAAGTTACGTTCCCTTGTATGACAAAGGAAATCAGTAACACAATCTAACAGGAGCCTTTGTGAACAAGCTGAGTAGTGCTCAAAGAAGTTATGTGTTATTATCCAGCAACCATACAAAAGACTCAACCTGAGGCATATTAAAGGAAGGAGTAAAATCATTATGGCAATGAGATGTAGTAGGCTGAGCTTATTTGGATTTTGGAACAAATCTGAACAAAGGCTGTATTTCTCTAAATGATATGCAATGATCTACTAAGGTATGTTCTACCTGCAGGGCTTTTTTTCTCAGAGAATAGGTGCAGGAACTCCCCCCTTTTGAGTCACTTCTTGTCTTCGCCCCCTACCCACCTCCTAGTACCATCCCTTGATTCCACCCCCTACCCACCTCCCAGTATCACTTCTTTTATAGAATATAGAGCCAAGTATCATTTTGTGGTGCTAAGTAATTTGTATGAAATTTTGTTAGTGATAATAAAAAAAGCAGTAAAATAGATCCCCCGCACTCAGCAGAAATAGACACCCCCCAGCAACAAGCGACCCCCCCCCCCCCCCCCCACCAGCAACAAGAGCTCCCCCAGCAGTCAGCATCAATAGACCCTTCAGCATGCACCAGCACCGCTTGCCATTACATACATTCAGTACTAGAGGTACTGGAATTGCGTTCCCCCGCGTTCCAGCTAAAAAAAAGCCCTGGCTACCTGAATATACTCCAGTACTTTCTCACTAATGCAGGCCTGCAAAATCGGGTGGCAAAAATCTTTACTATTTAACACCAATGCCACATGACCAATAACCTCCCCTAGATGAATCTAAACATGAAGGACAGCAAATACTCAGAGCAAAGTACAGCTTATCTGGTCATTAGTGGGCATCAGTGTTATGCTAGGAACAGCAGGGATGGCCAGATCTCCCTGGGCACACTAAAGCCTGGTACACACAGTAAGTTTTTTTCAAACTTTTTGTAGGGTGCACTCTTGCACATACCTTCTAATATTTTGTTCACTAGGATTCGGGATGGCCACTGTATCTCAGAAAGTGAGGACATGACTGAGAGTAGTCCCATATCCAGGCTTAATACTAGTCCCATATCAAGGCCTACTTGCAGAAAAACCACAATATCTTTGTTAGGTGTGCAGGTATACGAGTCTAAGGAACCCTGCCTGTGAGTGTACAGGTGTGCAAGTGGGAGCATGCACAAATGCAAGTTGGGTCCAGAATGGCTATTTAAACTGCACTATTGCAGTCTGTCAGTTCTGTTTGGTCTATTATGTACCTGAGTTCTTAATAACCGTTACTGCTTGATCTGCTGTTACTGACCTGGTCCAGCTGTGAATCTGCTCTGAACGCCACCTGCACCAACCCCTGGCTTGCCTCTGGATTACGTCTCTGCTTGCTCCTTCTGCTCTTATATCTGCTGTTACTGACCTTAGTCTGATTCCTGACTATTCTCCTGCCTACTGCTTGAACCCCATCCCCCTGCCAGTTGCCGATCCGGATCACCTTACCCTGTCTTGTGCCTAATCCTCAGTTGTATCAGCTATCCTATTCCTTCAGTGGTTCCAGTCCTTCCACCAGCTTGTCCAGTCATGAGGTTCCTGCTCTCCAGACACACACCCACTCCAGCCAAAAAGAGAGTTATTAGGTACTTGTGCCACCCTCTGCTCTAGTGTTTTCTCTCACCTTACCAGGGACTCTTGAGACAGGGCTGTAAGAGAGGCTCTACCACCAGGTATGTTACACTCTTTTACAGCACGGAAAATCTTTTACAATTCTGTAAATTCTCCTAAATTATAGTGTATACGTTTGCAGTAGGTAACAGTATGAGTCAGTCTCTGTCTCTCAGCCTCCCAGCAGCTAGATATAATTGGCTTGAATTGGATGAAGTACTTGATCCTGCTGTATAAGGTCTGGAATCTCAGGAGAATATAAGGTACCAGGACCAGAGTCTGTAACTGAGGATACCACATCCTGCAAGGCCGCAAGGAAATAATTGCTATTACCACACGTGGAATACTGCCTCCAGCCCTTTAATAGGTTCAAAATGGAGGCAGAGGCAAGCATTTCAATCATGTGACTGCTGTAATTGGCAGTCACATGACTGGAATGTTCCTGCTTGCAAGTATGGCAGTACCCATCAGTAAATGTGCTGGGTAGCGTGCACACTCAGCAGAGAAAATGTTTACATCAGGACGCATATATGCAGCCGCTCAGCATTAAAGCCCACCTGCCATGAGACCAAATATGTATGGCCAGCAGAAAATGGTTAAGATAAGATCACTTGGGCTGTATTTATATATATATATGTTATGCACCAGCCACTTTATTAGGTACACCTTGCTAGTACTGAGCTGGACCCCCTTTTGCCTTCAGGACTGCCTTAATTCTTTGTGGCATAGATTCATAGATTCAACAAGGTGTTGAAAACATTCCTCACAGATTTGTCAGCTGCACATCCATGGCAGAATGCGGAATGGATCCATGTTTTCATGTTGTTTACGCTAAAAAGTCTGACCCTACCATCTGAATGTTGCAGCTGAAATTGAGACTCATCAGACCAGGCAACATTTTTTCCAATCTTTTGTTGGCCAATTTTGGTGAGCCTGTGTGAAATGTAGCCTCCGTTTCCTGTTCTTGGCTAACAGAAGTGGCACCCGGTGTGGTCTCCTGTTGCTGTAGCCCATCTGCTTCAAAATTCAATGTGCTGTGCATTCAGAGATGGTATTCTGCATACCTTGGTTGTAATGAGTGGTTATTTGAGTTACTGTTGCTTTTCTATCATGTCAAACCAGTGTGCCCGATCTCCTTTGACCTCTGACATCAACAAGGCATTTACGTCCACACAACTGCAGCTCACTGGATATGTTCTCTTTTTTGGAGCTTTCTCTAAATCCTACAGATGGTTGTACGTGAAAATCCCAGTAGATCAGCAGTTTTCAAAATACTCAGACTAGCCCATCTGGCACCAACAACCATGCCACGTTCAAAGTCACTTAAATCCCCTTTCTTCCCCATTCTGACACTCGGTTTGAACTTCAGCAAGTCATCTACACCAAATCTAGATGCCTAAATGCATTGAGTTGCTGCCATGTGATTGGCTGATTAGCAATGTGTGTTACCAAGAAATTAAACAGGTGTACCTGATAAAGTGGCTGTCGAGTGTTTGTGTATACTGTGTGTATATATATATATATACACACACTATATTGCCCCAAAAATAACACATTAACTTTAATGGCATCTCAGTCTTAGTCTATAGGGTTCAATATTGAGTTGGTCCACCCTTTGCAGCTATAACAGCTTCAACTCTTCTGGGAAGGCTGTCCACAAGGTTTAGGAGTGTGTCTATGGGAATATTTGACCATTCTTCCAGGAGTGAGGTCAGGCACTGATGTCGAACGAGAAGGCCTAGCTTGCAGTCTCCACTCTTCATCCCAAAGGTGTTCTATCGGGTTGAGGTCAGGACTCGGTGCAGGCCAGTCGAGTTCCTCCACCCCAAACTCACTCATCCATGCCTTTATGGACCTTGCTTTGTGCACTAGTGTCCATCCTCAAACTGTTTCCACAAACAGTTTGGGGATGGACACTAGTCCATCCCCAAACTGTTTCCACAAATTTGGGAGCATAAAATTGTCCAAAATGTCTTGGTATGCTGACACCTTAAGAGTTCACTGGAAACAAGGGGCCAAGCCCAACCCCTGAAAAACAACCCCGTACCATAATCCCCTGCAAACCAAACTTTACACTTGGCACAATGCAGTCAGGCAAGTACTGTCCTCCTGGCAACTGCCCAAACACAGACGCGTCCATCGGATTATTAGACAGAGAAGCATGATTCGTCACTCCAGAGAACATGTCTTCACTGCTCTAGAGTCCAGTGACAGCTTGCATTACACCACTACATCCGACGCTGTGCATTGCACTTGGTGATGTAAGGCTTGGATGCAGCTGTTCGGCCATGAAACCCATTCCATGAAGCTCCCTACGCACTTTGTTGTGCTAATCTGAAGGCCACATGAAGTTTGGAGGTCTATATTTAGCTATTGATTTTGCAGTCAGTTGGTGACTTCTGCGCACTGTGCACTTCAGCATCTGGTGACCCCGATCTGTCATTTTACGTGGCCTACCACTTCATGGCTGAGTTGCTGTTGTTCCAAGTTGCTTCCACTTTGTTATAACACCACTAACAGTTGACCATGGAATATTTAGTAGCAAGGAAATTTCACAGATGGACTTATTGCACAGGCGTCAACCTCTCATGGTACCATGCTTGAATTCAATGAGCTCCTGAGAGCGACCCATTCTTTCACAAATGTTTGTAGAAGCAGTCTGGATGCTTGCATAAGAGTCTGGTATGGATTTGGGGGAGGGGACCCATGCCGTTGCAAGCCAATATGGCAACTACCCAAAAGAATACTCTGAAATTGTCCTGGGTATATTGAAAGGCCAATAGGCTGTTAAATGAACTGGAATTGAACCTCTTGCATGACCAAGCAAAGATATTTGCAGAAGCATGGATGTTTAAATACACAGCTGATAGATCTAGAGACAACATCCAGCTGCCTGATCTAGCGACTTGGGTGATTGAATGCAGAATTTGGTAATATGTGTGGAGAGCCTGTAGCTTTGATTTTTCCATGAAACTTTGGTAGCAATGAAGTGGGTTGAAGGAGGGGAAAGAAAATCCTAACAATGTCCTTACTGCACCATAACATAATCCATGGATCCTGAGAATGCTCTGCCTAAATTTTCAAAATTCCAGCAATCCAACACCTGCTTGGTAAGTTTGGGTGTAGAGGCCCTTGAAAGAACTTTGCTGCTCCCATGGAGGGGAAGACATACATTTAGGCTTAAATGCAGAAAGATGATAATGGATCTATGGATATGGATCAATTCACCTCTATAGCCCTCCCAGGTATATTCATTTCCTGGCCTTTTGCCCATCTGCTGGACATTGACAACAAACATGAGGGATTAATCCCCACTTTAGATAGCACTGATTCCGTCTTGAAACCAAACAGCCACCAATTTGAATCAGAAGATGTCTGCAGTCTGTCGCTTAGGCCACAAAGCTCACTAGACCATGACAGAATAAGACATGGCTTTAGAGGAACAGCATATAGTGGACGTATTGTGTCCATGGGCATCTGATTTCACCCATAGCACCTTGACAGATAAGCCAGCTGACTACATGCTCAGCACCACTCAAATGTTGGATGATCACAGTAATGTGAGGTTTCTTTTAGCCTGCCTCCTATGGCAGTGACTTGAATGCATAGCGGTTTCTTCAGAGCTAAAAAGGACATTTCATTTGGATTTATTAGGTTGCCTCTCTTTCCTTGAAAAGTGGTGCTGGTGTTGAGGACTGGAGAGATTTACAATCTATTATGCCTATGATGTGCACTCTTTTGTAGGATAATACATACCTACCTGACCCACACCTTAATGAACATGGCTGATCTCTAGGTAAGCTCATGATTACTAGCTCACAGATGAGCTGAAGGATTGTAGGCATAAATACCTGCAAGCACTGGCTAGGACCTTAGCAGTAATACAGTAAAAACCCACTCACTCAGCTGCCAAACATTGAAAGCTGCATGCACAATCTGCAGAGTAAGAAAAGGTAAAGGCCCCATTCATAACAGCAATAAAGGTTCCATCCACAACCAGCATGGAGACCCAAAGGTCCCCACTGCAACCACTAGCAAACAGACCCTCCGCATGAGTGAGGTCTAGACACATCAGACCGATGCACTCATAGGCTGATGTTCAACAGATGAAGTATTGAAGCCAATGCAAGCTAAGCAGAGCACTGAAATTCACCTCAGGCATTAGAACTGACATGTTAATGCACAGCCCTTTGAGGACCAAGGGACGTATTTGTTCCATGTTTTTAATTGCCTGTATCATCTGATTAAGAACTTAAAATACTTTTTTTTTTTTTTTTTTGGTTTGAGTCAAAATATTAGTTCTTATCAACAAATGGATCTAGCTTTTTTTGCCAATTATTTCATGAAATGGCTTAGTTACAGCAACTGAAGTGTACGAACTTTAAAAACAAAAAATTGATTCCTTTGGCATTCCGTAATCTTATGGTCCTCAAAGGGTTAAGAGCACTGCGAGCTAATATATCACAGGTAAAGCACTGGAAGGTTAATAGAATCCAGACTATTAGTACTGGCAGGTTAATCTACAACAGGCAAAGGCACTACAAGGATTAATACACAGCAGACCAAGCATTGCAGTTAGAGGATATGTAAACCTAACATTTCATATTCTTGATACACTGTATGCCTACTGTACCATGTACTTATATGAAAAAGTATCCTGTTTTTATTGTATTGCTTCCTTTGTGTGAAATTCCTGGTGTTCCTGCCAGTCTCTCTGCTTTCCTGTTAAAAACTGACCACAGTAAGCAGGAGAGCAGACTGTGGTCACTTCTCTACCTGTGCTGGTAACTCCTCCAGTGATCAGACTTGCCCTGACACATACCTCCCTTCCTGCACAGCCTGGGAAGATCAGTGTTCTGTTGTTTTTCCTCCTCAGGTCTTATGCAGCTGAGAACAGAAGTGTGATCACTCCTGAAAGTGATAAAAAAGGGGGGAAAAGTGTTTATATTTTCTTATACCTATACACAAATGCTTTGCCTTTCATTTCTATTTTAAACTAAATAGGTTGTTTTACAAGATGAGCGTTTACATACGCTTTAATATACAGCAGGCCAAGCACAGCAGAGCAATAGGAAAGGGTCCAGTTCTGTAACAGGCACCTGCAACATCAGTTCATGCATTAACATTAGCACAGACTCTAGCCATAATCTTACCTGTGAGACATTTGTGAGATGGGGAAACAGCTCTCATTGTTTGAACACTGTTTGTGTGGAAGTAAATTATTGTGTGGAGTAAATTAAATGTTTTGACTGACATTCTGCGGTTTAGCCACAAGATGTCACTGTTTTTCTAACACAGCCTCAGACTGCATAGATATTTGTATATTCATGAAGAGGTGGAGTTTTCACACAGAGAGTGGAGAGAGAACAGGAAGGAGAGGGAGAAGCCACATTTCGGAGCATGGTGTATAAGGGGCCCTGTGAGCTGAGAATCTGATGACATCCAGGTGTGAAAGCATCCCTCAGTAACCAGAGGTGCAGCTAAGTGAAGCTGATTGTGTCCAAGACCCTGATCCTGTTCAGAGAAAGGAAGATTGCTGCCAGGAATGCTGATGAGAGCAGAGGAACTAAGCAGCATATACTGCGATACCGCATGCTTGTTGGAGAGACATTTGTTCTGTTCAGAGTCACCAGCGGATGCAAAGCAGACCCGGGTCGGTAAGATCGTGCATGCACCTCATTTCAGTGTTGGCACCTAGAGACTGAGGCCAGGCCTATAGTTAGTTAGTTAGGGTCACTGTTTGTGTCAGACCAGAAGTGTTGTTACTGATTACTGGAAGGACTCCACAACTTAAAGTGACATTTCACATTGGAGAGCTGATAAAATCCCACAAACTCAAGCCAGACTGGCATTTTGCTCACAAGGAATACTCAGGCACTTGCTACAGGGCCATTTATGGGAGGGGAAATACTGTAGATTTGAGTAAGATTGTAAGCTGTTGTGCTGCACCGCAGGCTAGCCCATACCATATACCCATACACTGATTCTTGCTCTTTTAGGGTAATAACAGGTAAGGTGTGGCAGCTTAGTTGTGCCCGCCAGTAGGTAAATGACTTCAATTTTTACCTTCATCCATCAGAAGGCGCCGTGCTGTGCAGCACAAGGGTCTCAGCCTTTGGGCTGGGTGTATGTAAATTTATTGTATGTTTCCAGCATTTGTGGTTGTGTTTATTTGCCACATCTAAGTAAAATTCTGTTGTGGCAAAAGCTGGTGTTGAGGTTGCTTTCCTCGTTCGTGACTTCACTGTATCCTGGGGAGCCCACCCCGGTACATGGCTTACACATTGACAAAAGAGAACTGTGAACAAAACAACAAGCCAGCAAGGATTCACATGTGTGTGATGCATGCTGTTAGAAATGAAGGAAATAACAGTACATACCTGCAGGCAACCTTTAACAGAGTATACCAGCAGCTACGTAACATGGTTTTGTGCACCAAGTGGTGTGCCTTACCACCTGATGTTTCATAGCCAGCAGGAAGTCCAATGAATTTCCAGACATGGAGTCATGATGAAGGAGGCGCTTGTGGAATCCTTAGAGACCAGCATCTTACAACCCCAGGATCCTGAATATGGGGAAGGCTTCTTTCAAAGGAGATTTACAGCCTGTATAGTAGAAACTTCACAAATTGAGAGGCTGAACCTGTATGGATGGCCAGATGAAACTGGCAAAGTGTGGGGGAAAAAATTAATCTTAACAACTTTTGACAGTTTAATAAATACTTGTGAGCCTCTGAGAGCATTTATGCAACTTTTTTCTGATAAGTTTCATTGCTCTTGATCTTTTCTAACAACCTCTGTAAAAGACAACATTCATAGGCAATTGCTGGAAATAAACCAAGCAACTAAATTAGAAAATATACACACTTTTATATAGCCAATCATATTTAACTTATTTAAGGATAGGAAATAAACCACTCATATTTATATTCTCCATGGTGTAATAATGACCACATTTTATATAAAAATATATTTTAAAAAGATTCATTTAATTATATTTCTAACCATTGGCATTACTAGCAGTCAATCCCACTGCAAATACTAAAGTGCAAACTACATTTCAAAATGTTCTGTTTTCTTTACACCATTCTGAGCCACAGATGACAAAGTTTGCTTGAAGCTGTAATTACTCTGTAAAGCTATGAAGCCAATTAGAGAGCCATAAACCTGCCAGTTTCAAAAAGTATAATGATAATAATAATAATAGATCTGTACATCTGTTCATATGTATAACATTAATTAGATAAGTAGATTTCTTATGTATTTAACTGTTTATATACTGTGAAAATAGACACATATGTATACATAGATCAAAGCAGTTTTAGTACAATGAAAAATATGTTGATTAATAAACTGATGAATATTTTTTATTTGCTAAGCCATTCTAGAATGCAAAATACAAACATAAGCACAGATGCATGTTTTTACAGGATTCTGTAGCTGACATTTTGCTAACTGATCAGGATCCTAGATGGTAGAGATTTGGTTCTTCCAAAATTGGTACAAAGTTATGATGGAGTAGAGATGCTAGCTTTTTTATTATTTATGTTTGACGTTTACATGGTGTCTATCAGTTTGAATCAGTAGACAAATAGGCTGGTATCTCCATAGTATGAGGTTCATGAGTGTATTATAGAATTTTAAAAAATGCACATATTTAAAAAATGTACTACAGATTCTACTAATGACAGCTGAGTCAAAATATTTTGGAGTTGATGTGGGAGGTTTCTGTAGGGTGGGTGTTTTGTCCTGTGGTCATGGTCAGGAATTTTTATTATACTGTTTTAATTTACTTTATTCAAGGCAGTTTAGGGTACACCAAAATCATGTGTTGTACATTTTTGTAATTTTTGTACAACAACATTTTTTGCATTTTGCTCATGTGGGTAATTCCATGCCTTTACTTAATTAAAACATCTCAATCTCAACTATTTTTCAATTTATTAAATAAGTTCAATATATAGTGTAAGTAATTTTATCTCTAAGCCACCCCATCTAATTCACAAATTGTCAGCTTCTGGAGAGCATGGGTATGCTAGTTTTATACTTTAGCCTCCATGTACACGGGACACTTCTGAATGATGGAAACTGACTGCTGGAAAAGGTAGGTTAATAAACATCTGTTTAGCCGTGTTTGCATACCGCGTTTATGCACGTTTATGAACGCTTATGAGCATTTGCATTTAGAAGCGTTTTTTAAAGATAACCTCAGGTGACCTTCCAAAATGCCAAGCATGCACTGAAAAACAGTAAAAATTAACTATTTCAGACATTTTGAGAGAAATAGAGAGATCAGAAGCAGAGAGAGCAGTATTTGTTGAGATTAGCTGTCTTTTTTTTGTGGTGTTTGTATGTGTTCCAGCTCATTTCTGTGCAGAAATTATTGCAGCAGTGTCTAACATATTTTCTTTTATGTGAAACCTCAAAGTATGGTGTACTAGGTCCATTTGAGTACCTGGAAAATGCTTTCCATGCATTTTGCATGATGAAAAAAGGATCTGGACAGCATCTGCAAATGGAAGAGTTAAAAAAATTTCCAAACACAGACACTTATAAACGCGATTAGCAACTTTTAGATGCGTTTACATATGTTTACAAGCATTTGGCGTTTGAAACGCTGATAAAATCTACTCCTGAATGCAAGTTTGGTGCGTTCAAAAAAATGACTGTAAACTCAACTGCCTATAAACGATTGTAAATGACATAGTGTACATGGACACATAGGAAAATATTATGGAGAGTTCAGGAGCTGCTGAAAAAAATGTAGAAAAGCTCCTAAACGTGAGTTTGTCAGCTGCAGTGTACATGGAGCCTAAAGTTTTTTTAAAAGGCAGGTCAGTGGATAAAAATTGTCAGAACAAACTTGCAGATACTTCTGCAGAAAATTCTACACCCACCTTTTCATAATGTTCCTTTCCTGGTGCATCTTTCTGTCAGCATATGATACGTATTTATCACGTTTATATTTATCATATGTTTATAGTTATCATAACATACATCTTTCTGTCAGCATATGATAATTTCTTTTCTTAATTTTCTTTTACTTGTACATCTTCACAGCAGCATGCATAGGCCCCACCCAGATGCTGATAGTTACAAAGAATGGCATTTTGTGGATACGTTATGAATCCACCCCCACAACTACATAGGACTAGATTGCTATACTGTAAGCAACAATTGTCATCTACTCCTATGTAGTTGTGGGGATAGATCCATAACTTATCCACAAAATGCCATTCTTTGAAACTATCATAATCTGGGTGGGGCCTATGCATGCTGCTGTGAAGATGCACATGTATAGAAAAACATTTTTTTTTCTCAATTTTCTATTTTCATGGTGCATCATGGCAGCATATGATGAGGATGAACTTGCATCACCAGGAAGGGTGCTGATAACAGGTCAAAATGTATTGTAACAATTAAACCATCAAACATCAGTGGAGGCAGACACTTGTATGATGAGTCTGAAAAACTCAACATTTATCAGAGAGATTAGATCAATTCTGCAGTGCATAATAAAGGTATTTGTTGGAAGCCATGTTGGTGCTTTTACATATCACTTACAACTGAACCTTACAGGAGGCTGCCCATGATGCTGCCATAGTCCGGGACTTCAGAGTTTTCATGATTAATTTAGTAACAGTTCTCACCAATGCTTGCAGCTCCCTTCTTGAGACAGGAATTACAGTCTCTCTGTAGCATGAATGGCTGTGACTGAATGGAAGTGAATTATAGTGACTTTCAAATATCTAAACCAACTCCAGGGTCTCCGCTCTGGCATCTATGTCCCCCATTCAATATATTCCACTGAGGATGCAGGTGTTATGATCCGCCAAGTGGTGCCTCTGGCTGCCCATTTGACAGACCTACCCAAAGCGTGGAGTCTAAGTCCCGGTCTGTGCTTTCACCAGGGCCCCTGATGGTGGGGATGGACTTGTAACAGACCAGGACCAGGTCACAACCTCTGAGCAGGCCCACCAGTGGCAGAGGGAACCTCCGGGGATGTATAGGTACCGGGAGAGCCAGATGTGAGGAGGCCGGCAGGACCTAGCAGGATGGATCACGAGCAGTGGTCCCGTGGGGTAGGCAAGGTACAGAATCGGCAGGCGGAGAGTAGTCAGGTCACACGCAGGGTCAGCAGGATAAGTCAGTCCGCAGATAGGTCAAACAAGCCGGGAGTCAGGAGGGGAGAAGGCAGAGTAGTCAGGGCAATCCGGGTCAAACACAGGAGAAGGCAGCGTAGTCAGGACAATCCGGGTCAAACACAGGAGAAGGCAGCGTAGTCAGGGCAATCAGGGTCAATACAGGAACTCAGGAACACAGATAGACCTTGCGGCAATCTGTGACAGTGCAGGGCATCTTTAAATATCGCGCCCTGCACTGTCCTTGGCCGCCCGGGACGCGCCCCCGGGCTGTCATTGGCCGCCCGAGGCACGCCCGCGGCTCCTACTGCGCATGCGCGGCGTCCTGTCAGCCGCGGCCCACCGGGACCTGGCGCTTGTTTCCCGGCGTGAGCCGCTGCTAGTGCGCGTGCGCCGTGCGGTCCCTGACATTGCCCCCCCCATGGGCACCCTCCGGGAGCCCCACTGATCTCTCCACCGCGGGTGGCTACGAAAGAATTCCCGGATGAGCCTGGGGGCGTGAACATTCTGGATGGGTTCCCACAAGTTCTCCTCAGGGCCATAACCCTTCCATTTTATCAGGAACTGTGTCTGGCCCCCCCTCTTTCGGCAACTGAGAATCGTTTCCACTTCATACTCTTCCTGTTCACCTATGGTGATTGCCTCGGGAGGTCTGGATTCACGATCCGGGAAGGAATCCGGTCTGGACGGTTTCAGGAGTGACACATGGAACACAGGGTGTATCTTGAAGGTTTCCGGAAGCTCGAGTTTGTAGGCCACCTTGTTGATTACCCGTTTAATTTGGAACGGGCCAATGTACTTCGGTCCTAGCTTCCTTGAAGGACATAGCATCTTCAAGTTAGTCGTAGCCAGCCAAACCTGATCCCCCGGTTAGAGCAACAACTCTCCTCGTCTTTTCCTGTCAAACGCCTTTTTACTGTCCTCTTGGGCTTTTGCGATGGCCTCCTGAATCATCTTGTTATTGACAGAAAAGAAATTCAAGACATCTTGAGATGCAGGTACCGGATTTTTGGGCATCAGATCAGGATGAAAAGTAGGATGAAATCCATAATTGGTAAAGAACGGGGATTGTCCCGTAGCTGAGTGGTTCGAGTTGTTGTATGCAAATTCTGTGGAAGGCAACAGTGTTAGCCAGTCGTCCTGAAGGTAGGACGTGTAGCATCTTAGGTACTGTTCTAACGTTTGGTTGGTCCTTTCCGTTTGCCCGTTGGTCTGGGGATGGTAAGAGGATGAAAGAGACAGCTTGATTCCCAACGCTTCACATAAGGCTTTCCAGAATCTTGATGTGAACTGGACTCCTCAATCCGACACTATATCCTCGGGAACCCCATGTAGCCTTACTACTTCTTTGATGAAAATCCGTGCAGTCTCCGGCGCCGATGGTGTTCTTTCCAGGGGCACAAAATGGGCCATCTTCGAAAAACAATCTACGATCACCATTATTGCAGTGAAGCCTTGAGATGGTGGGAGTTCGACTATGAAATCCATGGCTATCATTTGCCAGGCCCGTTTGGGTATTGGCAACGGATACAACAAACCCCAGGCCCTGTTTCTGGAGGGCTTATTCCTTATTCCTTATTCTAGGACAGGTCTGGACATAGCGCTCGCAGTCCTTGATCATGCTTGGCCACCAGAACGAGCGCTGCAGTAGTTCCAGAGTTTTCATAACCCCGAAGTGGCCTGCCATTGGATGGTCGTGGCAGTGGCCCAGGACCAAAGTTTGGACTCCTTCCGGTACCACGATCCGATCTTCCTTCCAAAGCAGACCCTCGCGGTTCTGGAGGGGCGACCCAGGCGGGGCTGGCAGTCCTACGGAAGCGTCGATAAGTCTGGAGAAAAGTTCCGTTTGAAGAACGAGGAAGCTCCCGGAAGGTAAGATTGTGTCAGGTATCGCTGTATCGTCGGGGTCCTCAAACATGCGGGACAGAGCGTCTGGTTTCGTATTCTTAGAGCCAGGTCGGTACGTTATATAAAAGACAAACCGAGAAAAGAAAAGAGCCCATCTCGCCCGGCGTGGTCTCAGTCGTTTTGCCGTTCTTAAATATTCGAGGTTTTTATGATCCGTGAATATTAGGATTGGGTGTGTGCCTCCCAGTAGATACCTCCACTCCTCTAGAGCGGACTTAATAGCCAGGAGTTCCCGATCTCCGATGTCATAATTTCACTCCGCAGGTGTCAGCTTCCTGGAGAAGAACGCTACAGGATGCATTAGCTCCTTGGTACCATTCCTCTGGGACAGGACCGCTCCTACCGCGTTTTCGGAGGCGTCCACTTCCAAAACATATGGAAGAGAAGAATCTGGATGGCAGAGAATGGGAGCAGAGGTGAACAATTTCTTGAGCGTTTCGAACGCAGTCTGAGCTTCGGGAGTCCACTTAAAGCGGATCCCTTGTTTAGTCAATTGCGTGATTGGGGAGACCAGACCGGAGAAGTTCCTGATAAACTTTCTATAAAAGTTGGAGAACCCGATGAAACGCTGTACCCCCTTCTTATCGGTGGGTATTGGCCAATCTAAGATCGCCGTGACCTTTTGAGGATCCATCGCGACCCCCGCGGGAGAGAGGACCAGTCCCAAGAACGTGATTTTACGCTGTTCGAAACAGCATTTTTCTGCCTTGGCGTATAGCCCGTGTTGGCGTAAATGTTCCAACACCTGTAATACGTGACTTCGATGAACCTCCAGTGAGGGAGAGAAAATTAAGATGTCATCCAAATAGACAACCACGAAGACATCGAGGAAATCACGAAAAACGTCATTGATAAAATGTTGGAAGGTGGCCGGAGCGTTACAGAGCCCGAACGGCATCACCAAATACTCAAAATGACCGAATCTCGTACGGAAAGCCGTTTTCCATTCATCTCCCTCTCTGATACGAACAAGGTTATATGCCCCCCGTAGGTCTAATTTAGTAAAAATCATCGCTGACCTTAATCTCTGGAGGAGCTCGGGAACCAGGGGTAATGGATAGCGATTTTTTACTGTGATCTTATTCAGATCACGGTAGTCTATGCAGGGCCGTAACGATTTGTCTTTTTTTTCAACAAAGAACAACCCGGCCCCGGCTGGGGACGTGGACGGGCGAATAAATCCCTTCCGAAGATTTTCATCTATATACTCCCTCAGTACTCCTGACTCTAGTTCAGATAAAGGGAAAATACGACCGAACGAGATTTCAGATCCGGGTAGGAGGTCTATGGGGCAATCGTATGAACGGTGCAGGGGAAGAATGTCTGCTCCTCGTTTACTGAATACGTCTAGGAAGTCGTGGTAGGCCGGAGGAATAACCTGAGACAGATCTGTGTCACCATCCATGCACAGAAGAAACTGGGGAGCCACGGACCCTGTGATGTGGCAGTGACTCAGACAGTATGGTGACTGAAATTGAACTGTTCCCTTCTCCCAATCAACCTGGGGGTTATGGGCCCGCAGCCAAGGGAGCCCCAGAATGATTGGGAAAAGGGGGGACGCGATGGCATCCAGACGGAGAAACTCTTGGTGATGGTCTGCCATCGTGGTAAAAATAGGAGGTGTCTCCTGATCCACCACCCCTGATTTTATGCTAGACCCGTCTGCCAAGAAGATGTTAAACCCCCTTTCTTTGGTCTGGAGAGGGATCTTTTGCCGGTGAGCAAAAGTAAGATCGATGAAACAACTACATGCTCCCGAATCAATGATTGCGGTCACCGACAAGGTTCTTCTGGGGAGCTGTAAAGACACAGGTATTGCCAGGTAACTAGATTGATCACCCCTTTCTGCAGGTAAAGGAAAAAAACAGGAAGCGGACTTACTCATTTTTGCAGGACAGGAGCGCACCTGATGACCAGCTTCCCTGCAGTACAGACATAGGTTCTGCGATCGTCTCCTCTGATGTTCCTTGGCCGATAAAGTGGAATGGGCCAGTCCCAGTTGCATAGGTTCCGAGGTGTCCCCTGGTTCCGTGCTCCGGGTATGGTTCCCTGGGGCTGGAGCTACTTCTCTCGGTGGAATCCATGCCACCTTTTGACCCTGGCTGCTCCTTTCCAGCCGGCGTTCCCTCAGTCTGCGGTCAATTTGGATGGCCAACTCTATCAGTTTCTCAAGGGAGTCAGGTAGGCCTACTCGTGCTAACTCATCTTTATGCCTGATGATGGGGTTCAGTCTGCCTTTATGCCTGCTGAGGAAGTTCATCCTGCCGCTGGTGATCCACTGCCCTCTGCCAAGCCTGCTGCTGGTGATCCTCTGCATTTTTGCCAAGCCTGCCACTGGTGATCCGCTGCCTTTTGCCAAGCCTGCCGCTGGTGATCTGCTGCCTTTTGCCAAGCCTGCTGCTGACGATCCACTGCCTTCTGCCAAGACTTCCGCTGATAATAAGCTGTCCTCTTCCAAGCCTGCCGCTGGTGATCCGGTGCCTTTTGCCAAGCCTGCCGCTGGTGATCTGCTGTCTTTTGCCAAGCCTGCCGCTGGTGATCCACTGCCTTTTGCCAAGCCTGCCGCTGGTGATCCACTGCCTTTTGCCAAGCCTGCTGCTGGTGATCCACTGCCTTTTGCCAAGCCTGCTGCTGGTGATCCATTGCCTTTTGCCAAGCCTGCTGCTGGTGATCCACTGCCTTTTGCCAAGCCTGCTGCTGATGATCCGCTGCCTTCTGCCAAGATTGCCGCTGGTAATCAGCTGTCCTCTTCCAAGTCTGCCGCTGGTGATCCACTGCTTGTTGTCAAGCCTTCCTTGGGCGATCTCCTGTCTTCTGCTATACCTGACTATGCTGATTCCCAGGCTGCTGCCCAGCTGGACTATGCTGATTCCCGGGCCACTGCCCAGCCGGACTATACAAATTCCCTACCTGCTGCACAGATGGACTCTGACTGTGTTAAGCCCCCAGATGCTGATGGGTCTGGGGCTTCTGGGTTTCCATTGTCATGTGACTTGCATGGGTTACCTGTTTGATGCAAGATCCCAATTATTGCTTCTTCTGAGTTCTTTTTGCAGTCGTTTCCTCCTGTTGTGCCTAAGCTAGTAGGTCCAGATACCCACTTTGAATGTGAGAGCTCTGTCCGCTATTACAGCCCCAGTAGTAGAAGTCTTTTTGGGGAAGGGCAGAGTTCCATTTTAGCTTGTCTTGACCTAGGTAATCTCTGTGATCCCAGGTGCATTTGGGGACCCGGGTCTGGTAACCTCTGTGCTGGGTAGACCTGAGTAGAAGTTACAGTATGTGGCAGTCTCTAGTTACTTAAATGGGGAGGATCTAGTTGTGATGGGACACCGTGGTGTCAGGGTATCAGTATGGACCAAGAACCCTGATGTTAAGCCTTCAGGCTGGCTTTGAAGTCCCAGTGTTGCTGTGTTAAAGAATTATAAGCTTTCAGTATTGTGCCTCCTTAGCAATCTGACCAGCAGGGAACCCAGCCAGTCTTCAGACCCTGGCTGGGGGTATTCAATCCACCTCAAGGCCCCGGTGGTGGGGCATGATGGAAAGTCTGGAGGCTGCTCCCTAAGGTGGGAGAATTGTCACGACCTGTTTCTCCTGCTGGTGGCACTGTGCTTTCTTGGGTGGAAAGCTGCAGTTTAATGTCCAGCAGCAGGTGTCTCCCAACAATCAGCTCTACCTGGAAACACCTGCTGGAAGGGTACTTAAATTCCACGTTGGCTATGGCTCCTTGTGTCAGTGTTTTGGCTGCTCCTGTCTTGAAACCTGTTTGCCATGCTGCTACCAGACCCTGTTGCCAAATACAGTAGCTCTTGATCTTGCCCTGTATCCAGTTCCCTGTTACCTTGCTCCTTCTCAGTTTTGTTTCCCTCTTTCCTATCAGCTTCCACAGGAATCCTCCTGCCTTGCATATTTCTCCCTTGCACATATTTGTATGTTTAGTTAGTCATTAGGGTTATGCATTTTGGTTGTTCAATTTTGATTTTCATGCATTTTCATGTTTATTGCTGTTGATGTGTGCTTATGGTGCACTGTAAATAAATCTCACTTTAAGGATATATGCGTATGGTCTAGTCTCAGTTTCTATGTGTGGCTATATATCTGGTCATCTCCTGTGCTGACTCCTGACAATATAGTAATGAACACTTATGACAGCATGAGCTTTGTACCCGGAACTCTTTACTCCTTCATAGCTTCCTCTCTCCCTGATAGCCATACATGGTTCCATGGTTTCTCCTCTTCAAGCAGCGTGTGGTCACAGTCCCCTATTATGGCCCTGTCCGGGAGGGCGGGCACAGCCCACCCCAGAACCCCCCTAGATCTGGCCCTGATAGGGTAATCTGTTTCTCCTCTTCACAAAGGAGGAACAACATTGTGGAGGGCTAAAGAGTGAATGATTACAGAAGAGGTTATCACAGTAATCATGTGATCATGATCCGGCTCTTCTGGGTCCTGATCAGGGGCGGACTGACCATTTGGAAACTAAGGCACTGCCCGTGGGCCCGGGGTCAGTAGGGGGCCCCATGAGATGCCCCTGGTACCTTTTTCATAGGCTTTTTTGAGTTTGGACTAGGACACAGGGGCCCCATGATCCCCTATTTCCCGGGGGCCCCATGAGTTGTCAGTCCGCCCCTGGTCCTGATCATTAGTAGGAGACCCAGGACTGTCACTTGGGAGTGCTCGATCGAGTGCACTTCCACCACAAAGAGAGGAACACATGTGGAGCTCAGGATTAAAGCCCACTGAATGCCGCATATACACTATATTGCCAAAAGTATTGGGATGTCTGCCTTTATACGCACATGAACTTTAATGGTATTCCAGTCTTAATCTGTAGGATTCAATATTGAGTTGGCCGAACCTTTCCAACTATAACAGCTTCAACTCCTCTGGGAAGGCTGTCCACAAGGAGTATGTCTATGGGAATGTTTGACCATTCATTCAGAAGCACATTTGTGAGGTCAGGCACTGATGTCAGACGAGAAGACCTGGCTCGCAATTGCCACTCTAATTCATCTCAAAGGTGTTCTATTGGGTTGAGGTCAGGACACTGTGCAGGCCAGTCAAGTTCCGCCATCCCCAAACTTGCTCATCCATGTCTTTATAGACCTTGCTTTGTGCACTAGTGCACAGTCATTTTGGAACAGGAAGGGACCATCCCCAAACTGTTCCCACAAAGTTGGAAGCATGAAATTGTCCAAAATATCTTGGTATGCTGATGCTCTAAGAGTTCCCTTCACTGGAACTAAGGGGCCAAGCCCAACCCCTGAAAAACAACCCCACACCATAATCCCACCTCCACCAAACTTTAAACTAAGCACAATGCAGTTAGGCAAATATCGTTCTTCCGGCAACCGCCAAACCCAGACACGTCCATTGGATTGCCAGACAGAGAAGCATGATTTGTCACTCCAGAGAACACGTCTCCACTGCTTTAGAGTCCAGTGGCAGCGTGCTTTACACCACTGCATCCGACACTTTGCATTGCACTTGGTGATGTAAGGCTTGGATGCAGTTGCTAGGCCATGGAAACCCATTCCATAAAGTTCTCTACGCACTGTTGTGCTAATCCGAAGGCCACATGAAATTTGGACGTCTTTAGATATTGACCTATGCGAATTCTCAATTGACGTGAACATCTTAGAGATATTAGATCTAAATATAAACCTAAAGAAAATGGTAGCGAAAATCCAGTAGCCAAACATTTCAAAGAAGTCCACAATGGGCGGATTGATTGTCTAAAGGTAAAAGGAATCTTTTCTCTCAACATCTCCCCAAGAAGGGGTGATTTTGATAAATTATTGTTACAGAAAGAAAAATTCTGGATATACTGTATACTCTTGAAACTTTGGTTCCCAAAAGTTTGAATACTGAACTTAATTTCAAGGTATTTTTGACTGAAATTAAGCAATTCTGAGTATTTGCCATGTTAAACTATTTTGCCATCAGGGTAGATTATTTACTCTTACTGATACTGACATCATCACACCCGAAGCAACGTCCTACGTGGTTGATATCATGGACTGCTGAGAGCAGCCATGTCACTGAGCCACTCAATATTCTTCATGATCAGGCAGGAACTCTGCATGAGGAACAACTCATAATATGAGGTCAGACCATTACCCTGATGAGAACTGTGTGGAAAATTCACTCTATATCTACAACATGACAATCAAGTTTCAACGGGCTAAGAACTAATTTCCTTGGAAACTGCTAGGTCATTAGTCAATATGACGGTGTATAGTAATGTTTGATAATGCACCACACTCACCATTTGCCATGATGTTTATCTGGAGGAACACCCAGAAGGGATAAAGATATCCACATATTTTCACAAATATATTGAGGCTAAAACCACACAGTATTCAAGCTATGAAGGAACATGGGACAGTATGAATCTTTCAGCACTGTATAATTCCATGGAATCTCCTTTCTGCACTCTACAAATGGACATACTCATGTCTTTTTTCAATCTGCATTTTTTGCAGTTTTCATGCATCTTATGATCATGATTATGCATATCTAGCTATATACTTGGCTAATTTTTGTCTCACTGCTATTATTGTGCATGCATGATATATATGTTCACAACACTAAGTCTTGTGATACATGGCAGAATTTGGCTATTCATGAAAATATGCTGCTTTATATCTCAAACCAGTCTTAAGTGAATACCACAAGAAAATTCAAAGGTTGCAATCCGGATTGCTTGTCTTTCATTGTTTTTAATGTGTATTCAGTGATTGTACATGTTACCATCCACGGATACTATCTTTTCCTCCCTACAAAGGATTAATAAAAATATGTGATTTTACATATGAGCTAAATTGCTTGGGTGTTTATTACCTACTTTGATAGTTGGCTTATGGCAACTACTACTCCTTTTGCTATATATTTTTTGGTTTACACCCACACCTTTAATAGGTGTGATCTTTGAGCTCACTAATAGGTTACCCCGCCTAATACTAAGTGGTACATCTATATTTTTGAATGCTTGATTTTATACATGTGGCCATGGAGGTGATTGGAACACCTTAATCCAATGATTTGGAGGGGTGTCCCAATACATTTGGGAATATAGCGTATGTGGTCATAAAGTGGTTAAAAGGTCTTCTGTTTTAATTAGTGCAATTTATTTTATGTGAGATAGACTTTGCTTCAGCTAGCATACCTCTCAGCTAAAAAGGATGCAATATGCTAAATTTGATAATGACAATGCTTCCTAAGATATCCTCTATAGATTTCATAGGCTATGGCCCTCTGTAAGGCAAATGGACGTAGGTGCTGATTAAGGCAGATGCACAAAATGGCAACCCACAGATTATATACAAGTGCAAAGCTATGATGCAGAGAAGCATAATTTATGGGTGTGAAGATTAGCGGAAGATTTGGATCTTGAATACACATATCATATTCTAAAATATTTTAGTTTTTAAAGATTGCACTGGATTTGTTCGGACAATGATCCTGATCATCCCTTCAGCACCCTTTGATTGCGGCCGATGAGAATGTAAAAGCTGGATTTAGTTCAAGGTGGAGCAAAGTGTAATATAAATGGATTGCAAGAAGGATTTGGAAGAACATTTATTGAGAGTATTCTTTCATTAAATTAATAGGCTGTATTTCTTGATCACTACTAGTAGAAGAGGTAAATTCTCATTGTGCAGTGGGAGATTAAATGAACCTCAGGTTCTAACTGATTGCTTGGTCATTTGCTAACTTAGTTGTGCAATTTGTATAATTTGTGCTGCAGGACAGGACTTACCTTAGTCCTTATATGTAGTACTTAGGTATTTGCTAAATTATCTTTTTCTTTCAAATGGCTATGCATGCATGTGACCCAGGACAAGAAGTTGTTTGCTCCTCTGCAGGGGCGAACTGACAACTCATGGGGCCCCCGGGCAATAGGGGATCATGGGGCCCCTGTGTCCTTGCACAAACTCAAAAAACCCCGGGCCCTCGGGCAGTGCCCGAGTTTCCAAATGGTAAGTCCGCCCCTGCTCCTCTGCTAAATAGGGACAAGGTAGGTGGATCAATGCATGGAGATAGGTTAATTAGCTACGACACTATTAATTGCAGCTAAATCATGTGAGACCTTGATTACAAGGTAAGCAAACAAACCAGGCAGGGAGTATAACTACACTAATATCTAGTGAAAATGCAAATGCTTGAAAGTGCACAATGCTTTTAGGCCTAAAAATAAAAATGGATTACATTCTTAAATGTGTTGGCTGCATTAGTTTTCTTTTTTTTAGGTTTTTCCTTTTATTTTCACCTGGTGATCTGGTCGGTAAATATGTTATTTCTCAACAGTTTCTTTAACAGCCCAAGCTGTGCAGTAATAATGGAAATTAGAGTTTTGAGACAAACCATTTGACACTGACATGGACACTTACAATGGTCAGCATGTAATCATGTATGTAAAACTTTATACAGGCCATAGACGGGTCAAAAATCGGACGTTTAAAAAAAAACAAAAAACGGTCGTTCAAGCGGCCAACGTTACCACCAACGGTAAAAAAATTGGATGATTTTTGTCCTGTCTATGGCTGGCATTTTTACTTCTGTCCCTTGCAGAGAGCTCCGCTATTATATTTTACATGAAAAAGTCTTGCGGTTGCAACAATGTATCCATTTGTATCCATTTTGGATACAGATGGTTTTATTTGGATACAAATAGATACATTGTTGCAACCGCAAGACTTTTCATATAAAATATATTAGCGGACTGGAATTCTTCTTATTCATTTATTTCAGGTACTTATATAGCGCCGTCAATTTACCTAGGGCTTTACATATATAAAGTACATTCACATCAGTCCCTAACCCTCAAGGGGCGTACAATCTAAGGTCCCTAACTCGCATTCATACATACACACACTAGGGCCAATTTAGACAGGAGCCAATTAACCCACCAGCATGTCTTTGGAGTGTGGGAGGAAACCGGAGTACCTGAAGGAAACCCACGCAGGCACAGGGAGAACATGCAAACTCCAGGCAGGTGGTGCTGTGGTTGGGATTTAAACCAACGACCCTAGTACTGCCAGGCGGAAGTGCTAATCATTCAGCCACTGTGCTGCCCACCTTCTTTTTCTTCTTCTTGCAGGTCACGGCTCATGCGCAGATTTTTTATCAGTAAAACGATAGGCCGATTTGCCCATCATTGCCCGGAAAATCAGCCGATCATCAAAATCGGCTGCAAATTTTCCAACTTTACCGATAAAAAAAATGTGCCAAAACCCCGAAAAATGGCCGACCAATTAACCAAATGGCCGATTTTTTTTTTTTGGCCGAAAAATCAGCTGATTTTCAACCCGTCTATGGTCTGCATAAATCCCAAAAAGAACTAAACTGTCAATGGACCTACTTGAAAAATGTGACCTGCTTTAATTTCTTAGTCAAGTCTATCTAAATATCCATCTAACAACCTTAGATGGATATTTAATATACCCATACACTACTCCATTTTCTTGTACAATTTTCCTTTAGGTTTACCAAAATCATATAATATAATATGAGGTCAAACCTAAACACTTTCAATTTGTATGCAATCAGGCAGGCCCTTAAAAGTGAAAGGTAAATCTAAAGGAATTTAAACATAAAATTGTATAATGTATGGCCAGCTTGACACTACTATCTCCCCAGAAAGACAATGCTGCTGTCTTCTCCATCCAGAGTAAAACACCCTAATGCCCCATACACACTATAACAAAATCGTATGAAAGTTTTCGTATGAGGACCGATCGTCCGATAATCGGATTGTTAGTACACAGCTTTTGAGAGACGATCATGACAATTCGTACGACAATATCCGAAGGGACAAGCGCAAAAAATTTTCTCGTACGCTTTTCATTTAATCAGTACAGTAGTGGAAATACAATACAAATACAACGCAATACATGACATCACTTCCGAAATTCTTTTCTTTCGTAGGAGAATTTTTGTATCTTTAGCAACGTTTTCACTT
This sequence comes from Staurois parvus, assembly GCF_062004578.1. Classification (NCBI taxonomy): domain Eukaryota; kingdom Metazoa; phylum Chordata; class Amphibia; order Anura; family Ranidae; genus Staurois; species Staurois parvus. Next base: position 2,889,293 of record NW_028317855.1, read on the forward strand.
TCAAAATGAGACTAGCAGGTGAAAAAAAACGGCCAATCGTTCGTTCGATATTCTCATCGTGTGTACAGGGCATAAGGCTGGTCATACATTATACAAAAATCTTGAGATTTTTGGTTTAGATTTACCAAAACCCATATAATAGGTGGTCAAAACTAACAACACTTTCAATTTTATCCAATTAGGCAGGCTCTTGCACTACATAATTGAAGGTGAATATAAAGGAAATTGGGCAGAAATTGGACAGAAAATTGTATAGTGTATGGCCAGCCTAAGGCAGGAAGCATGTTCCTGGCCAGGTCACCAGGTAAACATAAAGGAAAAACTAAAAAAAAAGAAACTGAATGCAACTACCACATTTAAGAATTGGTAAGCTGCACTATAATGAATATTTGTTTTTTGGATTAGTCCCATTTTAAAGGTATCCCAGCCAAGAAGTATATCCGAGGACTCTTCATTTACATCAAATAACTAATTTTGTCTGCAATTGAATCACGGTTGATAATAAGATGGAGCCAGAAAGCATTGGACTTGAGTATGAAAAAAAAAGATTTATAAAGATCTATAAAACGTGCATGCGATAAAGCCATCATCGTACTGAAATATATTCCCGAACTGTTGACATAGTAACAACTAGAGATGAGCGAATTATGCAAAAATTCGATTCGGCTGATTCGCCGAATTTGCGGGAGAAATTCGATTCGATGCGAATTTATTTGCCGCGAATTTAACTTATTAAAAGGGTTTCTAGGCTTCAGAGAGCCTTTATATTAGTGCAGAACACTGTACCTTTAATTTAAATGCCCTTGGAGTCTGCTGGGGAAGAGAAATAATACTGTCAGTCAGTATGACATGCAGATGAGTGCCGTCGATCTTAGAATCACCGCACACTTCACTCATTTGGGCAGTCACGGGGCACGACGAAGAAGAAGAAGAAGAAGAAGAAGAATGAAAAGAAGAATGAAAAGAAGAAGAAGAAGAATGAAAAGAAGAAGAAGAAGAATGAAAAGAAGAATGAAAAGAAGAAGAATGAAAAGAAGAAGAAGAAGAATGAAAAGAAGAATGAAAAGAAGAAGAAAAATGAAAAGAAGAATGAAAAGAAGAAGAATGAAAAGAAGAAGAAGAAGAATGAAAAGAAGAAGAAGAAGAATGAAAAGAAGAATGAAAAGAAGAAGAAGAATGAAAAGAAGAAGAAGAAGAATGAAAAGAAGAATGAAAAGAAGAAGAAGAAGAATGAAAAGAAGAAGAAGAAGAATGAAAAGAAGAATGAAAAGAAGAAGAAGAAGAATGAAAAGAAGAAGAAGAAGAATGAAAAGAAGAAGAATGAAAAGAAGAATGAAAAGAAGAAGAAGAATGAAAAGAAGAAGTATTCCAGTACAGCAAAAAGTGTATCTGCAGAGAGCTCCGCTATTTCTGACAGTTCTCTGACAGTTCCTTCACATTTACAGCGGTTGAAACATTGTATCTATTTATTTCCGAATAAAAACATCTGTATCCTAAATGGAAACAAATAGATACAATGTTTCAACCGCTGTAAATGAACTGTCAGAACTGTCAGAAATAGCGGAGCTCTCTGCAGTGACACTTTTGCCAGCTGATCGGGAAAAATTCGATTCGTGCACCCGAAGTTTGCTAAAATTCGGATTCGATGCGAATCAAATTTTTCCTGATATTCAAAACGAATTCCACTTCGCCAGGTTCGATTCGCTCATCTCTAGTAACAACATAAATGGTGCATTTTTTAGCGATCAGTGGAAATGATGTAAAGATTTCTTGACCCTCTAGCTTGACAACTGTATTTAAAAAAAAAAAAAGGATCTTTGTTTTCGTTGCTTGTTCCTCCGGGGTTACACTTTAACACGTGCATGCGCTCTAGAGTTTTTCAAACTGTTTTCGATTGACTTCCCTACTAATGTTTAGAAAAATCAATTGTTTATTTTTCCCTTAATACTTTGCACATCAGACACTTTCCTGCATGATTTTCTAACTGTGTATGGCCAGCTTTGGGTAGCTAGGGAGATTAAATGAATCTCAGGTTGTAACTGATTGCTTGGTCAGTTACAATATCTTAGCTTTGCAATTTTTAGCAATGTTTCAGTACAGGACTTACCCTAGTTCTTATAAATAGTGCATATTTGCTAAAGGATCTTTTCCTTTCACATACAAGAAATCATTTGCGTATAATTGTGAAATTGATAATTAAATACATAGGAACAGGTGTACCAAGATAGCAGCCGCCATCTTGGCTATCCCTGAGGAAGTCACATGATTTGTGATGTAACGTTTAGTAAGGAAGTGTGGTAACATCATTTCCGTTCAGATTGCGGCTGCCATTTTGGTACACTTGTTCCTATGTATTTTATTGCCAATGCTTGTATGGGTCTGCTGGCTCAATTTTAAATGTTGAGTATATGGCATAGCAGGACCACTTGTTCCTGGAAGCAGACTGTTGTTTGGTAGGGCCATTTTATTTTGTTGCAGCAGCTGCCCAAAAGTGGAGGGTGCAAATATACTTGTGTCTGAACTTCTGCCATAGGACCCTATATCAGTATAAATAATACAATAATTGGCTTATGTAACGGCAAAAAGCACAAAAGAAAAATATTTTTTTGAGTTGAAAAAGCTGCTTCTACTGGCTACAGTATGCAGATATGTTATCCATTTATTGCACCCACGCAATTGGGAAAATGACAGCGCTGCCAGAAGACATCAGCTATCTTTGCCCATTCTTCCTCTGTTGGTTTCTGGAAGACCACATCTTTAAGTACTTGCCAAATGGCAGAGCAGGTGTTCCGGACAGTATAGCTTGCAGTCAATTTCCCAATCAAAAACTCAAAATGCAGACTTGAAATTGAATGTCTTGTTACAAGATATCTGGGGAAAAAAAATAATTTTATGTTTTGCAGTAAAATGTTTACAAACCAGATGGTGGAGCACCAAAGTTAGTTATAATAGTCATTTGAAAAAAGAACGTAATGTGAGAAGTGGTTTGGGTGCAAAGTCCTTCACACCGTGCTTGTACACAAAGACCTTGAACTTTTAAATCTCATCCTGGAGATGAGAAGGTAAGCTAGGATCAAAAGTTATCTTTCATCTGTGTATCTTTTCAATTAATTTTTGTTTTTTGTTTTGGATTTGCAGCACAGACAGCTGCGGTAACAATGGTCAAGATGCCGAAGACTCCACAGTGCAAACTCAGGAGACTCAAAATACAGGATCTCCTCATTCACAAATGGCAGAACAGGCTTTGGAAGAGGAAAACAAGTAGAGGGGGACTGCTGCACCATTGCCAAGTTGTCCCACATATAAGTGGGGAAGTGGACCAAAACGGGCATCTTAACCACTTCCATACTGGACACTTTTACCTCCTTCCTGCCCAGGCCAATTTTCAGGTTTCAGAGCTCTCACATTTTGAATGACAATTGCGCGGTTATACAACATTGTACCCAAACTAAAATTTTATCATTTTCTTCACACAACTAGAGCTTTCTTTTGGTTGTATTTAATCACCTCTGGGGTTTTTATTTTTTGCTAAATTAACAAAAAAAAAGCAAACATTTTGAAATAAAACACGTTTTTCTTCGTTTCTGTTATAAACGTTTGCAAATAAATAATTGTTCTTCATAAATTTAGGCCAAAATGTATTCTACTACATGTCTGTGGTGAAAATAACCCAAATTAGTATTTATTATTTAGTCTGTAGGAAAGTTATAGAATTCACAAACTATGGTATAGATCTGAATATTGATCAATCCTGAAGTACTGACGACCAATCTAATTTCTTGAGGTCCAAGAATGTCAGAACAGTACAGATATCCCCCAAATGACCCCTATAACAAAGTCCAACTTATTTCATAACAGGCATGGTGAGTTTTTTAAAGTTGTAATTTTTTTGTCATAATTTTTCGGAAAGAAATAAAAAAAAAATGATTTTTGATCATGCCAGTTATATGACCATCATATAACTGGCATGATCAGGGACATTGACTGGTGACAGTATGAAAAAAAATTGATAATTTTTTGAAATGTTTTTATTATTTTTTTATTCCTTTTTTTCTCTTTTTTAAGATTTTTTTTTCATATTTCACTATGACCAAAGTAGAAAAATGTTACCATAGTATTATTGTACTACTTTGGGGAAGTGATCAGTATTTTTGTTTTTTTTTGTACACAATTTGCTTATAGCAAAGAATTACTTTGCTATAAGCAAGCATTTAACTGAATGAAATCGATTCATTCAGGGTTTTTTTTTTGTGCTTAGCTAATCACACGACACAGCTGGGCTGTTATTGGCCCAGCTTGTGCATGTGATCGCTGTGACCATTCACAGCTAGCCACACTTGTATACAATGGATGGCATGAAAGGAAGCCATCCATTGTATACAACTGTCATGTGACCTGCTGTGATTGGTCACAGCAGGTCACATGGTACTGGCAACGGGCCAGTACACAGATCTGTCATCGCGTCCGAGGTACACAGCTGGTGACAGATTGCGCCACTGCGCGGCTCTGCGGGCAGGCAAACTGCGCCATATGGCGTCCACCCAGAGGGCGAGGTGCTCGCCCAGCTGCCATCTGGCCATAGACCGTTATGTTAAAAGGTCAACTGACAATATCACAACAGTTTGCAAATACTCATGTCCCATATTTGGATCAGGTCTCTGATGAGCAAAAATTTGAAATGAAGATTGCAGTGATGCAATGCATTAAATCTTTTATCCCCAGTGCCCAACCCAGTGCCCAGACAGCCACTACCTCATAGCAGCCAACACCGATTGCCACTTATGGCCCTTATAACCCTCCAACATATTACAAGTCGTCGATACAGCATGCTTTCAGGGCTTGCAATCCTTACTCCTACAGACAGCCACTTAAACAACTGGAGCCAATACCAGCTCACATTGCAGTTCCAGTTGGGGCCACTTTACACTTTTCCACATGCTCCACCTATAGCTCAGGAAGAGCACTTTGTAGAAAGTGTATCCTCAAATCAACAGGAATCATGCCAGGAGGATTTCACGTACCATAGCTTTTTCAATAAATATGTTGAAAAAAAGAATTACTGTATGCACAAGAGGTTGTACAATTTTTACAGTTTATGAAAAAAAATAAATATATATATATATATATATATATATATATATATATATATAAAATGTATTATGTTAAAAAAAAACATAAAAGGCATATTTTTTCAAACCAAAAAAAAAAAAAAATTAACACAATGAGAAGTTATAGGTTTTGGCAAAAAAAATAAAAAAAACAAGACAAAGCAAAGTATTATTTTGGATATTGCAAAAGTACCTGTGTCCTATTCATTTGTTTACAGTTCAGCACAAAAATACATACACTTACCTCAATGTAATAATTAGTCTCTCAATGCAGTCCCTGAAGAATGTGTTCTGACGTTACAGCTTGCTGCTGAGTAAACCTAACAAATCATCAAAACTGTGTGAGAAAAAAAAAGTTACTGATATAACCTAAAACACAAGCACCTACATACAGCCATATTTTTCATGGGACTGCACTTGAGTAGTTAGGGTTGGGATTAGGATTGGGGTTAGGGTTAGTGTTGGGATTAGGGTTGGGTCATTATGAACTCATTTGTTAACAGACATCCATGTGTAATTAAGAAGCTTTTCTTCATATGCTTGGAGGTCATTGTAAATTACCCAGAACTGCCCTTTCTGTTCCCAATTTAAAATCACTGGATGCACCCAATATCTTTGCTTCCTCCTCTGTTCCTCTTCCTCAGCTTCCTCTTCCAGCAAGACTGCAGCAGTAGCTGTGGCTGCAGCTAGAAAAAAGGACATTGCAGCCATGATAAGACAAAAACACACACAAAAGGGTAGGGTGGAAGCAGGAATTAGATATGTGATCTGACATCCTGTGATATATAAACAGTGATTTGTTTCAATTTGCATGAGCAAAATGAAAAACGTGTTAAAAACTTGTGTGCAAAAATACAAACAGAACTGTGAAAAGCACTGCAAAATGGACAAAAGGCAAACTGCATAGGTGTGTACCAAGCCTTGTCGATGGGGGTAAAAACATACATTAGTAACCAATGGGTCAGAGATGATCCATAGCAGATAGCTGAACCAGATCATGAGACATCCCCTTCACACATGAACCAAGTGAGAACAAAGACCTTTTGGCCCATGTTACACCCATATATAGGGTGTAACATGCAGCATGGGAGCATACATGACCCCCAAAAAATCATTTTTTTTTATTAATTTACACAACTGCAGCCACCTCATTCATCTGTGGGATTACTCTTATGTCAATACTATATTTCTCATCTGTCACCTTGGAAGATGGGTCTCTGCAGAGCATGCACATCTTTCTTCTTCTCTCCTGAATGACAAGAAGCTTTTTGCATAGTTTGCTGCTGCTATTTTCTAACTTGAAATGACTGTCAAAATTTTGGGCTTTAAATTTTCTGACAGAAAAGTTCTATTAATTGGTAAAATTTTGAAGTGGTCAAACTGTTAAACATATTTTTATCTGTTTTACACAATTCCCCCATTGTGTTATTATTTAATATGTTTAACTCTGTTTCTGGTGTTAACAATTTTATTGCGTCATCTTTTTTCAGTGGGAGAGATTCAGGAAATTGGCATTCACAGTGGTGAAACTTGGATGACCTTGCCGTTACCATTGCTGAAAAGATACCTTTAGATCTGTCTATTGGTCAGTGAGTGAGAGGATTTGGGAAGTTCATTTGGTGATAATGGAATGAATAGAGAGAACTGGTAAGGAAGGGCTGTTCTTTGGATGGTGATAATTTAGCTTTATTTTTTCAGAAGTGCTGGGGTTTAAAGTACCAAAATGATTAAACAGTGGCTTTGACATTCCTATTCACTGTTTGACTAGAAAGACATGACAAAGAAATTCCTGGCACAACAATTTGTGCCAAGATTGTAGATGACTCCAGGCATCCAGTTTGTTATAATCTGAGACTGCTGTTAGGCAAATTGTACTTGTCATTTCACTCAAGTTATAAGGTTTACTAATTTAGGGAGGCCTTTATGCTGGGATTTTTGGGGCTATGATGATTAGCAAGTTGGTGAGCAGAAACAAAAAATTGGAAATTTGGAGTTGTGGCTTTCACATATACACATATAATATATTGGAAAAAGTGGCGTCAATCTGGAACGATAGCCTACACTGCCTCATCATCCTGGATTAATGTCATTAAAGCTTATGGCATCATACATTCCAAGCTGGTTACAGTAGTTCTGGGCACTTCGGCCCTGTGCATGCAGCTGGTGACTGCGGTTGTTTGCACCAACCTAGTGGAACCGGATTGTCCAGTGGTGTTACCCTTTGTTGTTGAGGGAGTTGTGTTTCTTACCATGTGAGTTACAAATCATGTGCCCAATAAACAAAATGTTTTTATGCTACACTTAGAAGGCACCTTCTCTTTTTCTCCTTTATGTTATCTGTGTAGTGCATGTGGACGGGTGGGTTGTGAAAAAAAATCTACTTCAGCCAGGCAAAATGAGGAAATATGTCCTGTAAAAATCACATACAGCCTGTTATGACTGTAGTGTAGACAGGAACAGGATGCACAGAAGCTGCATTAAATCATGGGCTTACAAGCCCTACATCAATGTGTCCCTATGTACTTTATCAAAGCACTTCCATTTCTTTCCCTATTGCAGCTAATCACACTGAAAATATGGATGCTGGGAACCCAACCTTTTATAGGGAGAGAACTGTCTTATCCAGAGGTCTCTTTGTTGCCCCTTCTAAGCCATTTATTTCATCATTTGGGTGATGCACACACTCCTGTCACACTACATAGTCTGAAAGATGACACTGCTAGTCACTGATCCATCTGCTGTGTCACCTAGAATTTCTACTAAACTATGGCAGTGTACTTTCTGTGCCTAGGCACCCTTGTTCTGTAGAATCCTAGCTTTATATCTGCTGTGTACGATCATCTAAGGCAGTGGTCTCCAAACTACGGCCCTTAGCTTGCCTTTATCTGCCCCTTCCTCCTACTGACATTAACAGTGGGGGACTAATCCTCCCACTGACATCAACAATGGGGCATTATTCCTCCCATGGTCACCAATGATGGGACACTATTCCTTCCATGGACACCAATGATGGGACCCTATTCCTTCCACGAACACCAAAGATGGGTCACTATTCCTCTCATTGACACCAGTGATGGGTCACTATTCCTCTCGCTGACACCAGTGATGGGTCACTAATCCTCTCACTAACACCAATGATGGGGTGCTTTTCCTCTCTTTGACACCAGTGGTGGGGCATTGTAACTCTCTCTGACACCAATGATGGAGCACTATTCCTCTCACTGACACCAATGACAGGGCACCGTTTCTCTCATTGATACCAATAATGAGCCATTGTTCACTCCCACCGACACCAGGACAATTTCTACTCACGCTGCCTATAGTCTGGGCCATTTTAGGTGTGGTGCACTAAAAAAGTCAGCATGTTGCATCTTTGATTAGCTTTCATCAAAACATGTGTTCTATAGAGTTCAATTGCAGTGCTCCTAAAATGACCAAATAACGTTTGTGTAAAATGTGCTTATACTGCAACATTCCCAAAAACACATTGCACAGATGTAAACTGGCCCTTATACAGCTCATAGTAGCCAGGCTTTCTTAAGCTGGGATGATTAACTCCTCAGCCAGCCAAGCAACCTCAGTTCCCTCACTACACAACTAAATAATAAACAGTCTGCATACTGCCTAAAGCTGGGATAAATATATCTCCCATTCTGGACACAAACAGCATTGTGTATTAATTTTCAGGATACCTTTTCATTTATAGTGAGAATGTATGTAGTATTTCTTGTTAAAATGTGAGCAGCACACATTTTACATTTTCATGGCTCTTTGCAGTCTGTGCAAAGTATGGTTAAAATGGAACCTCACTCTCTTAGTCAGTCAACACTGACTATTTTTAATCCTTATGCTCCTAGAGTTAATAAATAGATTGAAAAGTATATCATATTTACTTGTTTTAACCTTTTTTGTAAAGCAAAAATGTCTATGTGACTGTGGATGTGGTTGCCACCATTTCTGTTACAATGTACCAATTAAATTCATGGAAATTTGAAGGCAACCATAAAACTCAAAAATAAAAATGTAAAAACAATCTTTTATTGTTCTTTTTTTGTTTTAAAAGAAACTAATCAACATTAACGATCATGACCCATAACAAGGTACCTGGTAATAGACAATACACATTTCCTGCACATCCTTACTCTCCAATGAGATAACATTGTTCTTTAGAACATCCTCATTTGAAAAAGGCAGACTACAAAAATATTTCAAAATATCAAATGCTTATACATAGTGGTATCCCCAGCTAGACCTGTTGTACATATCCAAACTTTACAACCAGTTGGATCTTTATTGTTAGTGGGTCAGCTTGGGGTATCCAGTTCCTTATTATAACTCCTTCCTCAGAGATACAATACCACTCTGTAATACAAAGATCCATTTACAATCACATACATCACAAAAACAGAGAAAATATTTGTGATTCCCTAATATACATAGTGCATCACTAAAAACTTACATAGCCCATAATTTTATTGAACATGGATGTCAGATCTCGCAGCCAGAGTACAGTGAATGATAGTCACAGCCACACAAGGACCATTAGGCCATCCTCGCCCACTACCACAAAGGAAGGAGGAAAAGATTCTAGAACCTCTGAACTTTCTGGACTTTAGTGAAGGGGATATGTCTATGTCTCATATACTGGAATTGTGATAGTTAAGTAAGTACCATGGCCAAAGTATCGACTGTAGCATGTGGCTGGTTAAATCATCATAAAGGTGTCTATAACTTGAATATGGGTATTTTACCCTCACACACATTGTATTTATGTACAAAAATACAACCATAAGCCACAATATATTTTTAACTAAACGTTTTACAAAACCACTATTCAATGTTGATGGAATTCACAAATATCTGTAAGTTCCAACTAAGGTGCTGGTAGCTATTCATTTACTTACAGTGAGTCGTCTATGATGTTAGATTGGATAGTCCCCAGATCACCTACAACAGCTGCCTCTTCCTCCAATAAATTACTGGTAATAATTGCTCAAGGGATGCCTTTATATAAGTGTATGCAATTCAATGGAGGAGGTCATCCTCCCATAAATTAAAACTGGTAAGTTTCCTCTCCTAGGTCTCCCTATATGGGGAAAGATGGCTCCTAATCGTGGTCCTCCGGCCCTGACATTCTTGGAGCCAGGCAAATAGGAATAGGAAACCACATAGTTAAAACGCGACAAGAACAGAGACCATCTGGCCTGACGGGGCGTCATCCTTTTAGCTTCCGAGAGATACGTCAGGTTCTTGTGGTCAGTGAGAATGAGAATCGGAACCGCAGAACCCTCGAGCAGGTGCCTCCATTCCTTGAGAGCCTGAATAATGGCCAACAACTCCCTGTCTCCAATCTGGTAGTTGCATTCTGCGGAGGAAAGCTTCCTGGAGTAGAACCCACAGAGAAGTAGGGGTCCATCGGGCGACCAACGCTGAGACAGGAGGGCGCCTACTCCCGTATCAGATGCATCAACCTCGAGGACAAAAGGCAACCCAGAAATGGGATGAGACAGTATCAGAGCCGAAGCGAAGGCGGATTTCAGAGCTTCGAAAGCTAAGATGGCCTCGGATAATCACTCGTGGGGATTACTGCCCTTCTTGGTCAGATCTGAGAGAGGCTTGGCCAGCGTGGAGAAGTTCCTGATAAACTTCCGATAATAGTTGGTGAATTCCAAAAAGCGCTGAATGGACCGAAGACCACTGGGACGAGGCCACTGCAGAACCGCCGAAACCTTCTGAGGGTCCATGGAAAATCCCACAGCGGAAATGATGTAGCCCAAAAAGGCAACCTGGGATCGGTGAAATTCACACTTCTCGAGCTTACAGAAAAGCTCATTCTCACATAACCGTTGCAGCACCCGCTTAACATCCTGGATATGAGGCTCCATAGACACAGAGTAAACCAGGATGTCGTCCAAGTAAACCACCACGCACTGCTGCAACAAGTCACAAAAGACATCATTAATTAACTCCTGAAAGACCTCGGGCGCGTTACACAACCCGAAGGGCATAACCAGGGATTCATAGTGGCCGGTTCTGGTGTTGAACGCGGTCTTCCACTGGTCGCCCTCCTTGATCCGTACCAGGTTGTACGCAGCCCTAAGGTCGAGTTTAGATAAGACCGTTGCTCCCTTGAGGCGGTCGAACAACTCGATTATCAACGGAATTGGGTAAGCATTCTTAATCGTGATTCAATTGAGACCCCTAAAATCAATGCAAGGCCTCAATTCACCGCCCTTCTTTTTTCACGAAGGAAAAGCCAGCTCCTGCTGAAGAAGTACACTTGCAAATGTGCCCCCGGGAAAGCGCATCCGCAACGTACTGCTCCATGGCCTGATTCTCCGCAACTGAAAGAGGATGCACCCTGCCACGTGGAGGAGTGGCACCGGGTTGTAAGGTTACGGCACAATCGTATGGACGATAAGGAGGCAGAGCTCCGGCGCGCACCTTGTCAAACATGTCCAGGTACTTCCCATAGTCAGTGGGCAACACAGAGTCCGAGGAGGCACACAACACCTTAACAGGTCCACGGATGCAACCTGCCCCACACTGTGGAGACCACGAGAGAATCTCGGCCGACCGCCAATCAAAGGTTGGATTGTGGTGCAGCGCTTACAAAGATCCACAGATATAATGTAATGAGCATAAAAGCATAAACACCATATACTAGAAACAATAAATTAGAGTAGGTAGTCACATTGGATGTAATAAAAATATATTTATAGTGCCGCGCTCCTATTTATGTATATATATAACTAGATCCAATCTACTCTCATTCTGATAAATACATATATTGATACTTGAATGAAATCCATAAATCACTATAACTAGTGAATAAAAAATCAATTGTAAATCACTGTGACTTGTGAATCAATAAAGAATGAATAATTATAAATAAATCAAAAACCTTAATTAATATGGCTGATATCAATCAATAAAAAACCTTAATTGAATGTGACTAATAAATAGATAAAAATGGGGTGTATATAAATACTTAGTGCCACTCTAATCAATCCATCAATATTGTGCAAAAACATATATAAATGTGCAAGTGCAATCAATATAGTACATGAATAAATATAGTCTTTTGAAATAAGTGCAATGTGCAGGTGAGTTCCTTATTCCCTCTCGCCAGGTGCCTTGTGGTCTCCCTATGCGCTCACCTTAATATTTGCCTAAATAAATTCAGGCAAATAGACTTTTAATCCTTCCAGGATTGATGGGATATTGCTCATGTATAAGATGTTCCAAGAGGTGGGTGTAGATCTATTGTGATCCTCCTGTGCTCTCCTCTTTCTCCTTGTGCAGCTGCTCATAGATGGGTGTTAAGACCAGCTCTATGGGAATCTCCTAATTCCCCTCCTGGGGTCACCTCCTTCTCATATTCACCAGTGTGAGGAATGTGGGTCAAATGAAGAAAAGGAGAAAAAAGACCATGGTGCCTTATCCTTTTGTATAGAGGAAATTTATTACTGCCAGTAGCGGTATTACACAGCGGTATATGGTTCTTTGGTGATCCAGGACAGCATAAGTTAAAACGGTCAGTAGTGAGTGAGCAATACTCTGCCTCTACCTCCCTGCCTGCCTCTGCCTGCGCTGGAATCGCCGAGCCTCTCCGATGCAACGTCGTGACATCAGAGCCCCTCCCCTACGCGTTGCGTCACAGGGTCATGTGACTTCATCAGGGGGAAAATGATTGGATGCCACGACTTGCCCATGCACATATATATATCCCTCGGCCGCCATTTTAATGAAGCTCACATGGGCGCGGCCATTTTCTTGGTGATTTTCTTTGTCTATACTGAAACCCAGTGTTTATCCAGGTGAATCCACATGAGTGCAAAAATAAATCTGTCTGTCAGGCGTTGCTAATCGGGTCAGCTGTATTCCATCTCTCATATTGCAACTTTATACATAATGCCAAATAACTTATATATTGCTGAGTATATATCTTACGGCAGACTACATTAAAACCTTATACAATCTTTATTATCATGAACTTAAAATTGCTTCTCAAATCATAAAAATATATAAATAAAATAAGATGAAAAACTGTACTGATGCATATAGAATTAATTGCATCAATAATGGACACCATACATATCGTTTTGTAACCGACCTAATATTATCAATGTTATTACCATCTCACATCATCTTAAGCAGATCCTTTTATATCCTTAATATTGAGGGGATACTTGATTATATTGAATTTTTTAATTTTATGAATTATTTAAAATTATATCATGATTATAAGCTCTATACATATTATAAATATATTGATATGCTCACATTTATAAAATATCTAAAATAATTTAAAATAATTAAAAATGATTCAAACCAACCCTAAAACTATGAATAATTAATGAGCCTCAAAATGAATTATATGATATCTACGTCTTCGTGCTTATTTATTACTAATAAAACATGCAAGGTCAAACTCTTTGTTTACCCATTTGGAGCTAGACAACCCATTTCATAGATCCACTTTGATTCCTTCTTGCTGATTTCCCTTAACAGGTTGTCACCCCTCCAGTGTTGTACATGTTTTTCTATACCCCAGAACTCTAATTTCCTTGCATCTTTATTATGGTATTTCTTAAAGTGCTGTGATAAATGATGATATTTGTACCCCCTATTGATATTATATACATGTTCTTTTATTCGTTCTCTTGGCATCCTTTTAGTACGACCAATGTATATCAGGTTGCATGGGCATTTCAAAGCATAGATAACCCCTCTTGTGTCACATGATATAAATTGCTGAATTCTGTATTCTTTACCACTAATGGGGTTCTGAAATGTGAATCTTCTCCTGGGATTATTTACCAGTCTGGTGCAACTATAGCATCTACCACAAGTATAGAATCCCTTTCCCTGGAAAAAAACTTAATTGTTGATTTTTAATAGGTGGTGCTAGTATGCTTTTGACAACGTTATCTCTAATGTTGGGAGCTTTTTTGTATATAAACCTTGGTATTTCCAGAATGTTATTTTTCAAGTGTTTATCTAATGTTAGAATCTTCCAGTGTTTCTTTATTATACTTTGTACTGATTTGTACTGTATGTTATATTGTAATACTGCTGATAGTTCCTCCTTTTCAGTATTCTCTTTCTGTTTATCTGCTACCAGCTTATTGCGATCCATAAAACCTACTTTCTCCCTTTCCTCTTGTATGGTTTCTTTTTTATAACCTTTATTTATAAATCTTTCTGATAGCATTCCACTTTGTTCTACATAATCCTTCATTTTGGTGCAGTTCCTTTTCAGCCTAATAAATTGGCCTCTGGGGATATTTGTTAACCACGCTTTATGATGGCAGCTGTCTATAGGGATGTATGCATTTCTATCTACTGATTTAAAATAATTTTTTGTGCATAATTGTGTTCCCTCTTTAAAAATTTGAATGTCTAAAAAGTTTATAAAAGTTTCATGTATATCATAACTCAATTTTATATTTGCTTCATTCCTGTTTAGGCCATCATAGAATTTAGTAAGTTCTTCTTTCTCGCCATTCCATACTACCAGTAGGTCATCAATGTACCTCTTGTATATTACTATTTCCGTTTGCATATTCTGAAACACAAATTCATCTTCCCATTTCGCCATATATAGATTAGCAATGCTAGGGGCGAATTTAGCGCCCATAGCTACTCCTCTACTTTGGGAATAGTATGTGTTACCATACCAGAAATAGTTGTGAGTAAGACAGAATTTTAAACATTTTAAAATGAATTTTTTGTGTCTATTGGGGATATTTCCATATTTGTTGAGCGCCCATTTTGCTGCTTCTATGGCTCCCTGATGGTCTATGTTGGTGTACAATGCTGCTACATCTGCTGAACTCAAAAGCGTGTTGTTGTTTATCTGTATATCCTTCATTTCCTGTATTACATGTTTTGTATCCCTTAAGTATGCTCTAGTTTTAGTTACTAATGGCAGCAGATAATTATCTACATATTCACCCAGTCTTGCTGTAAGTGACTCTATTCCATTTATAATGGGTCTGCCGGGCGGATTAGTACTATTTTTGTGAATTTTAGGAACTGAATACATGATGGGTAGTCTACATACTGATGGTATTAAATATTCATATTCTTTCTCATTGATCACTCCCTTCTTTTTCCCATATGAAACTAGCTTTATTAGTTTTTTCTTATATTCCTTGGTGGGGTTACTTATAAGCACTTCATATGTATCTTTATCATTAAGCATTTCTGTCATAATTGATTCGTAGTATGTCTTAGATTGTATCACTATTCCCCCTCCCTTATCTGCTGGACGTACCACAATATCATTCCTCTTTTTCAGTGTATCTAGGCCTCTCTTTAATTTGGTCGCCATTTTTGGTTTTTTGATCCGGAGAGATTCCAGATCTTGCAATACCATATGTTTAAACGTATCTATATACTTGTTATCTCCAATCTGGGGATTAAAAACTGATTTGTTCCTCAGTTGACTAAATGTGGTGTGTTCCATTGCTCCAGTATTATGTGTAATAGGATTACTAGCATAGTACTTTTTCAGATTGAGCTTCCTAATCAATTTCTGTATGCTCACATAAGTGTCAAATTTGTTTAATCCTTTTTTCGGAGCATACTTAAGACCCTTACTTAACGCATATATTTCCTCCTCTGTTAGGGGTAATCCACTAATGTTAAAAATGCCTTCACCCTTTAATTCCTTCTTTTTTTGTTGTGTCCTTCTTCCTCCTCTTTTCCCTCTCTTTCTTGCATATATTGTGTTTCTTCTTCCCTCCCCCCTTGGGGATTCAGATCCCATCCTAAAAAAGGATTCGGGAGGGGTGAATTTGATTCTTCCCTTTCCAGGGGTGAATATCTGTTGTGTATAGGTACTTGGTATGGTTTATTCATTATTGGATACTGTACTTGGTATTGTGGCCTTTGTGGTTTCGGATAGTATGGGCCTCTATTTTGACCAGGCCTCCCATAGTATTCTTGTGTGTAATATCCTTGGGGACCTCTCTGGTTATGGCCTCTATTGCCGTTATAATATGGTCTCCCCCCTTGGTAGGGTTGGTTATATGGAGGTCTATATGGCCCCGGAGTGTAATGTTGTGGTCTCCAGTTATTGGGGTTCCCTCCTTTATGTTGGGGATGTGTTCTATTGTCTTTTGTTGGTGTTTTGAACCCTAATGCTTTTTTGGGGGGTGGTGCTTTCTCATTGGTTTTAACTGGTGTGGATTCTGTAGATTTAATCTCATTAAGATTGGGGTTAGTTTGCCATTTAAATACTGATTTTTGTTGGTAATCCTGGCTCACTCTCTGGAATTTCTTCTTTTTCTTGTTCTTAATTTCTGTATCTTTTTTCTGGGCATTTTTGTTCAGCTGGGATAAATATTTTGTAAATTCTGGGTGGTCTTTACTAGTCTCTACCTTATTTTGGTACTCCTTTATCACTTTTTCAACTTTCCTCATTTCTCTTTGTTTTCTTTTAAGCAGGAATTGGAGAACCTCCATTCCTTTTTCATTGAAGAAATTGTACCATTCCTCCTTGTCTTCTTCCTCCAATAGACCATCATTAATGGGTAATTCCCATCTAAGCTTCCTTGGGATCATTCTTTCTTTTATATATTTTTCCATAGTGACTATATCCCACCAAATACCCATGAGGTTCCCTAATTTCTTAAACAGATTATTAATACTTGGATCATCCTGGTTTTCTCCCAAAAATATATCAACAAATATGGAAATATCCCCAATAGACACAAAAAATTCATTTTAAAATGTTTAAAATTCTGTCTTACTCACAACTATTTCTGGTATGGTAACACATACTATTCCCAAAGTAGAGGAGTAGCTATGGGTGCTAAATTCGCCCCTAGCATTGCTAATCTATATATGGCGAAATGGGAAGATGAATTTGTGTTTCAGAATATGCAAACGGAAATAGTAATATACAAGAGGTACATTGATGACCTACTGGTAGTATGGAATGGCGAGAAAGAAGAACTTACTAAATTCTATGATGGCCTAAACAGGAATGAAGCAAATATAAAATTGAGTTATGATATACATGAAACTTTTATAAACTTTTTAGACATTCAAATTTTTAAAGAGGGAACACAATTATGCACAAAAAATTATTTTAAATCAGTAGATAGAAATGCATACATCCCTATAGACAGCTGCCATCATAAAGCGTGGTTAACAAATATCCCCAGAGGCCAATTTATTAGGCTGAAAAGGAACTGCACCAAAATGAAGGATTATGTAGAACAAAGTGGAATGCTATCAGAAAGATTTATAAATAAAGGTTATAAAAAAGAAACCATACAAGAGGAAAGGGAGAAAGTAGGTTTTATGGATCGCAATAAGCTGGTAGCAGATAAACAGAAAGAGAATACTGAAAAGGAGGAACTATCAGTAGTATTACAATATAACATACAGTACAAATCAGTACAAAGTATAATAAAGAAACACTGGAAGATTCTAACATTAGATAAACACTTGAAAAATAACATTCCGGAAATACCAAGGTTTATATACAAAAAAGCTCCCAACATTAGAGATAACATTGTCAAAAGCATACTAGCACCACCTATTAAAAATCAACAATTAAGTTTTTTTCCAGGGAAAGGGATTCTATACTTGTGGTAGATGCTATAGTTGCACCAGACTGGTAAATAATCCCAGGAGAAGATTCACATTTCAGAACCCCATTAGTGGTAAAGAATACAGAATTCAGCAATTTATATCATGTGACACAAGAGGGGTTATCTATGCTTTGAAATGCCCATGCAACCTGATATACATTGGTCGTACTAAAAGGATGCCAAGAGAACGAATAAAAGAACACGTATATAATATCAATAGGGGGTACAAATATCATCATTTATCACAGCACTTTAAGAAATACCATAATAAAGATGCAAGGAAATTAGAGTTCTGGGGTATAGAAAAACATGTACAACACTGGAGGGGTGACAACCTGTTAAGGGAAATCAGCAAGAAGGAATCGAAGTGGATCTATGAAATGGGTTGTCTAGCTCCAAATGGGTTAAACAAGGAGTTTGACCTTGCATGTTTTATTAGTAATAAATAAGCACGAAGACGTAGATATCATATAATTCATTTTGAGGCCCATTAATTATTCATAGTTTTAGGGTTGGTTTGAATCATTTTTAATTATTTTAAATTATTTTAGATATTTTATAAATGTGAGCATATCAATATATTTATAATATGTATAGAGCTTATAATCATGATATAATTTTAAATAATTCATAAAATTAAAAAATTCAATATAATCAAGTATCCCCTCAATATTAAGGATATAAAAGGATCTGCTTAAGATGATGTGAGATGGTAATAACATTGATAATATTAGGTCGGTTACAAAACGATATGTATGGTGTCCATTATTGATGCAATTAATTCTATATGCATCAGTACAGTTTTTCATCTTATTTTATTTATATATTTTTATGATTTGAGAAGCAATTTTAAGTTCATGATAATAAAGATTGTATAAGGTTTTAATGTAGTCTGCCGTAAGATATATACTCAGCAATATATAAGTTATTTGGCATTATGTATAAAGTTGCAATATGAGAGATGGAATACAGCTGACCCGATTAGCAACGCCTGACAGACAGATTTATTTTTGCACTCATGTGGATTCACCTGGATAAACACTGGGTTTCAGCATAGACAAAGAAAATCACCAAGAAAATGGCCACGCCCATGTGAGCTTCATTAAAATGGCGGCCGAGGGATATATATATATGTGCATGGGCAAGTCGTGGCATCCAATCATTTTCCCCCTGATGAAGTCACGTGACCCTGTGACGCAACGCGTAGGGGAGGGGCTCTGATGTCACGACGTTGCATCGGAGAGGCTTGGCGATTCCAGCGCAGACAGAGGCAGGCAGGGAGGTAGAGGCAGAGTATTGCTCACTCACTACTGACCGTTTTAACTTATGCTGTCCTGGATCACCAAAGAACCATATACCGCTGTGTAATACCGCTACTGGCAGTAATAAATTTCCTCTATACAAAAGGATAAGGCACCATGGTCTTTTTTCTCCTTTTCTTCATTTGACCCACATTCCTCACACTGTTGAAAGGAGGATATGAGAAGGAGGTGACCCCAGGAGGGGAATTAGGAGATTCCCATAGAGCTGGTCTTAACACCCATCTATGAGCAGCTGCACAAGGAGAAAGAGGAGAGCACAGGAGGATCACAATAGATCTACACCCACCTCTTGGAACATCTTATACATGAGCAATATCCCATCAATCCTGGAAGGATTAAAAGTCTATTTGCCTGAATTTATTTAGGCAAATATTAAGGTGAGCGCATAGGGAGACCACAAGGCACCTGGCGAGAGGGAATAAGGAACTCACCTGCACATTGCACTTATTTCAAAAGACTATATTTATTCATGTACTATATTGATTGCACTTGCACATTTATATATGTTTTTGCACAATATTGATGGATTGATTAGAGTGGCACTAAGTATTTATATACACCCCATTTTTATCTATTTATTAGTCATATTCAATTAAGGTTTTTTATTGATTGATATCAGCCATATTAATTAAGGTTTTTGATTTATTTATAATTATTCATTCTTTATTGATTCACAAGTCACAGTGATTTACAATTGATTTTTTATTCACTAGTTATAGTGATTTATGGATTTCATTCAAGTATCAATATATGTATTTATCAGAATGAGAGTAGATTGGATCTAGTTATATATATACATAAATAGGAGCGCGGCACTATAAATATATGTTTATTACTGAATAAACACTAGTAAGTGAGTCTGTGTAAGTGCCAGCGCACCAAGCACATTATACCAGTAGATAACTATTTATAACCCACTGAATGCCTCATTCATAATAGCTCACAAGTATTCACTATTTACAGTCACATTGGATGTGTTCCTGATAACAGGATTTAGAAAAAAGTGTTTCTTTAGAGATATTGATCTAACAAACCTATGTATATCAATATATGTACGGAACTTGTCCAATTTATTCCTAGGTGCGAATTTCAACCCTTTGTCTAAAAGGTCCATCTCTTGGGAAGTCAATTCCTTCCCACTGAGGTTGAAAATGCCTTTGCCCTTTAAAGTTTCCTCTTTTTCGGGTTTATTAACCCTTTTCCCTCCCCTCTTTCCTCTGCTCGAACGCTTATCTTGCGCGAGCTTCCATCTCCTAAAAAATGAACCGAAGCAGAATTCCAACTGTTATTCTGATATGCATGATTATTAGTTACTGGAGGATGGTGCCTATTATTACTATGCGGTGAGGCATCATGGTGCTGCCCGCTCATTTCATTGGGTGCTCTAGATCCTGTCGTCCTCCAATTATCTTTTCCAGATGGTGCTTCATGATATTTCCTAGGGGAATCATAATTATTGTAGACTTTATTATTATTGTAAGGGGGTCTACTATTATGGTGTTGGGAAAGTTTTTTAAATTGTTTTTATTTGATTAAGTTTGACACCTCCTTCACAATACTAGCCACCTATTTAGTGGCTTATGTATTTGCACATTGTCACTTTATTATTCATCAATCATTGTTTCTAGTATATGGTGTTTGTGCTTTTATGCTCATTACATTATATCTGTGAATCTTTGTAAGCACTGCACCCCTCCTCTCTTTTTATTTTTGTTTTGTTTGAAGGTCTTATATGGTGCCTTTTGGAGCATAGTCGCTGACGAATTTGACATTATATATGTATTTTTATAGCGCTCACTTACCCCGCTCATTATTATTTTTCATTATTACCTATACCTAAGTTGAGCTGTTTTTTATATATACCCATAATGGTTGATATATTTGAGATTAGGTCCATGAGACCAGTAATATCTGATGATGTGTTCACTATAGATCAAGAAGCCGATGATATTAAAGGACTGTTTATGAAGCTCCATAATCTGACCTCATCTGAGGTTAGAACACTTTGGGACATCTCCTTCTTGGGACAGATATATTAAGGAGAAGATGGTCCCCCGTTCTCTAAGATGGGACATTCCCCTAGAAACAGGGGATGTTAATAGCACATCGGAATGGTTCCAGTATTTTAACTTAGCCGGGTTAGAAACTCGCTAAGAGATTAGACATAGAGATTAACAAAATACGAGAAAAGCTCATCCCTTTTAAAGAAAAGGATGAATATAAATCAGAATCTAACAAACTCCATTCTTTCTTGGAATATGTAGAAAAAGAGCAAAAATCTAAATAACGAAAAAAGTATATACGTGATCATAAAGACTATGCAGAAAATAGAGTTTTTAAATGGCAAATGAATATAGAAGAGACTAATGGTGCTTCTTCTATACCTATAGATGTCACTCCATATACAACTAAACCCCAAAAGAAACAAAAAGGTTGGAAATGTCCTAACCAGCGTCGTCCTAATCAATATCGATCACCCATGAAAACACGATCTAACTATAATGCCAATATATCTACCTTTAATCGATTTGAACCACTATGGTCTATGCCAGATGATAATATTGGGTCTAGGAATTACGAATGGTACCCCAATCAAGGCTATAGGGATAATCAATTTAAAAAACCTTCCCAACACCATAATAGTAGACCCCCTTACAATAATAATAAAGTCTACAATAATTATGATTCCCCTAGGAAATATCATGAAGCACCATCTGGAAAAGATAGGACGACAGGATCTAGAGCACCCAATGAAATGAGCGGGCAGCACCATGATGCCTCACCGCATAGTTATAATAGGCACCATCCTCCAGTAACTAATAATCATGCATATCAGAATAACAGTTGGAATTCTGCTCCGGTTCATTTTTTAGGAGATGGAAGCTCGCGCAAGATAAGTGTTCGAGCAGAGGAAAGAGGGGAGGGAAAAGGGTTAATAAACCGGAAAAAGAGGAAACTTTAAAGGGTAAAGGCATTTTCAACCTCAGTGGGAAGGAATTGACTTCCCAAGAGATGGACCTTTTACACAAAGGGTTGAAATTCGCACCTAGTAATAAATTGAACAAATTCCGTACATATATTGATATACATAGGTTTGTTAGATCAATATCACTAAAGAAACACTTTTTTCTAAATCCTGTTACCAGGAACACATCCAATGTGACTACCTACTCTAATTTACGAAACGCATCTCTATTTAACCCTCCCCCACAATCTCAAAGATATATAAATGCCTTTAAGGAGATGGCACTCATGGATCTAGCAGCCATTAAGATAAAGAGCTATAGAGATCATCAAGGGACCTCAAAGGCTATTAATTCCCTCCTTGATCAGAAAGATTTAGTCATAAGGCCTGCAGATAAGGGGGTGGAGTGGTAGTATTGAGTAAGGTTAATTATACCAAAGAAGTATATAATATCCTCGGTGATAGAGATACATATTGCCCTCTACCTAAAAACCCTATGATAGCGTATAAAAAATCCCTTAAGAGTATCATTACTAAAGGTTACCAGGATAAAGTTATTAACAAGAAGGAGAGGGAGTTCTTATGCCCGTCTGCTCCTAGACTACCAGTAATGTATATCCTCCCGAAAATACATAAAAATTCAGAAAACCCTCCCGGCAGACCTATCATTAGCGGGATTGGGTCTCTGTGTTTGAGGGCTGGAGAATACATTGACTATTTTTTACAACTGCTAGTACGGCGCATGCCCTCTTACCTTAGAGCAGGGGTGGGCAAACTTTTTGACTTGAGGGCCGCAATGGGTTCATATAATGGACCCGGGGGCCGGACCAAGAGTAGATGAATGATGTGTATGTGTCATCCATAGTAAGTATAGTAATATTCCCCCATAGTAAGCATAGTAATTAATCCCCCATATAGTAATTCATCCCCCATATAGTAATTCATCCCCCATAGGAATTCATCCCCCATAGTAATTCATCCCCCATATAGTAATTCATCCCCCATAGTAATTCATCCCCCATATAGTAATTCATCCCCCATATAGTAATTCATCCCCCATAATAATTCATCCCCCATATAGTAATTCATCCCCCATATAGTAATTCATCCCCCATAGTAATTCACCCCCCCTATAGTAATTCATCCCCCCTATAGTAATTCATCCCCCATATAGTAATTCATCCCCCATAGTAATTCATCCCCCATATAGTAATTCATCCCCCATATAGTAATTAATCCCCCATATAGTAATTCATCCCCCATAGTAATTCATCCCCCATATAGTAATTCATCCCCCATAGTAATTCATCCCCCATATAGTAATTCATCCCCCCTATAGTAATTCATTCCCCATATTAATTCATCCCCCATATTAAGTCCCCAAGTCCCCCCTGTGTCAATTCACTTACCTTTGCTCCGCACGTTCCTCTCGCCCTTTCCCGCGCCGTTCCGGTGTAGCATGAAAATCTGTCTCCTATGAGGATCTGTCCCCCTCGACGTATCTGCGCATGTGCCAGTTTCAGGCATTAGCAGCCGATCGGCGATCTCCGGCATATGCGCAGATACGTCGAGGGGAACAGATCCTCATAGGAGACAGATTTTCATGCTACACCGGTCTTCAGGGCGGACTGTGAGAGGAGCCTAGCGGGAGCCTAGCTCCGCGGGCCGGATTAAAAGGTCCGCCGGGCCTTATACGGCCCGCGGGCCGTAGTTTGCCCATTGCTGCCTTAGAGACACTAAGCAGGTATTACAGGATATCAAAGACCTTTCCATCGATAATGATACATTTCTAGTTACAGCCAACGTGGCATCTCTCTACACTAGCATTGACCACTCTGAGTGTATGCAAGCTGTAGAGTTTTATCTTAATGACTCTACTTTATCTGTTTTAACAATTTATTCAACAATTTAGACTCATACTTTTAGACTTCGCCATGACCAGAAACTATTTTTGGTTTGATGGTAATTTTTACTTACAAACAAGGGGCGTGGCTATGGGAGCCATGTTCGCTCCCAGTCTGGCCAACTTATTCATGGCCAGATGGGAGGAGGATATTATATATGCCAGGGATTGGCCGGAACTGTATTTTTACAGACGGTATATAGATGACATTCTGCTTATCTGGAAGGGTGATGAACAAACACTAATAAATTTCTTTGGGACTCTCAATAACAACACCTTAAATATTAAATTAACGTTTGAATATAGCAAGACTAGTGTGAACTTTTTGGACTTAACATTGATAAATTTAGACGGTACTATTGCAACTTCTTCCTTATTCAAGGCAACAGACGGCAATAGCTATATTCCCACTAGTAGTTGTCATCACCCTTTGTGGCTTTCAAATATCCCCAAAGGCCAATTTCTTAGAATAATAAGAAATTGTACCTCCCTGGACTCCTACTTATCACAAGCCTCTGTACTAAAAAATAGATTTATGGAAAAGGGGTATAAAGAATCATGTCTCACCGACACCATGCATGAAATAGCAAACATGGATAGGGAATCACTGTTGGCTGATAGTATATCACATAGGCCACCTAAGATTTGCCCCTTTGTCACTACATTTTCTAGACAATATAAAACTATTTCCAGGATATATAATCAGAATTGGAAAATTTTAAAAGCAGATCCGGTTCTTTATAGGATTTTACCAGATAAACCAGAAATTGCCTATATGGGAGTTCAACCTCTAAGAAACTTGATAGCCCCTAATATTATTAACCCACCTAAGCGAGTCTCCTTCCTTGATAAGATGGTGGGATTTTTCCCATGTAATAGGTGCATTATATGGACTTGTAATGGGGAAAGGAAAAAGAGAGTAGAGAATTTCACTTCTACCTCCAATGGCAGGACATTTAAGATTAATAACTTTATATCATGCTACAGTAGGCATGTTGTATATCTTTTACAATGTCCTTGCAATAAGCAGTACATTGGGCGTACCACGAGGAGGCTTAGGGATAGATTATGAGAGCATGTCAGTAATGTGAAAAAAGGTTATAAGGAACATTCGCTCTCTATGCACTACAGAATACACCATAATAGAGACCCATCCTCTTTGAAGTTTGTGGGAATTGATGTAGTGCAAGCCCATTGGAGAGGCACTAACAAAAGAAGAGTAGTGTCACAGATGGAAACTAAATGGATTTTCCAGATGGAGTCCATGCGCCCAAAGGGGCTTAATATAGAACTGGACATTGTTTTATTGATAATAGTTAAGATATATATATTTTATATTTTTTAGACTTTTACCATTTATCATTTTTATTCATATTTATATATATATATTTTTTCCTATTTTTTTTCCAGAACTCTACACCACAATCATTGCTGTTTTAGGTCCTGGGGAAGTCTATATTTGCTTCTATGTGTTTTTATATATTTTTATATATTTTTATGTGCTTTGATGTATTTTTATGGTATTATATCTATATTTTCATTTTATTTATTTTTAACTTTCATTTTTAATATACTATATCATATTTTATAAGAATGAGTTTACATATGAGTCTGATTACTCATTTGACTCTTTTCTGTATTATGTCATGTATTTTTTATTATGGGATGTGCAATAATGTTTGAACTGTAAGGGTTAAACATTGCTGATCTTTACACTTATTTGGTATACAGCCTTATTAATAGGATCACCATAGGTATATTCATCTTGTTTTTTTATCGTTGTGACCACCTTTGGACCAGAATATTAAAGTCCACTTTGGTGTAGTCTGCATAATTTGAATTTGACCTAGCATTAATACTGTTTATATGTGTGCATTACGGGATCATTCCCGTGGCAACACACTCCTCCCTGGTGATCCCCATTATACTGCCTGTCTCCGTATATCCGCTATGAAGGCGCTTGCGGTTGGCCGGGCTACACCAAAATGGCGGCTATTGCGGAGACATCCAGCATTGGGAAAATGGCGTGCGGTAACGGCACATGCGCCATTTTCCTCATATAAATAGCACAGCAGCGTCCACCACTGTAAGCTGAACCCCTATGACTACGAGCCATCGCTCGAAACACGTCAGGGCAGAGCTACAGCAGGTGTGACGCTACACCGCCGGCGCCACGAGGGGCCCCGGTGGCCATCTTGTTACTATTTGGTCAGTATTGTTTTTTTCTCCTGACATGGATTTCTTTGCCTTATTCTTGGAATAAACATGCTCAAAAGATACTGCACTATTGGCCTCCTCTGTTTTTTTTAGCTCCAATGGGAGCTGGCTACATTTACAGAGCGGTCCTTTCTGAACGTGACAGTACCATGAGGCAGTGAAGGATACATGACCAGATCCAGACCAGACCAATCTGAGGATATCGGATGTTCTGTGGCTTCTATTACAATATGCGCATTGAGATTGCGTATCTGGTGAGTGCGCAATCTTCATATAATTTGTCACCTTTTCCAGGGTTCCAGTACTGGACATCAGAAGATCAACTGAGATCTTATCAGCACTCTCACTTTGGACTGTTTTTATTTGATTAAGTTTGACACCTCCTTCACAATACTAGCCACCTATTTAGTGGCTTATGTATTTGCACATTGTCACTTTATTATTCATCAATCATTGTTTCTAGTATATGGTGTTTATGCTTTTATACTCATTACATTATATCTGTGGATCTTTGTAAGCGCTGCACCCCCACCTCTCTTTTTATTTTTGTTTTGTTTGAAGGTCTTATATGGTGCCTTTTGGTGCATAGTCGCTGACGAATTTGACATTATATATATTTTTTATAGCGCTCACTTACCCCGCTCATTATTAAAGGTCGGATTGTGCTTCTGAAGCCAGGGATATCCCAAAACCACGGAGTAGTGTGGGGAAGAAATTATTTGGAAACAGGCCAACTCCCAATGAACAGCCCCAATAGCTACTTCCACCACCAGGTAATCTGCGGCAGTTGCAGGGGCCTGCCATCTATCGCCTCGAGGACCAATGGAGTAACTCGAGCCTGCAGAGGAATGGAGTACTGGGCAGCAAACGAACTGTCCATAAACAACTCGCCAGCACCAGAGTCTACCAACGCCTGGGCCATCACCGAGCCTTCCTCCCAAGAGAGGACAACGGTGATTAGCGGTTTATCTTTGCGGGAAACCGGGGACGAGGAAACTCCACACAAGATCTGCCCCTGACAGGATCTCAGGTGCGAGCATTTCCCGGACGGACCGGACAGGACTGCGGAAAATGCCCACCGAGACCACAGTACAGGCGAGCTCCCCCTCGGAAAGGCGAGCAAACCCCAGCTGCATGGGCTCACCGCCAGACAAGCCATCCCCAGGAGGCATGGGAGGAGAGAGAGGAACGTGTGGGACAGAAAACTTAGGCGCCAATCAGTTAGGAGGCCTCTGCAGATGCTCCTTAAGTGAAGGCCTTTCCCTGAGCCTGGTGTCAATCAGGATTAGGAAGGAAATTAGTGCTTCGAGCTCCACAGGCAGTTCTTTGGCTGCAATCTCATCCTTCAACGCATCTGAGAGACCATGAGAGAAAGCAGCCACCAGAGCCTCATTGTTCCAACCCACCTCTGCCGCCAGGGTATGAAATTCTTTGGCGTACTCGGCAACAGTTCGTGAACCCTGCTGCATGGACATGAGCAGCTTAGCAGCAGAGGCGGAGCGAGCAGGCACATCAAATACCATACGGAAGGAGGCAACAAAACCAGCAAACTCGTGAATCACAGGGTTATCGTTCTCCCATGAGGGATTTGCCCAGGCCAAGGCCTTGTCCGAGAGCAGCGAGATTAGGAAGCCCACCTTTGACCTCTCAGTGGGAAAAGCGTGGGGTATCAATTCAAAATATATGCCCACTTGGTTACGGAAACCCCGACACTGACTCGGTTCACCCCCAAAGCGCTGTGGAAGGGGGGCTGAACCAGTCATACCTCTGGGCACCGCAGGTGCGGCAGCAGATGCGGAGGTAGGCGCAACAACGGGAGCGACCACAGGATTGACAACAGGCCTAATAGCACCAGGAGCAAGGTGCGCTGTGCGTGCAAGCAGCGTCTGCAACGCCTGAGCGAACTGAGCCAACAAGAGATCCTGCTGATCAAGTCTGGCAACCAACACAGGGAGCGGGGGCGTACCTGCACCATCAGGATTCATGGCATTCGTGTAGTGTCAGGGAGCGAGGAGCCAGACACACAAGGAGGTGCAATTAAAGGTAGGTTTATTAATATAAAAATAAGACAAGAGTCTATGCAAGTCCAACAGCGGAAATCGTAGCCAAAGCCGGGGTCAAGAGCCAGGAAGAATTGTCGCCAGAGCCGGCATCAGGAGCCAGGAAGAATCGTCGCCAGAGCCGGGATCAGGAGCCAGGAAGAATCGTCGCCAGAGTCGGGATCAGGAGCCAGGAAGAATCGTCGCCAGAGCCGGGGTCAGAAGCCAGGAGGAGTCTTAGCCAAAGCCGAGTCGATATCCAGGAAAGCAATGAGTAGCTAAACAGGAGCTTGCTGTTGTGCAACAGACAGGACACGAATACAATGGACAGCCACAAACAGCAGACTTATATGGTGATAAGCTGTCACCTCCTGGGGGAGGAGCCACAAAGGGCTGAAAGCATAAAGGATCCCACAATGCTTTGCAGATACCTAGGATGGATGCCAGCACATGGAGCAGCACAGGGTCTGAGGAAAGGTAGGACCTTGACAATTAGTCCCCCCTCTGATCAGTATTCAAATTTTATCCAACTATTTTTGTGATTCACATATCACAAACCAAAGCCAGAAAAAACAATCTGCAACTTTTTGGTTCAGCATTGTTACTTCTTCCTGGATCACCTCCCTGCTAACTGAGCAGAGATGATGATGTTAATTCTTTGTTCAGTGGGCAGGCAGAATGATAACACAGGAAGCCACATTGCAGAACCAAGAGATATAGGTGCGTCACTTGCCTGGTTGTGAGCATATGTGTGTAAATCATAAAACTGGCTATATAGAATGTGAAAATCTTTGGTGGAAAACATGTTTTTAAAGTGTGCATTTACCTGGAATTCTGCATTAACCCTGTGACCCCTGTGACGGTATGCATTTAGAGGAAAATGCACAATGATGGGATACTCCTCGATGCACTCTTTTGACAGATGGCCCTGCTTACAAGTTACAATATGTCAACTAATGTAATACATAATTTCTTATCGTAGTTTGAATTTACAAACAGCCAAACACTTTATAACACCTGCATACTAACTAATTTTTATTGGTATTAATTTAAATGTTCACGTTTCCTCTTCTACACTGAAAAAGGATACACTTTTGCCACATTCCCTTTACCGTTGTCTCTCTTCTCTTGTACAGTTCCTACCTTATTTGTCCCATGCACCAAGGGGCACGCTTTTTCTAATAATTGTTAATAACGTATATCATTTAATGCCAGCATCTAAATGGTGACATTGCTTTCTATCCAGGAGTGTTGCTAGGATTGTGAAAGACCTAGGTTACCCTTGGGCACCCTGCGAGCGGATGGTAAGTGTGCCCAAATTTTGTTACATGTGGTAGGGGCTTAAAGATAAATGTAGTAGTGCACATAATATTACCTGCAACAGCCCTATCAGCTCCTTTTTTCAAGAGGTGAATGTATGCAGAGGTACAGACAGTACTGTGTGGCAGGAAACTCCGGTGTTTGACAATCTCTGACAGGCTATTCAAAGTCAGTATGGGCACATTGGACACACTTAAAAGATTCCATATGTGGCATTAGCATCTGTTAGAAAAACCTCATGAAGACAGAAGCTTCTTGTGCTGTGCAGAAAATGTGTTTAAGGGATCCACCCCTTTGTCAAGCCTCTTGACATAGCCCATTTATGAAATGTAGGCCTAGGTGTGGAACCTGTGATGTGACATTGTTAGTGCCTCCATGAATTAAAATTATGATATATGGTTTCACTGATTTTGAACTATGAAACATGGTTCGTGAAAGGAACTGGGAGTATGCAAATGAGCCAAAAATTTAATGTGTCACGTTTACCTATCCCAGAGCACAAAAACCTAACAGTTTTGTTATACACACAAAGTTGTGTACAGAGCTACTTGTTGCAAGGTCACATTCAACCCCTGGACAATGTATCTACATCTGGAAGAAGTTAACCAGTTCCCACCTGGTCAATAGGAAAATGACAGCTTGGCGGGACTCTTGTCGATCCGGGTGGGCGTCATATGGCGTCCTTTCCAGATCATGCCTTGCACATGCCTGCAGAGCAGCGCTATGGTGAGATTTGTCAATGGCTGTGTACCTCAGACACAGCCAAGAACATATCTGTGTACCAGCCCATTGTCAGTACCATGTGACCTGCTGTGACCAATCACAGCAGGTCAAATAACATATGTAAACAATGGATGTCTTCCTTTCATGCCATCCATTGTATATAATTATGTCACTAACTGTGAATGGTCACAGTGATCACATGCACAGACTGGGCCAATCATAGCCCATCTGTGTCATATAATTAGCCGTTGCCAATCACAGCTAATCACAACAAAAAAAAACCTGATTGGATCGATTTCATTCAGTTAAATGCTTGCTTATAGCAAAGGAGTTCTTTGCTATAAGCAATCATATTGTGCAAAAAAAAAAAATTACTAATCACTTCCCCAAAGTAGTACAATGTTACTATGGTAACATTATACTACTTTGGTCATAGTGGAATATGAAAAGAAAATCTTTTAAAAAAAAGAAAACAATTTAATGAAAAATAATTGAAAAATTTAAAACAAAATGATCTTTTTTTTTTTTTCAATCAGTGTCCCTGATCACTGCCACACCAGTTATAAGATGATGCTGTACTGCACTGGTGACAGTATGTACAAAAACAAATAGTGAATAACTTTTTTTTAATTTCTTCATTTTCCAAAACATTATGACAACAAAATTACAACTTCAAAAAACTTTCCGTGCCTCTTATGAAATACCTCGGACTTTCTACTTTTAAAAAAGGGGTCATTTGGGTGATATCTGTACTGTTCTAACATTTTTGGGTCTCAAGAACTAAGGGCTCGTTCACACTAGGCTGTTTTGCCAACGCTTGCCAAACGCCCCTATAGCGTTTGGCAAGCGTTGGTCCGGTGTTTGCGGAGCGTTTTTAACGCTCGGCAAACGCTCCGCAAACGCTGCATGCGCGGTTTAGCGGCGGTTGCTAGGCGTTTGCCGAGCGTTAATAACGCCCCACAAACGCCTATAATGCATTTGAGTGGTGTTACCGCTCCGCAAACACCCCGCAACCGCGTCGCAACCGCACCGCAAACGCCGGCCAGGCGTTTGCGGAGCGGCACCATAGACGAGAATAGGAGGCTTCAAAGCCTCCTGACTCGACCAGAGGCGTCCGTTTTGCCGCGACGCAACGCGACGCGACGCAAACGCTCCTGTTAGAACAGCACCATGTGCTGTAATGTGCAGAATTGGCAGAGGCGTTTGGGAAGCAGTAAAAACGCTTCCCAAACGCCTCTCTGCTGCCTGCACACAAGGCTAGTGTGAACGTAGCCTAAGGGCTCGTTCACACTAGGCTGTTTTGCCAACGCTTGCCAAACGCCCCTATAGCGTTTGGCAAGCGTTGGTCCGGTGTTTGCGGAGCATTTTTAACGCTCGGCAAACGCTCCGCAAACGCTGCATGCGCGGTTTAGCGGCGGTTGCTAGGCGTTTGCCAAGCGTTAATAACGCCCCACAAATGCCTATAATGCATTTGAGTGGTGTTACCGCTCCGCAAACACCCCGCAACCGCGTCGCAACCGCACCGCAAACGCCGGCCGGGCGTTTGCGGAGCGGCACCATAGACGAGAATAGGAGGCTTCAAAGCCTCCTGACTCGACCAGAGGCGTCCGTTTTGCCGCGACGCAACGCGACGCGACGCAAACGTTCCTGTTAGAACAGCACCATGTGCTGTAATGTGCAGAATTGGCAGAGGCGTTTGGGAAGCGGTAAAAACGCTTCCCAAACGCCTCTCTGCCGCCTGCACACAAGGCTAGTGTGAACGTAGCCTTAGATTGACCATCAGCACTTCAGGATTGATCAATTTTCAGATATATCCCATAGTTTGTGAACTCTAACTTTTCTACAGACTAAATAATAAATACTATTTTGGGTTACTTTCACCAAAGAAATGTAGCAGAATACATCTTGGCCTAAATTTATGAAGAACAATGTATTTATTTGCAAAATTTTATAGCAGAAACAAAGAAAAAGGTGTTTTTGTTTTCAAAATTTTTGGTCTTTTTTTGTTAATTTATCAAAAAATAAAAACCCCAATGGTGATTAAATGCCACCAAAATAAAGGTCTAGTTGTGTGAACAAAATAATAAAAATCTAGTTTGGGTACAGTGTTGCATGACCGCGCAATTGTAATTCAAAGTGTGAGGGTATTGAAAACTGAAAAATGGCCAGGGCAGGAAGGGGTAAAAGTGTCTGGTATTGAATTGGTTTAATAGAACTGCTCTTCTGTGTTTGACTTTGTCAGAAGGCAAACACTGATCAGTGATGTATGGGGAAGGGCACAGAGTATACAACTTCCTATTCACCCAAACTAGTGAGAAACAAACCTAAACATGTAGGTATATTCAGCTGGCCATTGTTTCCAGGGAAAGGTACACAGGAGATAATTAACAGAATGAGCTGCCAGAAATTGCTCTTTAGAAAGAGTGGAACTGCTCATATTTTAGAACAAAATAATTAAAACGTCATGGATTCTATCACAAATAGTACCATTAAAATATTAGGACACTTTTCAATATATATACTGTACATCTATACAAGATATCATATTATCTAAACTGACCCAGTCATGATTATTACCATGTTTATAAGTGATTGCAATCCCTATAATAAGAAATATGTGTGTTTCATAATCTATATATTCTCAGAAGTCAGATGGTAATGGTGTAAGTGTATACAAAATATTTTAGGAGTATAATTAATATTTTAATGTGGATAGCTGGATAAAATTACAGCTCTTTAGTCAAGGTTTCACGTTTAAAGATGCTATTGTACCAAAAGAAATCTAAAAAAAACCCATACAAACACCTTGGAGAGATATAATTATATGCCCTCTAAATAAATTAACACATTGGGATTAATCTAAGAATAAAATTAGTTTATCCTATAAAGATTGAATCAAATAAATCCATTCTCTTCCCAGAAAACTTATTATAGAGATTTTTAGTCTCAGAATACCATCTGGTGGTTAAGATATTGTCTGCACAAATAAATAGTTAATTGGTAATATTGCCCTCCAATCAGAGTTGGGTATATATTACAAACTACACTCTGGGATAATCCCTAATTAAAGCAGTTTCTGGGAGGATAAAAAATGGAAGCTCACAAACAGACTGGGTGGTCTCCATATTGAAAGTTCAGTTCCATCTTGATAGACTCCATCTCAAAAGATCTATTCCATCTTGAAAAAGGGACTCCATCTTAGATCTGCCCTATCTTGAAAGACAGACTCTACCTGAAGCTCGATCAATCTCCTTCCATTGGTAACCATTGGTTTAGTTATAGTGTCTATTTATTAGATATGGTATCTAATTATTTATTTGATTCAATCTATATCTATTTTTTTACCACTTCTTATAAATAGGCGCCTGTATTCATTTTTGCATTTCTACCTATAATTACATTCTCTAGGTTGCTCTTTTAGAGTGATTTTACTTGATTTGTATTTGAGTTTATATGCTTAGAAAATTGTATGGGGTTTAATGTAATAGCTTCAGTGTTTGTCAACCAGATTTCTTTTTTTTAAATTATTTTTTACTTTCCTTATTAATTTATTTTCATTTATTTTAATCTTTTAGAAATAAAACTGTACATCTATCCAAAATGGATTGTTTTAATTTTAGATAAAGTATATAAGGATTAGAGCCTCTGTTAGGTGTTACAGCTATCTGGGGCTCCATTAGAGAGATTTTCCTTAATTTTATGTTTTCAGACAGGAAGTGAAGGAAAATCTGCAGTGGGGAAGCAGACAGCAATAAAAGATGAGAGAGATTCTAGTGTTCTCCTGCTTTACTTTAACCCTTTTTTTAATGTGGATCTCACATTGCTAAAGTTGGAGAATTTCCTTCACTTCTTCTTTGGTGAAAAGGTTGCAACCAGGACAATAAATAGGAGAAAATCTCTCTAACAGAACCCTGGATAGCTGTAAAAGCTGACGGGTGCTAATCCATCACCAAGTTATCCAAAACAAAAAAAAAAAAATATATACAGTTTAAGACAATAGTATTTAAACTATTTATCAAGCTGAAGACCATAGACCATGGAAGTATTTATTTCCTCTAATCCTCAGCTCCATTTAATGGCCATAATGCAGTATTTTCCATTCTATTTTTTGTGATTGAAAAACATTCAGCCTGTAGAGGAGAAAGAACATTCAATGTTGCCCCATTCACACAGAACTACTGTATCAGCTGTTCCACTGGATGAATAGATATGCAAATATTTTTTTTTTATAAATGCACTCCTTATTGTGTCAAATTTTGCTCTGAAGTAAACAAATTTTTGTTTTAATGCAAGCTAAATCATGCTTTTTTTCTTGATCATTCAGGTCTAGTACAGTGCAAGGGCAAAAAAACATTTGTGAATTCATCTCAATAAAATAGTATGGTCTAACCTTGATTCCATAAAGGATAAGTTCACCTTTGTAAAACAAAAAAAGGCAGGAAAAACTGTGCATTTATAATCTTTTTACTAGAAGCCAAGGCATTGCACCCACGATCAACAGATATCGAGTGAAAACTAAAGCTCCTGCAGACTGTTATTGTATCTGTCTGCTTGTACCTCGTAGCACCCTGGTAGTTGATTGAGAACTACAAGCCGTCAGCCGAAAAGGTCATCAGTACTTGTAGTTCTCCCTTTTACAGATTTTTTTTTTAACCTCTTCCATACAGGGCACTTTTACCCTCTTCCTGCCCAGGCCAATTTTCAGGTTTCAGCGCTATCACACTTTGAATGACAATTGCGCGGTCATACAACATTGTACCCAAACTAAAATTTTATAATTTTCTTCACACAACTAGAGCTTTCTTTTGGTTGTATTTAATCACCACTGGTGTTTTCTAATCTAATTTCTTGAGGTCCAAGAATGTCATAACAGTACAGATATCCTCCAAATGACCCCTTTTTGCAGAGTAGAGAGTCCGACGTACTTCATAAGAGGCATGGCAAGTTTTTAAAGTTGTATTTTTTTTGTCATAATTTTTTGGAAAATGTAAAAATGAAAAAAATTATTTTCACTATTTTTTTTTTTACAAACTGTCACCAGTGCAGTACAGCTTCATCATATAACTGGCAGGGCGGTTATCAGGGACACTGACTGGTCACAGTATGAAAAAATATATATATAATTTTTTAAAATTTTTTTTATTATTTTTAATTTTTTATAACTTTTTTTGCTTTTTTTAAGATTTGTTTTTCATATTTCACTATGACCAAAGTAGTACAATGTTACCATAGTAACATTGTACTACTTTGGCGAAGTGATCAGTATTTTTTTTTTTGTCACCAGTGCAGTACAGCACCATCATATAACTGGCATGGCGGTGATCAGGGACACTAACTGGTGACAGTATGAAAAAAAAATTGATAATTTTTTGCAATTTTTTCAATTTTTCATTATTTTTTTATTACTTTTTTCTCTTTTTTTAAGATTTTTTTTCATATTTCACTATGACCAAAGTAGTATAATGTTACCATAGTAACATTGTACTACTTTGGGGAAGTGATCAGTATTTTTTTTTTTTTGTACACAATTTGCTTATAGCAAAGAATTATTTTGCTATAAGTAAGCATTTACCTGAATGACACATGACACATGACACATGACACAGCTGGCTTGTGATTGGCCCAGCTTGTGCATGTGATCGCTGCGACCATTCAGGTCTAGACACACTAGCATACAATGGATGGCATGAATGAAGCCATCCATTGTATACAACTGTCATGTGACCTGCTCTGATTGGTTACAGCAGGTCACATGGTACCGGCAACGGGGCCGGTACTCAGATCTGTCATCGGCAGTGTCCGAAGTACATGGCCGGTGACTGATCATGCCGCTGCGTGGCTCTGCAGGCACGCAAACTGCGCATGCCCAAAAAGACGCCATGTGGCGTCCACCCGGAAAGGTAGGGGTTTTTGCTGGCTGCCATTCGGCCATAGGCCAGGCGGGAAGAGGTTAAATTGTGACAGAGGGTGCAGGGAAAGGATCCCCAGCTGTCACAATGGGGGATCACAGGTGGGGTGTCTGCTGCAACAGTAACATGTTACATGTTATACCCTGAATACGGGTGGAACATGTTACAAAAGGTGAACTCATCCTTGAATTATGAA
This sequence comes from Staurois parvus, assembly GCF_062004578.1. NCBI lineage: Eukaryota > Metazoa > Chordata > Amphibia > Anura > Ranidae > Staurois > Staurois parvus. The sequence continues at coordinate 2,925,606 of NW_028317855.1, forward strand.
CTGCTTGGTCTGTACGTCTAAAATGTTTAAAAAATAATTTATGTTTAAGAAATTCTTTTAAAAAGTGCAGATAATCTATACAATATTTTGTACTTTTTAAAAGGAAGAATACAGTGTGATGTTTTTATTGCAGATGCAGTCCTCTTGCTCTCTCCCTCAGAAACTGCATACTATAACAAAATGCTAAGGTTCTCTACAATTTTTATATTCACTTTTATAAAAAAAACTGTTATTTAATATTACTGGCTGAAATCTGCCTGCTCTTTCCCCCAGGAATTACTATAAATAAGGATAAGGTTCTATACAGTGTATTACTAAAGATTTTTTATTCTGTCTCTGAAAAAAAGTCTAATTTAATATTTCTTGCTGAAATATTTCTGCTCTTATCTTTGAAACTGCATCCTATTAAAGAGGGTGCGCAAGCCTGCAAAATTTGTATCATCTGTCTTTAAAAAAAGTCTAACTATTTCTTGTTGAAATCTTTCTGTTCTCTCCCTCTAAAATCACATTCTAATAAAAAGGATGAAATTATATGCAGCAATTCTGTACAATTGTTACAATTAGGTCTAATTTAATTTTTATGGATGGAATCTGCTTTCTCTGTCCCTCTGAATTATCAGCCAATCCAAAAAGGCTTAAAAGCTGTTCTGTAAAATATTTCTGTGTTGACTTTTTAAAAAGGACCACATTTTTCTTCTATCCAATTATGGCTTAAAAGGTGTTTAGAGCTAGGGTAATGGCTAGGGTTAGGGTTAAATGTTAGGGCTAGGGTTAGGGTTAAATGTCAGTTCTAGGGTGAAATGCTAGGGTTAGGGTTAAATGTCAGTTTTATGGTGAAATGCTAGGGTTAGGTTTAAGATCTAGAGTTAGGATTAAGTACTAGGGTTAAGAGCTAGGGTTATGGTTAGGGATAAGAGCTATTATGTTTGACTTTTGTCTCTGAAACATGGCACTGTAATGTTTTATGTCTGCAAAACAGTTGCCCCATCTCTGGATATGTGTTGTGGTTTTAAGGTGTTTTGGTGTACTCTTTGCTGACATTTTATAAACTTTGTACACAATACAGTGTTAATAAAATGATCCTCCATGCTACCACGCCTTTAGATACAACAGAAAAATCTAAATTATAGGAAATTATTCACACCCTGTTGCAGCTGAACTCTGTTATGTGTTCACACAAAAAAACTAACAAAAATGCAAAAAATGCCACTCATACCGAGTGTCTAGTAATACCTTAATACATTAAACTTGCAGTATATACCTTTATGAATAATGGCGTGAAACTCTAACCCCTCTCAGTTTTATATTACTATTAACAACAAACCTTAATTTTTTACAATTCAAGTAAAGTATACAACACAATGTAACATTTCTATGTGTATTGTCCTTTAAATAAAGTCCAAAATATCCATATAACTGTGCTCCACTTGTGTTCATATTATTTCTTTTATTGTGATCACCACTTGTGTTTTACCACCTGCCACACCAAATGCTTACCTGAAAGAGATGATTTATACTATGAATAGGTCACCGAGCACTTTCCCCTATATTTGAGGCATTCACCATCTCCCCATATTCCCCATTGGACTTCCTTCCCTCTATTTGGTTCCAGTCTTGGGCTCCAGATAAGATTACCGTGTTCAATTAACGCGTGTAGCTCAAAAATGATCAAAGTCCATCATAGTGCATAAATCATAAAAATATTTATGTTATTAAAAACCACAAAGAAAACGATTCACAATTAGGGTGCAATTTAAACTAGCGAGCAGCAGTAGGATTGCTTTAAAAATGAATGCATTGCCCACTTAATAAATCAAGCTTCAATACCACCTCTGTAAAACAAAAAAACCTCCATCCACTTCCACGTTTACACAATGATACCACTAGCTCTGCCCTAGGTGGCGATCACAATAAAATTATTATTATCAGTACAAGTTGAGCACAGTTTCACAGATATTTTGGACTTTATTTAACCGCATTCCCGCCCCCCTTTAGCAGATATACTGCTACAGGGCAGCAGGGGTGCGCAAAATCATGTATATATACGTGATTTCGCATTTCAGGGTAGGGGGCGTGTGCTGCGGCTATCCCGGCTAGTGATTACTCACCAGCGCCTGGTGATTGCTGAGCATCTCCAACAGGGGGGAGAACTGTTTGTAAACAAAACAGTTCTCCTCCATGTCAGCTCCTGCACACTGCTTTGCATAATAAAAACAGAAAAAGATCTGGCACTCAGCGCATAGGTACTCCCCAATACAGTAGAAGGAATAGGGGGGGGAATTTGGTAAATAAGGATAAGGTAGGTGGTATAGTTCACCATGAACTAGCAGAAAGCCACAATAAGTGGTCAAGGCACACAAATGGTAAAATCAATAAAGTCCATAAAGAATCTCTGCATAATGGCATGTTTGATGGTTAATGGCTGCCGTCCCATAGAGCAAGGCCAACTCTATGCAGAAATAAAGAGAGATAAAAGGAGGAGCCAAAAACTAAGTGCAGATTATTGTTGTCACATTTAATGGATGGGTATAAAAACACTCACAAGAACAAAGATAAAATAACGCTCATCTGTATAAGACTACTGGCTTCCATCCTGTAGGGTACCGCTGGGCAAGCCAAAGTGACAGTTGAAGCCGTAGGTGTAGTTGAGGAATAGGGGAGAGAGAGGTGCGCCAGACTAAGTGTAGTAAAAATGGTAACAGTTTATTGCACACAAGATTTAAAAACTCACAAGACGTGGGTATATATCAGGCATCAGGTATAAGAGGGAGGATGTCATCTGGGCTGGACATCAGGAGCGGATGGCTGGAGTGCCAGGGGCCAGGGTTCTCACAGGGGCTTGCGCTCTAGGCGGGTCCCAAAGAAGGAGCGAGGACGGCAGGCGTTGGTACCGGTAGTCACAGTGCAGGGAGAAACCGTGCTCAGGGTGGGCGCTGCTGGTCTCTCACATCAGCGTGGGTAATGGAGCCAGTTTGAGGCACATCCAAGGTGGCCGCCGAGCGGAAGTGACGTCAAGACATTGCTGGGAGTCTTCCGAGGGGGCGGTGACACGTTTCAAGGCTAAGAGCCTTTTCATCAGACCTGATTGGCCACTGGAGTGGGCCAATTAAATAAGGGATGGAGGGGGCGTGGGGTGGCTGAAGGGGCGGGTTAATGGATCGCAGATGAGAGAGTACATGCAGGCTAGTGCACAGTGATAAAACTAAGGAGTGGCTATAGATTAACAGCTGCAAAGTGAGGAACATGTAGAGTATGTGGAAAGGAGAGGGGATGGGGTTAAAAGCGATGTCTGGGCACGGTACATGTCTGTTAGGCAGAACTTACATATATATATAAATACAGAAACATAGCAGTGTGTGATAGGGTTTAGGCAAATATAGAAAAACAACAGGACAGGGGAGAGTGATGAAAAAAGGAGGGAAATGCTAAATTATCGATAATGAAAAAATTCTAAATTAGTAATATTAAAAATATAATGAAGTTTAATAAAGAACATTGTTAAATTAATTGATAAGATGAGATAAATGATAAAAAATGTAGAGGAGCTGCTATAGGGATGAGGGAACAAAAAATATATATACCGTATTTTCGCACCATAAGACGCACTTTTTTCCCCCCAAAAAGGGGGGAAAATGTCAGTGCGTCTTATGGAGCGAATATGGATACCGTGTCAGAATACCGGGCGGGCCGCTCAGCTCTACAGCGGGACCTTATAGAGATGACTGCTGACCTTTGGGGAGGGGGGGGGAGCGGGTACCTGAATTTGACAGATACCCGCTCCCACTTCCGTGGAGTTGTTCTTTCATCTTACCCGTTCCTCTATCCAGCGGCGCGGTCTTCCCGGCTTCTGTAGTGTGGGCATGACAGCCGGGTGCCAAGTGCGCATGCGCAGGAAGCGGTGCTTTTTGTGAATGGTAAGGCGGCATCTGGGACACATGACAGATCCCAGAAGCCGCCGGACCAATCACAAAGCGCAAGTGCTTGTCGCTCATGCGCACTGGGCACCCGGCTGTCATGCCGAGCGCCATTACAGAAGCCGGGAAGACAGCGCGCGGCTGGATAGAGGAACAGGTAAGATGAAAGAACAACTCCGTTGAAGTGGGAGCGGGTATCTGTCAAATTCAGGTACCCGCCCCCCCCCTCCCCAAAGGTCAGCAGTCATCCCCTGTACTATCCACAGTCTCTGGTCATCCCTGTGCTGTCCGCAGTCTCTGGTCATCCCTGTGCTGTCCGCAGTCTCTGGTCATCCCTGTGCTGTCTGCAGTCTCTGGTCATCCCTGTACTGTGTCCGCAGTCTCTGGTCATCCTTGTGCTGTCCGCAGTCTCGGTCATCCCTGTGCTGTCCGCAGTCTCTGGTCATCCCTGTGCTGTCCGCTCTCTCTGGTCATCCCTGTACTGTGTCCGCAGTCTCTGGTCATCCCTGTACTGTCCGCAGTCTCTGGTCATCCCTGTACTGTGTCCGCAGTCTCTGGTCATCTCCTGTACTGTGTCCGCAGTCTCTGGTCATCTCCTGTACTGTGTCCGCAGTCTCTGGTCATCTCCTGTACTGTGTCCGCAGTCTCTGGTCATCTCCTGTACTGTGTCCGCAGTCTCTGGTCATCTCCTGTACTGTGTCCGCAGTCTCTGGTCATCTCCTGTACTGTGGCCGCAGTCTCTGGTCATCCCCTGAACTGTGTCTGCAGTCTCTGATCATCTCCTGTACTATGTCTGCAGTCCATTAGTTCAGAATTTTTTTTTCCTGTTTTCTGCCTCTAAAACCTAGGTGCGTCTTATGGTCAGGTGCGTCTTATGGAGCGAAAAATACGGTATATAAAAAAAATTATACTATATATATATATGTATATAAAATAAAAAGAGTAAGAATTATTAGATAAAAGTTTTTATTAGAAAAAATATAAAAAAAATTATAAAAACTATATATAAAAAATATAAAAAGAAAGAAAAAAAAATAATTACATGATATTGATTAATGGACCACATATCTGTATCTATTAGGTGGGTATTAAGATGTGGTGGGACGGGATAAAAATGTGTGTGTGTATATGTGCCCATAGGATACATAATAAAGCATGTAATGGATAAGAGATTATTATTATTATTATTATACAGGATTTATATAGCTATTAAAATACACATAAGAAAAACATTTCCGTGATGAGTTGGACAATGATGAAAAATAATAATAATAATACATGTTAATAATGATTGTTGAAGAACCCGAAATCATGGGTTGTAGCACTGCAATAACTAAATACATAGTAATGTTTAGTGTGAGATGGGTGGGGGGAAAAGAAGAGTGATAATGTGGGGTGGGGTGGGGGGGGGGAAAGAGGGGGGGTTTGTGTGATAAGGTGGTGTAGGGGGTAAGTGTGTAAGATGAAGAGCGGAGCAAATATTGGGAGGTAGGTTGTTAAATGATGGTATGTATTTCGATTTCTTCATTGAGGCCCCTAGGGGTAAGGGTATCTAGGGTGAAAATCCAATAGGTCTCCTGGTGGCATAATAGTTTAAAGCGTTCAGCTAGGGAGAGATGGTCTGGTATGGCCTCGATGACCCATACCTGCAGATGGGTAGAAGATTTGGAGTGGAACTCTGAGAAGTGGTGAGGTACACTGTGTTTAGTGATGCCATCATCGACTAGCCTGCGGTGCTCACCAAATCTTTTTGCAGTGTTCTAATAGTCTGTCCCACATACAAAAGGCCGCAGGGGCAGTTCAGACAATATACTACATATGTGAGGGAGCAATTATGAAAGGCTTCAATGGGAAAAGTATTCCTGTTGGTTGTGAAGTACCGTTGGCCATGCTTGACATGGGCACAAGTAAGGCAGAGCGGTTTGTTGCAGCGGAACATCCCTACGAGTGGGATTAGAACCGGTCTATTATTGATGTGGGGGGATCTGAGGGGGGGAATTTTGCTAGGTGCAATTTTGTTTTTAATATTAGTTGCTCTTCTGTATATGAATATGGGGGCTGGAGGCATAACCAGTTTGAGGTGTGGGTCTTGGTGTAGGATAGGCCAGTGTTTCTTTATGATGGATTCCATTTTGTGGTGTTTGGAGTGGAACTGTGTGATATTGTTATTATCAGATTGTTGTGGCTTTGGTGGGGGAATCATGTCTGATAGGTAGGTGAGATAGGCTTGTTCCACTAGGTCAGGGGGGTATCCTTTGTCTGCAAATTTTTTTTGAGTTCGATGCTTTGGGCTTTGTAGTCCTTCAGTAAGGTACAATTGCGACGGGGCCTGCAGAACTGTCCTTTTGGTATGTTTTTGAGCCATCTAGAGTGGTGACAGCTAGTGTAATGAAGAAAGGAGTTGCCAGCAGTTGGTTTAGTGTAATTTTTGGCTATAATTTTAGAATCAGAGTGGCTCAGTTCTAAATCGAGAAAACTGAGTGAGGTGGGGTCCGTGACGTGGGTAAAAAAGACACTGAATGGATTGTTATTACAGTGTTGGATGAATTGTTTGAGAAAAGTGGTGGGGCCGTCCCAGATGATGACAATGTCGTCTATATAATGGCCATAGAACAATAGGTCAGCAGCGAAGGGATTATTACTCCAGATAAAACAGTCTTCCCAAAGACCCATGGTGAGGTTGGCGTAGCTAGGTGCGAAGTTGGCGCCCATAGCTGTTCCTGTTTTTTGTAAGTAGAAGTTAGCATTAAATAGGAAATAGTTGTGTTGAAGGCAGAATTTTGTGGCAGTGAGAATAAAGTTAACTTGGCTGAGGTGAAGGGATGCGTCTGAGGATAGGGAGTGTAGGACAGCCTTTAGTCCTACTTCATGGGGGATAGAGGTGTAAAGGGAGCTGATATCAAGGGAGACCCAGATGTAAAAAGGTTCCCAGGAGTAAGCTTCAAGAATTACCAATAAATGTACACCATCCCGGATGTAGAAGGGGAGTGACTGGGCTAGAGGTTGGAGGAAGCTATCGATGTAGAGTGAGTAGCTGGTGGTAATGCTCTCCATGGCTGCGACTATAGGGCGGCTGGGCGGGTGGTCGAGGTCTTTGTGGATTTTAGGGAGGTGGCAAAAATAGGGGGTTTTGTATATTTCCCTCTGGATGAAAGAGGCTTCTGGTTTGGAGAGAATTCCTTCCTGCGTAACAGTTTTAATAATGTCATTAGATTCTGAAATGTATTTTGGAAGGGGGTCCGAGTGTTAGTTTATGGTAGGTGTTGGAGTCAGAGAGGAAACGATTGGCTTTATTGAAGTAATCAACTTTGTCTTGGATAACTATCCCTCCACCCTTGTCGGCTGTTTTGATGATAATATTTGGGTTGTTTCTAAGGGTTTTGAGGGTTAGGGATTCAGAGTGGTTGAGGTTAGATATAAATTTGGTATTTTTGAAACAGAGGGTTTTGAGGTCAGAGTGGACCATTTGGAAGTAGGTCTCTATGTATGGACCCTTATTATGAGTGGGGTTGAATGTGGATGGAGGTTTGAGGTTAAAAACACTAACCTCACAACTTATTCATCAACTTCAGTTCTGCAAGATTTCTGGCTCTCACAGACCTGTACCTTCTTCTTTAAGAGGCTCCTCTGTCCTGCACTCATTACCTGTATCAATGGCACCTGTTTGAACTTGTTATCAGTATAAAAGACACCTGTGCACAACCTCAAACAGTCACACTCCGAACAACACTATGGTGAAGACCAAAGAGCCGTCGAAAGACACCAGAAACAAAATTGTAGACCTGCACCGGGCCCATCTGAAGTTTGCTAGAGAGCATTTGGATGATCCAGAAGAGGATTGAGAGAATGTCATATGGTCAGATGAAACCAAAATAGAACTGTTTGGTAGAAACACAACTCGTCGTGTTTGGAGGAGAGAGAATGCTGAGTTGCATCTAAAGAACACCATACCTACTGTGAAGCATGGGGGTGGCAACATCATGCTTTGGGACTGTTTCTCCGCAAAGGGACCAGGGCGACTGATCCATGTACAGGACAGAATGAATGAGGCCATGTATCGTGAGATTTTGAGTGCAAACCTCCTTCCATCAGCAAGGGCATTGAAGATGAAACGTGGCTGGGTCTTCCAACATGACAATGATCCCAAATATACCGCCTGGGCAACGAAGGAGTGGCTTCGTAAGAAGCATTTCAAGGTCCTAGAGTGGCCTAGTCAGTCTCCAGATCTCAACCCCATAGAAAACCTTTGGAGGGAGTTGAAAGTCCGTGTTGCCCAGCGACAGCCCCAAAACATCACTGCTCTAGAGGAGATCTGCATGGAGGAATGGGCCAACATACCAGCAACAGTGTGTGCCAACCTTGTGAAGACTTACAGGAAACTTTTGACCTCTGTCATTGCCAACAAAGGATATATAACAAAGTATTGAGATGAACTTTTGATATTGACCAAATACTTATTTTCCACCATAATTTGTAAATAAATTCTTTTCAAATCAGCCAATGTGATTGTCTGGATTTTTTTTCTCATTTTGTCTCTAATAGTTGAGGTCTACCTATGATGCCAATTACAGGCCTCTCATCTTTTTAAGTGGGAGAACTTGCACAATTGGTGGCTGACTAAATACTTTTTTGCCCCACTGTAATCTGACCTGTTTTGAATGATGATACCCCCTCCCTTATCAGCAGACTTAATAACAATATCTCCAATGTCGGTAAATCTTTTTAGGGCCATTTTTTCATGTGATGTAAAAATGAAAGTATTGGTGGACGTGCGCGATGTAGAATTACACATGCGGACAAAATCAGCGTATACTACCTGATAGAAAGTCTGGACATAAGGTCCTTTAATATGGGTAGGATTAAAGATGGACCTGGGTCTTAGGGTGGTATGCTGTACTGGGGGAGACGAGGGGAGGTGTTGTGAAAGCCACTCAATATCATCATAATAGTTATCACTGTAAAGATCCTTTAGACATTTCAAGATGGGTAAATCAGAGTCATCAAAGGATAGATTCTCTGTATCCAGTGGGGACAAGGGGTCTGTTTGGGATGGATATTTGGCCGATTGAATATTGTAAAAAAATTTTACTGTAAGATCCTGGACAAATTTGTTCAAATCTTTGACCTGAATGGGTTGGGATGTACCGTGGGGGCAAACGTAAGGCCTTTACTTAATAAGGAAATATCATAAGCGGAATGTTCTAACGTGGATAGGTTATAGATCTTTACAGTTTCCTTTACAGTCTCCTGCGTTTCCCTTTTCTTATGTTTACTTCTTCCACCCCTCCTTCCTTTCCTGCGTGTTTTCTTTTTGAAAGGTGAGTTGGAGGGCATGTTCATAAAAAAGTCTCAGGTATATTGGGGGGGTGTTGTTCGAGTCAGAAGCAGGATGAGCCTTATCTATGAGGACGGGACTAGGTATTTTGCCTGTAAGGTTAGGTGTCGAAATGTCAACTGTGACGGATGTCATAGGACCCTCAAGATGAGAAACGTTGGGTAGCGTGTTATTTATTCTTACAGGGTTGTTATCAGTTAGACTTTGTGATACGTTGTTCTTAAGAACATCTGATTTCGGTGCTATAGGGACATGGGTGTTCTTAATAGAAGGGGTTTTGTATCTGTCGGTTCTCTTGTGCTTAGGTAAGGGGGGGAGACTAGGTGGTGGTGCATTGTTGTAGGCTATACCTGAAGTGGATAAATCGTGGTATCCAGCTGTATTAAAGGAAGTAGGGGCACCTTTCTAAGAGGATGAAGAGACATGAGTGGTACAGGTGGACCTAGTTTTTTGCCCTCATTGCCACATTTTAGTTATATGTAAATGCTTCCCATATCCCTGTGCTACTTTTTTATGATTTTATTTTCCTGGTCCATCCAGCATATATTTATATGTTTTTATGTCTATTCATTTAATATTCATTCTTATATTATGTATTATGAATATAAGTATATCTTTTGCCATAGTATCCCATTCTAAAAAGTTTTAATACACAGTCTTTAATACACAGTCCCCTTTTGTAATGTGATATTCTGTACTGTTGCTTTAAGTTTAGCTGGGTGTTGCTGTCCCACGATGATTATCAGCTCTATTTAAGCAGTCCTTTTTCCTGGCAATATCAGGCCTATAGAAGGAGCTAGAGGCTCCGAGCACATAGCCTGTTCTGTGTTCCCAAGATCTTCCTATCAACCCTCCTCACTTTCGGTGACTTCACTTTTTTTTCTCTCTTTATACTGCTTTGCATGGCTGTGCATAGCACAGCCATGCAAAGCAGTGTGCTTACAGTGAAGCACAAACACAGAGCCCCATAGTAAAACAGCACACAGCACACAGTTATCCCTTTGCTCTCCCCACATGTTAACCCCTTCCTGCCCAGTGTCTTTAGTACAGTGTCAGTGATTTTTATTAGCACTGATCACTGTATTGGTGTCACAGGGGATGTAAGTGACACCAAGTCAGTTCCCCCCCCAGTGTCAGAATTCCTACCACAGTCCCTCTATAAGTCGCTAATCACCAGTAATATCCATTACTAGTAAAAATTATTTTTTTAAAATCCCAGTATATATACAGCCATTTGTAAATGCAATAACTTTCACGTTAACCAATTAATTTACACATATTGGGATTTTTTTAGCAAAGACATGTAGCAGAATACATTTTGGCCTAAATTTATGATGAAAATTGTCGGTCTTTTTTTTATGCCGCAAAAAATAAAAAACACACAGGTGATCAAATACCACCAAAAAAAAGCTCTATTCATGGGAAAAAAAGGACATACATTTCATTTGGATGCAGCGTTGCATGACATCGCCATTGTCAGTTAAATTAACACAGTGCCGTAACGCAAAAAATGGCCTGGTCAGCAAGGGGGGTAAATCCTCTGCAGGGCAAGTGGTTAAAGGACAATACACATGGATACATTAAGCTGTGTTGTAAATTTTATTTAATTGTAAACGTTTATTTTTGGCAAGAGTAATTAAACTGAAAGGGATTTGAGGTTCTCATTATTATTTATAAAGGTATGTACCAGACGTTTAATGTAACAAGGTATTTTTTTACAATTTGAGCTGCACTTTTTTGCATTTATGACACAATGCAATGTGGTTCTCAAAAGAGGATAAAACTATAAAACTTGTTTTGCCACTGTTTGTCATTTGGTAAGAAATTGCTGGCTTTTTTAAAATTATATATATATAAATTAATTTTAATGCAATTATGTCTGCTGAGTGAGTTGAGTGTCCCCCACTCAATTCTGATCTCTTCCTGCTACATTAAAATACAGTTATCTTTGCAAAAGCTACCTATTAAGCACTTCTATGGATGGAAAATCAATTATATTGGGTTGCTGTTGCTGCATGTAAGCCAAAGAATTATGTAAGAATAAACAAAACTATTAAACATCCAATTTATGTGCTGCCAGAGTACAGTGTCCCTGAAGCCGTTCCAAAGAATCGTAATGTGAAAAAAAAACCAATAAAAAGAAAACTTTCAATTTTTCCCACCTGAAAAGACTCTCTCCCTGCTGAATAGTATTATTGTTTTTTTTTAGTTAGTGTCTTGCAGTGCTCAGCTCCCCATGTGGTCTGTTTGACAATCCCTAGCATAATAGCATTGCAATTGTCAGAATTGATTTTTAAGGTTTGTCTCTCATTGATTCTTATGGGGTTTGGATTGACATTAGAACTTTCCAGTAGTTCAGCGAGCATCCACAATTCGAACCTGGGTAGGTTCGGCTCATCTCAACAAGGTTTGCATATAATGGGTGATCTGTGATTTATCCATAGTGTCACAATTCCCTCATTTTTACTCCCCCACCACCACCTTATATGGCCTAGTATATAGGATCAGGCTACAGTTTCTTGCATTTTGTGGAAAGGGAGAATGTAGTGTATGCTTTCAATTTCCAAATTGATTATACTAAAATATGCATCTATTTAACAAGAAACAGAAGTGATTTTTACAAAACAAGTTGCTGTTATAAGCCCGAGAAAAAACAATTCCTTTTGCAGCTCAGTGTATAAAAAGAGAGGAAAAGAGAGGTGTTGTTTCACAAAATACTTTGTTGTCCAACCCCAACAGCTAACATTCCTTTTCTAATATGCTTGAACCAGAAGCTAAAATATTTGGAGAATACATTTAAAGCCCGTTTTTTTTAAATATATAATAGGCATACTGTATTGGTTCCAGGTGCTAGCTATCTATATTTATAGTTAAAACGTCAATCAAACTCCCTTGGTTTGCAGACTCCATGAACTCTACTCCCAATGTAATCCTCATATATAAATCTAAATACCTTAAATGTGGATGAAAAAAAACAAACCACGTTCTAGATCCTAAATACATTTTATTGTATATACTATACCATGGATAACACAGTAGCACTTAAAAACTATATGTCACGTACCTGGTGGAAGAGCCGGTCTTACTGAGGAAGGCCTCTCTTACACCTCTGGCTCAAGGACCCTGATAGAGTTGACAGGAGGTGCAGGAGCACAGAGTGGCACAAGTGCCTGTTGGTCTTGCTAGCAACAGAGCCAGAGGGAAGTCCAGGCCAGGCAGCAGGAAGCACTGCACTGCACTGCAGTGGAGAGGAGAACATCAGCTGGATAGTAGCAGGTGTGCAGAGGGCAGAAGCTGGTTGGAACTGATGATAGCAGACAGGCGAGGCTCAGCCCGGTAGCAGGCACTGACAGGTGGTCTGCAGGTACTTGTTGGAAGGAGCCGAGCAGTGAGTGAGGCAGAAGAGGATTCAGGCAAGCCGGGTCAGGTACTGGTAGACAGATCAAGTTACAAGTGCAGAGGCAGGAGCGTAGTCAGAGTACGGGCCAGAGTCAGTAATTACCTGATAGAGAAGCAGAGTAACAGGTCACAGATGCTCAGTAATGCTGTAGACAAGACAGCACTGAGACAGAGCACTAGCTCAGTTTAAATAGTCCTCCTGGTGCTAACATTGGTGACAGATGTGCACGTGTGTGATGCACATGCAGCCAGGCATTAGCAGGATGTGCATGAGCCAGATGCGCACATGTTTGAGCATGTGCATGTGAAGTACAGTATGCTGGCCTGTGGCTGTGCACAAAGGCCCCTCCTAAGGAACAATCCTGCCTTTCCTGACACCATGGTATGTAATTAAAACATTCCCCTCCTGTTGTCCCCCCTTGGTTCTAGATTGTTCAGTAAAAATCCTCTCACATTCAATGCAATGTACAATATATTGTATAATTCACATCCTCCCGTGGATAATTGCAATCATTGAAATGCATACTCCTGGTGATATCAGCGGGACAGTCTTTGTAAGTGGTAAAGGCACAGTCATAAATCATGACCTACTTTGTAATTAAAATATTGCAAAAAAACAAGCAACACAACATTGTTCAAATGAACTTGACACATTATATGCCACAACCCATACTTGTATAAAAGAAAGTGTAAAATGAATGAACACTTGAGCAGATGCGCATGCAAGATACCTGGCAAATAATGCCCCCTACTGCTGACTGCTTCACAATTCAGCCATATATTTGCAAATGTAAAAATACACACTTCATTACCATTCATTCCCTTCATAAGGCCTCCTTTAGATTATAGGCCAGCTTTGCATATAGTGACTGAATGATGTAAACAAGCCATATGGACTAATAACAGAGTCAATAATCAGGCAGTGTGCTTGTTCTAATGCCTGAGCAAATATCTCCAAAGTGCTTTTAAATATGACCTTCCATACAATAAAAGCAGTCCAGATATAGTGCAGTCCTTCACAAATATCAATGCACAGATATTGGACACATTTCTGTTTCAAGGCAGATGCAAGATTTGTAACAACCATTCAATGTCCCTTTGTGCATGCATTGGGGGAGATTTACTAAAACTGGTGCAAACGAATCTGGTGCAGCTGTGTATAGTAACCAATCAGCTTCTAGGTTTTATTGTCAAAGTTTAATTGAACAAGTTGACGTTAGAACCTGATTGGTTACTATGCACAGCTGCACCAGACTCTGTGTGCACCAGTTTTAGTAAACCTCCCCCATTGTGTTGCAAATTCACATCAATCAGTGCAGCTCAGTACATTACATGCTAGAGCAAATGGACCTCAATTTGCGTACTACTGTGGCAAGAAATGAGGTAACTTTCAATTTAGATATGAGTCACTTATATACACAGGCATAAGGAATGTAAGGAGCAAAAGCCCATGAAGTACTTATCAGTCTCCATATGATCTCTGGTACTCTCAAATGCCCTCTCAAAGGGGGACAAAAAGGACAGGGGAGACTGCTGATGGGCTCTGCCAACTGCATCAAGCATATGGCATCAGAGCTATATTTATAGTTTGTGTACCATATACTACCTCACTTGTTTGGTAAAATAGATGACAATCTTTTTGGCAAAAGCTGCATTTTTGGAAGATAAATTGAGACCTATCTTGACAGAATATGTAATTGTTTTATTTGCAAGAGCTGACAATCTAATTCCAATGTTAGTTTTATAAACTTTAATTATTCATGCTTTTTTGCCAAAAATACCTGGTTGATAAAAAAAAAACTGGCAAATCTATTTGTCTCTTTGGATGAAATGTATGTTGGGGAGGAGGAGATCATGATGATGTCACAATCGCTGACTGGAGCTGGCACCAGCAGCGTTCATTGATAACTTGTAAGTAGAATCCTTGCGGTTTCTTAGTAAAATATTGGCAGTATTACACTTTCTTTTTCTTTTTTATGTGAGCGCATTTGAAGGCAAGGAAAAGGATCAACCATTGCAGCATTGGAACATCTAATTACATCGAACCCCACTACCAGGATACATGCAGTGATATGCTACATAGAGCTCCTATAATCTGGGGTCTCAGAATTCGGTAAGAGGCTAATTATGTTGGTGGTGGATGCACTTTTCACAATGTATTTAGCATTGAAGTTGATGGACACTTTCTTCACTGGAGAACTTTACATAATTTAAATATTTTGGACTTACTGTATAATTCTAATTTTTTTTACGTTATGAGATAACATGTTTATTTCAGTATTCATCAGTTTATTATTTAGTTATTTATTTTTACAGTGCAACTTATTTGTAAGAGTATAAGTTAAACATACGGTGGGTGTTTTTTTTGAGTGCAGCTGTAAGACTGATTAATTATTTTTGACCACCAAGAGCAATGAAAAAAGATTTTTTAGTTAAGTTAGAGAGCCAAACATTCTGCAGTCCTCAAGGTACTGGTATGGTTGTGTTAGTCAAGCACGTACAACATTTTGTGTTGGGGAGCTGTGGGGTGGTAGCACTTGGACAAACAAGTTCTCATCATGACATATCAGATTAGAGCTCTGATAATGGCAGTCTTCAAAATATGGATAACAACCGAGAATTGTATTATTGTAGTCATGGGGCATCAATGTGAGTCATGATGGAGGAAGTTGACTGTGCTCCATTGCCTGCACATACTTTATTATGGCTACACCCATGAGACAGGACCTTCCTTTCCTAAGCTTAAATATGACTGCCACATACCTGGTGTGAGAGGCCAATGGAAAGAGGGCTTCCCTTGTGGCTAAGTTCCAGACTCCCCTGAGAGTGGGATAGCTGGAGTCAGGCCCAAAGTGGCACAGGTCGCCTGTAGGAGTGCTTGTTGGTGGGTGGACCACCCAGGAGCACAGCTGATGCACTGAGATGAGGTCTGCAGACAGGTGGTGCCTATGCGACATACGCAAGCCCTTCCGGGGAACAGAGGATTAATGGATAGGTTCAAAGCCAAGGTCAGGTACCAGGTAGGAGTCAGAGCAGACGTAGTCAGATGGGATAGCTGAGGTCATACACACAGGAGCAAAGAGGGAATATCTGTTAGCCAAGCCGAGGTCAGATCAGGGGTTAAGCAGAGAAGACAGGTTCAAGAGCCACGTTGGTATCAGGAAATCACAGATCAAAATAGCACAGGAAACAGGAACAAGGCACTGGGAATCCAGAGATCAACCAGCACCTGAGAGTAGGGCAGGGCTTCCTTATAAAGGCCGTTTGGAGCCAAATGTGAGCCGATGTGAACTTCTGCAGCCATGCAAGGTACTGGCAGAGGTGCCAGGTCTCCTAACACCTCTGCCAAGGACAGAGCCCTGGCAGTACCCCCCTCCCTAAAGGGCAGCCTCCGGATGCCTACTTGGGCCATCTTGTCTGGATATTTGGAGTAAAAGTCTTGGAGAAGTCTGGGGGCATCTAAGTTGTCCTTTGGTTCCCAGGAGCTTTCTTCAGGAGGATACCCCTTCCATTTGATCAAGAACTGGATCTGCCTTCCTCGCTTCCTGCAGTCCAGGATTGATTCTACCTCATATTCTGCCTCCTCCCCAACTGTTATTGGCGGCGGAGGTGGTTCCACTCTTACTGGAAATTAATAATGAACTGCTGGCTTGAGCAGAGAAACATGGAAGACTTGGTGAATCCTATATGATTTGGGAAGAGATAGCTCATATGCCACTGGATTGATTACTCGTTTGATCCGCAAGGGCCCAATGTATCTTGGTCCCAACTTCCGCGATGGGCAAGGAAGTTTTAGGTTGGCTGTTGATAACCAAACCTGGTCTCCAACCTTCAGAGAAAGGTTTCCCCTCCGTTTCTTGTCATAGTAACTTTTGTAGTCAGTTTGCGATCTTTGTATGGATTCCTGGAGAGTTCGATAGTTGTCCTGTATCCTGCTGATTCTGTCCTGAACTGCAGGTACCGAGGTTTCGAGTATGGTATCCGTAAGGCATGAAGGGTGGAATCCGTATGCAAATTCTGCTAATGGAAGTAGAGATGTCCTGTCATCCTGGCAAAAAGGCAGAGAAACATCGTAGATATTGTTCCAACGTTTTGGTTAGTTCGTTCAGTTTAGCCATTACTTTGAGGATGGTAGGCTAATGATAGGCAGAGTTCCACTTTCAGGGTTTTACATAGGGCTCTCTAGAACCTGGAGGTAAATTGAACCCCTTGGTCTGACACGATATTGCTGGGCAGTCCGTGTAGCCTAACGTTTTCCTTGATAAAGATATGTGCCGTCTTAGGCACCGACGGAGTTCCTATCATTGGCAGAAAATGGGCCATCTTGGATAGCCGATCTACCACCCCTAGGATGGTAGTAAACCTCTCAGAGGGTGGAAAGTCTACAATAAAGTCCATTGCGATCATTTCCCAGGGACGATTAGGAATGGACAGGGGCCTCAGCAACCCCCATGCCTTGGCTTTGTCTCCCTTGCTACGTAGACACACTGTGCAGGATTTTACTTAAGTTCTGCAGTCCTGACTTAAGGTGGGCCACCAAAACGATCACTGGATCAGATCCATTGTTTTTCAGGCTCCAAAGTGACCAGCCAGTTGATGGTAGTGGAATGTCTTGAAAACTTGGGATCTTACCTCCTGGGGTACAAAAATTTTATCCTGGTGCCACAGAAAGCCATCCTGCCTTCTTAACGAATTCTGCTCAGGTTAGGCGCACCGTGAAGATGCCTGTTCAATCAAAAGCTTCAGACTGCGCTGGATCAACAAAAAATTTTGGGCCGACAGGATGGTATAGGGGGGGGGGGGGGGGGGTGAAGGTTCAACTGAATCCAGGAACATAAGTGATAAAGCATCTGCCTTCCCATTCTTGGATCCTGGGCGGTAGGTGATGTGAAAATTGAACCTGGAGAAATATAGGGCCCATCTAGCTTACCGCGGTCTTAGGCGCTTGGCAGATCTTAAATATTCTAAATTCTTATGATCTGTGAAGATCATGATTGGGTGACTAGCAGCTTCCAAAAGGTATCTCCATTCTTTGAAAGCCGTTTTGATCGCCAAAAGTTCCCTGTCGCAGGGGCAACAGGCGAATGTCGCAGGAGCATTGCACAATCCAAAAGGCATCACTAGGTACTTTAAGTGCCCAAAGCGTGTTCTGAAAGTGGTCTTCCGCTCATTGCCCTCCCTAATCTGAACTAAATTGTAGGCTCCTTGTAAATCTAGCTTGGTGAACACTCGGGCTGTCTGAAACCGCTGAAATAACTCAGGAACGAGAGGGAGTGGGTAACGATTTTTAATGGTGATCTTGTTGAGTTCCCTATAATCGATACAGGGACGGAGAGACTGACCTTTTTTTTCAACGAAGAAAATACCTGCCCCGGCAGGTGAGGAAGAGGGACGGATGAATCCTTTGGCGAGGTTCTCATCGATATATTGCCAGAGATTTTTCAGTTCTAGTTCGGATAGTGGGAAGATTCGCCAAAAAGGTATTTCTGCCCCTGGAAGCAGCTCAATAGGGCAATCATATGATCAATGAGATGGTAAAGTGTCAGCTTTCTTTTTATCAAATACATCAAGGAAATGGTGGTATACAGGGGTAATGGATTGACTGGCATCTGAGGTAAGCTGAACTGAGAGGCACACAGGGAAATTGGTGGGTGTGGGAGTGCCGCAGTGCTGCAGGCAGTAATTTGATGAGAAGGTGACTTCTTTCTTGAGCCAGTTGATTTGTGGATTGTGAGCTTGCAACCAAGGTATTCCTAGGATGGCTGGAAACATGGGAGATCTCAGGATGTCGAAGCGGATGAATTCCTGATGGCCAGAGTCAGTTGTGGCTAAGATGAGAATGGTTTCTTGGGTAACGGGTCCTGAGGTAGTAGCGGTGCCATCTGCTAGGAGTACATTGAGCCTTTGTGTTTTAGGACAAAGAGAAATACCTAGGTTCTGGGCAAGGTTGATGTCCAAAAAACAACTACAGGCTCCCGAATCAATGATTGCCCGCAACTTGACTTCCTTTCCAGCTGTCTGTAATGACATGGGTAGAACGACATGGGTGGTTAAGGTTCTTGATAACTGGAGATATGAAGGATGAGGCTGGCTGGACTTACTTGGTCACACTGGGCAGCTGCGTATGAAAAGGCCCATGGACCCGCAGTAAAGGCATAGGTTGCCTTGCTGTCTGTGTAATTTTTCCTCTGGAGTTAAGGCAGGGTGGAGAAGGCCAATTTGCATGGGTTCTACTTCAGGACTGCTGATAGGCGGAGAAATAGGGAAAGAATCCACTGGTCTTGGAACCCTTGGCAAAACCCATGTGGGGCGAAAGGTCTGGGTACTTTCAGAACTTCTCTCCCACAGCCGTCGATCCAATTGGGTAGGGAGTTGATTTAGGTTCTCCAAGGAAGAGGGAGCTTCCACCCTAGCTAATTCATCCTTGAGGGACTCGGACAGACCTAGACGGAACTGGTATTTTAAGGCTGCGTCATTCCACCCGGTATCGGCTGACCATTTGCGGAATTCCACAATGTAGTCCTCCACAGGCCGTCGGCTATGTTGTAGAGCATGAAGGGCGGATTCAGCAGTAGAAGTCCTCTGGGGGTCGTCATAAAGAGCTGCCATGGCTTCAAAGAATGTAATCACTGAGTTCACCATTGGGTCTTTTTGTTCCAGTAAGCTGTGTGCCCATGATTGAGTTTTGTCAGATAGGAGAGAAATGATGAACCCCACTTTAACTGCCTCAAGTGAGAAGGTCCTGGGTTGCAGTGCAAAATAAAACTCACAAGCATTCTTGAAGGCTCTGAATTTATGGTGGTCCCCTAGGAAGCGTTCTGGAATGGGAACCCTGGGCTCTGGAGACGGTAGTACCACAGCAGGTGTAACAGTGGAAGGAGAACTGGCTGGTGCCACTGTAGGGATAGAACTAGGCGACGGATTCTGGTCTGCAGAGGTTGCAGCAGTAGTGAGCAAATGAAGACGTCCCTCCAGCTGAAAATATCCCTCCTGCAGATCCTTGACCGCTTGTGTAAGTGCTGCCATCTGTTGGCACAGGGCTTCTAATGTGGAAGCACCTCTCTTGGCCTCAGACATAATGGCTGGCTGATACTGTCATGTACCTGGTGTGAGAGGCCAATGGAGAGAGGGCTTCCCTTGCGGCTAAGTTCCAGACTCCCCTGAGAGTGGGACAGCAGGAGTCAGGCCCAAAGTGGCAGGAGTAGGAGTGCTTGTTGGTGGTCCACCCAGGAGCACAGCTGATGCACTGAGATGAGGTCTGCAGACAGGTGGCGCCTGTGCGAGGTATGCAAGCCCTTCCGGGGAACAGAGGATTACTGGATAGCCGGTTCAAAGCTAAGGTCAGGTACCAGGTGGGAATCAGAGCAGATGTAGTCAGATGGGATAGCCGAGGTAGTACACAGAGGAGCAAAGAGGAAATATCCCTTAGCCAAGCTGAAGTCAGATCAGGGGTTAAGCAGAGCAGACAGGTCCAAGAGCAAGCCAAGTTGGTATCAGGAAATCACAGATCATAATAGCACAGGAAACATGAACAAGGTACTGGGAAGCCAGAGATCAAGCCAGAGAGTAGGGCAGGGCTTCCTTATAAAGGCCATTTGGAGCCAAATTTGAGCCAATGTGAACTTCTGTGACCATGCAAGGTACTGGCAAGGGTGCCAGGTCTCCTAACACCTCTGCCGTGGACAGAGCCCTGACAATGACATTCCTTACAGATTTGGGACAATCTTAAGGTCTGCTATCTCCACACCTCCCCCTACTATCTATTATTTGCGAGCCTTCATTTGCTCCACCAAAAGCCTTCAGGCACTGGATTAATTTAAAAGAGACTCACTTCCACAATCCACTAACCTCAAATGACATAAAATCCTTCCCTGATCTCCAAAAAATACACCATTAACCAATTGTAGGTTAAGTGTTACATTTTAGATTCAGATTTCAGTTCATTTGAAAGAAGAAAAATTACCCCTTACTCTCTTTGAATCATTGAAATGTAAAGATGATCTACACTCTTCAGGGCTGATTTCCCTCCTATATATTACACCTATATCCAAATATACTCCAGAACATCTAAATTGTGTTAGCAAGGTTTTTAATATGAAATTAGAACATGCCTACACACAATGTATCAATGTAACAGCTAATTAAAAGCTTTAGTTTTAGTAGTATATGTTGCCTCTTAGGTGTCCTTTATGAAACAGAGATCAGCAGTGATCCTGAGGATCGTTGCTGATCTCCGATCATTAGTGGTTTAGGAAACAGAGATGATCAGTGGACAACATGTTTTCCACTCATCATCTCAGCACACAGATGGCCAGTATATGAAGGAGCGATGTCAGCCCTTCACTGGTGATCTATGTTCTTCCTCCAGATTCTCCAGCCCAGAGCTGGAGAATCGGAGGAACCACAAACGAAGCAGCGGTAATTTACCGCTGCTTAGTAAACGGTGTTTGACTGATCTCTTACTGTAATCTCGCGAGATTATAGTAACAGCAGCCATTTTCCAGCATTCAAAGTGTTTGTAGATCACTGCTCTCTTCATTCAGAGAAGCGATCTACACCGCTTCATAAAAAAGGCATTTAGAGGAGAACTCTCTCCTCTGAGAATGCCGGAGAACTGAGCAGCGGTCATTTACTGCTGCATGATAAAAGGACACCTTAGTCTATTTCTTGTAAACCCTGGTGCTTCTTCATTATGCTTCCACAGCTGTTCAGGCATGGGCGAGTTTCTTCACATTTGGTGGGCTTGCCCAGTGACTCACAGACTGTGGAAGCAAGTACACAGAGTGCTGTGCACTCTTTTGCAGAAGATGCTACCTATGAAGCTACATGAGGCACTCCTCAATTGGAATTCAAATGGGAATTCCAAACACCAACTTACTCACATGTCCTACCTGCCACAAAGCAAATTATACCAA
Source organism: Staurois parvus (assembly GCF_062004578.1). Lineage (NCBI taxonomy): Eukaryota > Metazoa > Chordata > Amphibia > Anura > Ranidae > Staurois > Staurois parvus. The sequence goes on from NW_028317855.1 coordinate 2,947,169, forward strand.
ATGCTTGGTCATCAGAAAACCAATTTGTATCTGAGGTTAAATCTTGGGTACAGTGAATATTGCTCAGTGAGAAACAGCTAAACTTCAGGGTTCCATGAATAGATTCTCTTGAGTCTTGGAACCATGGGTCTCTCACTTCCTGCCAAGGGACTTTGATGACTGTAGCTATTGTGATACTTCATTTACTTGAGGGTATACAACATACAGTCCTCCAGGCTCACCCAAACTGACTCTCAGTGGATCTTAATCATAGTCATTATTGAGACCCATTGAGGGTCGATTTGGGTGAGCCTGGAGGACTGTATGTTGTATTCACTCAAGCAAATAAAGTATTGCAAAAGCTACAGTGAGTGACAGCTATATTCATTCATTTACATGTGTTGTGAATCCTACCTTCTCCATTAAATCCCCTATATTTCACACCCAAACACCTTTCCCCTCTTCCTAAACCTTACCCTCTTCTCTCCAGACTTTCCAAAGAACAACTCTTTTCTCCACCACCATGCTAAAAAGTATACATTGGCTGTCACTGATACTAAAGCTAGCATCTACTCCATCCAATGAACTGTTGTAAGTTCCTGTAACCATGAATAAGTTCTTACCAAGGAGGAACCCCCTGGCAAAGCACGTTTTCTCCATGTTGATGAGGATAAGGGCCTCATCCTCATATCCCTGGCCCAGTGACTTTGGGGATCTGTGGGTAGTGGACTTATCAAAATGTGATCATGTAAGATGGGGTCCGGGATGTAATTGGTTGTTATTGACTCAGTGGTACCTGCTGTCCTTACCAACCATTGGCAGTGGTAGTAATACCTTTATTTTACATAATGTTATTATCTCATTGAATGGGTGAATGTTTGGGTGTCCATCCCTAGTTGGCAAATTAACCTGCATTTTTTTTCTTTGTAAATGTCAGTTTTGCTGTAGTAGGTTGCGTACATCAGACAAATGCAGTACTTGACAGGGCCGGATCTAGCCTGTCTGATGTGGGGGTGCAGTAAAAAAAAGTCAGGGGGGCAGAAGATTGGAGGTCATCAGGGCAGTGTATGAGCTGAGGGGGGCAGGGCACTATCTCCTGTACTATAATACATGTCCTCTTGGCTGCTTGCATAGTAAGCTAGCCAGCTGTGACTTGGGAGATCCTGAGTGATGTCAAGGGGGAGGGGTTTAAAAGAGAAATTCAGCTACCTTTTGGTTGAAGAGGCAACAGTAAGTGGGCAGGAAATAAAAGGACCCTGATGTAAGGAGGGGGGATAAGGGGACCCTGATGTAAGGAGTGGGACTAAGGGGACCCTGATGTAAGGAGGGGGACTATGGGGACCCTGGTGTAAGGAGGGGGGCTTAGGGAACCCTGATGTAGGAAGGGGGGCTATGGGGACCCTGATGTAAGGAGGGGGACTATGGGGACCCTGATGTAAGGAGGGGAACTATGGTGACCCTGATGTAAGGAGGGGGGATAAGGGGAGAGTGATGTAAGGAGGGGAACTAAGGGGACACTGATGTAAGGAGGGGGACTATGGGGACCCTGGTGAAAGGAGGGGGGCTAAGGGAACCCTGATGTAGGAAGGGGGGCTATGGGGACCCTGATGTAAGGAGGGGGACTATGGGGACCCTGATGTAAGGAGGGGAACTATGGGGACCCAGATGTAAGGAGGGGGACTAAGGGGACCCTGATGTAAGGAAGGGGACTAAGGGGGCCCTGATTTAATAAGGGGGACTATGGGGACCCTAATGTAAGGAGGGGGACTATGGGACCCTGATGTAAGGCGGGGGACTAAGGGGACCCTGATGTAAGGAGGGGGACTAAGGGGGCCCTGATTTAATAAGGGGGACTATGGGGACCCTAATGTAAGGAGGGGGACTAAGGGGACCCTGATGTAAGGAGGGGGATAAGGGGACCTTGATGTAAGAAGGGAGGCTATGGGGACCCTGATGTAAGGAGGGGGATAAGGGGACCCTGATGTAAGGAGGGGAGATAAGGAGACCCTGATGTAAGGAGGGGGACTATGGGAACCCGGATGTAAGGAGGGGACTAAGGGGACCCTGATGCAAGGTGATGGACTATGGGGACCCTGACTGATGTAAGGAGGGGGAATAAGGGGAGTCTGATGCAAGGAGAGGGGATAAGGGGACCCTAATTTACCGAGGGGGCTAAGGGGACCCTGATGTAAGAAGGGGGACTATGAGGACCCTGATGCAAGGAGGGGACTATGAGGACCCTGATGTAAAGAGGGGGACTATGGGAACCCTTATGTAAGGAGGGGGACTAAAGGAACCCTGATGTTAGGAGGGGACTATAGGGACCCAGATGTAAGGAGAGGGACTATGGGGACCCTGATTTAAGAAGGGGATTATGGGGACCCTGATGAAAGGAGGGGGACTAAGGGGATCCTGATGTAAGGAGGGGGGCTAAGGGGACCCTGATTTAATAAGGGGGCTATGGGAACCCTGATGTAAGGAGGGGAACTAAGGGGACCCTGATGTAAGGAGGAGGACTAAGGGAACCCTGATGTAAGAAGGGGGGCTTCGAGGCTCCTGATGTAAAAAGGGAGGCTATGGGGACCCTGATGTAAGGAGGGGGATATGGGGACCCTGATGTAAGGTGGGGAGATAAGGGGACCCTGATGTAAGGAGGGGGACTAAGGGGACACTGATGTAAGGAGGAGGGCTAAGGGGACCCTGATGTAAGGAGGGGGGCTAAGGGGACCCTGATGTAGGAAGGGGGACAATGGGGACCCTTATGTAAGGAGGGGGACTATGGGGACCCTGATGTAAGGAGGGGGATAAGGGGACCCTGATGTAAGAAGGGAGGCTATGGGGACCCTGATGTAAGGAGGGGGATAAGGAGACCCTGATGTAAGGAGGGGAGATAAGGAGACCCTGATGTAAGGAGGGGGACTAAGGGGACACTGATGTAAGGAGGGGGGCTAAGGGGACCCTGATTTAATAAGGGGGCTATGGGAACCCTGATGTAAGGAGGGGGACTAAGGGAACCCTGATGTAAGGAGGGGACTAAGAGGACCCTGATGCAAGGTGATGGACTATGGGGACCCTGACTGATGTAAGGAGGGGGACTAAGGGGAGTCTGATGCAAGGAGAGTGGATAAGGGGACCCTAATATACCGAGGGGGGCTAAGGGGACCCTGATGTAAGAAGGGAGGCTATGGGGACCCTGATGTAAGGAGGGGAGATAAGGAGACCCTGATGTAAGGAGGGGGACTAAGGGGACCCTGATTTAATAAGGGGGCTATGGGAACCCTGATGTAAGGAGGGGGACTAAGGGGACCCTGATGTAAGGAGGGGACTAAGGGGACCCTGATGCAAGGTGATGGACTATGGGGACCCTGACTGATGTAAGGAGGGGGACTAAGGGGACTCTGATGCAAGGAGAGGGGATAAGGGGACCCTAATTTACCGAGGGGGGATAAGGGGACCCTGATGTAAGAAGGGGGACTATGGGGACCCTGATGTAAGGAGGGGACTATGAGGACCCTGATGTAAAGAGGGGGACTATGGGAACCCTTATGTAAGGAGGGGGACTAAAGGAACCCTGATGTAAGGAGGGGACTATGGGGACCCTGATTTAAGGAGAGGGACTATGGGGACCCTGATTTAAGAAGGGGATTATGGGGACCCTGATGAAAGAAGTGGGACTAAGGGGATCCTGATGTAAGGAGGGGGGCTAAGGGGACCCTGATTTAATAAGGGGGCTATGGGAACCCTGATGTAAGGAGGGGGACTAAGGGGACCCTGATGTAAGGAGGAGGACTAAGGGAACCCTGATGTAAGGAGGGGGGCTTCGAGGCTCCTGATGTAAGAAGGGAGGCTATGGTGACCCTGATGTAAGGAGGGGGATAAGGGGACCCTGATGTAAGGTGGGGAGATAAGGGGACCCTGATGTAAGGAGGGGGACTAAGGGGACACTGATGTAAGGAGGAGGGCTAAGGGGACCCTGATGTAAGGAGGGGGGCTAAGGGGACCCTGATGTAGGAAGGGGGACAATGGGGACCCTGATGTAAGGAGGGGGACTATGGAGACCCTGATGTAAGGAGGGGAACTATAGGGACCCTGATGTAAGGAGGGGGGCTAAGGGGACCCTGATGTAAGGAGGGGGACTATGGGGACCCTGATGTAAGGAGGGGAACTATGGGGACCCTGATGTAAGGAGGGGGACTAAGGGGACCCTGATGTAAGGAGGGGGACTAAGGGGGCCCTGATTTAATAAGGGGGACTATGGGGACCCTAATGTAAGGAGGGGGACTAAGGGGACTCTGATGTAAGGAGGGGGATAAGGGGACCCTGATGTAAGAAGTGAGGCTATGGGGACCCTGATGTAAGGAGGGGGATAAGGGGACCCTGATTTAAGGAGGGGAGATAAGGAGACCCTGATGTAAGGAGGGGGACTAAGGGGACACTGATGTAAGGAGGGGGGCTAAGGGGACCCTGATTTAATAAGGGGGCTATGGGAACCCTGATGTAAGGAGGGGACTAAGGGGACCCTGATGCAAGGTGATGGACTATGGGGACCCTGACTGATGTAAGGAGGGGGACTAAGGGGACCCTGATGCAAGGAGAGGGGATAAGGGGACCCTAATTTACCGAGGGGGGCTAAGGGGACCCTGATGTAAGAAGGGGGACTATGGGGACCCTGATGCAAGGAGGGGACTATGAGGACCCTGATGTAAAGAGGGGGACTATGGGAACCCTTATGTAAGGAGGGGGACTAAAGAAACCCTGATTTAAGAAGGGGATTATGGGGACCCTGATTAAAGGAGGGGGACTAAGGGGACCCTGATGTAAGGAGGGGGGCTAAGGGGACCCTGATTTAATAAGGGGGCTATGGGAACCCTGATGTAAGGAGAGGGACTAAGGGGACCCTGATGTAAGGAGGAGGGCTAAGGGGACCCTGATGTAAGGAGGGGGGCTAAGGGGACCCTGATGTAGGAAGGGGGACAATGGGGACCCTGATGTAAGGAGGGGGACTATGGGGACCCTGATGTAAGGAGGGGAACTATATGGACCCTGATGTAAGGAGGGGGGCTAAGGGGACCCTGATGTAAGAAGGGGGACTATGGGTACCCTGATGCAAGGAGGGGACTATGAGGACCCTGATGTAAAGAGGGGGACTATGGGAACCCTTATGTAAGGAGGGGGACTAAAGGAACCCTGATGTAAGGAGGGGACTATGGGGACCCTGATGTAAGGAGGGGGACAATGGGGACCCTGATTTAAGAAGAGGATTATGGGGACCCTGATGAAAGGAGGGGGACTAAGGGGACCCTGATGTAAGGAGGAGGGCTAAGGGGACCCTGATGTCAGAAGGGGGACTATGGGGACCCTGATGTAAGGAGGAGGGCTAAGGGGACCCTGATGTAAGGAGGGGGACTATGGGGACCCTGAAGTAGGAAGGGGGACTATGGGGACCCTGATGTAAGGAGGAGGACTAAGAGGACCCTGATGTAAGGAGGAGGGCTAAGGGGACCCTGATGTAAGGAGGAGGGCTAAGGGGACCCTGATGTAAGGATGGGGGCTAAGGTAATCCTGATGTAAGACGGGGGACTATGGGGACCCTGATGTAAGGAGGGGGACTATGGGGACACTGATGTAAGGAGGAGGGCTAAGGGAACCCTGATTTAAGGAGTGGGGCTTAGGGGACCCTGATGTAAGGAGGGGGACTATGGGGACCCTGAAGTAAGGTGGATGGCTAAGGGGACCCTGATGTAAGGAGGGGGACTAAGGGGACCCTGATGTAAGGAGGGGGACTATGGGGACCCAGGTGTAAGGGGGGGCTAAGGGGACCCTGATGCAGGAAGGGGGACAATGGGGACCCTGATGTAAGGAGGGGGACTATGGGGACCCTGATGTAAGGAGGGGAACTATAGGGACCCTTATGTAAGGAGGGGGGCTAAGGGGACCCTGATGTAAGAAGGGGGACTATGGGTACCCTGATGCAAGGAGGGGACTATGAGGACCCTGATGTAAAGAGGGGGACTATGGGAACCCTTATGTAAGGAGGGGGACTAAAGGAACCCTGATGTAAGGAGGGGACTATGGGGACCCTGATGTAAGGAGGGGGACAATGGGGACCCTGATTTAAGAAGGGGATTATGGGGACCCTGATGAAAGGAGGAGGGCTAAGGGGACCCTGATGTCAGAAGGGGGACTATGGGGACCCTGATGTAAGGAGGAGGGCTAAGGGGACCCTGATGTAAGGAGGGGTACTATGGGGACCCTGAAGTAGGAAGGGGGACTATGGGGACCCTGATGTAAGGAGGAGGACTAAGAGGACCCTGATGTAAGGAGGAGGGCTAAGGGGACCCTGATGTAAGGAGGAGGGCTAAGGGGACCCTGATGTAAGGATGGGGGCTAAGGTAATCCTGATGTAAGATGGGGGACTATGGGGACCCTGATGTAAGGAGGGGGACTATGGGGACACTGATGTAAGGAGGAGGGCTAAGGGAACCCTGATGTAAGGAGTGGGGCTTAGGGGACCCTGATGTAAGGAGGGGGACTATGGGGACCCTGAAGTAAGGTGGATGGCTAAGGGGACCCTGATGTAAGGAGGGGGACTAAGGGGACCCTGATGTAAGGAGGGGGACTATGGGGACCCAGGTGTAAGGGGGGGCTAAGGGGACCCTGATGCAGGAAGGGGGACTATGGGGACCCTGATGTAAGGAGGGGGACTATGGGGACCCTGATGTAAGGAGGGGAACTATAGGGACCCTTATGTAAGGAGGGGGGCTAAGGGGATCCTGATGTAAGGAAGAGGACTAAGGGGACCCTGATTTAATAAGGGGGACTATGGGGACCCTGATGTAAGGAGGGGGACTATGGGGACCCTGATGTAAGGAGGGGGGATAAGGGGACCCTGATGTAGGAAGGGGAACTATGGGGGCCCTTATGTGAGGGGGATTATGGGGACCCTGATGTAAGGAGGGTAACTATGAGGACCCTGATGTAAGGAGGGGGACTAAGGGGACCCTGATGTAAGGAAGGGGACTAAGTGCACCCTGATTTAATAAGGGGGCTATGGGGACCCCAATGTAAGGAGGAGGGCTAAGGGGACCCTGATATAAGGAGGGGGGCTTAGGGGACCCTGATGTAAGAAGGGAGGCTATGGGGACCCTAATGTCAGGAGGGGAAATAAGGAGACCGTGATGTAAGGAGGGGGACTAAGTGGACACTAATGTAAGGAGGGGGGCTAGGAGGACCCTGATTTAATAAGGGGGCTATGGGGACCCTGATGTAAGGGGGGGAACTAAGGGGACCCTGATGTAAGGAGGAGGACTAAGGGGACCCTGATGTAAGGAGGGGGGCTTAGGGGACCCTGATATAAGAAGGGGGACTATGGGGACCCTGTTGCAAGGAGGGGACTTTGAGGACCCTGATGTAAAGAGGAGGACTATGGGAATCCTTATGTAAGGAGGGGGACTAAAGGAAAACTGATGTAAGGAGGGGACTACGCGGACTCTGATGTAAGGAGTTGGACTATGGGGACCCTGATGTAAGAAGGGGGACTATGGGGACCCTGATGTAAGAAGGGGAACTATGGGGACCCGGATGTAAGGAGGGGGACTAAGGGGATCCTGATGTAAGGAGAGGAACTACGGGGACCCTGATATAAGGAGAGGAACTATGGGGACCCATATTGATGTAAGGAGCTGAAATATGGGGACCCTGCTGTAAGGAGGGGGACTATGGGGACCTTGATGTAAGGAGGCGGACTATGGATACCCTGATGTCAGGAGGGGGACTATGGGGACCCTGATGTCAGGAAGGGGACTATAGGCACCCTGATGTAAGGAAAGGGACTATGGGGACTCTGATGTGAGGAGGGGGACTGTGGGGTCCCTGATGTATGGAGGGGGACTCTGGGGACCCTGATTTTTTGTTTTTCTGACACTTTACTACCACTTTAATATAAGAGGGAACTCTGGTGACCCTGATGTTAGGGGAAGTGACTCTGGTGACCCTGATGTAAGGGTGGTGCCTCTGGGGACCATTATGTAGGGGGGACTTTTGGGACCCTGATGTAGAGAGGGGACTCTGTGGACTCTGTTTGAGGGGGAACTCTTATGTGGATTCTTGATGTAAGGGGTAATTCTGATGTGAACAGGTAGGCTTGCCCTGATGCTGCACTATAAAGTTTTTTTATATGTTACTTACTCATGACTTCTGCACTCTATACACTATGTTATACATGTCATAGTCCTGACCAAAGTGCTCATTGTCCCAGCAGTTGCTGGTTTTAATGAAGTTCTTCTTTAGGGTCGATTCAGACAGACAAAATTATCACTTGTTTGTACAGAAAAGCATATGTGATGGAAACGTTTAAATATTTAAAAATGATTCTTCTTTCTGAGGTTTGTGTATCTGTGAGAGTGTCATTTGTGACATAGAAAATAGTAGTATTTGTGAGTACAAGGACTGTGATATATGTGTGAAAAGTATACAGTGACTATGCACAGATTTTGTTTAATCATTCCCTTGAAGCTTCTCCCACTGTTAGGCAAAATCTGTCCTCTGCAAACTGACCTGTGAAGTCTGCCTCATCTACTCCTGACCCCTGTCCTCCACCCTGTTGACCCCTGTATGCTGCCCTACAAACTAATGACTTCTGTACACTGCAATACAAACTAATGACCCTATCCTCTGCCCTGCTTACCCCCGCAGACTTTATGGGACCCGTGCCCGACTCTCCCCTTATCAGCAGCCTTGAAGATGGGAATGGGGGAGTTGAATGCTTGGGGGGCGCAACTGAAATCTGGGGGGGCGCAGCCCACCCCAGCACCCCCCTAGATCCAGCCATGTTTGACAGTTAAGTACATCCTCCCAGGCATTTTATTTAAAGTAATTTTTGCAATTTTAATATTTTTAAGCATTATTAAAATCACTGCTCCCCCAAACTGAATTTTTTAAAAAACGTTTTGTTCTGTGCTCAGCCCCCCATTCCATTTGTCAACTATGGTCTGTATGCAATAGGAAGATGCTAAAAAGTTATTTGGCTTAGGTTATAGCAGCGTCATGATCTCCATAGGCAACAAGGACCCCAGGTTTACTCTACAAGCAGTTGCAAGAAATAGACAAAATTCTAATTTAACAGTGACCCACCCTCATTTAAAAGCTTTTGTTTCCAGGGGTTACTATGGCCATAAAGTCACAGCAGAAGAATTGTAAATGAAACAAAGGAGTTTTCTAATCATCTATCCTTTCAGAGAAATGGGAGCTTGAGGAGAGGTAGGACCTCATGGTGCATGCTCAGCAGACTGGAAATTATAACATTTGGGCTGGAAAATGTTATACCTTTCAGTTCAGGTATCTTGTTGGGCATGGAAATCCACATGCCGGTCTTCTTTCAGAGATTCAGCATCACAATCTAGGATCAAACCCAGTGTAAAGTTGAGCCCTCTGCCTCACTCACATATGTTGATGTAGTTAGTCATTGATTGTCACCTGTAATCCAGACAGTAAGTCTGTTGCTTTTAAATTTCCTTTAAAGGACCAGGCTGTCCAGCAAAAGTGGCAGCTAGAGGGTTGAGACAAACCATTTTGACTGACAGGTGTGCTGACAATGGTCAGGTTTTATTCATTAATGTAAAATCATTATTCCAAAAGGAAACAAAATACTGTATAACTTTATTTCTCAGGACTCCACATGCTGCTGCATAGGAATTAAATGCCTCACTTATGTCCAGAACAAAAGCATAAGTGGAGTACATCATTGATGTGCTAAAGGACAACAGGATAGAGATCCTCCAAATGTTATCCCCCTGCAATGAAATCCACTTAGTCTTTTGATATTAACTACTATATATCAAATCTCCCAGCATGTTTTTCACTCTGGCTGTCAGAATTTTGGCCAGTTGTATTAATCAAGCAAATAGGCCAAAAGTTCATCCAAGACGTGTGCTCTGTATGAAGCTTTGTTCCAAAGCATATGTTTGATAGAAGGGAGCTTATTGCGAATGAGGCACCCCCTTTCAACTGGTTGAAGAATTTGACTAGGTGTGGAGAATCATAGAACAAAACACCTCATAAGCAACAGTATAGCCACCAGGTCCTCTTTTATCCGATTCTTTAGAGATTTGATAACCTGCTGTACTTCCAATGGAGAGATTTCCCTATCTGTAGAAGAAACTCGTGCTTAGTGAAATTGTGGGAAGCTCAGGGTTCTAAAAAGTGTTAGCCTGATCAGACTCCTATGTAGCCACCCAGGGGCGGACTGACCATTTGGAAACTCGGGCACTGCCCGAGGGCCCAGGGTCAGTAGGGGGCCCCATGAGATGCCCCTGGTACCTTTTTCATAGGCTTTTTTGAGTTTCGGCAAGGATACAGGGGCCCCATGATCCCCTATTGCCCGGGGGCCCTATGAGTTGTCAGTCTGCCCCTGTACCCACCTATTTATATATTTGGACAAAACAGGAATGGAAGATTTTTAATACTGTAACTGGGGATGCATAAAGGAGCATTTTTTCCATGCAAAATTGCAGGGGTGGGTGAATAGGCCCCACATTCCTAAGGTGTATTACCCTTCAGCTAAAATTTATGGTTCATCCATCAAAGTTGTTATTTATCTGGGTAAAAAAAAATAAACTTGGTTTTCTGGCCCAACATTTTATGGCAGCTAGTAGGAGAAGGATCATCAGGAAAGGCTTAGGAAGCTGCTACAAGCTCTGTTTGCAACCTTTACATACATCATTTACAAGTCATTTGCCAGTCATTTTCAGGCTTCTTGAATGGTGAGTTTGTGAGCATCCAAAACAGTAATGACAGAGGTAATGGAAGGTTCATTCAGGAAGAAATATTCTCTAAAGGGACTCCTGGGTGTTGAGTGCAACCGAGGGGTCACTAAGTAATGAATTCTTAAGTGACCAAAGTCTCACTTATCAGCCATTAGCAGTTGAAGACTGATGATTGCTGCATCATGGTAGGACCATGTGATTGGAAGAATGTTTGCCAAAGTGATCTGGTGCAAAGAAGCATGATTCACAAAGATACAAGATTTATTACAGGAAAAGGTGGAACGAAGATGTGAATAAATGTGTAGGTGTCCTTAGTAGGATGAAATTACAGCCATGTGTACACTGAACTAGAAATTCATATATTGTCAGTTGGATCAAGTTTTCTGATTCTCCTAATTTTTTGCCTTTCCTAGGTAACTAAGTAATTATTACAGCCGTTTGGGTTTTATTTGGACTGACTCCACCAAAGACTTTTCCATTGCACCTGCTTTTCCAGGAAAGTAGAATGCAAGAATTATAAGGTGGAACTTTGTGTTTTTTGTAGTCTGCATTTACTGATCGGAATTGACAAAAAACTTAAATTCTTTTTGCAAGTTGATTCAGTCCCTGCATATTCAAAGAAACTAAAGTCAGGTGCACCTGAAAAAGGTGTCACCAGCAAGGTAAAAAAGTGTCCCTTTTGCCTACAGCCTGTGAATCTACCCTAGAACAGCCATTTGTGGGGATTTAGGAGTGGGAAGGGAGGACACAACAGGGTTAAGGGAAAGGAGCAAGGGGAAAAGAATGTGAGGGTAGAGGAAAGGATGAGACTAGAAAAGGAGTGATACGGAGAGGCAGTAAAACACTGCTGTATCAAGTGCCAAAGGCAGGGCTTTGAGAAATGGTAAGGATTTAACATTTATAAAAAACATAGGCAATAGGTTTAAATAAAGTAACAAATACATCTGTAGAAATAGAAAGACTTTCCAACAACTGCACTAACCATATGAGAGGCAGCAATTCCCAGAGGGAATTTAAAACTTGTCCCAATGTTTGTCACATGCAAAGGTAAGCACAGATCTATGTTATATGTGAGAGAGCAGCCAGACAAAAGGGAAGTCTTCCCATACCTATGACTAAAGGTCTAAAAACTTGAGCAAGCTGTAAAGCTTGAAGAGTAAAATGAAAGGGGGGTAAAACATCCCGGGTGATCCCTTAAGCATTTTACAATACTAACCTTTTATCCATAAGAAGGCATTGCTGGAGCAATCATGAAACCACAAGGCACATATTGCGGCAATGATCTGGAATGATAGAGTAGCCCTTCAAGATTATAACATAACAAAAGGATCGAGCAGCCATGGGGAACAGCATAATAGCCCAAAGGGTAGTCAGCATGTTTCACAGAAATGTTCCATTCTTGCAAGTCAAGTGTGCATACAAAATACTAACAGTGGAATATAAGAAGCAAACTATTGACTCCAGTTCAAAAAGCTATATTATGAAATTATACAGTAATGGCTCATGTACACAAACATAAGGGGACCGTGCAACATCCAAAACTTCCTGCTGCATATTGACATCTATAGACAGCAATTAGAAGATGAAGCTGTACATGGCTATATAGCAGGAGTGTCTGGATACAGATATTGTGCATTCAGGGCATATGAACATTCAAATGCTGGTGCTTTATGCAACCACTGACATATCACAGCATACACCTCCATCTTCTAATTGCTTTCTATTGGTGGCTACATGCAGCAGCTGCAGGTCCCAAGAAAGTTTTTTATAGAGGCTCTGGGTGCTGTACAGTTCCCTAGCAGGCCTGAATGAAGTGTTCATCACTATTGATAGAACACAGAAACATATTCAACACTTTAAAGTACTAGATCCCCAAGGAAGCAATGGTAAGGCTATAAATTAACCAGCCAGCTTACATGTAGTATATGCACAAGTCATGAATCAAAGAAAATAGGAGTGTAAAAGGCAGATCTACTCATTCCAATACAGTTGGGGTATCCGGAGAGTGATTTTGCCATCTACTGTTGCCCTGCAAATGATGATTCTCAGGCGAGCAAGGTGGTCATTGAGTATTGGGTACAATGAGAAGTTATGTTGTATGGCTGTCCATCCAGGTTACTTTTTATGAGAGCTTTATGAATTTGATAACACTACATGTGCATTGTTTTTACATAAAAAAGCATATGCAAAATGGCAAACTGAAATAATATATCCCTAAATACATTATAGAAAATCCCATTTTGATTTTAGGTACAACACTTATCTGACACATGAACAGGAGCAACATGTGCTGGTTCGTAAACATCTTTTAGGGCCCTTTCACACTGGTGCGCTTAAAAACTCTGTATGCATTTTGCAACAATGCATATTGAGTGTTTCCGCATTTTCAATGCATTTTTGGTGTGTTTTCTGGATTCCTGATGGCCAGCATTCACTTGTGAAACTTGAACACGTGACTCAAAAAACACACTGTGTGTGCGGTTTTTTATGCATTTTTGGTGTGTTTCCTATAGAAGTCAATGGGAGGTGCATTTTTGAAAAGTGTACCAAAGATGCAACATACAGGACTTTTTAAATCACAGCACAAACAGTGCAGCAATGTGAACAGTTATAGGATTTAAAGGGGAATCATTTTCGTGCATTTTTCTTGCAATGGAAAGGCATGTTTCAGTGCAGCAAAAGCACACCAGGTTGAAAGGGTCCTTAGTTAATTCAAAGTTGTTCAGCCTGCTTTTTGCATGCATTGAAGCAATGATATATGTGCATATCTTTTTTTTTCGTAAATTACTTTATTAAGTATTTATGTTAAACACAATCATAAAAACAGCAAGCTGATAAAAATTAACAGTAAGCTTATAAAAATGTAAAGTTTACAAAAGATGTATGTTCAGGTGAACTTCACATAATAAATCAAAATCTGTACTCTAAAACAACACCAGTTTCTTTTTTTAGCAGTTTGGTGCTTAGCAGCTTAAGGAAATTACATTTGCTAGTCTATGCTGTTGTTGAGCTATTTTTTTTAGCAAATGTTACTACTGGGATATAGCTCCACTGAATGTGAAGTTGCTGTAAGAATTTTGTGCAGCCTGACATATTGGTCACAATAGGTGGTATAGGACATAAGGAAATGTCAAATAGTTGATCCTTCTGCAGAGAGACAGGAACACTGACTTGTTTACATATACAGTATTAGAACACTCATTGCTGGGTTAGAAGCTCCAATCTGTTGTTAGTAGACAGAGCTTGGGGATCTACTAATTGCTTTAAATACTTCTGACATAAAAAAACTACTCTTTTCAAATTAGTCACAGAACTTTTAATAAAAAGTTAGCTTAGTTTAGCTAAAAACAAATTTCTCTACAGCTTTAATGACAATACTTACCTGTGAATAAGAATGTCCCATCTCATTCAGGCAGCTGGATCTTGTAGAAATCTTATATGCAGGGATGGCGATCCTCTTCCTGTCAATGAACTTCTAACATTGTGATCGTTAATAACGGCAGATCTTTGGGCAGAACTGCAATGAAAATGGTCCTGCAGGGACCCACTCCCTCCTACCTCCTTCTCCATTGAGAAAAGTTGTTCATTGTTTACACTGCATTTAACACAATCGCTTAATGGGAGAGATCTGGATGAATGACATACGGTAATTGTCTGCCCTGTTCAGAAATGTTTAAATGTTAAATGCTGTGTAAGCTACACACAAACTTTTCTCAATGGAGCAGGGGGAAGGAAGGTTATTCATGCAGTTCTGGGCTAAGTCCCAAAGCTATTAACCATTGCAGCACATAAAGCTGTGTGATGGGAAGAAGACTGGCTTTCCTTGACAGAAGATCTCTACAAGATCCAGCTGCCTGTACCACGTGGAACATACCTCATTATAGGTAAGTGTAACCAAAACTGTAGATAAACTTCAGCTTTAAATTACTATAAATTTCACTTAATTTTGTGTTTTATTATATGAAAACATACCATCAGATTCAAGCAGGGCGGACTGACCATTTGGAAACTCGGGCACTGCCCGAGGGCCCGGGGTCAGTAGGAGGCCCCATGAGATGCCCCGGGTACCTTTTTCATAGGTTTTTTTGAGTTTGGGCAAGGGCACAGGGGCCCCATGATCCCCAATCGCACCGGGGGGCCCCATGAGTTGTCAGTCCGCCGCTGGATTCAAGTTATAAAATAGCAGCTTATTTCAGTTCAGCACTCTTTCCATAAATCCTCCACTCCAAACTCACCAGCTCACTGTTCCTGTCTCAACTTGCCAGTGAAAAATCATATCTGACACAAAAACAATGAGTACTGGTGATCCCCAAAGATGTGTGCTCTCCCACTACTCTTTTCCCTCTATATACCCATGACAGCACCTGAGGGAATTCACCTATTAAGGTGTTAAAATGATGCTGATGACACAGCCATCATTGGTTCCTTCCAAGGTGGCAATGAGTCAGCATAGAGAATATAGTATCTGGTGGCCCTGTGGTGTAGTGGTAATAGCCTGAAGCTCAACATGCTCAAAAACTATGGATATATATGCAGATGGATGATAGTGAGTTTCAGAAGAATCACTCTCAAACTGTCCTCTCTTATCATACTCAACAGAACTGTGTCAACTGGGGAGACTAAATTTCTGAGATCTACAATTTCTTAGGACTTGGAGTGGACATCATCAACACCATCCTAAAAAAATTCTGAGCAAAGAATGTTCTTCCAACCTTTAATTAGGAAGTTTAGCCTGCCTCAAGATCTTCTATCACTGATTAGGTTCAGCATCCAAACAGGATAGGAACATACTACAGTGGAAATTTAGAGCTGCAGAAAAATAATTGGTGCTGACCTGCCCACAATCCAGGACTTATACTGAGTCAAGAGAAGATCACTGTAGAACCCTCACATATCTGTTACAGATCACTGAGTTTTGTATGTGTACATATTCAAATAATTTAGTTTGTGCAAGGGAGATTTAGGGCCATTTAACATGTTTAAATGTTAAACTCGTTATGTGCCTATACATACTTGGTAAATAAAGCTGATCCTGATTTACTTTTTATTTTGTAGTACATATTGGGGTTTATTTACTAAAGGCAAATAGACTGCGAGTGCAGTTGCTCCAGAGCTTAGTAAATGAGGGATAGCTCTGCTGACTTCGATCACTCAATCATGTGCAAGCAAAAATGCTGCTGTTTTTTTTTTCCATTTTCCTTGCATGTGATTGGGTATTCTTTGCAAGGTGAAGCTTCACCTCATTTAATAAGTTTTGGATTAACTGCATGTGCAGAATGCACAGTCTATTTGCCTAGTAAATCAACCTCGCTGTATGGTCAGAAACAGTCATGTTAGTCAAAATAACAATTGTGTATATTTTATTACCATTTTCCTTCAATATACAAATATGATGTAATTCTTTACCATTAACCATCATATACAGTTTAGTTAAATCACTGCTAAACAATTTTTACACTAAGTTCAGTTAATATAGGTTTGCTTCAAAAAAATACAAAAAGCCTAGGATTTGTTTTTAAATTCACCTACATATAGTTAGATATTTGACACAGGTTTAATAAGGTAGAAGTAAAAACTATCTGTGTGTGTGTTTTTGTGTGTTTAGCTAACAATTCTGGCAATGGCAATTTATTTGGTTACATTTTAAATGGTATCAGTTGTTCATAAATCATTTTTTTAGTTATGACCATTGAATGTAAAGTCTTTAAACCAATCTGAGTTTTTATGAACTAAAAGAACACATTTTAACATATTAAAAACTATGTAAATGTAGATATTTGCTAGTATGTACAACAATAGTAAATTCAGTTTAGAGCTTGTATATTATCTTTTTTGTGCACATCATTTTAACTTTCATTAGACATATACTGTCCCAAACTCCTATATTAGGAGTGAAATCACTGTGTATAATTTCCTTATACTCAGTATTTTATATTGACATACTGTTTATATTCAGATTTTTTTATATGTTGCTAAAGAAAAATCACCTAATGCAATTCACTGATCAGTGCCTTTTTTTAATCATCTGATTTTCTCAGAACTGGGAAGTAAATCACACTCCATGAACAAAAATTATTAAACTAATTCTGATGTGCCTAATTCACTCAAGAATTCACAAAAAAGCAAAATAAAAATGATAATAAGAGAGAAATAGTTTCCACCTCAGGGCTAGATGCCTTTCCAGCAGCGGTAAGACTGTTACAAGGCCTGCAGTACCATTTGTTCCATTACACAATCTCCTGAAGCCTTTTGCACAGAGCTAAATCAAACTGCCTGTACCAACACGACACATGGCTTTCTCTCTCAAATGTTTGCTAATCCAGACGCTCCAACCATCTTTATTTAAGATGCCATATGGCTGGCAGAAGCCTGTAGATCTAGCAGCACATCTGCTTCCATGTTACTTTTCCGTTTCTTTCCATCTTGTACAGCATGTAAGATCATAATTTGTTTGTTACATTCTACCTAGTTTTAGAACAATTTAAAAATGATGGGTAAAAGAAAATAATCTTTAAAGTAATACTAACTCTATTTTTAACTAAGCATTTTTGTTGTTTTCCTAATGTTAGGTAATGAGTGTAAGATTATACTTTTATTTCAACATTTTAGTTTATGTGCATATGACAATGAGCTAAAGCAAAAAAAAAAAAAAGGAGATTTGACACTTTCAGATTTTAAAGTAATCTTCAAACTAACCTAAAAAAGAGCCACACTCACAGATGTTATTTTTTCCTTCGCATTACAAAGGTCAAGTAGTGTGTAATATCCAGTGACAATAACAAACCCATCCTTGACCATAAAAATCTTTTCATTGTCTTGATGAAAAGATCCCTGACTTCATGGTATCATGCCCAGTAGGAATATCCTGATACACTGGACAATATAAGTGTCAGGGCAACATGGCTTAAATTCCATACCCACTGTTCCATACTTAACATTTTCAATTTCTATGATTCTCCCTACAAATAGGATGTCCCAATAATAACCCATGTATTCTTGTATTTAAAAACTCTCAGAAATTCTCATCAGCACCAAAAGCCTCCTGTAATGCACTCCACCTTTAACATTTGCAGAAGGAGACAGCAATAAAGAGGGTATCTGGAAATGGCCAGGTAGGCCCTAAGGTGCAATACTGCTCCTATGCCAAGAAGAGTATATGGGTGTACATTCAAAGAAATCTTGAAATACTGTCAGGTCCTTACAGCAAATATTTTTTTTTAAATTCTTAAAATGTGCTCACAGAATAACTAAGATAAAAAGACATATAGCAACAGCTTAACATTCTCCTTCACATGACCTACAGCTTTTTATACTGTAATATCAGCTTGGGCTGGATGGACATTTTTCATAAGCATATATGAGTATCTATTACCTATTGCTACTCCAAAAGGCTGCAGCAACAGAAGCAGTTTCTGCATAATAAAAATGCAAATAGTAATAGATAAGAAATGTAAATCACATTAAGTTAACAGGCAGGTTTAAAAAAAAAACCCTGACAGATTCTGACATCCTCACATGATGTGGATGCAGGAATCTCCCCTACCAAACTATTGTATTCTGGCTACAGGTCCCCCCCCCTATCAGAGTACGCAGATCAGCACTGCAGTGAATGGATGTAAGCTCTGATCAAATGCTGGTTTTCCAGCGGGATCATTCAACAGCAGCTTTTTTTTAATGACTGGCTTCTGTTGAACAAATAGGAGTATACACATGCAGAAATTTGTCTGGTTCCTGATGAATTTTGATATGTGTATGCATTCTTAACACCAAAATGTAACAACAGTGTAGTTTGTAATAATTGTGAAATTGGGTAGATTAATAGTGGCACATATAGTGAATGACAAGTTGGGGGAAACGATAAAATATTGGAGTTTTGTAATCCTTTTTTTAGCACCTTTTCCCTAAGCAATATACAGTTGTGCTAAAAAGTTTGTAAACCCTGGCAGAAATCATGAAATATTGGCAATGATATTGAAAATATGATTGCTCATGCCAAAAAACTTTGGCATAACATTTTTTTTAAGAATAGTGATTAGAAAAATCCATTTATTATCACATAGTTGAGTCATGGGGAACAGAAAAGAACTGTACAAAGACCTGCATAACAAGGTAATGAAACTTTAAAAAGATGGAAAAGGATTAAAAAAAAGATAGCCAAAGCCTTGAATATGCCAGTCAGGACTGTTCAATCGCTAATTAAGAGGGTGTCAAAAAAGCATGAGAGGATGGACAGTGGCCTGGGGAACATGTTCATGATGAGCTGAGACGTGGATCTGCGTAGGAGTAGCACAAGGTTGTGTATTGAACCCTTTTCTTTACTCTCTATACACTTGTGATTGTACTCCCTGCTTTTCTACAAATAGTATGATCAAATTTGCAGATGATGCCACCATAGTAGGTTGTATCACAAGAGGGGATGAGAAGCATTATAGGGAAGAGGTGGCCAATCTAGTACAATGGTGTGAGGCAAACAATTTGTCCCTAAATGCTGGGAAGACCAAGGAATTAATCATTTATTTTTAGAAGAGCGAGACTGACATGGTTCCACTCTACATCAGATGGGAAGTAGAGCAGGTATCTGCTTTAAACTTTTTAGGTATTAGTATTTCAGCAAATTTATCCTGGTCATTGAACATGACTAAGAAGTTTCAACAACATTTATATTTCCTGAGACTTCTCAGGAAGTATGGCCTAGGGAAGAACATCCTAGAGTCCTTCTATCGCTCCTCCATCGAAAGTGAGCTGACATACTGTATTTTAGCCTGGTATTCTAACTGTACACTGGCAGATAAGGCTGCCCTTCAAAAAATAATAAAGGCTGCGCAGAAGGTCGTGGGCTGTAGGTAAGTTTCTTTAAACAAAATGTACAATTCCCGTTGTGGCAGCTAGACAGGAAGAATAGTAAGTGACTTATCCCATCCTGGAAACTATCTTTTTGAACTACTGCCATCTGGTAGGAGGTTCAGAAACAAGGGTGAGGACAGAACTATTCAAGGTAAGTTTCTTTCCAAGAGATATCAAGGTCCTACATGGTAATTTTGAATCATATTATCTAGCTTCAAGAGACTTGGTTTGTTGCTGTGGTAGGGGTTCCTTTTAGGTTTTTATATGGGGGCATAATGTTCACGGGTGTATGTTGAGGATGTTATATGTTTCACATATGTGTGGAGTTTAATTTTATAGAATTTCATTGTAACTTGCGTTGCAATGACAATAAAGTATTTATCTATCTAATAAGAAGTGGAAGATCTCTTGATGCCAAATCAAAGTCAGGTAGAAAGATTGCAGCCACAACTCCCAGAAGAATTATTCTGGATACAAAGAAAAACCCACAGGTAACCTTAAGAGAAATACAGACTGCTCTGGAAAAAGATGTGGTTGTTTCAGGGAGCACAATACGATAATACTTGAACAAAGATGAGCTGCATGGTCGAGTTGCCAGAAAGAAGGCTTTACTGCACCAATGACAGAAAAAAGCCTGGATACAATATGCTTGACACCTTGAAATGCCTCACAGCTTCTGGCACACTAATCGGGAGTGACAAGACCAAAATAGAGCTGTATGGTCACAACCATAAACACTACAGGTGAAACTAGAAACATTTGAATATCGTGCAAAAGTTCATTTATTTCAGTAATGCAACTTAAAAGGTGAAACTAATATATGAGATAGACTCATTACATGCAAAGCAAGATAGTTCAAGCTGTGATTTGTCATAATTGTGATGATTATGGCTTACAGCTCATGAAAACCCCAAATCCACAATCTCAGAAAATTAGAATATTACATGCAATCAATAAAACAAGGATTGTATATAGAACAATATCGGACCTCTGAAAAGTATAAGCATGCATATGTACTCAGTACTTGGTTTGGGCCCCTTTTGCAGCAATGACTGGCTCAATGCGGCGTGGCATGCAAGCTATCAGCCTGTGGCACTGGTGAGGTGCTATGGAAGACCAGGATGCTTCAATAGCGGCCTTCAGCTCTTCTGCATTGTTCGGTCTCATGTCTCTCATCTTTCTCTTGGCAATGCCCCATATATTCTCTATGGGGTTCACGTCAGGCGAGTTTGCTGGCCAATCAAGCACAGTAATTTTACGGTCATTGAACCAGGTTTTGGTGCTTTTGGTAGTGTGGGCAGGTGCCAAGTCCTGCTGGAAAATGAAGTCAGCATCCCCATAAAGCTCGTCTGCGGAAGGAAGCATGAAGTGCTCCAAAATCTCCGGGTAGACAGCTGCGTTGACCCTGGACTTAATGAAGCACAGTGGACCAACACCAGCAGATGACATGGCTCCCCAAATCAAACACAGACTGTGGAAACTTCACACTGGACTTCAGGCATCTTGCAGTGTGTTCCTCTCCATTCTTCCTCCATGCTCTGGGTCCTTGGTTTCCAAATGAGATGCAAAAGCTGCTCTCATCAGAAAAGAGGACTTTGGACCACTGAGCAACAGACCAGGTCTGTTTTTCTTTAGCCCAGGTAGGACGCTTCTGACGTTGTTTGTTGTTCAGGGGCGGCTTGACAAGAGGAATACGACATTTGAAGCCCATGTACAGGATCCGTCTGTGTGTGGTGGCTCTTGATGCACTGACTCCAGCCTCAGTCCACTCCTTGTGAAAGTCCCCAACATTTTTGAATGGTCTTTTCCTGACAATCCTCTTCAAGCTGCAGTCATCCCTGCTGCTTGTGCACCTTTTTCTTCCACACTTTTCCCTTCCACATAACTTTCTATTAATGTGCTTTGATACAGCACTTTGGGAACATCCAACTTCTTTTGCAATTACCTTTTGAGGCTTTCCCTCCTTATGGAGGGTGTCAATGATGGTTTTCTGCACAACTGTCAGGTCAGCAGTCTTTCCCATGGTTGTGATTCCTACTGAACCAGACTGAGAGACCATTTAAAGGCTCAGGAACCCTTTGCAGGTGTTATGGCTTAATTAGCTGATTAGAGTGGGACACTTTGAGCTGAGAATATTGCACCTTTTCACAATATTCTAATTTTCTGAGATTGTGGATTTGGGGTTTTCATGAGCTGTAAGCCATAATCATCACAATTATGACAAATCACGGCTTGAACTATCTTGCTTTGCAAGTAATGAGTCTGTCTCATATATTAGTTTCACCTTTTAAGTTGCATTACTGAAATAAATGAACTTTTGCACGATATTCTAATTTTTTGAGTTTCGCCTGTATGTTTGGGGAGGGGTCAGCAAAGCCCATAGCGACAAAAATACCATCCCCACTGTGAAGCATGGTGGTGGCTCACTGATGTTTCTCGGGGTGTGTGAGCTCTAAAGGCACTTGGAATCTTGTAAAAATGGATGGCAAAATAAATGTTGTATGTTATCAGAAAATACTAGCAGACTATTTGCATTCTTCTGCACGAAAACTGCACATGGGACATTCTTGGACTTTCCAGCATGACAACAACCCTAAGCACAAGTTACCCCTCCAGTGATTACAGCAGAAAAAGGTGAAGGTTCTGGAGTGGCCATCAGTCTCCTGACCTTAATATCATCAAGCCACTATGGGGAGATCTCAAACATGCAGTTCATACAAGACAAAAACTTTGCATGTCGTGGAGGCATTTTGCCAAGACGAATGGGCAGCTATGCCACCTGCAAGAATTCGGGGCCTAGGCAACTATTACAAAAGACTGCCCGCTGTCATTGATGCTAAAGGGGGCAATGCACTGTATTAAGAATTAAGGGTATGCAGACTTTTGAGCACGGGTAACTTAATTTGTTTGCTTATTGCCATGTTTTGTTTTGTGATTGTGCCATTCTGTTATGACCTACAATTGAATATGAATCCCATAAAAAATAAAAGAAATGTGTTTTTCCTGGTCACTCATGTTTTCTTTAAAAATGGTACACACTATTCCTATTCTCCAAGGGTATGACAATTTTTGAGCACAACTGTACAACTGTCATATGACCCAACTCTTTCCCAGTCTGTCTGCAGGGCAACAGTGGCAGGAGGAGTGTCTAGTCCTCTACTGCTGGTCACATGTTCAAAATTAAAAAAACCTTTGGGATACAGAGTAAAAATAAACAAACAACATCAATAAATTGTTTTAAATTGCCATCTAAACATATATTTGAAATCAAATCTTTATTATTTTTTACATGGTGTGGCCAGATTTCGGCCAGTCACAGGCTGTGTCACACCCCTACAGCCTGTGTCTTAGAATAACAGGGAGGTGAAAGCCTCCATCAATCAAGATGTAATGTCCCACCCCCATTTGGTTCAGCAGGTTAGTGGGCATGGAGGAGGAGGGAGGGAGTGGGCTGTCATTTACCAGAGTGTATACACCCACATGTGTGACTCTATAGTCACATGGGCTGCTCAGATGTTATAGGGAAGAAATGTTCAGGGTAGAAATACACTGAGAACTGAGCATGTGCACTAGTTGCCAATGCTGCTCTGCAAAACCCCCAACTGCAGTGGGGACATGGACAGAAAGGGGAGAGAGAGAACAACAGGATCAACCTGTTTTTTTGCAGAAAACAAATACCACAGTGACTGTGTGAGTATTGACAGCATGTAATATAACATTTATTGAGAGTTTTTAGTGATGTGGGTTTAATGACACTTTAAATTCTGGTGGGGGAGACAACAAAGCCTGTGTCGCCTTCCTGCTCTCTCCTCCTCTCTGACACCCACTCTCTACTCTAACCACAGAGAGACGGAAGCAGTGACTATGACAACCTCTATGGCAATCAGTAGCTCTGCCAAAAGAACCCCTCAGGGTCCCTGAGACTCAGTAACCACACTTATTAGAATCTCTGGCCAAAACTGGAAAATTCACAGCTAGGGTCATGTGATGGATGTACAGTTCAGCTGCATAATTGTTAGGGCTGAAGGTGAGAGAAAATCTAAAATTTGGAGTTGCAACCATTACTGGAATGGAGTAGAAATCTTCCAATAAGGACACTTGTTCCTGTGACAGCTCACAAGAGGCTCACTTTGGAGATATTTTTTTTTACTTTATATTGTGGAATCTCTTGAATGGGACACAGATGACAAAACCATTCCCTGCTCTGTCCAAAATGAAACAAAAATGTGGCTTTAGGTGTACTTAAACTTTATTTAAAACAAATCTTTTTCAGAAGGCAGGATGGGCCGGAGAATTAAAGTTGAGGTCAGTAGCAGCCAGGTAGCAGAGGTACAAGGCAGAAGGCACAAAACCACCTGTTATAATATGAGAAGATCTCTACAGGATCCAGCGGCCTGTACCACATGGAGAATACTGCATTTTTTGTTAGAAGGAAAATCTCTTGAATGGGACTCAAATGACAAAAAAAAAATGATAGGGGTATTAACCATTCCCCACTGATCAAAAGGAAAAATACTTTTTGCTTAAACCTTGTTAAACCACTTGACCCCCCGGCCAATTCTGAGATTTCTCACATACATGTAAAAATCAGCATTGTTTTTTACTAGATAATTACGGAACTTAGAACCTCCAAACATATATTTTATGAAATCAAACGTCCTGGAGGAAAAAATGTTGGTTGTTGCAATTTTTTTTTAATTCACACAATATTTGCTTCGGCTAATAATGGAATCTTCTATTCCTTCTATCAGTCCATCCCCCACAGTTATTACCTTTTGTACCACCAGCCCTTCCTCTTAGATTGTAAGCTCCAAGGAGCAGGGCCCTCCTAACCCTCTTGTACTGAACTGTATTGTTGCTGTATTGTCTCCCTTTTTTTTGTAAAGTGCTGAGCAAATTGTTGGCGCTATATAAATCCTGTATAATAATAACAATAATAATATTTATGCATGGGGTCTTTTAAATGCAGATTTTTTGGAAAAATATACTTTAATAAATTTTAGTGCTTACAAACATTATATAATACCTTATTGTTTGGTAACAGTTAGTAATATATAAAAGATGATGTTAGCTGAGTAAGTAGATACCTAACATATCACACTTTTAAATTGGGCACGTCTGTGGAATGGTGACAAACTGTGATACTTAAAAATCTCCATAGGTGAAGCTTTAAAAGTCTTCACTTGTTACCAATTTAGAGTCACACAGGAGGTCTGGTGGTAGAATTATTGCACTCACTCTCACATCTGCAGGAATACCTCACATGTGTGGTGTGTTTGTAGTTTACATATGCATTCACGACTGGTGTGTGCATTCATATTTACTCGTGAGCGGGGGGGAAAGAGGAGTTTAAATGTTTTCTTTCATTTAATTTGTTACATTGTCTCTTTCAAAATGTCTTTTGTTCAACTTAATTGCTATCACAAGGGAAGAACATCATCCCTTGTGATAGTTGGGACAATGGCAGGTACTCCTTCATAAGGGATCTGGGCACTATTAAACCGCAGGTGTCCTCTCAAAACCATCTGATCAAACCAATATTGGTTTGATCAGATGTTTTACAAGCCGATAATGGTGTCACGGAAACGTGTCAGGCTTGGGGACCAATAGCTTTAGCAACTGGCAGGATGGTATACAAGCAAGTCATCCTGGCACGTGATGTAGTCTCACCTGAGGTGCAGGGTCTAAGCACTAACTGATATTCACCAGAGCTCCTGATGGTGGAGATGGGTTTTGCTGAGTGTTATTACCAGGTCATGGTCCTCAGGATCGCCCCACCAGGAGGTGAGCAAGCCAGGGTCCAGTCGCAGATATAGCAGGTTGGGATCAAACAGAAGTGTAGTAAGTAAACAAGCCAAAGATCAGTAACAAGTGGTTGCAGGTTGGGATCAGGCAGAAGCGCAATTGAGGAACCAGCCAAAGGTCAGTAAGGAGTGTTAGTGAAGGTATGGATGGCAGCAGGAGAGACAAGAGCGAGATAATGACTAGAGAAGGCACAATAATCTGGAAAACAAGAAGTGCAGAGACATGGCCTAAATCAGGGAGTTCATTGGAGGAGCAAAGAGTTCAAGGTTCCGCAGAAAACAAGGCAGAAGGCAGGATTGTCCAATGGATCAGGCAGAGGGCTGTCCAGCATCTCAGGTAGCTCAGTGAGAAGCGTTACTGCCAGACACAGCAGAGGTCCCATGTTCAAGTCTGGGCCCTGACAAATGGCTTTTCAACAATAAACCAAAACTGAAAGTGACAAAATCTACATTGCTTCTGGTTTCATAGACCAAAGAGGTGATTGGGGAATGGAAGTTCCTCCTTAATATCTATGGTGTTCCACCTCAACAGCCAATTTTAGGGAGGGATGAGAGAGCTTGGGAAGGCAGAAGTAGGGGGGACCACATTCTGCCACATGTAAAAGTGGCCCAGCAGTAGTATAGCCATTTGGATCACGTTTACATTATATAGCATCTCCAGCTCTAAAAAGGATACCAGAGTCATGACTGCAGAGGCAGATGGCCCAGAACCACACATATGTAATATGCACACACACATGAACCTGCTCTGATCCAGAAGCAAACTTGATCTTCCTTACAGTAACAATGTTACTTGTATTTAAATTTTTCATTCATATGTAGATCTAAAATGTGAACTTTGATCAGCATATGACATCTATTAAGGAAACCTTATAGGTAAAAAAAAATGTTTTTTTACTAATATGTATTCCTATTTAATTTTCTATTAACCCTTAGTTTTGTTTTCAGTGAAAAAAATAATGAAAAGTGTCTTTTTTCCTTTGAAATTAATTTTACTATGCTTTGTACCAGATACGTATATCTTATTTAGGGGTGAGCCATGTTGTTTCAGGCTAAACTAAATTTGTGTTCAGGCAGGCCAAACTTTCGGTTGTAGTGGGAAGTGATACATTTAGCAGCAGTATTACTACTGCTGCTAAATGTGACAGCTCCCCTATGGCTGATTGTTGAAAAGCCAGCAGCTGCCGGCTACCTAACAACCATTGACTCATTCCAGCTTGGCCCATTCAGCAGTCAGAATGTGAACCAAAGGTTAGGGACATTATAAAAAAGGCATAGGATTCCCTATCTAATATGTTTTTAAGGGGGACCAACACAAAAGAAAAAAAGTGGTGTTCCCCTGAAATTCCATACAAGACCTTCCGTCTATTTATCATAATTGACAAGAATTTGCATTCCTGGACAACCTGATTAATGATGGAGTTACATCATGGGACATTTTTTTTTTAATTTGGAACTTGTCATAAAAGTGTATGTGTTTATTGGTTATTTATATTTTATTTTTGTTAATAAGTAGTGGTACTATGTACCCATTACTCATTTACGCATGGGGCATGGTAGCTAGGTGCCTCCTTATTTTTAAAGAAGGACTTCTAGATTCTGATAAGCCCCCACCCATAGGCACCCAAAACCACCAAACCAGGGCTGTGGGGAAGAGACCCTTTAAAAGGTGCCCTACCCATGTAGAGGACATGTGGTCTGGTATGGTTTGGGGAGGGGGGGGTGCATGCTCATTTTCCCATTTTCTGGACATCTCCTACACTTTTTTTTCTTGTTTTTTCCATGGGGAAGACAGGCAACCCCCAAGTATGTTATTTTATCACTTTGATACTAGAACATTTTTTAGATTGTTTACACACATGTAATCATCTACATTTTTAGGTTTAAAATTACATAACCCCCCCAGAACATATATATTTACTAAAAGTAGAGGACTTGTAGAATGAAAAAATAGTTGTTGCAATTTTTATTGTAATATTTGTGCAGTTGTTTATTACACACATTTTCAGGGAAAATATAATAAAATTAATTTTAGTGAACACAAACCAATTATAATTAGAGATGAGCGAAGTATTCAAAAATTCGATTCGACTGATTCGGCGAATTCGTGGAAAAATTTCGATTCGAGTCGAATATATTCGCTGCGAATTTAACTTATAAAAGGGTGTTTCTAGGCTTCAGAGAGCCTTTATATTAGTGCAGAACACTGTACCTTTAATTTAAATGCCCTTGGAGTCTGCTGGGGAAGAGAAATAATACTGACAGTCAGTATGACATGCAGATGAGTGCCGTCGATCTTAGAATCACTGCACACTTCACTCATTTGGGCAGTCACGGGGCCAAAACCAGAGTGTGGAGCCACAGTGTGGCGGTGGAGGCAGCAGCAATGGGAGGCCATACAGCACCCTATGACAAAAATGGAAACCACCAGCAGTGTGAGGAGACCTGAAAGTGGCACATGGCAGAGTGTGGCGATGGAGACAGCAGCAATGGGAGGCCTTACAGGGACCCATGACACACTCTGGACCTGGCAGCAGCATGAGGAGGCGGTACAGGGGCCCATGACAGATTACGGGCCTGGCAGCAGCATGAGGAGTCGGTACGGGGGCCCATGGCAGATTAGGGGCCTGGCAGCAGCTATGGGAGGCCCGTAATCTGCCAGCACCCTATGACAAAAATTGAACACACCAGCAGTGTGAGGAGACCTGAAAGTGGCACATGGCAGAGTGTGGCGATGGAGACAGCAGCAATGGGAGGCCGTACAGGGACCCATGAGAGACTCTGGACCTGGCAGCAGCATGAGGAGGCGGTATAAGGGCCCATGGCAGATTAGGGGCCTGGCAGCAGCTATGGGAGGCCCGTAATCTGCCAGCACCCTATGACAAAAAATGGAACACACCAGCAGTGTGAGGAGACCTGAAAGTGGCACATGGCAGAGTGTGGCGATGGAGACAGCAGCAATGGGAGGCCGTACAGGAACCAATGAGAGACTCTGGACTTGGCAGCAGCATGAGGAGGCGGTATAGGGGCCCATGGCAGATTAGGGGCCTGGCAGCAGCTATGGGAGGCCCGTAATCTGCCAGCACCCTATGACAAAAAATGGAACACACCAGCAGTGTGAGGAGACCTGAAAGTGGCACATGGCAGGGGCATGATTCATGGCGGATTTAGTCAGTTGTGTCAGGAACTGGTGGTTTGAAATCCAGACTAATCCACGCCTGATTCATTTTCACAAACGTGAGTCTCCCCACACTTTGGGTGGATAGTCGTGTCCTCCGCGGAGTTACAATACCTCCTGCCGCACTAAACACGCGCTCCGATGCCACGCTACTGGCCGGGCATGACAGCCTTTCAAGGGCAAATTCAGCTAGTTGGGGCCAAAGGTCAAGTTTCGTTGCCCAGTAGTCAAGGGGATTGTCTACCTCGGTTGGCAGGGTGCTGTCCAAGTAGGCCCAAGCCTGTTGTTTGAGGTCCTGCTCCAGGTCCACCTGATGCTGCTGCTGCTGCGGCTGGTTAGTAGTTTCCTCACTGCGCTGGTGAAGAAAGCTACTCATCATCGACTGCAGACTGAGGCAGCTGCAGCTGGTGGAGCTGCCACTGCTCCTACCACCCCACCCCTCCCCTGCTGCCATGGCAGCGGAACGCGAGCGCACAGGGCCCACAGTGTCTGAGGATGGACGTTGGCGCAGAAAGGCAGAGACCAGCTGACTACATAGGTGGTTTTTAAAGTACGTTATTTTGGCCTCCCTCTCAGCAGGTGTGAAAAAGGCCACCATTTTTGAACGGTAGCGAGGGTCCAACAAGGTGGACAGCCAAAAGTCATCCCTCTGTCTGATGGTTATTATTCGGCTGTTGCTACGCAAGCAACCGAGCATGCTATGGGCCATTTGTGCCAAGGAATGCGAGGGACTCCCTGCCTCCATCTCCACAGCATACTGCCACGGTGCGTCTGGGTCCTCTGTCTCCTCTTCCTCCTCCTCTACCAGATGCTCCTGCTCCTCCACTCCTGTCCGCTGAGTGGAAAAACCACCCATTTCACTCAATAATTCCTGAGCACCAATGTCCTCCTCTACCTCCTCCTCTTCTTCCTGTCCTGCCCCCACAGGGGTCATGTGGCGTTGAGATCTGTGCGCCACGTCTACCGCACCCTGACCAGCCATTGTTAACAGCATTTGTTCCAGGACGTGCAACAGAGGAATGACGTCGTTCATCCCATAGTCCTGCCGACTCACGAATAGCGTGGCCTCCTCAAAGGGCCTGAGCAAGCGCAGGTGTCACGCATGAGCTGCCAATGGCTGACATCTAAGTTACACAGGGAGTACCTTTATCCGCTTTTAACATCAGGAAATCTGTGATGGCCTTTCGCTGTTCGTAAAGGCGGTCTAACATATGTAGGGTTGAATTCCACCTTGTTGCAACGTCACAGCATGAGGAGTCGGTACGGGGGCCCATGGCAGATTACGGGCCAGGCAGCAGCAATGGGAGGCCCGTAATCTGCCAGCACCCTATGACAAAAAATGTAACACACCAGCAGTGTGAGGAGATCTGAAAGTGGCACATGGAAGAGTGTGGCGATGGAGACAGCAGCAATGGGAGGCCGTACAGGGACCCATGAGAGACTCTGGACCTGGCAGCAGCATGAGGAGGCGGTATAGGGGCCCATGGCAGATTAGGGGCCTGGCAGCAGCTATGGGAGGCCCGTAATCTGCCAGCACCCTATGTCAAAAAATTGAACACACCAGCAGTGTGAGGAGACCTGAAAGTGGCACATGGCATGAGACACTGTGGACCTGGCAGCAGCATGAGGAGGCGGTATAGGGGCCCATGGCAGATTAGGGGCCTGGCAGCAGCTATGGGAGGCCCGTAATCTGCCAGCACCCTATGTCAAAAAATTGAACACACCAGCAGTGTGTGAGGAGACCTGAAAGTGGCACATGGCAGAGTGTGGCGATAGAGACAGCAGCAATGGGAGGCCGTACAGGGACCCATGACAGACTCTGGACTTGGCAGCAGCATGAGGAGGCGGTATAGGGGCCCATGGCAGATTAGGGGCCTGGCAGCAGCTATGGGAGGCCCGTAATCTGCCAGCACCCTATGTCAAAAAATTGAACACACCAGCAGTGTGAGGAGACCTGAAAGTGGCACATGGAAGAGTGTGGCGATGGAGACAGCAGCAATGGGAGGCCGTACAGGGACCCATGACAGACTCTGGACTTGGCAGCAGCATGAGGAGGCGGTATAGGGGCCCATGGCAGATTAGGGGCCTGGCAGCAGCTATGGGAGGCCCGTAATCTGCCAGCACCCTATGTCAAAAAATTGAACACACCAGCAGTGTGAGGAGACCTGAAAGTGGCACATGGCATGAGACACTGTGGACCTGGCAGCAGCATGAGGAGGCGGTACAGGGGCCCATGGCAGATTACGGGCCTGGCAGCAGCTATGGGAGGCCCGTAATCTGCCAGCACCCTATGTCAAAAAATTGAACACACCAGCAGTGTGAGGAGACCTGAAAGTGGCACATGGTATGAGACACTGTGGACCTGGCAGCAGCATGAGGAGGCGGTACAGGGGCCCATGGCAGATTAGGGGCCTGGCAGCAGCTATGGGAGGCCCGTAATCTGCCAGCACCCTATGTCAAAAAATTGAACACACCAGCAGTGTGTGAGGAGACCTGAAAGTGGCACATGGCAGAGTGTGGCGATGGAGACAGCAGCAATGGGACGCCGTACAGGGACCCATGAGAGACTCTGGACTTGGCAGCAGCATGAGGAGGCGGTATAGGGGCCCATGGCAGATTAGGGGCCTGGCAGCAGCTATAGGAGGCCCGTAATCTGCCAGCACCCTATGACAAAAAATGGAACACACCAGCAGTGTGAGGAGACCTGAAAGTGGCACATGGCATGAGACACTGTGGATCTGGCAGCAGCATGAGGAGGCGGTACAGGGGCCCATTGCAGATTATGGTCCTGGCAGCAGCTATGGGAGGCCCGTAATCTGCCAGCACCCTATGACAAAAAATGGAACACACCAGCAGTGTGAGGAGACGTGAAAGTGGCACATGGCAGGGGCATGATTCATGGCGGATTTAGTCAGTTGTGTCAGGAACTGGTGGTTTGAAATCCAGACTAATCCACGCCTGATTCATTTTCACAAACGTGAGTCTCTCCACACTTTGGGTGGACAGTCGTGTCCTCCGCGGAGTTACAATACCTCCTGCTGCACTAAACACGCGCTCCGATGCCACGCTACTGGCCGGGCATGACAGCCTTTCAAGGGCAAATTCAGCTAGTTGGGGCCAAAGGTCAAGTTTCATTGCCCAGTAGTCAAGGGGATTGTCTACCTCGGTTGGCAGGGTGCTGTCCAAGTAGGCCCAAGCCTGTTGTTTGAGGTCCTGCTCCAGGTCCACCTGATGCTGCTGCTGCTGCGGCTGGTTAGTAGTTTCCTCACTGCGCTGGTGAAGAAAGCTACTCATCATCGACTGCAGACTGAGGCAGCCGCTGCTGGTGGAGCTACCACTGCTCCTACCACCCCACCCCTCCCCTGCTGCCATGGCAGCGGAACGCGAGCGCACAGGGCCCACAGTGTCTGAGGATGGACGTTGGCGCAGAAAGGCAGAGACCAACTGACTACATAGGTGGTTTTTATAGTACGTTATTTTGGCCTCCCTCTCAGCAGGTGTGAAAAAGGCCACCATTTTTGAACGGTAGCGAGGGTCCAACAAGGTGGACAGCCAAAAGTCATCCCTCTGTCTGATGGTTATTATTCGGCTGTCGCTACGCAAGCAACCGAGCATGCTATGGGCCATTTGTGCCAAGGAATGCGAGGGACTCCCTGCCTCCATCTCCACAGCATACTGCCACGGTGCGTCTGGGTCCTCTGTCTCCTCCTCCTCCTCCTCTACCAGATGCTCCTGCTCCTCCACTCCTGTCCGCTGAGTGGAAAAACCACCCATTTCACTCAATAATTCCTGAGCACAAATGTCCTCCTCTACCTCCTCCTCTTCTTCCTGTCCTGCCCCCACAGGGGTCATGTGGCGTTGAGATCTGTGCGCCACGTCTACCGCACCCTGACCAGCCATTGTTAACAGCATTTGTTCCAGGACGTGCAACAGAGGAATGACGTCGTTCATCCCATAGTCCTGCCGACTCACGAATAGCGTGGCCTCCTCAAAGGGCCTGAGCAAGCGGCAGGTGTCACGCATGAGCTGCCAATGGCTGACATCGAAGTTACACAGGGGAGTACCTTTATCCGCTTGTAACATCAGGAAATCGGTGATGGCCTTTCGCTGTTCGTAAAGGCGGTCTAACATGTGTAGGGTTGAATTCCACCTTGTTGCAACGTCGCAGATCAGGCGATGCTGTGGAATTCCGTTCTGCCGCTGCAGCTCAAGGAGGGTGTGCTTTGCGGTGTAGGAATGGCTGAAATGCATGCAAAGTTTACGTGACATTTTAAGGATGTCTTGCAGTGGGATGGTGGATTTTAGGAACCGCTTGACAACCAGATTGAACACGTGAGCCATGCATGGCGCATGGCACAACCTTCCTTGACGCAGAGCAGACACCATGTTCTTTCCGTTGTCGGTCAACATGGTTCCGATTTTCAGTTTGCGCGGAGACAGCCATCTGTCGATTTCTCTGTTCATTACACTGAGAAGTTCCTCCCCTGTGTGACTACGTTCGCCAAGGCATACCAGGTGCAGCACAGCGTGACACCGTTGCGCCCTGCACATGTGATATGCGGGTCGGGTAATGGGACTTGGCACAGGGGTGGCGGCTGAGGACACGAAGGAAGAAGAGGTGGTAGAGGCGGACATCTTTTGTGGACCAAGGACGTGCAAACGTGGAGGCAAAAGCGGCGTGACCTGTCCAAGTTGCTGGTGCGGCTGTGACGGCACCACGTTCACTGTCCCTGACCGTAGTTACAGCTCCACACGTCGGCGCTGCCGTGCACTTTGGCAGAGACCGACATGCTCAAAGACTGGCCCACCATCTCTTCTACATGTGAATGCTGGGCTGGCACTGCCTTTTTGGCGAAGAAATGACGGCTTGGCACTCTCCACCACGGCGCGGCACAAGCCATCATTTCTCGGAAAGGTGCTGAGTCCACCACTTGGAAAGGGAGGGACTGCAGCACCAGCAACTTGGACAGGAGGACGTTCAGCTTTTGCACCGTCGGGTGCGTGCTCGCAAACTGTTGTCTCTTGGAAACGGATTCCAAGAAAGACTGCTGACGGAATCCGTGAAGAGGAGTAGCAGGAGAAGGAGCATCTGAACGAGCGGAAGATGGCAACGAGCGACAACTCCCCTCAGCAGAGGTGTTGGAGCCTTGACTGGCTGATAGAGGGCGATTGACGTCGGGTGACGGAGCAAGTAACGGAGTGGGTGATGGAGCGGGGGCTGGGGCGGGCAGAACCGCCGTATCTTTATCACGGTTTTCCCAGGCCACCAAATGGCGACGCTGCATATGCTGCCGCAACGCTGTAGTCCCAACATGGGCCCCCTGGCCACGCTTGACTTTCTGGCCACATAGTCGACATACGGCTACGTTTACTTCCTCGGGCGGCTTGACAAAAAATTGCCACACCGCCGAGTAGGAAACTTTGCCCCCGATACTCCTCACTGGCTGACTGCTGCTTCCTCCGTGCACACCGGCACCACTACTGGCCGTGGTGGTAGGTTGCAGTGGAGCTGGTGCTCTACTCCGTGGCCGTTTGCCTCCACTGACACTGCTGCGACCCTGCTGCCTCCTGGGCAACCCACCGACTGTTTTGCTCGCTGCCAAGCTGCCACCCTCTTCTCCTGATGATACGGAAGCAATAGCCTGATGACGACGAGGCTGCCAAGTGCGATCAGCCTCATCATCATCAATTAGGGTCTCCGCCTCACTACTAGCCCCCTCGGCTGCGTGTGGGTCAGGAGACAGACCTGTCTCTAGACCGGCTACCGAGCCACTCTCCTCGCCACTACTTCTTCGCCTGGCTGCTGAAGAGGCGGATGTCTCCCCCCGTTCCTGACCGCCCTCTGTTAGCTCTTCCTCACTGTACAGTGGGGCTGAGCCCACAGCATGTGATACTTCGCTTGGTGAGGGAACACCAAAGGACAGGGGCAGGTAGAGGACACGTGATTTCAGTGGGCTTGCTCCCGGGCCATGCCAACTAACGGTTGTGTCTGACGTACCCACCGACCGTTGGCTGTAGGTGTCAGAGGTGACCTTGGAAGAGGAAGACGACCGAGCCAACCAATCGATGACGGCAGGGTTGTCGGTGGAGACACGACCGCTGGATGACACCGGGAGCACTGGCCTCTGGCTGCGAATAGTGCTGCCTCGACCCCTTCCTCTGCTGCCACGTCTGCTCGCTCCTAAAACATTGCCTCCTCTGCCACTCCTCTGCATGTTGTCTGACATACTCTTTAATTAAACGATTCTGTGTCCCTGAGTAACAATTCTGTGTCTGTCCCTGAGTAACAATTCTGTGTCCCTGAGTAACAATTCTGTGTCCCTCAGTAACAATTCTGTGTCCCTCAGTAACAATTCTGTGTCTGTCCCTGAGTAACAATTCTGTGTCCCTCAGTAACAATTCTGTGTCCCTGAGTAACGTTTCTCTGGCCCTAAGTAACAGTTCTGTGGCCCTCAGTAACAATTCTGTGTCCCTCAGTAACAATTCTGTGTCTGTCCCTGAGTAACAATTCTGTGTCTGTCCCTGAGTAACAATTCTGTGTCCCTGAGTAACAATTCTGTGTCCCTCAGTAACAATTCTGTGTCCCTGAGTAACAATTCTGTGTCCCTCAGTAACAATTCTGTGTCCCTGAGTAACAATTCTGTGTCTGTCCCTGAGTAACAATTCTGTGTCCCTAAGTAACGTTTCTGTGGCCCTAAGTAACGGTTCTGTGGCCCTCAGTAACAAATCTGTGTCCCTCAGTAACAATTCTGTGTCTGTCCCTGAGTAACAATTCTGTGTCCCTAAGTAACGTTTCTGTGGCCCTAAGTAACGATTCTGTGGCCCTAAGTAACGTTTCTGTAGCCCTAAATAACGTTTCTGTGGCCCTAAGTAACGTTTCTGTGTCCCTAAGTAACAGTTCTGTGGCCCTCAGTAACAGTTCTGTGGCCCTCAGTAACAATTCTGTGTCCCTCAGTAACAATTCTGTGTCTGTCCCTGAATAACAATTCTGTGTCCCTAAGTAACGTTTCTGTGTCCCTAAGTAACGTTTCTGTGGCCCTAAGTAACGATTCTGTGGCCCTAAGTAACGATTCTGTGGCCCTAAGTAACGTTTCTGTAGCCCTAAGTAACGTTTCTGTGGCCCTAAGTAACATTTCTGTGGCCTTAAGTAACGTTTCTGTGGCCCTAAGTAACAGTTCTGTGGCCCTCAGTAACAGTTCTGTGGCCCTCAGTAACAATTCTGTGTCCCTCAGTAACAATTCTGTGTCTGTCCCTGAGTAACAATTCTGTGTCCCTAAGTAACGTTTCTGTGGCCCTAAGTAACGGTTCTGTGGCCCTCAGTAACAATTCTGTGTCCCTCAGTAACAATTCTGTGTCTGTCCCTGAGTAACAATTCTGTGGCCCTAAGTAACGTTTCTGTGGCCCTAAGTAACGTTTCTGTGTCCCTCAGTAACAATTCTGTATCCCTCAGCAACAATTCTGTGTCTGTCCCTGAGTAACAATTCTGTGTCCCTAAGTAACAATTCTGTGGCCCTAAGTAAAGTTTCTGTGGCCCTAAGTAACGTTTCTGTGGCCCTAAGTAACGATTCTGTGGCCCTAAGTAACGTTTCTGTGGCCCTAAGTAACGTTTCTGTGGCCCTCAGTAACAAATCTGTGTCCCTCAGTAACAATTCTGTGTCTGTCCCTAAGTAACAATTCTGTGGCCCTAAGTAACGTTTCTGTGGCCCTAAGTAACGGTTCTGTGTCCCTCAGTAACAATTCTGTATCCCTCAGTAACAATTCTGTGTCTGTCCCTGAGTAACAATTCTGTGGCCCTAAGTAACGTTTCTGTGGCCCTAAGTAACGTTTCTGTGGCCCTAAGTAACGATTCTGTGGCCCTAAGTAACGTTTCTGTGGCCCTAAGTAACGTTTCTGTGGCCCTCAGTAACAATTCTGTGTCCCTCAGTAACAATTCTGTGTCCCTGAGTAACAATTCTGTGTCTGTCCCTGAGTAACAATTCTGTGTCCCTAAGTAACGTTTCTGTGGCCCTAAGTAACGGTTCTGTGGCCCTCAGTAACAAATCTGTGTCCCTCAGTAACAATTCTGTGTCTGTCCCTGAGTAACAATTCTGTGTCCCTAAGTAACGTTTCTGTGGCCCTAAGTAACGTTTCTGTGGCCCTAAGTAACGATTCTGTGGCCCTAAGTAACGTTTCTGTAGCCCTAAGTAACGTTTCTGTGGCCCTAAGTAACGTTTCTGTGGCCCTAAGTAACAGTTCTGTGGCCCTCAGTAACAGTTCTGTGGCCCTCAGTAACAATTCTGTGTCCCTCAGTAACAATTCTGTGTCTGTCCCTGAATAACAATTCTGTGTCCCTAAGTAACGTTTCTGTGTCCCTAAGTAACGTTTCTGTGGCCCTAAGTAACGATTCTGTGGCCCTAAGTAACGATTTTGTGGCCCTAAGTAACGTTTCTGTAGCCCTAAGTAACGTTTCTGTGGCCCTAAGTAACATTTCTGTGGCCTTAAGTAATGTTTCTGTGGCCCTAAGTAACAGTTCTGTGGCCCTCAGTAACAGTTCTGTGGCCCTCAGTAACAATTCTGTGTCCCTCAGTAACAATTCTGTGTCTGTCCCTGAGTAACAATTCTGTGTCCCTAAGTAACGTTTCTGTGGCCCTAAGTAACG
The DNA here is from genome assembly GCF_062004578.1 of Staurois parvus. Classification (NCBI taxonomy): domain Eukaryota; kingdom Metazoa; phylum Chordata; class Amphibia; order Anura; family Ranidae; genus Staurois; species Staurois parvus. The sequence goes on from NW_028317855.1 coordinate 2,984,375, forward strand.
GTTCTGTGGCCCTCAGTAACAATTCTGTGTCCCTCAGTAACAATTCTGTGTCTGTCCCTAAGTAACAATTCTGTGGCCCTAAGTAACGTTTCTGTGGCCCTAAGTAACGTTTCTGTGTCCCTCAGTAACAATTCTGTATCCCTCAGTAACAATTCTGTGTCTGTCCCTGAGTAACAATTCTGTGTCCCTAAGTAACAATTCTGTGGCCCTAAGTAAAGTTTCTGTGGCCCTAAGTAACGTTTCTGTGGCCCTAAGTAACGATTCTGTGGCCCTAAGTAACGTTTCTGTGGCCCTAAGTAACGTTTCTGTGGCCCTCAGTAACAAATCTGTGTCCCTCAGTAACAATTCTGTGTCTGTCCCTAAGTAACAATTCTGTGGCCCTAAGTAACGTTTCTGTGGCCCTAAGTAACGGTTCTGTGTCCCTCAGTAACAATTCTGTATCCCTCAGTAACAATTCTGTGTCTGTCCCTGAGTAACAATTCTGTGTCCCTAAGTAACGTTTCTGTGGCCCTAAGTAACGTTTCTGTGGCCCTAAGTAACGATTCTGTGGCCCTAAGTAACGTTTCTGTAGCCCTAAGTAACGTTTCTGTGGCCCTAAGTAACGGTTCTGTGGCCCTCAGTAACAATTCTGTGTCCCTCAATAACAATTCTGTGTCTGTCCCTAAGTAACAATTCTGTGGCCCTAAGTAACGTTTCTGTGGCCCTAAGTAACGTTTCTGTGGCCCTAAGTAACGATTCTGTGGCCCTCAGTAACAATTCTGTATCCCTCAGTAACAATTCTGTGTCTGTCCCTGAGTAACAATTCTGTGTCCCTAAGTAACGTTTCTGTGGCCCTAACTAACGATTCTGTGGCCCTAAGTAACGTTTCTGTGGCCCTAAGTAACGTTTCTGTGGCCCTCAGTAACAAATCTGTGTCCCTCAGTAACAATTCTGTGTCTGTCCCTAAGTAACAATTCTGTGGCCCTAAGTAACATTTCTGTGGCCCTAAGTAACGGTTCTGTGGCCCTCAGTAACAATTCTGTGTCCCTCAATAACAATTCTGTGTCTGTCCCTAAGTAACAATTCTGTGGCCCTAAGTAACGTTTCTGTGGCCCTAAGTAATGTTTCTGTGGCCCTAAGTAACGATTCTGTGGCCCTCATTAACAAATCTGTGTCCCTCAGTAACAATTCTGTGTCTGTCCCTAAGTAACAATTCTGTGGCCCTAAGTAACGATTCTGTGGCCCTCAGTAACAAATCTGTGTCCCTCAGTAACAATTCTGTGTCTGTCCCTAAGTAACAATTCTGTGGCCCTAAGTAACGTTTCTGTGGCCCTAAGTAACGGTTCTGTGGCCCTCAGTAACAATTCTGTGTCCCTCAATAACAATTCTGTGTCTGTCCCTAAGTAACAATTCTGTGGCCCTAAGTAACGTTTCTGTGGCCCTAAGTAACGATTCTGTGGCCCTCAGTAACAAATCTGTGTCCCTCAGTAACAATTCTGTGTCTGTCCCTAAGTAACAATTCTGTGGCCCTAAGTAACGATTCTGTGGCCCTCAGTAACAAATCTGTGTCCCTCAGTAACAATTCTGTGTCTGTCCCTAAGTAACAATTCTGTGGCCCTAAGTAACGTTTCTGTGGCCCTAAGTAACGATTCTGTGGCCCTCAGTAACAATTCTGTATCCCTCAGTAACAATTCTGTCTGTCCCTGAGTAACAATTCTGTGTCCCTAAGTAACGTTTCTGTGGCCCTCAGTAACAATTCTGTGTCCCTCAATAACAATTCTGTGTCTGTCCCTAAGTAACAATTCTGTGGCCCTAAGTAACGTTTCTGTGGCCCTAAGTAACGATTCTGTGGCCCTCAGTAACAAATCTGTGTCCCTCAGTAACAATTCTGTGTCTGTCCCTAAGTAACAATTCTGTGGCCCTAAGTAACGATTCTGTGGCCCTCAGTAACAAATCTGTGTCCCTCAGTAACAATTCTGTGTCTGTCCCTAAGTAACAATTCTGTGGCCCTAAGTAACGTTTCTGTGGCCCTAAGTAACGATTCTGTGGCCCTCAGTAACAATTCTGTATCCCTCAGTAACAATTCTGTCTGTCCCTGAGTAACAATTCTGTGTCCCTAAGTAACGTTTCTGTGGCCCTCAGTAACAATTCTGTATCCCTCAGTAACAATTCTGTGTCTGTCCCTGAGTAACAATTCTGTGTCCCTAAGTAACGTTTCTGTGGCCCTAACTAACGATTCTGTGGCCCTAAGTAACATTTCTGTGGCCCTAAGTAACGTTTCTGTGGCCCTCAGTAACAAATCTGTGTCCCTCAGTAACAATTCTGTGTCTGTCCCTAAGTAACAATTCTGTGGCCCTAAGTAACGTTTCTGTGGCCCTAAGTAACGGTTCTGTGGCCCTCAGTAACAATTCTGTGTCCCTCAATAACAATTCTGTGTCTGTCCCTAAGTAACAATTCTGTGGCCCTAAGTAACGTTTCTGTGGCCCTAAGTAACGTTTCTGTGGCCCTAAGTAACGATTCTGTGGCCCTCAGTAACAAATCTGTGTCCCTCAGTAACAATTCTGTGTCTGTCCCTAAGTAACAATTCTGTGGCCCTAAGTAACGATTCTGTGGCCCTCAGTAACAAATCTGTGTCCCTCAGTAACAATTCTGTGTCTGTCCCTAAGTAACAATTCTGTGGCCCTAAGTAACGTTTCTGTGGCCCTAAGTAACGGTTCTGTGGCCCTCAGTAACAATTCTGTGTCCCTCAATAACAATTCTGTGTCTGTCCCTAAGTAACAATTCTGTGGCCCTAAGTAACGTTTCTGTGGCCCTAAGTAACGATTCTGTGGCCCTCAGTAACAAATCTGTGTCCCTCAGTAACAATTCTGTGTCTGTCCCTAAGTAACAATTCTGTGGCCCTAAGTAACGATTCTGTGGCCCTCAGTAACAAATCTGTGTCCCTCAGTAACAATTCTGTGTCTGTCCTTAAGTAACAATTCTGTGGCCCTAAGTAACGTTTCTGTGGCCCTAAGTAACGATTCTGTGGCCCTCAGTAACAATTCTGTATCCCTCAGTAACAATTCTGTCTGTCCCTGAGTAACAATTCTGTGTCCCTAAGTAACGTTTCTGTGGCCCTCAGTAACAATTCTGTATCCCTCAGTAACAATTCTGTGTCTGTCCCTGAGTAACAATTCTGTGTCCCTAAGTAACGTTTCTGTGGCCCTAACTAACGATTCTGTGGCCCTAAGTAACATTTCTGTGGCCCTAAGTAACGTTTCTGTGGCCCTCAGTAACAAATCTGTGTCCCTCAGTAACAATTCTGTGTCTGTCCCTAAGTAACAATTCTGTGGCCCTAAGTAACGTTTCTGTGGCCCTAAGTAACGGTTCTGTGGCCCTCAGTAACAATTCTGTGTCCCTCAATAACAATTCTGTGTCTGTCCCTAAGTAACAATTCTGTGGCCCTAAGTAACGTTTCTGTGGCCCTAAGTAACGTTTCTGTGGCCCTAAGTAACGATTCTGTGGCCCTCAGTAACAAATCTGTGTCCCTCAGTAACAATTCTGTGTCTGTCCCTAAGTAACAATTCTGTGGCCCTAAGTAACGATTCTGTGGCCCTCAGTAACAAATCTGTGTCCCTCAGTAACAATTCTGTGTCTGTCCCTAAGTAACGATTCTGTGGCCCTAAGTAACGTTTCTGTGGCCCTAAGTAACGGTTCTGTGGCCCTCAGTAACAATTCTGTGTCCCTCAATAACAATTCTGTGTCTGTCCCTAAGTAACAATTCTGTGGCCCTAAGTAACGTTTCTGTGGCCCTAAGTAACGATTCTGTGGCCCTCAGTAACAAATCTGTGTCCCTCAGTAACAATTCTGTGTCTGTCCCTAAGTAACAATTCTGTGGCCCTAAGTAACGATTCTGTGGCCCTCAGTAACAAATCTGTGTCCCTCAGTAACAATTCTGTGTCTGTCCTTAAGTAACAATTCTGTGGCCCTAAGTAACGTTTCTGTGGCCCTAAGTAACGATTCTGTGGCCCTCAGTAACAATTCTGTATCCCTCAGTAACAATTCTGTCTGTCCCTGAGTAACAATTCTGTGTCCCTAAGTAACGTTTCTGTGGCCCTAACTAACGATTCTGTGGCCCTAAGTAACGTTTCTGTGGCCCTATGTAACGTTTATATGGCCCTAAGTAACGATTCTGTGGCCCTAACTAACGTTTCTGTGTCCCTAAGTAACGTTTCTCTGTCCCTAACTCTCTCCCTGAATACAGCCAGGTCTCCCTCTGTTGAATGACTGGAGGCAAATGGAGAATTCTAAAATGGCCGCCATTTATAGCTCGACCATTACACTGTGCTGGCTGGCTGGCTGCTGATTGGCTAATGCGATCACATGTCATGAATGAATGCATTATGGGTCAGCGCGCCTTGTCTGCGCGCCTTCCCAGACATCCCCGCTCCGTCCCCGCACATGTCGCCGCCATTTTAGGAAAAATTTCGATTCGCGCATCCGAAGTCTGCTTATTTTCGGATTCGACGCGAATCGAAATTTTCCTAATATTCGAAACAAATTCCACTTCGCCTACTTCGATTCGCTCATCTCTAATTATAATACCCATTTTTTGGTAAATCTTAAAAACTGATGTTGCGTTGAACATGCCAAACATGTCAAGTCCTAAAATTGTGTGCTTCCATGATATTTTGAAAAACTACAATACTTAAACCCCCCTTCCCAAGTGATGCTATAAAAGCCTTTACAGCTCATCATTTTAGAGTTAACTGTAAGCTCTAGTGCTAGAATTATTGCTGTCATGCTAACATTCCTTGTGATACCTCACATGTGTATTGCAAGCGCTGTCGATCTGGGCAGAGGTGATCCAAGGTCTGATGTTCTTCATTTCCCTCCCAGCCTCCATGTTGAAGCCCTGCAATGTTGTCCTGGGCTCCCGGTAAGAGCAGCCGTCGGCTTGTGCCTAACCCTTCACTCTTTGGATGTACATGGCAGTTCCCAGCCACCCATGTCACTAATTTGACAGTCCCTTGCCTATTGGGTTATAAAATGCCCATTACTGTTTTTTTATAACATTCCACTCCCATTGATTACAGTAGGGTTTGGACTGGGCACCAAAACTTTATAGGATAAGTTCACCCTTCATAACATGTTACATGTTACGCCCATATTCAATCACAACACCCCCCCCCCCCCCACTCCCCACTTTGACAGCTAGCGGGCGATATTCTCTTGCTCTGCCTAGCCAGCCGCGTCACTCATTCACAGTCTTCTGTGAACAAGAAACTACAAGTCCCAACAGCCTTTGCAGCTGTCAGCTTGTAGCTCACAATGAATGATGCTGTGGAGCGCTGTGGTAATTAATGGATTCCTCCTGCCAGTATATCTGCTTGCCCGCACACAGACAAGAATATATACTAACAGGTCGGCATGAGACCTGCATGGCACCAGCGATCTGCTGATTGCTGGTGCAATGGTTTACAGGTTCCTGCAACAAAAAATAATTTACCTGCAAAAAAATGTGCATTTCTTATTTTTTAGCAAAAGGTGAACTTATCTTTTAATTATGTTTGAACTGAACCCAGGTACATTTGGTTCATCATTAATCATTTAGGTGTCATTCAATTGGGACAAATTCATATAAGAATAAAATGTATACTTTTTTTTTTTTTTACAGTAAAATGGAAAATTTCCTATCAAACACTTACCATAATTTTGGGTTTAGCCGCATACTCTCCAATCCTATAGGACCCCACTCTTATAAATTTTTGCACAGAGACAGAGGTCACTTACCATAACTAGCCTACTCATGACATTAGGAGCGTACTTCTGCTGCCATAGAGTCCATCAGGAAAGGAAAATTATAGTAAGTACAGTATTTGAAATTTTCCTGACAGACTCCATGACAGCATATGTATGGGAAATAACCTACCATGCATACTCGGCGTGTTTCCCCTCTTTTTTTTTTTTCTGCAAAGGAATAAACAATCTGAAAGCCTGACAGAAGCTGTAGAGTCTCAGAGCAAATCTTAGAATCTCCTGCTCCTAGAAACTGAACCAAAAAAGGCTCAGCTGAGAGTCAAACTCAGGATCCCCCTCTTACTAGGCAGGCGTTTTAGCCAACTAAGCATGATCTCTCCCACGTCTAAAGAATGCATGCTAGTACTCTCAAGCACTGTAAATGTTGGCAGAACTAATTCTTGGTTCCCTAGAAAGGGAATGAACAGATGGTCAGAACGTCAAAAGGAGGCTATGGCTTTCAGGTACAGCTTTAGAGTTTCCCCACATTCAGTGGGTGAATGTTGGTAACTCCCTAAATGTTGGAAGAACAATATCCTGGATCTCATGGAAGACTGATGTTACCTTGGTATTTGAGTCAAGCATAGGTAACAGCACCACTTGAATTGGAAAGAGTGTTAAGAAAGGCTTCTTATGACCAACTGCTGGTATTTTCGTGGTTCTTTACGCCAATGTGATGGCCACGAGAAAGGCAAACTTAGAGGGGTCCTTAATGCAGATGGACTTAGCACCTCCGCTCCAATTCCTGAGAGGGAATTGAGGACAAGAGGGAGGTCCCATTTGGGAAACCTCGGCTTTCTCCGAGGTCTGAGCCTAGTTGCTCCCATGAACAATTGTTGTACAAGAAGATGCCTAGCCCTAGATGCACCTGTAAAGGCCGATAAGGCTGACACTGGTACTGTAAGGGTACTGACTGATAGGACAAGATCTAAATATGACTGGAGGAAGCCCAGAATATCTTGAACGTCTGGATCATTAGAGTACATGACCAGCAGCAGACAAGTATGCCACAAACCTTGACCAGATTCAACTTTGTTTGTGCTCACTCGCCTAGTATTCATGAGAGGAGAAATGCCTATGGAGGAACAGCCGAGGGCCTCCAACCTCCCTTTCTCAAGAAAAGACCTTCAGATGCAACCATGCTGGATATAGAATTGGCACCCTGCCACAGAAGGCCAGGCCTGAGGGGAAGGGGCACTGGTCCCGGTAGCTGAGCTGTATTAGCAAGGGGAACCATGGCCTGTTTGGCCCATATGGCAACACCGCCACTACCTCCACATCTTCTGTTCTGAGTCTTTGTAGAAACCTAAGGATGACTGGAACTGGAGGAATTGCATAAGCCCCGCTGAATTTCCAATGATCCATCAGAACATCTGTCCCAAAGGCCTGAAGATACCGGCCCTTCGTACAATACTTCTCAAGCTTGTTGTTGCACGGGGAGGTGAACAAATTGACTTCTGGACAGACTCCCAGGGACAGAATCCACCTAAAAACCTCCACATGGGGAGACCATTCAATTTTATCCAAATGGACTCTGGAAAGAAAGTCTGCTAGAATATTCTGGACTCTGGGGACATAAGCTACTGAGATGTTGGCTTTACTCTTCCGAGCCCAAGACATAATTTGCTCCATTTCCTGTAATAGAGAAAGGATGCAATTCTCTTCTTGTCTCTTTATGCAGGAGATGGCAGTAGTGCTCCCTATGTCTGATGGTGAATGGCCTGAAAGGTGCAGGAGGTTGCCCATAGCTCCAGAATATTCAATATAATCTTGTGAGAGTAAAATCCCCACCTGCCTTGAGCTATCTCGGACAGGCAGTGACCCCCCCCCCCATCCCATATTGCTGGCATGTGACATGATCCAGAAAGGCAATGGAATGGAAATTCAGTATGTTTATTAATTTTAGCCACCAGGAAAGACTGAGGTTGTGTAGATGACCTGAATTCTGCTCCCTGGCTCTTAGTGCTGGAGAAACTCCTTCTGGAATTGCTGCATCCTCCAGAGCACCCACTTAACCATCGGAACTGTAGACACCAAAGTGATGATAATTTTAGATACTAAGGAGCTTGCAGGTGGAAAGAAGACAGGGCCAGGAGTACTCTGCTCCGAATTGCTGGGATCTTATCTAGAGGCAAAGCAACCAGCCGAATTCGAGGAGCATTGAAATGACCCAAGCCCTGTGCTCCAGAAGCTGCTTTCTGTATGCCCCTTGTTCTGATTAAGCCTATAACAGCCAATAAGATTATGACTAACCACTAAGGTGATGCTGAAAGCCTGAATGGTAGACAAGTTTGCTGGAGATGGCCTTGATGAAATTTGCGTAAGTCTTCTGCAATGGGCAAATGAAAGCAAGCATATTTAGGTCTATGGAAATGAGCCAGATGCCTGCCTGGATCGCCTGTGAATTGTGGAAAATGTCTCCATCTTGAACTTCTCTTTTTGATGAAACTGGCACAGCAGCACTTTGTGACACCAGTGACTTTATGTAATATTTGCTTCTTTTCCTCAGAGTGAGGCAACCCATGGAAACAAATCTGAGATGAGGAGGACTTCTGAAGGACCATGCATGTCCTGAATAGACCGTTTTGGTGGTCCAATAGTCTGAAATATAGGCCTAAACTAAAAAGACTTAGAAGCTTCTCAGCTACCCGAGGTCAAGTTTCAGCAGACGTCTGAAGGGATGACTGACCTCTTCACTAGCTCTTCCTAAAATCCCAACCTGGTCTTTAAAGGTGTGCATCCCTCTCACAATCTGAATTTGTCTTCTAGACTGTGTCCAGCAGGCTCCAATCCTGAGGCAAAAACCCTGACTTGCAAGGGCTATAGTGCTATCAAGTGTGTTGCCAAAACATGCAGCTCCCTCAAACGGAATCTTGCACCATGCCTGTTTAGAGGTAGGATCAGCAAGCCAAGGTCACATACTTTACGCTCGCTTCACCGTAATGTACACGAGCATAACCCACACCACCAAGTGGATGATGTTAGTTGAGGCTTCACCCAGGAAGGCTGATGCCAACTTCAGCTCCTGGACTACTGACTTTCTGGCAGCTTCATCTGAGAATGCTCTTTGAATACTGTGTCTACATTCTCCTTCTGTAATTCCATCAAACATGGCTGTGAGATACAAAGCTGGCTCAGGCCATACTACATCTTCCAAAGAAAGAGTGACATACTTCACCTGGATGGATAGAGCTTGGCCATCTTGCTCATAATGAAGTTCTTTCTTGCGACCTTGCTCCACCAATCCAAAATGATATCCCTTAGTTCCATTAGGAATGGGAAATTAGAGTGCTCTCTCGAGGTACTAAAATAACTTCCTTTTGCTTGCAGAAGACTCTACAGGCTCTACCCATTTTAATGCCACCTTAATTGCGTTGCCCAAGAGCTTTACTAGGGCAAAGTAAATCTTATCTCCCACTGTCTTACTATTTGAGGTCTTCAAAGATGGATAGCTTGGTTGAGGAGGTTCCTACTCTTTCTGGCCATCAATAGTGGGACAGCATGCCATAGCAGCTGTTGGACTTTGTGTGTTGCTTGTATCCCACTATTTAAAGGACTCCTGCACCATGCACCTCACCAGAGATTCCATTTGCTGGTTTTCACTATCCCTTTTCCCAACTGCCCGGGCATAGCATGGCTCACGCAGAGACTTTTCCTCAGGGAGTCCCGCATCCCCAGGCTCCTTCCTCAGAGTGGCTGACATGGTGGTGGGTGCAATGCCCAAAGGAGGAATCAGAGCTTCTTCTGTGATGCTTACACCTTGATGATGACCTATAGCTTCTAAATCTGCAAAAAGAATGTCGATGCTGTGACCTAACGAGGTCTCTATCATCTGGTGCTGTGTTGATGATCCAACCTGGAAGGAATGACAAAAAACAAAATATGGCAGAAAGGAAAGAATTAAAAACCCTATAAGAGTGCCCAGGCAAGCTTTCCAGCCAAATTGCCGCTTGCCCGTCATTGGCTTGGCCTTAGCTCTTCATGGCACTGCATCCATCTGCTCTTTTCTCACTCTGCTAGAAATTATGAGGGGCGCATATGCTTAGCTCTTCCTGGCACCACCTACATCTGCCCCATCCACTTCCCTGCTGATAGCTGGAGACTACTGAAACCGACAAGGGGCATGTTTCTACATGTCTGTCGAAGAGGCTTGCCTCCTGAGCCAGCAGGCCTTGGTCACGGCGCTGACATCATGCATGCAGGAACAAGGTAAGACTTCAAACACACCGAGTACTAGGAGGAGGATAAAAAAGAAACACTTTCTCTGGCTCTGAACAAAAATTTATGGGAGTGGGGTCCTAAAGGATTGGAGAGGGTGGAGCTATACCCATACGTATGTTGCCATAGAGTCTGTCAGGAAAATGACTTTTTTAAACTAACAATGGTCACTACAGGAAAAAAAAAAAACACGTTTTAGATTTTTTTTACATCACTTTCACTTTTTGTCCATAGATTCCATAAATTATAAAATAATGTCTAAACAAAGCCTTTTTGTTATAGATAGAGTGGAGGGGTTCTAATCCCTGTCAGGCTCGCTATCAATCCAACAAACAATATACGTTAACCAGTGATTGTTGTGTAAAACAAATGTACACCACTGTCATATGTACTAAAAGTCAAAAAACAAATTCAAACACAGAGTGTCTCATGAGTTAAAAAAAAACTACTAATGGTCTCCAGATCACTTCCACCACTGTGCTCATTGTGATCTCCACTTCCCTTAAGACACCACACTCAATGATTGAATTTGCCTCTCATTTTACTGATCGGCAAAAAGCGCATCCATCAAATTCCTTCAGAGCCATTGCCCCTCCATTAAACCACCCTCAACTCCATATCATTTTCCTTAGATATACTAAAGTTTAGAAGTAAAGTGGCCAACATAGAGTAATGCCATTAAAGCCTCTTTATTAAAACTCTTTTCTAGTTAAAAACTCACAAAAATATTAAAAACTTGCTCTGAAAAGATTCACCCCCCTTCCAAACAAGGTTATTTTTTGAGATGCTTTAACTGAGAATTGCACAGTCATGCAACCCTGTACATAAATGAAATGTATGTCCTTTTTCCCACAAATAGACTTTTCTTTTGGTGATAATTGGTCACCTCTGCCTTTTTTACTTTTTGCATTATAAACAAAAAAAGACCGACAATTTTGAAAAAAAAAACTATATTTTTTATTTTCTACTATAAAACACATCCAATAAAAAATTTTAAAAATCAAATTTATCCATAAATTTAGGCCAAAATGTGTTCTGCTGCACATTTGTGGCAAAAAAACACAATAAATGTATATTGATTAGTTTGTGCAAAAGTTATAGAGTCTACAAACTATGGAACATATACTGGAATTTATTTATTTATTTATTTTTATACCAGTAATGGTGGTGATCAGCAACTTATAGCCGGACTGCTATATTGTAGTGGACATTTTTACACTAACACTTTGTAGGAACCAGTGACACTAATACAGTGATCAGTGCTAAAAATATGCAGTGATCACTGTACTAATGACTCTGGTTGGGAAGGGGTTATCATCTAGGGCAGTGGTGGGCAACCTTTTTTTTCAACTGAGCCAAATCTCGCCAAAACCACGATTGAAATTTATTTTGAGAGCCACATTTTTAAAACTGAAAATACATCCCCCATATAGTAATTCATCCCCCATAGTAATTCATCCCCCATATAGTAATTCATCCCCTATAGTAATTCATCCCCCATATAGTAATTCATCCCCCGTAGTAATTCATCCCCCATATAGTAATTCATCCCCCATAGTAATTCATCCCCCAAAGTAATTCATCCCCCATATAGTAATTCATCCCCCATATAGTAATTCATCCCCCATAGTAATTCATCCCCCATAGTAATTCATCCCCCATATAGTAATTCATCCCCCATATAGTAATTCATCCCCCATAGTAATTCATCCCCCATAGTAATTCATCCCCCCTATAGTAATTCATCCCCCATAGTAATTCATCCCCCATATAGTAATTCATCCCCCTTATAGTAATTCATCCCCCCTATAGTAATTCATTCCCCATATTGTGTCAATTCACTTACCTTTGCTCCGCGCGTTCCTCTCGCCGTGTTCCCGCGCCGTTCCGGTCTTCAGGGCGGACTGTGAGAGGAGAGGAGTTCGTCACGCTGCCCCGCCTATATCCTGACAGCCAATGTTTGCCACGCTCCGCGGGCCGGATTAAAAGGTCCGCCGGGCCGTATGCGGGCCGTAGTTTGCCCATTGCTGGGCTAGCTGCAGAGTCCTGACTTTTGGGGCGGCCGCCCGAGAGGAGGGAGGGGAGCGGGCGCCCGGCACACAGAAGAGCCGCATTAAACTGTGTAAAGAGCCGCATGTGGCTCGCGAGCCGCGGCTTGCCGACCACTGATCTAGGGCAATCAAAGGTTTAAATGTGTGCCTAGCTGTGTGCTTGGTGTACACTAATGCAGGCCATAGATGGGGAGAAAAACTGCAGATTTTTCTTTTAAAAAACGAAAAATCGGTTGTTCAAGTGGCCGACGTTACCATCAATGGTAAAAAAAATCGGCCGATTTTCTACCCGTCTAGAGCCGGCAAAAAGTGTCCCTGCAGAGAGCTCTGCTATTTCTTTGACAGTTCTCTGACAGTTCCTTCACATTTATAGAAGTTGCAACAATGTATCTATTTGTTTCCATTTAGGATACAGATGTTTTTATTCGGAAACAAATCGATACAATGTTTCAACCGCTGTAAATGTCAAGGAACTGTCAGAGAACTGTCAGAAATAGCGGAGCTCTCTGCAGAGATACTTTTTGCTGGACTGGAATTCTTCTTATTTTCATCCTACTTCTTCTTCTTCATCCTCATCCTCTTCTTCTTCTTCTTCTTCTTCTTCTTCATCCTCATCCTCATCGTCTTCTTCTTCTTCATCCTCATCTTCATCCTCTTCTTCTTCTTCTTCTTCTTCATCCTCATCCTCTTCTTCATCCTCATCCTCTTCTTCTTCTTCTTCTTCTTCTTCTTCTTCCTCTTCTTCATCCTCATCCTCTTCTTCATCCTCATCCTCTTCTTCTTCTTCTTCATCCTCATCCTCTTCTTCTTCTTCTTCTTCATCCTCATCCTCTTCTTCTTCTGCATCCTCATCCTATTCTTCTTCTTCATCATCATCCTCATCCTCTTCTTCTTCATCATCATCCTCATCTTCTTCTTCATCCTCATCCTCTTCTTCTTATTCTTCTTCTTCTTCATCCTCATCCTCTTCTTCATCCTCATCCTCTTCTTCTTCTTCATCATCATCATCATCCTCATCCTCTTCTTCTTCTTCTTCTTCATCCTCATCCTCTTCTTCATCTTCTTCATCCTCATCCTCTTCTTCTTCCTCATCCTCTTCTTCTTCATCATCCTCATCCTCTTCTTCATCATCCTCATCCTCTTCTTCTTCATCATCCTCATCCTCTTCTTCTTCATCCTCATCCTCTTCTTCTTCTTCATCCTCATCCTCTTCTTCTTCATCCTCTTCTTCTTCCTCTTCTTCTTCTTCATCCTCTTCTTCATCGTCTTCCTCTTCTTCTTTTTCTTCTTTTTGTCTTCCTCTTGCAGGTCACTGCTCATGCGCAGATTTTTTATCGGTAAAAAATCGGCCGATTTGCCCACTAATTGCCGTGAAAATCGGCCGATCGGCCGATTTTTTTCCAACTTTACCGAAAAAAAAAAACGGCCAAAATACCGAAAAACGGCCGACCAAATCGCCCACTAACGATCCGAAAATCGGCCGATTTTATTTTCGGCCGAAAAATCGGCCGATTTTCGACCCATCTATGGCCTGCATAAGTGTTGCTGTTACTAGAGGCTTTGCAGGACACACTTCCCCAGCTGGCAGAACAGAGCTCTGCCTTGTTTATATAGCGGAGGAAATTCATCTTATCTGTGACTGCTGTAACCTGCTGACTTGCATCTCCTCTGAACCCTGACACTTGCACAGTGAGGGATTTCAGCCCCTCCCTTCTCCTCTCAGACTGTAATAGAGAGAGAGCCATTAAAGGAGCCAATGACAGGGACTTTCTCAAGCAGGAGGTGCAGCTGCAAAGCATTGTGGAATATGCAGTCTTGAACAGAAACAGCCTGATAAGCTTATATGAGGAATGGAACTACACAGACCAGCATGCTTAATGAGAGCAGAGTCAAGAACTCCATCTTGTTTTTTCTGAGGGGAGGCAGTCTGCATATGGCAAGGTAACAGTCTGGACCAAAATAGTAAACAAAAATATATTTTTTTAATTTAGCTGTGTTTCTTGTTGCTGCCATAACCTACCACAAAAGAACAACCCAAAATAAATTTTCCAGCTCTTGACGACACAGAAATATCATTTATGTGTATGTTATTTGTTGGTTGTACCTGTACTACAGCCCAGAAACAATAGTGCACATTTTATTTTTTGGTTTTTTTAACCTAAAACACACTAACATTGACACTAACTGACACTGATACCAATTTAAAAAAAAATCTTGACCTATGGCCTTGACCTTTGACCATGACCTTGACCCAAACACTAACCCTGGCACTGAACTAGATAAAACCTTAATCTAGGTATTTTTTCTTTATGTTTTATTTTATTTTTTAATATTTATTTATGGTTTTTTTTTATTTATAAATAGTTGTTTTTTCCTCTCTGTAAAGAGAGAGAGAGAGAGATACAATGTATCCATCTCCTCCCTTCAGAGAGGAAAGAAAAACAAGGTGGGTGGGCTTCACAGTGACTGATCACTGTGATAGCCAATCAGAGGCGATTATGTGACCCAGAATCGGGAGTTCCAGGTCCTGATCTTTAGAACAGGTGCTGTAGCTTTCTGTGACACCCCAGTTTTTGTGCTGGGAGAGCACTGTGCGGCACGCTCCCAGCACAGGTATGCAAATATGTGGCCCCACGACAAAAAAACCCAGTTCTGTGAAGCACATATTTGTGTGACGTCAGCATCAAGGGGTTAATCACCACTAGGTTTTTTTTATTTTTTTGCGCTATAAACCAAAAAATACCGATAATTTTGGGGAAAATGTTTTTTTTAAATTGTTACACTGTTTCTATACATTTTTTTGGGATCACTTTTGACAGCAATAGGCAGTGACAGATAATCTTTTTGGAAAGAGAAACCAGAGATACTACCTACCCCTTGCTCATTCACATAGTGGGGTGGGTATCTAGGGGCCCCTATTTTAAAGGAAGCCTCTAGACTCTTATAAGTTCTCGGTGCAGATCCTCACAATCACTGAGGCATGGTGCCCAGTTGTTGAGGGTATATATAAGTCCAGGTACATAGCACGTTATCAATGCCAAAAGAACTTATTTGTAGATTTTTCATTTATACTATATCATCTAGATACACTACATCCACAGACCTTACTCTACCCAATTTACAGCTTACTTCCTAATACAGCAGTCTCCAAACTGCGTCCCTGGGGCCCTTTGTTTGCCCTTATCCAGTCTTGAGTCATTATTCCTGCTACTGACACCAGCAGTGGGGCACTATTACTTCCACTAACACAGATGATGGGCCATAATTCCTTCCACTGACACTAACAATGGGGCACTATTCCTTTGGCACCAACTATTTCTTCCCCTAACACCTCAGACCAAGCATTGTTTAATTCCACTGGGCACAGCTGCCCCCCCTCTAAAGGAGAGTAAACTCGCCCTTTCTTTGGAAAGTTTTGAGACCCCCTGTGCTAATAGAATGTAAAAAGGTTGATCTGACAAGGCGGGTTCTTCTTAAATCCATGTTGGCATTCCTTCCAGTAGTTTACATACTATTGATGTTAGGCTGACTGGTTTGTAGTTACCAAGTATATATATCTCAACCTTTTTTTGAATATTGGTACTAAGTTTGCTTTTCGCCAATAAGATGGTACCATTCCATTCAGTAAGCCCTTGAAAATTAGGAATAGCCATGTCTGGCTATGACATAGTTATATTCTTTGAGGATTATCAGATGTCAGCCATCTGGTCCTTTAATAAGGTTAAGTTTTTCTAGTCTCTGTCAGCCTCAAGGGTATATTTAATATACAGTAATACCTCGGTTTACGCACGCCTCGGTTAACGGAACTTTCAGTTTACGAATGAAAATCCATTGAAAATAATGCCTCAGTTTACGAATTTTTACTGCAGTACGAAGCAAATTTCCCCAGGATGCATTGCGCCTGTGAGATTTATATCTCTGTGCACGCTGGAGTTTGTGTTGCTCCTGGGAGGTTTACACAGTAGCACTGTGCATGCTGGAGTCTGTGGAAAGGTAGGGAGGTGAGCTTTGTCATTTGCATGCCTTTTACTGTGTGTTCTGCATTGTGGGGTGATTTCCATGCCAGCTCATGTGCTGTGCATGCCTGCTACTGTGTTTTTTGCATTGTGGGGTGGTTCCCATGCCAGCTCATGTGCTGTGCATGCCTGCTACTGTGTGTTTTGCATTGTGGTGTGGTTTCCATGCCAGCTCATGTGCTGTGCATGCCTGCTACTGTGTGTTTTGCATTGTGGGGTGGTTTCCATGCCAGCTCATGTGCTGTGCATGCCTGCTACTGTGTGTTTTGCATTGTGGGGTGGTTTCCATGCCAGCTCATGTGCTGTGCATGCCTGCTACTGTGTGTTTTGCATTGTGGGGTGGTTTCCATGCCAGTTCATGTGCTGTGCATGCCTGCTACTGTGTGTTTTGCATTGTGGGGTGGTTTCCATGCCAGCTCATGTGCTGTGCATGCCTGCTACTGATAGACTTGGGGCTCTTGGATTGGGTGTGGGTGTACAGAAAAGCATTTTTTTTTTATTTTCTGCTCACTTAGTGACTGTGGCGTCATGGCACCCAAGAAAGCAGCGGAAGCTGGAAAGAGGAAGAAGGAGATGAGTCTGCTTGAAGTCAAGAAAGAAATTGTCAGGAAGCATGAAGGAAGAATGCGATTGACTGACCTCGCCAAAGAGTATGGAAGGAGTGCATCCACAATAGGTACCATACTAAAGATGAAAGAGAAGATAACTGGGAGAGATGCAGCAAAGGGAGTAACTAGGGTCTCCAAGCAATGGCCACCTGTTCTGGAGGAGGTCGAAAAGTTGCTCCTGCTCTGGATTGAAGAGAAGCAGCGTGCAGGGGACACAGTGACCGAGGCGATCATCTGCGAAAAAGCCAAGGCCTTGCACACTGACCTCCTCGACCAACAGCCAGGAATGTCAGCCGATGCAGAAGGCTTCAAGGCGAACAGGGGGTGGTTTGAAAGGTTCAAGACCAGATCTGGCATCCACAGTGTTTTCAGGCATGGAGAGGCTGAAAGTTCTGATGTTGCTACAGCTGAGAAATTTGCTACGAAGTTCCAGGAGGTCATGGTTGCAGAGGGCTACCTTCCTCAGCAGGTCTTCAACTGCAATGAGACTGGGCTCTTTTGGAAGAGGATGCCAAAGCGTACCTTCATCATGGAAGAGGAGACCTCATTGCTTGGCCACAAGCTGATGAAGGACCGTCTAACCCTCCTGTTTTGTGCCAATGCCAGTGGGGACCTTAAGATCAAGCCCCTGCTCATCTGCCACTCAGAGAACACACAGGCCTTTAAGAAACACAAGGTGAAGAAGGAGCAGTTGAGCATTTTTGTAGCGGTCCAACCCAAAGGCTTGGGTCACACGCCTCTTGTTTGTGCAGTGGGTCAATCTTGTTTTTGGTCCTGCTGTCAAGCAGTACCTTGTGGACAATAACCTGCTGCTCAAGGCCGTGCTGCTCATGGATAATGCTCCTGCTCATCCTCCAGACCATTTTGACATCATGAGACCATTTTGACATCGTGAGCTGTCTGCAGATTATCACCATTCCCTGGGCTGGGGTCAGACATAGAATCCGAAATTCAGCTTGGCGCAACCTGTGGCCAGACTGTGTTGTGACACCTGAATCCGATGCTTCTGCACCTGCACCAAAGTCAACAGCGTTGAAGGAGATTGTTTCTTTGGGGAGGACCATGGGGCTGGAGGTGACTGAGGAAGATGTCTGCGAGCTGGTGGAGGAGGGACACAACCGTGAGCTAACCACTGAAGACCTGGTGGAACTGCAGAAGGAGGCGATGGAGGAGCTGGTCTCATTTGAGGAGGAGGAAACAAGTGAGGAACAGCTCTCATCCAGGGAACTCAAGGAGGCATTCCAATTATGGGTAAATCTACAGGCTTTTGTACAGCAGCATCACCCAGATATGGCTCTAGTCCAGAGACTTGTGAACAGTTTTGACACCGACGTCATGTCCCCTTTCCGAGGGATGCTGAAAAGGGGCCGGGGGCAGCAGGCAATGGAAAGGTTCCTACTAAAACAGCCTAGACATCAAGAAGAATCTGCTTGTGTTAGTGCTGCCCAGTTGCTCTGCTCCTCCTCCAGAAAGTGTTGAAATTGTTTGAAAAGTTTGGCATGTTTTAAAAGATAATATGTGATGATTTAAAAGTTGAAGTTGGATGTTTGAAATGTTATTGCTTGAGTAATCCTGTCCCTGTACAGCAGGGCTTAAAAAAGCCGCTCGCCCGCTCACCAAATGCGAGGAGAAATTATTGTGTGGTGAGTACAGATGATGGAGCGGCTGCACCTGCGCTCCAAGCCTCATTGTGAAGCCGAGTTCCGGTTTCCAACTTCTGGTTTCCGGCTTCTTCAGCTCCCCCATTACACTGGCAGCGCCGCTGAGGGGACAGGTGCAGGAGAGGTTTGCTCTCCTCCGCTAAGAGAAGACACCCTCTCCACCAACACGGGGCACTCAAGGAGAGGTCCGTTCTCCCCCACCGCCGGGGACACGAGGAGAGGCCCGTCTCCACACACAGCCATTGAAGTGGTACTTTGCATCAGAAAAAGGGTATTACACAACTCTTGGTCCTGCTGTACAACGAAAACCATAGGAAATCTTGATGTGAAACTGGCTTCCTACTGCTTTTTGTTATCCAAAAAAATTATTTTTTGGTGTTTTTTTTTTTGTTAATTGAATAGAATGCAATCCAAACACAGCCATTGAAGTGGTATTTTGCATCAGAAAAAGGGTATTACACAAGTCTTGGTCCTGCTATACAACACAAACCATGGCTGCTCTATTAGCACATCTTTGGTAAAATGTTTACTATTGTTATGCCATGTTTTTTGGCATCTAAATAAGCGCTTTTTTGTTTTTTCTTAATGCACTACTTCTCTCAGCTCTCTTTTAATAAGATGCTGGAGATAAAACATGCAAAATGTTTACTATTGTTATTTATTTTATGCAATGTTTTTTGGCCATCAAAAGAGGCACTTTTTTCTTTTTTCTTAATGGCACACTTCTCTAAGGTCTCTGCTGGAGATACAAAATACAACATGTTTACAGTAACTATTATTCCATGTTTTTTGGCATCAAAATAAGCACTTTTTCTTATGTTATACTTCTGTAAACTAAACTTACATCTTTTAAAAGAGACTTTAGTTACTAAAATCTCTTTTTAAAGATGCAGGAGATAAACAAAAAAAAAATACAAAATGTTCACTACAGGTTTAAAGCTGTAAAAATTGATATTGTGATTGCACCCTATTGCTATTAAGCTATTGCTGTTATGTTTAAATTGACATAATAAAGCTATGTTATAATTGCAGTTTTTTTATATTTTGGACTCTTTATTCTAAAGAAAAATGTAATTTCATAAGCTTTAAAAGGGTGTGGTTAGGGGCAGGACTGGGGCGGTGTTGGGGGATGGGATGGGGGTGGAGTTGGAGGCAGACCTGGGCAAGGTTGGGTGGGGCAACTGATGGAGAGTAAGGCTTGTGTCTGGCTAGTAGGTCTAGACTAAATTTTAAGCCCTGCTGTACAGTATTAATGCCTTTTAAAAGTGCACTTTATAAAGAGTTTTGAACAGATAAAAGACTTGTTTTTTACTTTTTTCTAACCTCAGGAACAGATTAATTGGTTTTCAATGTATTCCTATGGGAAACAGTGTTTCAGTTTACGAATTTTCCGCTATAGAAAAAGTCCCGCAGAACGAATTAAATTCGTAAACCGAGGCATTACTGTAATATTATTAGCATTACTGTCTTGTTTATTATACCCCTTCTTTTAATTTGTATAAACTGAGCAGAAGAATGTACAGTTGCCTTCTCCCTGTCTTTTGTGACCAAGATTCCCTTCTCCTTCTCTTTTATAGGGCCAATATGTTCTGACCTAGTTTTTTTACTACTTCTTACCAGTTTTTAAGCTTATTTCTTAATGCACTCTTTGTAGGAATGCAGATAAAGACCCTTCGGTCTAATATTTAATAAAGGACAGTTTTTTCTTGTTAATAACCTTTTTACATTAGTGTTTAGCCACCCAGATTTAACTTTTTTTTATATTTGCTGGAGTTGAATGAAACTGACGAATCCCGTTGTTTAATATTCCTTTGAAGCACTCCTACTTCTCTGCAGAGTTTTTTGCTGTAGGAATTTGATCCCATTTAGTGTCCTGTAGTATAGATCACAGCTTATTAAAGTTGGCTCTTTTAAAATTTAGTGTTCTTGTCTTACCCTCATGTATATTTTTCCTATAATTTATGGCAAATATACTGTTACCTAAATTATACCTTATTTCCACATCTACAATCAGATCTGTGCTATTTGTAATTAGTAAGTCCAGCAGAGCATTGTCTCTATTTGGGACTTCCACCATTTGACTCAAGATATTGTCCTACATTCAATAAATGGCATGCCATAGCTGAGTGAGCAGTTCCATATGCCCAATCATGATAAGAATAGTTCCCCCCTGAGTATAACATTGCCCTGCCTCCCCGCCATCTCTAGCTGTGAAAGTATATGGGTCTCCTCCTCCATCTAAATGTTAGGTGTTAGGCCTATAGCATGCACCCACAATTAATTTGCTGTTTGTTTTACCCCCTTGATGCTTCAGCCACAAAGACTCCCCCTCCTCACCACCCCAATTATTATTGTCATCTCTAATATTCACTATCAAATTGCTCTTCACATATACTGTATTTTTCGCTCCATAGGACGCACTTTTTCCCCCCAAAAAAGGGGGGAAAATCTCAGTGCGTCTTATGGAGCGAATATGGAGTGGTTGGTCCGGTATTTCCGCCGCCGCCACCAGGCAGAATACCAAGCTGGCCACTCAGCTCTTCTCTGCAGCAGGACCTTACCTGTTCCTTGTTCCAGTGCTGTACAGTCTTCCCGCGCTGGCATCTTTAGTGTGGGTACCCGGCTGCGACAGCCGGGTGCCCACTGCGCATGCGTGAGAAGCTCTGCACTTTGTGAATGGCCCGGTGTCTTCTGGGACACATGACAGGTCCCAGAAGACGCTGCGCCATTCACAAAGCGCAGCGCTTCTCGCGCATTGCGCAGTGGGCACCCGGCTCTCAGCCAGGTGCCCGCACTAAAGGGAGGACAACTCCATGGAAGTGGGAATGGTTACCTGTCAAATTCAGGTGCCCGCTCCCCCTCCCTCCCCAAAGATCCGCAGTCTCTGGTCATCCCCTATACTGTCTGCAGTCTCTGGTCATCTCCTGTATTGTCCGTAGTCTATGGTCATCCCCTGCACTATGTCTGCAGTCTCTGGTCATCTCCTGTACTGTCTGCAGTCTCTGGTCATCTCCTGTACTGTCTGCAGTCTCTGGTCATCTCCTGTACTGTCTGAAGTCTCTGGTTATTCCCTGTACTGTGTCCGCAGTCTTTGGTTATCGCCTGTACTGTGTCCGCAGTTTCTGGTCATCCCCTGTACTGTGTCCGCAGTCTCTAGTCATCTCCTGTACTAAGTCCGCAGTCTCTGGTCATCTCCTGTACTATGTCCGCAGTCTCTGGTCATCTCCTGTACTATGTCTGCAGTCTCTGGTCATCTCCTATACTGTGTCCGCAGTCTCTGGTCATCTCCTGTACTATGTCCACAGTCTCTGGTCATCTTCTGTACTGTGCCTGCAGTCTTTGGTCATTTTCTGTACTATGTCTGCAGTCCACTGGTTCAGAATATTTTTTTCTGGTTTTTCACCTCTAAAACCTAGGCGCATCTTATGATCAGGTGCGTCTTATGGAGCGAAAAAAAACGGTAAACACACCCATGCCCACCTTCAGACATGTGAGCTGTCACACCAGGTTTCTGACTAATTCTCACAAGCACAATATCTTCCTTATCTATCATAAGTACAATGTCTTCTATTTAATTACCCAAACTTCTAGCATTTTTGCATATACCTTTTAATTTTTTACACATGCTAATTTTAACCTTTCACCCCTTTCATTCCTTTAAAGTTCAGCATGGCTGCTAGCCTTGGAAATGTTAATTTCCCTATCATCTGGTTTGGGATCCCCTTCACGCTGATTTTAGCCCCATCTATAGACTCTGACCCTTGCTCACTACATGGTAAACCTTTTTCTCATCCCCCACATCTTAATTTAAAAGTCCCTACAACCTTCTGGCCATCTTCTCCTTGAACAGAGCTGCAATCTCTCCATTTGGGTGCAGTTTGTCTTTGATGCAGAGCCAGTAACCGACTGCAAAGTCAGCCTAGTTCTCCATGAACCCAAAACTCTCCTTCTTACACAAATTCCTCAGGCACGTGCTGCCTCCCTCTGGCGTGGCTTGAAGTACAGCAAGTGTTTCCAAGAATACTACTTTGTAGGTTATTTTCTTTAATATAGCACCCGTGAAATGAAGTCCTTGAAATCATTTTTATGGACAATCCATCTTCCTATGACTATGTCATTTGTACCAATGTGTACCATGACAGCTGGGACAGCTAGGTCCTCCCCAGCCCCACCCAACAATCTGTCCATCTGATCCTCAATGTGCAACCCTCAATTTGCCTGGCAAACAACATATTGTTCGGCGATCACAGTCTTTGTGACAGATTTCCTTATCTGTTCTTCTAATAATTGAGTCCTACGACCAGTAACTGTCTATCCATGCCTGTAACCTTGCTCCCATAATTGTTCTCCTGGCTGCTAGGGGAGGTAGTCTGCTCCAGCAATTCCATTCCTAAGCTGATATACCCAACATCATGCAACTCGGCATATTTGTTGGGATGTACCAAATCAGGATTAGTCTCTCTAACTTTCTTCTCTTTATCCCTCCTTCTAACTGTACCCCAACTACCTACCTCTGATGCCTGCACCACCATATAGCCACCCTACTCTATACTGAGCCCAGCCAGCACCTAAACAGTAGGGACCAAACTCCTATCCAGGTTGCTGATGCTTCTCAGTGTTGCCAGCTGATTCTTTTGATCAGGGGTCTCCAAACTTTTCAAACAAAGGAACAGTTTACTATCCTTCAAACGTTAGGGGGGTCAGACCGTGGTAATTGGGAGTAGAAAAGGTCCTGACGTCAGTTGGAAAAAACAATTTTTGGTGTTTTAGGAATGGATTGTGCCTCATCATTGGTATCACTGGGCCCCATTGTTAGTGTCACTGGGAGAAATTAGCCCACATTATTGTTGTCAATGGGAGGAATTGTGTCCCATCCTTGGTGTCAGTAGGGGGAATTATGCCCCATTGTTGGTATCAGTGGATGGCATAGTGCCCCAAGGGCCAGATAAAAACAAGCAAAGGGCCACATCTGGCTCCCAGGCCACAATTTGGAGACCACTGCTCTAGATCTAGGATGTAGGCTTCCAAACAAATGACTTCCCCACATCTCGCACAGCAGTAGTCGCCCTCAAAGAATTGTTCAAGGAAGTATACATTGAGCAACATGTGCACCGGGTCGCACCACCACTCCTACAGGACGTTACATGTTATACTTATATAATGGGAATAATCTTTTCTTCATTTTACAGGGATTTTATTTATTTAAATTTATTTTTAGCACAGTTTGTTTCCCTAAGTTTCAATGCAGTCACAACTCTGCATCAATCTCCTCACACTATTGTCTCTGCTCTGCTCCAGTCTCCTCCCTCCCTGTCTCCACTTTGCTGACCACTCTTCTCCAATCTTCTCACACTGCTGTCATTACTCTGCTCACTGCTCTGTTCCATTACTGTCATCACTCTGCTAGTTGCATAGTTAGTCTGGTTAAAAAAAGACAGGTCCATCCAGTTCAACCAATAGAAGGGAAAAATAGACTCCAATCTCCTCCACTGATGTCGCCTCCCTACTCACTGCTCTGTTTCAATCTCCTCCACCACTGTGTCAGGGTTTTTGAATGATTAATTCAGTCAACAATATGAATTGTTTAATCAATTGATGTATAACAGTGCCCCCAATATGAAACAAAATTAGTAAAAATATTTATGCTGACTAATTAATTATTCCTGAGAAACTTTGTCCTATGCAGATATTCTTAAGCACAAAAAATATGTGAAAGTATGGCCCGTGGAACTTTAAAAATAAATTAATATTTATTTTACAAGAAGTCACTTAACTAACACAAATAACAGAAGAACTGATATTGCAACACAGACACTAAGATTATATTCCAAATGAATTCGTAAATGTATCTGCTACAACATTTGACTGAATTTGACTGACTATGCCTCTTAACCCACTGCAGACAGATTAAGAGTGGAGTCCTTCTGTAAATTATGCCAATATGGCTAAAATATAGTAACCTAATGCCGAAGTGTTAGGGTATCATGAGAGGAATATCAAATAACCCAGCAAAAATTACTTCAATCAAAGTACAAATTAAACAAACAAAAATCATCTAAAGAATAATACACTAGTACAGGCCTTGAAATTTCCACTCGCCAGCTCGCATTGGTGAGTGGAAATTATGGTGGGGGCGAGTGTGTCCCCAGGGCCGTCTTGCTGAGCAGGCTCGGAACTCAGGGCCGGATCTGTCACTTGCACTGCGAGCCGTCAGACTGATTAATAGTTGAGCAAAGTTTAAACAAAGGAAGGAGTGTGCGCTGTGCTCTCTGCCTCCCCCTAGAGTGCAGTACCCGGCTCTGTGAGTGAAGGTAACGAACTACTGCAACTTTTTATAGGGCTGTGTCCATGTATGTGTGTGTGTGTATATGTATGTACATGTATCTGTGTGTGTGTGTGTTTGTGTGTGTCTGTGTATGCATTTAGATGTGTCTGTGTGTAAGTACATTTGTGTATCTGTACATGTATCTGCGTGTATGTACATGTATGTGTGTGTATACATGTGTCTGTGTGTGTACATGTGTCTGTGTGTATGTACATGTGTCTGTGCGTGTGTATTTCTGTGTATGTATATGTGTCTGTGTGTATGTACATGTATGTGTGTCTGTACATGTGTCTGTGTACATGTGTCTGTATGTGTGTGTGTATGTACATGTGTCTCTGTGCGTGTGTGTACATGTTTCTGTGTGTGTATGTGTGTGTGTATGTACATCTCTGTCTGTGTGTACAGGTGTCTCTATTTGTATGTGTGTATGTACATATGTCTGTATGTAAACCTACATGTATGGGTGGTTTGGACAGGTTCAGGATTATGTGGTTATAATGGGTGGTAGATTATGGGACATTTGAGGTACTGCTGGGTAGGATATGCTTGGTTTTGTGAGTGATAGATTATGGGGGGTTATGGTCTAAGTATGATGGAGTGTTTAGGGGGACATTGGAAGCCCTGATGTAATGTGGGGGGACTCTGGGGACACTGATGTAATGTGAGGGGACTCTGGGGACCCTGATGTAATGTGGGTAACATTTAATAGTGTTATTTCATAAAATAATTTACAAGGGTGTGTTTAGGGGTGGAATTAGGGGCGAGGCAGGGTAAGGGTTGGGTGGGGCAACTGGTAGCGAGTAACTCTTAAGGCTTGGCTAATAGCTCAGGACTTGAAATTTGTAGCCCTGTACTAGTAGTTTTTCTCCATGCAGATGAAATGGATTGCTTGGGCTAAAAGGATAGGATCTTAAGATGGCTACTGACCAAACCCTCAAGATGGTGTCCAATGGGTGGAGATGGATCAAGTTTAAGATGGAGTCTGTTTTTCAAAATGATGTCTTCAAGATGGAAGCTGTGTAGATGTGTAGATTATGATATGTCGGATGATGGATGATGAATGATGAATAAGTGATCAAGGATGTGTGTCACATTATGTGTGATGATCTGATGAGTGTCCTGTGTCGCCCTCAGATATATATCTACCAAAAAATCTAATTTCTGGCTCCTCCCAGAGGGTGTGGTTGGCATTATTTACCCAGCTCTGATTAGAGGGTGAATTACAGATTAACTATTTGTTTGCATATGCACTAGCTCAACTTGCCCACCAGGTGGCACTCTGAGACTAGAAATACCTATATTCAGGTTTTCAGAGAGATTTGAATGGATGTATTGGATCCAATCTTTATAGGATAGACTAATTTTTATTCTATGTAGATACATTATTTTATTTAGAACTTGTATAGATATCTTTCTCTGAGGGTTGGTGGCATTATTAGTGATGTTTATTTTTGGTATCATATTACCACATAAACATGAACCTTTACTAGAGTGATGGAATTATTTATACAACAATCCATGTTAAAGCAGAACTATACTCACCTCAGCTCCGGGGATGCAGCGTCCCTTTGCTGCCCACCTGGCTGCTGACATCTTCAGGTGGCTGGCTTCTTGGTCTTGATTGCTGGCCGCTGTCATTGGCTGGGCAGGGATGACTTCACTCCCCCCCCCCACATGTGCGGGAGCAAAGTCAGTTTCTGCATTGCCAAATTTGTACAGTGAGCTGCACATGCATCCTATGTCTCCAGTGACCCAAGAGCTTTTATTGTCCGCAGTGACTCCAGTGCATCCTCTGTCAAATTATGAGCCCCTGAGCATCCTGTGTCACTCCTTGACTTCTAGGTATCCAGTATCATCTCCCAAATCCACTAAGCCCTGGGACATCTATAACCCCACAAAGTTGTTCGAGGTACGCTCCTCTAATTCCTGGATTAACCCCTGTCCATAACACTGAGAAGGAGAAGCAGTAAAGAAAAGTAACATCTTTCAGGATGGAGGAGAAGGAGGCAGTAGAATTGGTGTATCCTAGGAGAATGAATAAAAAGGAGACGTGAGGAGTGACAACTGACCCATGTCTAGGAGAAAAGCAAGGAGAAAAGTGAAAAAAAAAACAAATGCCATCTGATCTGTGTTCTTAGGAGAAGTGAGAAGAATACCTGAAATGGACTAATGACATCTGACCAATGTGAAGGAAAAGTGAAAAGAAAATGTAAGGCAGATAAATGACATCAGACACGTGTGGAGGAAAAATGACTAAGCAATGTAGGAGGATTAAAAGTAAATTAGTAAAAAGAAATATCTCAAAATGAATACCACATATGCCTCCTCTCAGATCCTACCAAGAGTGTTGCACTCCAATGCTGACACATTGTTTGTACCGTAACACCCATTCCCTGGTATAAACATACTTTTATCATGAATGTTTATGTCCCCACTACACATTGTTCCCTGCACATCACATTATGCTCTCCACACAACATGTTGCATTTTGCCTCAGCATCTGCACTAGTTTTTGTTGCAGCAGTCCCCACACTGTTTGCATTAGCTTCCCTGGCAATTCTCCTCCCACGGTCTTTTCCCCACTTCAGCACTATGTTCTAAAGCCAGGTACATATGTACCGTAAGTTGGCCAATCCAGCAGGAACTGGCTGACTTTCCATACATGTGGACCGGTGTTTATTCAGCAGAAACTGGTCTAGCGACCAGCTTCTGTCATAAGGTCCTGCTGGAAAGCCAGAATTTGATCTGCGCTTGCAGCCAATGGCTGCAGGTGCTGATCAGTGTATTCTGCAGGGTAGCACTTCCCTCTTGGATGATGGAAAAGATCCCAGTACCATCCTTCCTTCTACTTCTTTACTCCTCTTTCCACCTGCTGCCTCTGTATCAAAGAATAGAGTGAGTAAGGACAGAATCTTGCTGGCCCTGATAACATAGGAACTTTTGCTCTTCCTCCTGTAGGTGTGCATTCACTGGCCAGAATATTACATCATGTAGGGGGTGCTCCAGAAGGAACAGCAGATTGCGAGACTTATCATAGCTCACCATTTTGATTGCCTCTGGCCTTGCATAAGCTGGTGTGGAGTCAGCTACTTCTCATCTTGCTTGTACTTGAATAGCATCCAGAGTCTGTTGCATAGTGTGGCTCTTGTTACCCATGCATACTGGCTGCAAAACAGATTGGCAGCATTTTTCCTGGAATGTTGTATAAACTTGGGGGGACGGGGAGGCTCTGTATAACTCCTCATTTTATTTTCCTAGTGTGCTGTGAAGGTGATAAATCATTCCTGCTTGTGCTTACTGGACCACATGCTTGAGCATGTTTGAGGTCATTTGGACCCTGACACTGACAGCGTGGCATGGCCTTCAGGGCAAAAATGGCGCCTGGGTACCTGTCTCGTGGGACCTGAAACCCATGCTGCTGAACTAGTTTAAAGTTCTTGCAAGGGGAGGGGGCATGCTTTGGCCTATTCACTTTGGGTACTCAAGAGCTTTGTCCTAACTGTGAGAGAGGATATTCACTACTGACTTTTCTTATTAAAGCACTACTCCCACACAGTTCTTTTGCATGTATGAGGGTATTGCATGAATGAGGAAACGTGACTATGCACCAAATGGCTGGTACTTACCATGGCTGATATGCTGAAGGCAGAAGCTGAGGACCACAATGGTATTGTTGAAAGCAGATACATACAAAATGCACGCCACACAGAGCTCTTTCTTGATTCTATGTGATTTCTATCAAAAACATACCGTACTTGAAGGCGATATTTTGAATATTTTGGGAATAATTGCAGACATGAGAAATGTGGTTTAGAAGTGTTTTAGCGCACTCTGTTGTGATTCATTTTATGAAAACTTTAAGAAAATCAAGTGTTAAACTTCATTAAATAAGACACCTACCAACTATACTATCAAACTGTTGTACCACTGGCCAAATTGTGCAAAGTTGAGGACTTGAGCTGTATTTTTTAAAGAGTACAATTTGTTTTAGCTTTAAGATCTGTTGTGACTAGGTGACACACTCCAGTCAATTTATGTCAGTTACAAATGGTTAAAGAAATCAGATTACACATCCACAAATATCTAAAAAAAAATATTTTTTCTTAGAGTAATGAATCAGCTTGAGATGCTGCTATGTTAAAGCCAAGCATTAATATGAAAGTAAAAAAATGTTTTATACTTTCATATTTTATGATTTGCCAGCATGCAGTGTCACTGACCTTGACTGTGAGACTCATACTGCTCCATTTCACCACATACATCTTAAAGGCATGTCCCAAGCCTGTAATTGATGTTTTCCCATATGCTCCTCAAATTTGAATAAAAAGGAGGCCCCTCTTCCTACTGTGAGATAATCTTTAAAAAATCTGTAATGTTTTGTTTTTCATTTGCACATGCCTCCCATTTCCTTTTTTGACAATTGCTAGCCTTAAATTGGAGGGAAAAGCTAAAATAAACTGTGTGTAAAAAATTACAGTGTACATACATTTTTTTAACTTCTTCAGAGTGGTCACGTGATTGCACAGGGATTCCTTCTCTATGTCCCCCTGGGCCACAACCAGTTGCCATTCTGTCTTCTCTAACTCCCTTCTCACTTCCCCCATCCATGTTTAAAAGCTATTTTACTTACTATTTTTTTCTCATGATAATCAGTTCCTGTTCTACCCCTTAAACCCCATTTCTCCCTCATCCCATGATCAGCTTAAAGTGGTAGTAAACTCTTTTTTTTTAATTTTACCTACAGGTAAAAGTGGATAATAAAGCTTACCTGTAGGTAAAATGAATATTTCTATATCCGTGCTGTTCCTTCAGAGCTGTGCACCATGGCCCGGGACTGCTGTGCACATGTGCAGGAGTGATGTCATCGCGGTTCAGCCTGTCAGATGGCCGGAGCTCGTGAACCCAGAAGGAAGATGGGTGAAGATGCAAGCCTTTACAGCGGTGACAGCGTGCTGCCAGAGGGCTTCAATTTAAGGTAAGTTCTACATAATGTGCTACTATGCGATGCATACTAGCACATAATGACATTACCTTGCAGGGACTTTTTTTCCCCTTTGCTGCGGTTTACTACCGCTTTAAGCTGGCCATACACGTTTTGATTTTGTTCAGAAATTCAAAGAAAAATCATTTGTCAAAACATTCTTTCTTGTCATCATTTAGCCAACTAATTTTATATGA
Organism: Staurois parvus; assembly: GCF_062004578.1. NCBI lineage: Eukaryota > Metazoa > Chordata > Amphibia > Anura > Ranidae > Staurois > Staurois parvus. Next base: position 3,014,189 of record NW_028317855.1, read on the forward strand.
AAGCCCTCATATTTCATCGTGACCTGCTAATTGAATGCACATGCAAACATATTAAACAGGTTTAATTACAATATGTGTGATTTTTCCTGAACAAAAAACATATTCATAGTTAGAATTTTTCTTGTTTGAGAAGAATTTTCCATCCTCCTGCTTTTGATTTTCTTGTCACTACAGACGAAAACATCAGTTTGACCCCATTAACCTAAAAAAATTGAACATTCCAAAAATGAAAATGTTCTACTGGTGAATGGCTAGATTTAATTTATATTCTCTTTGGAACCTGTGATCAATTTGTGAAATAGCACACTTTTATAAGTTCACTTTTTATAACATGCTACATCCATATTCAGGGTGTAACATGTTACAATTACACTAACCCCCCTCAACCACCCCCTCCCTCCTGAGTCCCTGTTTTGACAGCGAGCAGGGCAATCTAGATAAAATGCTACCAAGTGGGGCTATGCCTGCCCAGCCATGTCATCCATTCGCAGTGTTCTGTGGATTGGAAAAATACCCAAGTCCCAAGAGCCTTTGCAGCTGTCAGCTTGTAGTTCTCAATAAACTACCATGGGGCTATTGAGTGCTGTGGTTTTTCATTCTTTCTTTCAGGCAGTGTGCATCTGCCTACCCCTATGAGGTACGAGCACACAGATACACTGACTGCTGTCTGCAGGGGTCCTGCATGGCATCCGCAATCTGCAGATCGCTGGTGCAATGCTTTACAGGCTCTAAGTAAAAAAAAATAATAAATGCACATTTTTTTACCTACCAAAAATGTGAATTAATAATTTTTTTTAAAAAGTGAATTTATCCTTTAATCAAATGTGCCCACTTTAAATATCTAAATGTAATCTGCTAAATCATTTATTGGCCAAAACTGTTTAGCCTAAATTTAATTGAATCCAAACCCAAAAGCATCAATTTTAATATATTGCAACTTACCGATGTAGCACCCTCCTAGATAGGCTGCTAGATAGGCTAGGTAAATTTAGGGTTTTTTTGTTTGCCTGTAGTCCGTGGAGCAGCTTGTGATTGCTTTGGACTGTTCTAGACTTCACTGGCTGCGGGTTTGAATGCTCCCTCCTGCCTTCTGGAGGATTCTAGAATGTAGTGGACTGGCATAGGTAGACCCACAGCCTGAGTATTTATGTGGTCTTGGCCAATCCGTAAGGGTGGATGTCCAGCAGGTGACTGAGGAGTGCATAAAAAAACTGAAGCTTGAGGCAGTGCTGTTCTTGTTCCGGAGAAAAAATTCCAAGTCTAAAGTTCCTAGTACTTCTACATGTGCAAGGTCCCAGCTATGCTAAGAACTGGAGGGGCTGTTCTTCTGAAACTTGCTTAAACTGATTAAAAGATTTCACTGAGAATCTGGACTGAAGAGTTCACTGGAAAAAATGCCTGGCTGATATTGGAAGGAGGCATCCAAGTATCCATTGTGAGCAAAAGCCTGTGAGTGAAATCCTAGTGAGTGTGTTCTGCTACTGTCCTTTGTACATCAGTGCCAGCAATTGCTTGACTTGGGACATTTTCTATAGTGTCTCAGTGTTGCTCAGTCCATTAGATCTTGCTAGAGGGACTGTACTGAGAAGCTTTGACAAAGTGAAGAGTGTCTTTGTGTTATTACGTTGTGCAGCTGTAGTATCCCACAGCTTCTCTGGACCCTATCCAAGTTCAACTTTTTATAAATCATCATAAAGATACTCTTAGACTGTTAATTGAGCCAGAAGAGTGACTGTTATGTTCCTGGCTGCCGTTGCACTAGTTTGAGAAAATAACCTAGGGCAAAACAGCAGGCCCTTTCAGGGGTGAGCACTCTACCAGTCTTTGCATGCGGTGGCTTCTTGAATTTCTTATGTTAGTTTTTTTCTTTCTTGGAGATTAATGTGGCTACACTCACCCCTCCACTGTATCTATGAAGGGGTAATGCAGCTACCCTTGCACAGCAGCATTGTCAACCTGGGTAAAAGCTAGTGTTAGATGGACTAAAAATAAAAAACAATGCAGATACCACATTTAAGGATTTGCACACTGCAATATATTAAACTGTTGTTTTTGGCTTTAGATATGCTTTGAGCCATTAATGACAGGCAAATATAAGCAAGTAAAACAAAAGAAAAATCAGGTTTGCTAACAAGCGGCATAAAATGCAAACATAGGGAATTATTTACTTAAACTATAGAGTGCAAAATCTGGTGAAGCTCTGCATAGATACCAATCAGTTTCCAGGTTTTATTGTCAAAGCTTAATTGAACAAGCTGAAGTTAGAACCTGATTGATCGCTATGCATAGTCTCACCAGATCCAGATTCTGAGTGCACCACTTTTAGTAAATCTACCCCATAGTCTGTCATTCTATGTGAAGAACATGTCAGATTGACAGGAACTTTGGTGACATGAAGTATGACTCTCTAATATTACACAAACAAAAAGGGGTTAAAAATTACTTGTATGTCCGTTTATTCAAGGCGGCTAACAAGCAGCATAGCTTGACCTATGCTTAAGCTCTTCTTGGTGAAACATGGTAACTTGGCCATACATGGATAAAGGAAAAAAACTGAACCAATTCCCCTATCCACATCTGAGGTGGACACTGGAATTCTCCCCACTGTGTCATTGTATTCTGGCAATTACTTCCCTGCCATCAGAATACACTAATCAGCTCTGCAGCCAATTGGCTGCATGTACTGACTGAAGCATATTTTTCCAACAAGCTAGTTCATGAGAAGTTGATATATATATATATATATATATATATTTTTTTATATACAGTGAAGGAAATAAGTATTTGATCCCCTGCTTATTTTGAATGTTTTCCCACTCACAAAGAAGTGATCAGTCTAAAAATCGAATGGTAGGTGTATTGTAACACTGAGAGACGGAATAGTAACAAAAAATTCAAAAGAAATGCATGTCTAACAAATTATGCACTGATTTGCATGTTCATGAGGGAAATAAGTATTTGATCCCCTTCACAAAACATGACTTAGTACTTGGTGGCAAATCCCTTGTTGGCAATCACAGAGGTCAGACGTTTCCTGTAGTTGGCCACCAGGTTTGCACACATCTCAGGAGTGATTTTTGGCCCACTCCTCTTGGCAGATCCTCTCCAAGTCATTAAGGTTTGGTGGCTGACATTTGGCAACTCGAACTTTCAGCTCCCTCCACAGATTTTCAATCGGATTAAGGTCTGGAGACTGGCTAGGCCACTCCAGGACCTTAATGTGCTTCTTCTTGAGCCGCTCCTTTGTTGCCTTGGCCTTGTGTTTTGAGTCATTGTCATGCTGGAACACCCATCTACGACCCATTTTCAATGCCCTGGCTGAGGGAAGAATGTTCTCACCCAAGATTTGACGGTACATTGCTCCGTCCATTGTACCTTTGATGCGGTGCAGTTGTCCTGTCCCCTTAGCAGAAAAACACCCCCAAAGCAGAAATTTTCCATCACCATGTTTCAACAGTTGGGATAGTGCTCTTGGGGTCATAGGCAGCATTCCTCCTCCTCCAAACACGGTGAGTTGAGTTGATGCCAAAGGGCTTGATTTTGGACTCATCTGACAACAAAACTTTCAACCAGTCCTCCTTTGTATCATTCAGATGTTCAGTGGCAAACTTCAGACGGGCCTGGACATGTGCTTTTTTGAGCAGAGGGACCTTGCGGGCACTGCAGGATTTCAATCCTTGTCGGCGTAGTGTGTTACCAATTGTTTTCTTGGCGATTGTGGTCCCAGCTGCCTGGAGATCATTGACAAGATCCTCACGTGTAGTTCTGGGATGATTCCTCACTGTTCTCATGATCATTGACCCTCCACAAGGTGAGATCTTGCATGGTGCACCAGACCTAGGGAGATTGACAGTTGTTTTGTGTTTCTTCCATTTGCGAATGATTGCACCAACTGTTGTCACCTTCTCACCAAGCTGCTTGGCGGTAGCCCAGTCCAGCCTTGTGTAGGTCTACAATCTTGTCCCTGACATCCTTGGACAGCTCTTTGCTCTTTGCCATGATGGAGAGTTTGGAATCTGATTGTTTGATTGCTCCTGTGGACAGGTATCTTTTATACAGGTAACAAAATGTGATTAGCAGCACTCCCTTTAAGAGACTGCTTCTAATCTCAGCTTGTTACCTGTATGAAAGACACCTGGTAGCCAGAAATCCTGCTGAATGATAGGGGATCAAATACTTATTTCCCTCATGAACATGCAAATCAGTGCATAATTTGTTAGCCATGTATTTCTTTAGAATTTTTTGTTGCTATTCTGTCTCTCAGAGTTACAATACACCTACCATTCGATTTTTAGACTGATTATTTCTTTGTGAGTGGGCAAACATTCAAAATCAGCAGGGGATCAACTACTTATTTCCTTGACTATATATATATATATATATATATATATGAGAACAGCCATAGATGGATCGAAATTTGTCCTGTTCCTGCTGAACCAACCGAATGTCACTCTCTGCATGGCCAGCTTAAGTGAGTTAGGTGAGGCTAAGCTTTTTGTTAGCGGTCTTGAATAAATGGACATACCAGTGATATTCCTGGAGTGCAAGCCATTTTTGTTTCAGGTGTATACGTGGAGCAGGGAAGTGCTACTGGGATACACTCGATGCTTGCATTGAAGGGAACCAGGAGTACCGTGAATGGTGGTTCTCTTTGAGATCTTCTATCCATAATATTACGGTTATTTATCCAACTCAAAAGTATTAAAAAGTGTCAGCCTTGATTCCAACTAATAGAAAATGCAGATTATATGTTTATTTCACTGTGCTACTATGGTTCATGAAGCAGATAGCATAGTTAATAAAAGGCTTGCTGCTATACACTGATATGTGTTCCCACATACAGCAAAGAAGATATGTTAAAAGAGTGTAGCCCTACCTTACTACCACAATAAGGGTGTGATTATCTTTGGTGCCTCAAACTGAAACTCTGATAAACTGTGTATCTAAATTACCAATATTAATTTTACACAGGCTCATTTCTGCAAAGAAACCAATCAGCTTCAAGATTTTTTTGCCAAAGCTTAATTTAACAAGCTGAGATTGGAAGCTGATTTGTTTCTTTGCAGAAGTGAGTCTTAGTAAATAAACCCCATGGTGTTTTGAAGTGAAGCACACAGGAAAAACCAAGAGTGTGAATTATGCATTGACTTTTTGGCTTAACACAGAGGATTTACACTATTACCATGCAAAGACTAGATTGCGCTGCTTCTCACTGGGGGTTTCCACCATTATTTCACGATATAGTTTCATTGTATATTTAATTTTCTGCATTGATTGGTATTTTATTCAGATGAGGGGTTCTCACCACTATATAACAAGGATATTTTTACACTTTTACATTTGACTTATGTGGCATTCAACATACAGTTGTTTTCAAAATAGCAGTCAGACATCACTAACCTGATCAATCACTGTTTTTGGTAGAAATTATATTTCTACATGGCAAATAATTTACTAGCAGGTGTAGTAGAGTAATAGAAATCCAACAGACCCAACAGTCATGACATGCATGCTGCTGATTCTGTGTAATTGAATCACTAATTGAAAGGGGCATGTTCAAAATAATAGCAGTGTGGAGTTCTATTAGTGAGGTCATTCATTCTTTGAAAAACAGGTGGCAATTATTGCCCTTATTTAAGGAAGGAAGGCAGCAAATGTTGTACATGCTGGTTACAGTGCATTTCTCTCTGAAATTCTGAGAAAAATGGGTCGTTCCAGACATTGTTCAGAAGAACAGCGAACCTTGATTTAAAAAGTTGATTGGAGAGGGGAAAACATATAAAGAAGTGTAGAAAATGATAGACTGCTCAGCTAAAATGATCACAAATGCTTTAAAATGGCAACCAAAACCTGAAAGACGTGAAAGAAAGCGAAAAACTACCATTCAAATGGATAGAAGAATAGCCAAAATGGCAAGGACTCAGCCAACAATCAGCTCCAGGAAGATCAAAGAAGGTCTAAAGTTACCTGTGAGTACTGTTAAAATTAGGAGACGCCTATGTGAAGCCAAGCTATCTACAAGAAGCCCCCGCAAAATCCCACTGTTGAAAAAAAGATGTGCTGAAGAGGTTACAATTTGCCAAAGAGCACATTGACTGGCCTAAAGAGAAATGGCGCAACATTTTGTGGACTGATGAAAGTAAGATTGTTCTTTTTGGGTCTAGTGGCCGGAGACAGTTTGTCAGAAGACCCCCAAACACTGAATTCAAGCCACAGTACACTGTGAAGACAGTGAAGCATGAATGCGCAAGCATCATGATATGGGGATGTTTCTCATACTACGGTATTGGGCCTATTTATCGCATACCAGGGATCATGGATCAGTTTGAATACATCAGAATACTTGAAGAGGTCATGCTGCCTTATGCTGAAGAGGAAATGCCCTTGAAATGAGTGTTCCAACAAGACAACGACCCCAAACACACCATTAAACGTGCAACATCTTGGTTCCAGACCAACAAGATTGACGTTATGGAGTGGCCAGCCCAATCCCCGGATCTTAATCCAATAGAAAACTTGTGGAGTGACATCAAAAATGCAGTTTCTGAGGCACAACCAAGAAATAGAGTAAGAACTGTGGAATGTAGTCCAATCATCCTGGGCTGGAATACCTGTTCACAGGTGCCAGAAGTTGGTGACTCCATGCAACACAGATGTACAGCAGTTCTCAGAAACAGTGCTTATACAACTAAATATTAACCACTTGCCCTCCAGAGGATTTACCCCCCTTAATGACCAGACCTCTTTTTGCTACTCGGCGCTGCGCTAATTCAACTGATAATTGCACAGTCATGCAATGCTGCTTCCAAACAAAATTTACGTCCTTTTTTTCACACAAATAGAGCTTTCTTTCGGTGGTATTTGATCACCTTTTTATTTTTCAAATAATAAACAAAAAAAGACCAAATATTTTGAAGAAAATCGATATTTTTTACTTTCAGCTATAAAAAATATATAGTAAACTCAAAGTTAGTTATAAATTTAGGCCAAAATGTATTCTGCTACATGTTTTTGGTAAAAAAAATCCCAATAAGTGTATATTGATTGCTTTGTGTGAAAGTTATAGCGTCTACAAACTATGGTATAGATACTGCAATTTATGCTATGTTTTTGCTATACAGCGCTGCGCTAGTTTAACGGACAATTGTGCGGTCATGCAATATTGTACGTAAATGAAATTTACATCCTTCTTTTTCCCACAAATTGAGCTTTCTTCCGGTGGTATTTGATCGCCTGTGCATTTTTTGTTTTTTGCGCTATAAAAAAAAAGGCTGACAATTTTGAGTAAAAAAAACAATATTTTGGACTTTTTGCTATAAAACATGTCCAGTAAAAAAAATGTAAAAATCAAAATTTAGTCATAAATTTCTGCCAAAATGCATTCTGCGACATGTCTTTGCTACAAAAAACCCCAATACGTGTAAATTAATTGGTTTACGTGAAAGTTATAGCGTTTACAAATGGCGGGAAAGATACTGAGATTTTTAATTTTTTTTTATACTAATAATGGCGGCGATCAGCGACTTATAACAGCGATCAGTGACTTATGGCGGCGATCAGCGACTTATGGCGGGACTGCGGGACTGCGGCGGAACTGACTTGGGGTCACTGACATCCCCAGTGACACCAATACAGTGATCAGTGCAAAAAAAAAACACTGACACTGTACTAATGGCACTGGGGAGGAAGGGGTTAACTTTATTATGCAGTGAAAGGGTTAACTGTGTGAGGGGAGTGTTTTACTAGGGGGCGGGGTTGTGTACTGCAGGGAACACCACTGATCAGGACAGATAAACTCTTCTGTCCTGATCAGCGTGTCAGGAGCTGTCAGGGAACTGCTCTCTGTCACTGATTGCTGCTAATCGCTGGGACATAGCCAGTAACGACCAGCTGTCACCCGGCGACTGACATCCGCGGCTGTGATTGGCGGGACAGGTATGGCGGTGGCGCGCGCGCGCCCCCTACCTGTTTTAAAAACACACGTTTTAAAACGTGGTTTTGCCCAGCCGTGCCGCCCTGCCGCCGTATTTCTACAGTGGCTGGGCAGCATGTGGTTAATTAAGTGATTCAAAGGAAAGCAAAATCTTCAAACATTTTTCTGTTTATATAGTGAATGTTTGAGTTTGTAAAGAAGAATACAAACACTGCTATTTTTTTGAACAGTCTAATATTCACTTTTCTTCAATTTTTTTAGAGGAACAGCACAGATTTGATATATTTTTCTTCATGTTTTGATTTGGAATAGAATGTGTAGTGTTCCCAATGCATTTGTGTGTATGGAAATAAAAGCTATTAGAAGGATTTTGAGCTTTATTCACTTTTTTCAACACACTGCTGTTATTTTGAACACAACTGTATGTTCAATACCTTAATGTACTTATATAGTTTCACAGAGCATAGTATTGGTAATTTATATACACAGTTAATCAGAGTTTCATTTAGAGGAACCGTAGAAGGACACACTGTTAATGTGGTAGTAAGATAGCTCTAAACTCTTTTAACATATCCTAGTAGAAAATGTACCCATAGCCCATTAGTCTCAATTAAAAGCAATTCTGGCAAATTTAAAGGCTCTTAATATAGAATTTTTGAGTCTTGGACACCAATATGTTTTTTCCAACTAAAAAGTGAAAATTAGGGATGAGTTTTGGGTTCATATTGACCAAGAGTTGGACTCAAACCCAGGCTGTTCGCAATTTGCTGAACAGAACTAAATGGCCAGGTTTGGTCAATTCACCCACCAGCCCTAATCTCAGCTGTTGAAGTCATTCATTTAGTGGTGGCCCACCTGCTTTTTACAAATTGATTGAATCATTAACCAAATATGGTCAGGACTGTATTTAGTCAATGACCTCCACCAACATCCCTAGTCAGTTTGTTGATATCCAGTTGTCAAAAGGAATATCAGCAGAGGGGGTCATCATGGTGTATCATCATGTCATCGTGTTGTTGGTGTGTCGCTCGTTGTGACAGGTGATGGCTATACATCACTGGATGATATTTACATTTTTTTGTGAATGAGTAGCTGGGAGTACTCTGTCATTCACATAAGCATGAGGGCATGATCTCTAGGGGTCTCCTTATTTTAAAGGGGGCTTTCAGATTCCAGTAAGTCCCCCTACCCCACATATGGGAATTAAGCCCTTGTCTCCATCAACATGGGGACATGGTGCTATATTTTGCAATTAATGGAACCTCTAGGCAAGACACCCAATAATTGTTGTAGGCATGTGACCTGGTATGGTACAGATGGAGGGTATCATGGTTTCTGCATGCCTGGAGAAGGTTCTTGTAAAGATTTTGAGAGAGACCCAATACCATTTTTTGTTTTTTTTTTTGTGTTAGGTCCCCGTCAAAATCCATACCAGCCCAGACCCTTATCATGGATAAGGGCCTGGAATAGATTTTAAGGGGGACTGTGTGCTTTTTTTCCTATTTTTGCAAAGGTTCCCCCCTCAAAAACCATACCAGACCTTCAGCAATAGTACATAAAGTGGACAGCACTGGGACACCATCAGCAATGTCCCAGGCAGGCAAGCCTTAATATTATTACACTAGGGATTAACAACAGCAACAGTCACTAGGATCCTTCTCTCAGGTCTGACCGTATAGTGTCTTCAGGCTCAGGCGGACAGTTTCCTCACTGAAACCTCCAGACTGGATCTTCAATGAAACCTCTTCTTTTAGCTCCCAAAGAATTTGCATCAGCCTAGAAGAGCAGTAGCCCTTCTGGCTGGGAACCTCTCCTCTTGGGAAAGAACAGGGCAGATCCAGACTTCAGACTATTTATGTTCACTCCCAGCCACCATCTGGGCACCCTCCTCAAGGGACTGGCTGAGACAACATTAATTCTCAGCTGGGGAAGCAGCCAAACACGCAACCCGTGAAACCCAGAACAGCCCAGAGCAATCCCAAGCAGCTCCACTGATTACAGGAGAGCTAAAGTGTTACTAAACCCACAACAGTAAAATCAGTCTGTATATGTAGTAAAGCATGCTTGTTATACTCACTGAGGAACCTAAGGGGTTAATCCTCCACATTGTGACAAAAGGCTGTTTTATCCTGTCTTCTCTGATCCTCCCCTTCTTTTACTGTCCCCAATCTATCTGCTGATACCACAGAGAGCTAGGAGGCACTCCTGCACATGCTCTGTTTGGTATGTATTGCTAGAGAGTTTTTTTTTTGGGGGGGGGCATTGCATTTGATTGGCACAGGGCCAATCAGCACTGTCCAGACAGAGGGTCAGGGGTCATGCAGCCTCATAGGACAGTCAGAGGAGAATGAAAACTCCTCCTACAAGCTTTAACTAGTGCTGAGCCAGACACTGATAGAAATCACAAGACTGCTATATACTGCTGATAAGAAAAGGTATTTTATTTTGATTTATATTTACTAAAATAATTGCATTTCCATGTTCTGTGTACTATGGGAGACCGGATATAGTGAATGCAGGGTCATGGGTTTAGTAACACTTAAAGAAATACATTTACCTAAACTAGCACCTATAAAGGGGAGTGCTACATCAGAAAATGTGAAGGAGAGGGCTAAGTTACTTTCAGTGTAGGATATATATAAAAATGAGCAGAAATATGCCATATAGATCTGACTAAAAATTTTAAACATCTAGTGAAAAGAGGAAAGAGACAAGAGGCAAAATATTTAGTTGCAAATGCCCCAGAACTCCTACCATTTACTATACACCAAAGATCCACAAGTATAAAGAAACAACCACCAGGAAAACATATAATCAATGGAATAAATTCACTATTTAGTAGATTAGGGGAAAACATTTCACTAATAAAATCAATCCTATATAATGTGAATTAGCACAGATCGCTGTACTAACACAAGTGGTGTTAGTACAGCGATCTCTCCCACTGAGCATTTGTGTTCTGACAGGGGGATACACCGCCCCTGCCCCCCCCCCTGCTTGAACACACTGATCAGTTCTCTCAGCCTTTGGCTGTGACAGTTGAACAGATGCTGGTCACAATGGCCAAATGTCAAATGGTCTCTTTTGAACCAGTGTTCGGCCAGTGTGTACCAGTCTTAAGGAAGGACAATTATTAGCAACAATAGAACCTATTATTTACGAACATAAAACAATAGGATGGTTTGAATGCAGTGAGGTGGATTCTAGAAAGTAAATCTGAACTCAAACAGGAACACATAGAGTTTCTAATAGAAGGGCTGGAACTAGCTATGGAAGCTACTTATCTCTGATATAATACTATTTGCAAACAAAAGGAATGTCCACTGTGTAGCAAACCTATTTATGTCTAAGTGGGAACAGGAAGAAATTTATGATAAGTTAAGACCAAAATTAAAGTTTTACAAGTGATTTATAGACAATTTCTGAAGCAGGTTGACAATAGAAAATACGAGATTTCTTTCACAGGAGAATGAGATGAAAATAACAATTTTCTAGACTTGGTTATATTTAGGGATAATAGTAGTATCTGTACAAAACATACAAATATACAAAGAAACTGACATAAATAGTTTTATCCCATCAAATTTTTGCCACCACCCAAAATGGATAGACAGCATCCCGATGGAACAAATGATCAAAATGAAGAGAAATTGTAATCTATTGAAGCACTTTGATGAACAGAGTAATGTACTTATTGAAATGTTTGAAAGAAGGGATATAGAAAAACAAATCTGGAGAAAATTAAAAACATTTGTGAAAGAGTTGGACAGAGACTCCCTGGGTAGCTAAAAAAACCTAAGAAATGTGCTAATGCATTTGAGTTTATTTAACAGAGTTAAATAGGCAATACAAATATTTGGAAAATAGTATAAAATGGCATATTCTGCTAAACGTTACGTTTGTTTTAAAAATATTGATATTCAAAAATATAAAAACAAAACTCAATTATAGGAGAGCACCACCACTGTGTAATAAATTGGTTTAAAATGTGGTGGAAAATAAAAAGATGGCGTTCTTTGATGAGAAAGGGTTTTTAGATGAAACAGATGCATCTCATGTAAGATAACCGAGAATCAAAACAGAAATATGACCCAATTTTTCGCTAATCATACAAATTAAAAGAATGAAATCAAATTATTCTTTTCCTGCAATAGCAAACATGTAACCTACATTCTGGAATTGCCTTTGTGGCTTCCAGTATGTGGAGAGAACTACGGTAAAACATAGTACCGATATAAGGGAACATGTAAACAATATTAAAATAGAATATGCAAAACAGTGTGTTGAGACACTTCGGGGAATGCCACAATTAAAAAAACAAAGGAACTATTTTATGGAAATGATAGGGTAGTGAAACATTGGAGGAGGTTAGATTTGAAAAGAGAAGTGTCCAGGAATGAAACAAAATGGATTTATGATTTGGATACACTGGACCCCAAATGTCTTAACATAGATATTAATTTAAACTGCTATATGTAGGGGATGCAGAACATAATTAAATATTAATATAATTAATTTCAGGTACTTTGGGATAAAAGGAGTATACACTGCTCAAAAAAATTAAAGGAACACTGAAAATAAATCAGATCTCAATGGGGAAAAAAAATTATGCTGGATATCTATACTGATATGGACTGGGTAATGTGTTAGGAATGTAAGGATGCCCCATCATTTGATGGAAATGAAAGTTGTCAACCTACAGAGGACTGAATTCAAAGACACCCCAAAAATCAAACTGAAAAAATGATGCAGCAGGGTAGTCCATTTTGCTGAAATTTCATTGCAGCAACTCAAAATAGTGGATGATGTGCCACCTGGTGTCATCAGATGGACCAAAACATGATATTCCAGAGGTGTTCTATTGGATTTAGGTCAGGCGAGTGTGGGGGCCATTCAATGGTATCAATTCCTTCATCCTCCAGGAACTGCCTTCATACTCTCTCCACATGAGGCAGGGCATTGCCGTGCATCAGCAGGAACCCAGGACCCACTGCACCAGTGTAGGGATGTGACAATGGGTCCAAGGATTTCATCCTGATACCTAATGGCAGTCAGGGTGTCATTTTCTAGCTTGTAGAGGTCTGTGCGTCCCTCCATGGATATGCTTTCTCAGACCATCACTGACCCACCACCAAAAAGGTCATGCTGAATGATGTTACAGGCTGCATAACATTCTCCATGGCTTCTCCAGACCCTTTCATATTTGTCACATGTGCTCAGGGTGAACCTGCTCTCATCTGTGAAAAGCACAGTGCACCAGTGGCAGACCTGCCAATTCTGGTGTTCAATGGAAAATGCCAGTCAAGCTTTATGGTGCTGGGCAGTGAGCACAGGGCCCACTAGAGGACATTGGGCCCTCAGACCATCCTCATGAAGTCTGTTTGTGATTGTTTGGTCAGAGATATTCACACCAATGGCCTGCTGGAGGTCATTTTATAGGGCAGTGGCAGTGCTCATCCTGTTCCTCCTTGCACAAAGGAGCAGGCACCAGTTCTGCTGATGGGTTAGGGACCTTTTACGGCCCTGTCCAGCTCTCCTAGAGTAACTTCCTTCTCCTGGAATTTCCTCCATGCGTTTAAGACTGTGCTGGGAGACACAGCAAACCTTCTGGCAATGGTATATATTGATATGCCATGCTGGAGGAGTTGGACTGCCTGTTTAACCTCTGTAAAGTCAAGGTATCACCTCATGGTAACAGTAGTGACACTGACCTTAGCCAAATGCAAAACTAGTGAAAAGCAGTCAGAAAAGATGAGTAGGGAAAAAATGTCAGTTTCTTTCTTTTAGAAAAAATGTATATAACTTATGTAATATTAATTATAAATGGATTTGTGTATTTAAGGATTATAAATATAAATAAAATAAAGATGAATAAATAGTCCAATGTTGTGTACTATAAATATAGGTGAACAGTCCAAAATGATATATATCGTGACTTTAATCAGTATGAACACTGCTCCAGCATCCCCATGTGAAAGTATGGAAAGATTGCCCACTCACCGGAAGCGCAATCTTAATGCGCATATAGAGATCTCAGATAGCCGGAGGTCCTATGTAGGTACTGCCTGGTACTAGGATGATCCTCAGGTGGTCCTTCAGTTTGGTGGCGGGTAGCGGGTATACTGGTCTGGTCTAAGGGCTTGCTTCCTAGGCCTGGACAGGTCACCTGGAATACTGGGCTGAGGTGTGGAAGCTCAGTGCAAAGCAATAAAGATATAGGTGCTCATAGTGTAGTATTCCAAAGGATTTATTGAGCATAAATTATTGGTAGTATATAAATACAAGCATAAATGAAAGTAAAACACAGGGTGACTGTGAGTAGTAGTAGTAATGTAGCATGAACTGCTGAATACACTGACCAGTATGAAACATATGGTGGCCGCCGAACCTCCTGATCCGGCGGCGTGACGTCAAGGTGTGCAAGGGCTCCTCCTAGACACGTTTCGTGTAATAACAGGTCTGCTGTAGGGGTGATGCCATGCCCGCCGGACGTCACTCTGCTCTATATATAGTGTAAAGGCGTGCGCAACTGCGTGGGCACCATTTTGCCGACGTTCGGCTCACTGCGCATGTGCGGGCGCCATGTTCTTGTGGATATTAGATATGACAGACGCGCATTGAACCACGCATGCGCGAGTGTTTCCGGTCGCCATTTAATTGGTTGGATGACATGGAGACCCGCACTTTACTGCGCGTGCGAAAGTATCACAGTCGCCATTTTACTGGTGATCAGATCTTATACAAGAAGTTTAAAACCTTTTCTACAAAACCTGTATACAATATTAATCTTCCTGTAAATAACCAAAATAAGTCCAAAATGTCCACAACAAATGTAGTCCAAAGTTTCCACAACTACTGTTTTTCAATCTTCCAAATCGTGAGAAAATCCCAGATACCTCAAAAAAAATTAGAAAAACTGCATATAGTGCATTACCTTTATTCAAAACAGATATATTGAATACACCACTCGTGAGAGAAAAAAAAAAAACCCTTTTAAATTTATATATTTGCACTTATATATAAAGTGAATCAAAACACACAGCACTCTGTGACACTAAATAAACATAAATACCACACTAAATACTTTAATTTATAAATGAACAATCTGTGACTCTTCACTCGTGAAAATAAATCCCCAGCAATTACACAATCCGTGATATTGTGCTCAATTTAGTGGTTCCACACTTTAGTAGGATTTCATACAATTACCTTCTCTCTGTTTAAACTGGCAATACAAGCACTCCAGGGTAGTTATAACTTCCTCCCTACGGATGTATCCACTTCAATCTCCCCCGCTCCTCATAAGGCAGAAAGGACAAATTCAGTGGAGTATATAAGGGTAACACATATATTTTATTTCCATCTTACATCAAACATAGGAACCGTCCATCCTTCCAGTAATTCACACAGCAAGATTCCAAAACCAAGATGGCCGCGCCGCTCCTTCCGGTATTGCTGCAATATCCTTGCCTGTGAATCCCTTTTTGCGCAGAGCAATGATGACTGAATGTGTTTCCTTGCAGTAATTAAGAACAGGATAAGAGGAACCGCATTCTAGACGTCAGGTTCCCTTAAGAAGAAGTCGTAAGTGACGAAACACGTCAGGGTCGTGACGTCAGACGCAGTGCCGGAAGGAGCGGCGCGGCCATCTTGGTTTTGGAATTTGGCTGTGTGAATTACTGGAAGGATGGACGGTTCCTATGTTTGATGTAAGATGGAAATAAAATATATGTGTTACCTTTATATACTCCACTGAATTTGTCCTTTCTGCCTTATGAGGAGCGGGGGAGATTGAAGTGGATACATCCGCAGGGAGGAAGTTATAACTACCCTGGAGTGCTTGTATTGCTAGTTTAAACAGAGAGAGGGTAATTGTATGAAATCCTACTAAAGTGTGGAACCACTAAATTGAGCACAATATCACGGATTGTGTAATTGCTGTGGATTTATTTTCATGACTGAAGAGTCACAGATTGTTCATTTAAAAATTAAAGTATTTAGTGTGGTATTTATGTTTATTTAGTGTCACAGAGTGCTGTGTGTTTTGATTCACTTTATATATAAGTGCATATATATAAATTTAAAAAGGTTTTTTTTTTCTCTCACGAGTAGTATGCATGTATTCAATATATCTGTTTTGAATAAGGGTAATGCACTATATGCAGTATTTCTAATTTTTTTTGAGGTATCTGGGATTTTCTCACGATTTGGAAGATTGAAAAACAGTAGTTGTGGAAACTTTGGACTACATTTGTTGTGGACATTTTGGACTTATTTTGGTTATTTACAGGAAGATTAATATTGTATACAGGTTTTGTAGAAAAGGTTTTATGTTTTGCACTTTCAAGGGTGAAAGTTTAACTTTTCATAGGGGGATTACAGTTAGAGTGTTATTTACTGTTATACAAGAAGTTGTTTATTAAGGCTGAATGATAAAGTGCAAAGATGGACAAAAAACTATATGTTAGAGATAGATCAGGTTGCTTAATGCTATGAGGAGTATAAAATATACAGAGAAATATATAATTGAGAAGGGCACAATATATATATAAAAAATGTGTAAACACTTAAAAGAGACCCGCGCTTTACTGCACATGCGCGAGTATTGAGGTCACCATTTTACTCATATATAAAAGATTGTTTATCAAAGCTAAATAATATAGTGCAAAAATAGACAAAAAATATATATATATTAGAGATAGATCAGATTGCTTAATGCCATAAGAAGTATAAAATATACAGAAGGATATATAATTAAAAGGGGCACAGTATGTATAAAATGTGTAAGTGGTTAACATTATTCTTATCTGGTGAAGGTACAATGATTACTGTGCCCAATTCACCAATCATAAATGTATCGATTTGATAATATTCTCATTGCGCTATAAGAGGTTATAATAACTGGTATACATAAGAAATGCATTATTAAGGTGGAATATTAAAAAATGTATTAAAAAGTATAATAGGATATTATCACATAAAATATAAAATGTGAAATATAGACTATAAAATGTAAATTATACAATATAAACTGAAATGCATAAAATTAAAATATTAGCAATACGCCAGCATTAACTGTACAGGTTCAGTAGGGTATTCCTAATAATAATAATCATTCTGTCAGGTATAAGGATATATGAAATGATGAATATCAACTGTTATCAATGAAACAATTTATATCTACTTCAACATTGTGGCCTAAAGGGGTCATAGTCTTGATTTCAAAAATCCACTTGGTTTCTAAACGTGAGACTTGCCTACATTTATTACAGCCACGCCAATGATGTTGTGCAATATCAATCCCTACGAATTTAAGGGATGATGGATCTCTTTGGTGGAAATCCCTATAATGTTTGGATAATGAGTGTTCACGGAAACCTCTTTTAATATTATATATGTGGTCACGGAACTGATCCCGAAGTCTTATGGTGGTCTGGCCGACATATTGTTTCCGGCACGGGCACTCCAAAAGATATACCGCGTATCGGGTATTGCAAGAGATGAAAGTAGATATATCATAAGACTTTCCTGTTGTGGTTGAGGTAAACGACTCAATTTTATTTTTTGACATCCTGCCATGTTGACAAATTTGAAATTTTCTGCAGGGAAAATAAACCTTTAAGATTGGTGAATAAACTGGAGGGGGATCTGTTATGTTGGGGGCAATGGTGTTGCGCAGTGATTGTACTTTTCTAAAGACAATTTCTGGTTTTACCGGTAGGGCCTGAGAGCATTGGATCTGCCCTAAGTGCATCCCAATTTTTCTTGATTATTTGACGTATGGTTTTGTATTGGCTGGAGAAAGGGGTAATGAATGGACAAAACATGTTCTTTTTCTGTGTTGGTGGTCCAGAGAGCATGTTATTCCTATTCATGTTGGCTACGTTATCCATCTCCATGTCTAAAGTATCAGCCGTGTATCCCTTATCAATAAATCTTTGTCTTAGGATAGTTGCCTTATCATAGTAAGTTTCAATTTCAGTACAATTACGTCTCACCCTCATGAACTGACTTTTGGGTATGCTGGCCAGCCATCGAGGGCTATCCGTAGGGATATAGCCATTTCTGTCTGATTTTTTTAAATAAGCTTCTGTGGTGCAATATCCTCCTTTGTTTATTATGGTAACATCTAGAAAATTGACTTGATCGGTACTATATTCATAAGAGAGCTGGATATTTAGATTATTGTTATTGAGTGTTCCAAAGAAGTTTATTAGAGCCACTTCCTTTCCTTGCCACAATATGAGGACATCATCTATATATCGCTTGTAGAAAAGTAGCTCTGGCCACTCTCTGGAATAGATGATGTCCTCCTCCCACCAGGCCATGAAGAAATTCAATAGGTCCAAAATGAATGTTTTGTGAGTTGTAGAAATATTGTCAGCCAAGTCAAGATAGTAATTTGCCGCTGTCATGCCATCGTTATGATCAATATACAACGAGGCTACGTTCGCTGTAACCAAAAAAGTAGTAAGTTCAGGGTTCCAATTAAGTGCTCCTACCTCATTAAGCACCTGTTTGGTATCTTTGACGTAAGATGGAGTGGATAAAACCAGGGGCTGTAAGAAATAATCTATATATTCCCCAACTCTGGAGCATAGGGAACCGATACCACTGATAATTTGTCTACCAGGGGGATGTATAGGATCTTTATGTATTTTTGGTAAGTAGTAGAATACAGGGAGCCTGGGTGCCTTAGGACAGAGATATTCTCTCTTTATTGTTAATTACATTGAGATCATGTCCTTGTTTAACTACCTGCCGACCGCAGATAGCCGAATGACGGCTGCACTGCGGCCGGCCAGTTCTGAGTGGACGTCATATGACGTCCTCCCAGAACGCGCTCTCCTGCGCGCCCCAGGGGACCCTGCGGACACAGCTGATCACGTGATGTGGTAAAAGGCCAATCACAGCGGCCTTTTACCACGTGATCAGCGGTGTCCAATGACACGCTGATCAGAGGGAAATGCAAGTGCCGGTTCTCGGCTGCACTTTCCTCACGCTGTCAGATCGTGAGGAAAGTACTGCCGAGAACCGGCAGTTGTTAGAGCGGGGATCGGCACCGATCATCAGGGCACTGATGATCAGTGCCCTGATGATCGGTGCCCAGCAGTGCCACCCGCAAGTTCCGCCCACCTGTGCCCAGCAGTGCGCCCACTAGCTCCGCCCACCTGTGCCCAGCAGATCACCCACCTGTGCCCAGCAGTGCAACCACCTGTGCCCAGCAGTGCACCCACCTGTGCCACTCTGCAGTGTCACACACCTGTGCCCAGAAGTGCCACCTACCTGTGCCCAGCAGTGCCACCCACCTGTGCCCACCCACCTGTGCCCACCAGTGCCACCCACCTGTGCCCACCCACCAGTGCTGCCCACCAGTGCCACCCACCAGTGCAGCCCAGCAGTGCTGCCAGTCAGTGCCACCAGTCAGTGCCCAGGGGTTGTGCCAGTCAGTGCCGCCAGTCAGTGCCCAGCAGTGATGCCAGTCAGTGCCGTCTATCAGTACCCATCATCAGTGTCGCCTATCAGTGCTGCATATTAGTGCCGCCTATCCGTGACACCTCATTAGTACTGCCTATCAGTGCCCTTTAGTGCTGCCTATCAGTGCCCATCAGTGCCGCCTATCAGTGCCCATCAGTGCTGCCTCATCAACGCACATCAGTGAAGGAGAAAAAATACCTGTTTGAAAAATTTTATAATAGAAACAAATTTTTTAAAATTTTTTGCAATTTTTTTATTTATAGCGCAAAAAGTAAAGCGCCCAGTGGCGATTAAATACCATCAAAAGAAAGCTCTATTTGCGAGAAAAAAAATGATCAAAATGTCATATGGGTACAATGTTGCATGACCGCGCAACTGTCAATCAAAGTGCGGCAGCGCTGAAAGCTGAAAATTGGCCTGGTAAATAAGGGGGTATAAGTGCCTGGTAGGCAAGTGGTTAATTAGGTTCTTTAAGGAGCACTTGAATGTGACCAATGGATTCTTTGGTAGTATGGTATATGTGTCCTTATCTCCAAGGATTTTTTGGGCTTCCCTTACATAGTCGATCTTACTTAGAACTACTACCCCTCCCCCCTTGTCCGCAGGTCTTATTACCAGATCTTTATTGTTAAGCAAGGATTTAAGGCCTATGTCTAAGTCCTTAGAATTATATGGACGTTTAATTTTAATGGCCTCAATATCTTTTAAGGCTAATTCTTTGAAAATATTAATTTATGATTGTTTATGTGGTGGAGGATTGAATAGAGATGCATTACGAAGGTTTGAATAATGGGAATTGGTAGTTAAGTTATTGGTTCCAGTCGTTTTACTCATAAAGTGTCTCTTAATGGATAATTTCCTAGTGAACTTGTGAATGTCCACATAGGTCTGGAACTTACTAAGTTTGGTCTTAGGTGCGTATTTTAGACCCTTATCTAAGACTGTAAGTTCTTGTTGTGTGAGGGGGGGTACCACTCAGGTTGTATATACCTTTACCAATTACGTTTTCCTCTTTTTTGGGTCTATTAGTCCTTTTTCCTCCCCTGCATCCTCTATTCTTACGCTTCTCTTTCGTGTGTTGCCCCCACCTAAAAAATGTGATTGTTGTTGTAAGTCTGTACGGTAGTTTGTGTTCCGGTTGTAATTATTATAGTTGTTATAATTGTTGTGGTGATAATCATCCTGGTGGGTTTCCCTTCTATGTGGAGGGTTATAAGGTTGTCCTTTAGGGTATGAGTTGGGGTGCTGGGGTGGTCCCTGAGTTCTCCTAGGTAAATCCTGATAGTGGATGGTATTTGCGTTGTTCGCCTGCCTATAATGTTGTTGGTAGGAATTAATATTGCCATTCCTCCTAGGTTGGTGGCGGGTTTTCTTTGGATGGACTGGATGCCATCTCATGTCTCTGGAGCCAATATTTTCATCTTCCATATTATATAAAGGTTCAAATCTATTTTGGACAGGGATAGGTATTTTATCCCTGGGAGCAGGTCTCCTAGGTAATCTGGAATCGTGATATGTAACATTCCCTTTATGGGGTGTAGTTCTTGGAAAGCCAGTAACAGTACGATTAATAGAATTACTCATAGAAGTTGGAAAATGTTTATCCTGAATAGGGTCAGTTTTCGGAACCTGCCATTTGAAAACGAAGTTCTCTTGATAGTCCCTGGTATCCCTAGAATATGTTTTACATTTTTTAATTTTTTGGGTATGTTCTATACCTTCCAGATATGTTTGCAGTCTACCAGACTCTGCGACATATTCAGGTGTGCCTTTAAATGATGTGAGTTGTTCCCTCACTTTATTGATTTCGTTATCGAGGTGTACTAGCTTTTTCTTTTTTTGAATTATAAGACATTTTAAAAGATCGAGACCCATATTATTGAAAAAATCGAACCATTCCTGCTCACTGTTAATGTCATCCGTTTCTGGAGGTACATCCCATCTTAGAGATCTTGGGACCATGTTGTCCTTGATATATCTCTCCAATCGGGATATGTCCCATAGTGTTCTGATTTCAGATGAGGCAATATTTTGTAGGTGTAGAAATATGCCACTTAAATTTTCTGTATTTTTGTCAATGGAGAAGGTGTCATCAGGAATGGTTGGTCTTTTCTTTCTGAGTTCAAAAATGTCCATAGTAAGGTGTATAAAAGTGCGGCTCAGTGAAATAGTAGTTGGATAAGGAACATATATGTGTGTAGCCTAGCGAGCGCACTCCAAAGCAGCTATATGCACCAAAAGGAACCACAAAAACCTTTCTAGAATAAGCAAATGTAAAACAAAGTGCAGCGCTAAAATAAATAGTAACCAATAAGAAAAGAATCTTATGCAAGTATTATCAATATAAATAAAATAAAGATGAATAAAGAGTCCATTGTGGTATACTATAAATATAGGTGAACCGTCCAAAATGATATATCCCCCCCTGGACCCTATCCCCTCACAACTCCTCCGGTCACCCCCCTCCTCCATCATTCGCTCCCTCACCCACATCTTAAATCTCTCCCTCTCTACTGGCGCATTCCCCTCCCTCCTAAAGCACGCACACATCACCCCCATACTCAAAAAACCCTCCCTGGACCCCACTGACCTGAGCAACCTTAGACCCATCTCCCTGCTGCCATTTACTTCCAAGCTCCTTGAGCACTTAGTCTACAATCACCTAAGCGCCCACCTCACTAACAACAACCTCCTTGATCCACTACAGTCTGGCTTCTGTCCCTTACACTCCACCGAAACCGTCCTACTTAAAATCACTAACGACCTGCTAGCCGCCAAAGCTAATGGCCACCACTCTGTCCTCCTACTCCTCGACCTCTCCGCGGCCTTCGACACAGTCGACCACCCCCTCCTCCTTACTAAACTACACTCCCTTGGCATCAGGGACTCTGCTCTCTCCTGGTTCTCCTCTTACCTATCCCAATGATCCTTCAGCGTTACCTATAATGCTGCCACCTCCCCCTCTCTCACCCTCTCTGTTGGAGTCCCCCAAGGCTCTGTCCTCAGACCCCTTCTCTTCTCCATCTACACCTCCTCCCTTGGTAAACTGATACACTCCCACGGCTTCAACTATCACCTCTATGCCGATGACACACAAATTTACCTCTCCACCCCTCACCTCACCCCCTCACTGTCTGCCCGCATTGCCCACCTCCTAAACGACATATCAGACTGGATGTCGCTCCATTTCCTCAAGTTAAACCTTTCCAAAACCGAGCTCCTAGTTTTACCCCCAGCCCGCGCTCCCCCCCATCCTCTCCATCACGACTAGCAATGCCACCATCAATCCCACTCCACACGCCAAAGTCCTGGGTGTCACCCTGGACTCAAACCTTTCCTTCCAACCTCATGTCCAATCACTATCAAATTCATGCAGGCTCCACCTCTGCAACATCTCCAAGATACGTATGTTCCTCACCCCAGACACCACTAAACAACTTGTACACTCCCTTATTATCTCACGCCTGGACTACTGCAACTGCCTTCTCACTGGCCTACCCAAACACATGCTATCCACGCTTCAGAATATCCTGAACTCAGCGGCTAGACTCATCCACCTCCCCAACCGCTCCACTTCTGCCACCCCCCTCTGCCAATCCCTTCACTGGCTCCCGATTGCCCAACGCATCAAATTCAAATTACTAACTCTGGCATACAAAGCCATTCATAATGCTGCCCCAAACTACCTCACTGACCTGATACCCAAATGCCACCCTACCCGTGCCTTTCGCTCCTCACAAGACCTCCTACTCTCTAGCTCCCTGGTCTCCTCCTCCCACGCCCGACTGCATGACTTCTCCAGGACTTCCCCCATCCTCTGGAACTCCCTACCCCAATCCATCAGACTGTCACCTACCCTCCTCACCTTTAGGCGCACCCTGAAAACCCATCTCTTCAGGGAAGCCTACCCCACCCTCACCTAACAGCCGTTCTCCTCCACTCCTCCTACCACTCCATCCCCCACAGCCACTCCCTCCTGTACCTCTACCTCCTCCCTCCTAGATTGTAAGCTCGGAAGAGCAGGGCCCTCGAACCCCTTGTGTATTGTATTGTTACTGTATTGTCTCATGTACTGTCCCCCCACTCTAATGTACAGCGCTGAGCAAACCCTTTGGCACTATAGAAACACTGTATAATAATAATAAAATAATAATAATATCGTGACTTTAATCAGTATGAACACTGCTCCAGCATCCCCATGTGAAAGTATGGAAAGATTGCCCACTCACCGGAAGCGCAATCCTAATGCACATATAGAGATCTCAGATAGCCGGAGGTCCTATGTAGGTACTGCCTGGTACTAGGATGATCCTCAGGTGGTCCTTCAGTTTGGTGGCGGGTAGCGGGTATACTGGTCTGGTCTAAGGGCTTGCTTCCTAGGCCTGGACAGGTCACCTGGAATACTGGGCTGATTTGTGGAAGCTCAGTGCAAAGCAATAAAGATATAGGTGCTCATAGTGTAGTATTCCAAAGGATTTATTGAGCATAAATTATTGGTAGTATATAAATACAAGCATAAATGAAAGTAAAACACTGGGTGACTGTGAGCAGTAGTAGTAGTAATGTAGCATGAACTGCTGAATACACTGACCAGTGTGAAACATATGATGGCCACCGGACCTCCTGATCCGGCGGCGTGACGTCAAGGCGTGCAAGGGCTCCTCCTAGACGCGTTTCGTGTAATAACTCGTCTGTTGTAGGGGTGATGCCATGCCCACCGGACAGCACTCTGCTCTATATATAGTGTAAAGGCGCGCGCAACTGCGCAGGGTGCCATCTTGCCGAAGTTCGGCTCACTGCGCATGCGCGGACGCCATGTTCCTGTTAATATTAGATATGACAGACGTGCATTGAACTGCACATGCGCGAGTGTTCTGGTCGCCATTTTATTGGTTAGATGACATGGAGACCAGCACTTTACTGCGCGTGCGCGAGTATCGCGGTCACCATTTTACTGGTGATCAAATCTTATACAAGAAGTTGTTTATTAAGGCTGAATGATAAAGTGCAAAGATGGACAAAAAACTATATGTTAGAGATAGATCAGATTGCTTAATGCTATGAGGAGTAAAAATATACAGAGAAATATATAATTGAGAATATATATATATATAAAAAATGTGTAAACACTTAAAATAGACCCGCGCTTTACTGCGCGACTATTGCGGTCACCATTTTACTGGTGATCAGATCCATACTCTAACATCGGGATGCTGGAGCAGTGTTCATACTGATTAAAGTCACGATATATCATTTTGGACTGTTCACCTATATTTATAGTATACCACATTGGACTCTTTATTCATCTTTATTTTATCTATATTTATAATACTTGCATAAGATTCTTATCTTATTGGTTACTATTTATTTAAGCGCTGCACTTTGTTTTACATTTGCTTATTCTAGAAAGGTTTTTGTGGTTCCTTTTGGTGCATATAGCTGCTTTGGAGTGCGCTCACTAGGCTACGCACATATATGTATTTAAGGATTACATGAGATTTTAAAATATATAGTATTAATATATTTTTTAGCATAGCCATTATTATTGTAATGGAGGGATAATTTTATAGAATATTAATATTACCACTATAGTTGTAAAAGTACAGATTAGCTTGTCCTGATGGCAGAAGATTAGCAAAGTGTTGGCAATAGGAGGTTTAAAGCATGGTCCTATGAGAATTTTGATGTTTAATTTGTTGCAATTTTAGCAAATGCAGCAATGTGAGCTGAAGGATAAGAAGGGAGTTAACATCAGTATATTATGGTGAGCGGGGGGGGGAAAGGTGCTATGCCTTCCTTGATGATATCTGATGATGAAATGTGTTTGGCGCATGTAGACACACAAACATTACTCCACTGAGATAGCCACTCAAACTAGGCAGGAGAGCTAGTGGAGCCTGTTGTCTATACAGGATATTGCATGTTTACACCAAGGGCCAAAATAGAGGCATGGGCAGATTTGAGTGTATTTTTTAAGTTTATTTTTCAAATAAAACAGTTTAAACTATGACATCCATTATTTGTATGTGTTTCCTGGGCTTGAGATTACAAAATAAGAAGACATCTGAAGATTATATAAGAAGCTGTGATTTTGTCAAACTGGACCAGAGATGCTGGGAGGTTAGCTAACCTGACCATTGGGGGAGAGGTTCTGTGTGTAGTAGGGTGTAGTACAACACAGGGTAAGAGTGTTGAGGAGCAGTTTGTATGGGGATGGAAACATCAAAGAGCACCTTTTCATATAAGTCAAAGCACTTTGACACAAATTACTTTGATACTAGACATCTGCAGGCCTGAAATTTTCATTTTGTTTCAGATGCATTCATTCATTGAAGAATTTCGTTTAGCCATATCTGTTCTGTGAAATTAGTTTCGTATCTTTGGCATTCGTTTCATATGTTGCTCTGGGTAGATCTAAAAATGTTGCAGTTTTTCCAGAAGATTGCTATATATTCGATATATTATCGAGTTGGAAAGATTTGAATCAGAAGCATTCAATGTTTTTGGCCGTTAGTCTAATCCAGCAAGAGAAATAGCATTAGCTGATTGGACAATATTGAGTGGCATCATGTGCATGAAAATTAACGAATGGAATGAAATTTGGCTCCATTCATTATCCAAAGCTGAATTATTGAACTAATTTGAAAATTTTAATAATTTCCCCATGGGCCCGAATTACTGTTACACCATGTCACATCATCCGAATGAAACAAATGCATTAGTTTATTTCATTATACCTTTTGTCAGATTCGTTGACATTCGTTACTATGTTCATTTTGGAGCTTTGTATACATCTGAATCTCCTAAAATGAAACTTTCATCCAAAATTAGCTAATTATCCGCTGGATTGCTTTTACAAGCAGCAGGAGGGGACGTTCTCCCCTTCCGCCGCCTACCACGGTTCTCTGGGTGTCTCCCGTCCCATCAGGACACTTGAGCATCCAGCCGGCGGTTCTGCTGGCTGACCAAAGAGCTGATCAAAGACCGGAACAGCTCCGATCATCTCTATGCTCTCAGAAACCGGAAGCGATGAGCATGCATCACTTATAGTTTTGTTAAATGTTAACAGCACCATTTTTAATCTGCGGAAGCATCTGATCACACCGATCCTGGTGTGATTAGATGCTGTGAAGGGCAGAGGAGAGCTCTATTAGACCCCAGATCTCTCACTAAAGAGTACCTGTCACTGCCTATTACTTTCACAGGGGATATTTATATACAATAGTGATTAAAAAAAAATTTAAGTAAAGTGTAAAAATAAAATAAATAAATAATAAAAATGTAAAACATTTTTAAAGCTCCCCTGTGCCAGTGGTCCCATACGCTTTTAAACTGTTGCCTATGGATAATAAAGTTTACGCTGTTTATCACTGTTGCATGGGTGTCAGGAATGGGCTCAGCACAGGTGGTGCTGGGGCTCACCTGCCTTGTGGGCTGCAGTACCAGTGCTGGCCAGCAGGTGCTCTCAGCAGCCAGAATCTCGCTCCTGCAATCAAGCCATCACCTGAGGCTGATTGCAGGAGGTGTATTTAAGCAATGGCCAGACCTGCAGTCAGTGCCTTGGTGTTTGTTTCCCATGAGCCCCTGTACCTGGTCCTGTCGGCTGCCTGCCTGTTTCCCCTGCTTGACTCTGACACTGATCGAACTCCGCCTGCACTGACCTCGGCTATTCCTGAACTTTCTCCTGCCTGGTCCATTTGTACCTTGTCTGCCCAATTGTTCCTGACCTGGCCTGCCTGACCACTCTACCTCTCCAGCCTGACTACGCCTGTCTATGTTCCTGAACATACTGACATTAGTTGGAGGTTTGGTTTTGTTTGTACTGGGCATTGTATACTTGTGTAGTTCCTAATAAATTATATTCTTATACATCACTTCTGAAGCCTGCGTTTCCCTGTGTCAGTCCACACACCTCTGGTTATACCTGGAGCCCTGACAATGGGTATGCACAATTTTAAAACTTGGCATGTTTGGTATCTACTTACTCAGTGTAACATCTTTTATATTTTTCAAAACTGTTGGGTGTTACATTGTTTTTGTGTATTAAAAAGTGTATTTTAAAAAAACAAATTTGGTTGAAAAACTGCTGCACAAATGCCGGGCCTCTTATTTAAATAAATATATAATTTTTGAAGGTTCTAAGCAATTTTCTAGCAAAAAATAAGGATTTGTACATGTAAACAAAGTGTCAGAAAAGGCTTGTTGTTCAAGCGGCTAGTTTAGACCGTTTATAAGAGATTACTCTTATATTGTATCACCCATCACCACTCTTACCAAGAAGGGAGCTAACTGCAAATTCTGAATACTTTTGGTCACCCTCACCTCAACTCTAGTAAGCTATGTTCTTTTGTCTTTTTTTACAAAAAGTTCTCAACCCCAGAGAACTAAATTATTAGTATCATCCCAGGATGTCACCCCCTGTTAAATTTATTTAGAAGGTCCTTGCCACTTCAGCAGTTAAAGACAACTGTAACATACTTGATGGGAGACTGAAATTACGAGGTTTGCCTGTCTTGTATCTCCAGTTCAGGCCCTACTGAGAGGGGAACAGAGGGTACTGAGGGACAGGAGGAGCACAAATGCAAGCAGATGTTGACTGAAAAACATGCAGCAGGAGATGTGGTCCCAAGGACACTGGCAGACCATCAGGATGGGAAGAGTAGCTGTGCTCAGAAGTCCAGCTGAGGTTAAAGGGGCACTCCACTTGCGCTGCAGGTCCAGGATGTGTGGTTTGTCAAGGCTCCCAGTGGACTTGAGACAGGAGCACTCGTGCAGAATGGGAAGCCAGAATCAGATGTGGGGTCACATAAATAGCCTGGGTCATCAATGGGCGGGCAGCAAGGTACCAAATCGTATTCAGAGCCGAAATCAGGAACAGAGCCGGGGTCAAGAACTGGCGATAAGTCAGAAGCAGGATCCAAGACCAGGTCAGAAGCAACCCAGTTCATCAACAAGAGAAAAACAAAGGATGAACGCAGGACACAGGGGAACAGCTGCAAGACCAGTCAGCACTTGAGCAGTGGCATCCCTAAATAGGCTGCCTGATGCCAATGTGCACTGTGTGCGTGTGCACATTCCTGCGTGCATGCACACACCTGTTCACCATTCTATGGGAAATGCAGTGTGCATGCGTATTCCTGCATGCCAGGAATCCCACAGGAATTCCCTGACATTGCTCCCTCTTAGGGGCAGTCTCAGGATGCTCACCATGCTCCATTTCCCAGAATGAAGTTGGAGCAAAGCTTCTTCCATTCTTAAGCTCTGAAACCACTAAGCAACTTATTCAATCCCTTGTTATCTTTCGTCTTGACTATTGTAACTCCCTCTTTATTGGCCTATCTAATCGCAGGCTATCCCCTCTTCAGTCTATCATGAATGCTGCCAGACTCATCCACCTTACTAACCATTCCATATCTGCCACCACTAACTGTTGAGCAGAAACATTAGAGGAAGGTTCCCAGGAATTATCCTCTGGGCTTTAGCCTTTCCATTTAATGAGGAACTGAGTCGACCCCCCTTCCCACAGTCCAGGATTCAACTTCATATTCTTAACATCTTTCTATGAGCAGTGGCACAAGAGTTTCTGGTTCCCAGTCAGGAAATTGGTTAGAAACAGTCCATTTTAACAACAACACATGAAATATAGGATGAATTCTTAAGTTCTTAGGCAGTGTTAAAGGATAATGCCCAATGTATCTTGGCCCCAGTTTCTTTGAAGGACAGGACAATTTTCAATTTGTAATGGATAGCCATACCTTATCCCAAGGTTTTACATCCAGGTTACCCCCCTTCTTCTTATCAAAAAATCGCTTGTTGCTTGCTCGAGATTTAGTAAAGGTTTCTTGTAGAAACTGGTTAATGGCCCTCCAAAATTCCACCAATTCTTGTTCAGTTGGTACTGAAGAACTCTGGCAACATCTGGCAGAGAAGAAGGATGAAATCCATAGTTTTCAAAGAAAGGCGATTATTTATTGGCAGAATTCACAGAGTTGCTATAGGCATTCTCCACCAATGGAAGAGTAGGTGCCCAAACGTCTGGTGCAAAAGAAGAAACAAATTGTAAGTACTGTTTCAGGGTCTGATTTCTCCTTTCCGTATGGCTGTTAATTTGTGGATGATATGCAGAAGACAGGCAATGTTCAATGCCCAAAACTTCACACAAGGCTTTCCAGAACCTGGAAGTGAATTGTACACAATGCTCAGAAATAATGTTAAAGAAACAAAAAATCAGCGCACACAGATTCCCCAAATCCTAATGTCAAGAGACACAAAATAACCGTTCTTAAATTCCAATGTCATATAATGCAAAATAAGTCCATATACCACTAGGGCAAGCTCTTATAGCTGTAGCAGGCTCTGTTTGAAGATAAAGGAAGAAAAAAGCACTTCTAAGTGCGGTATGTCAAAACATTTATTAGGGAGCAATGTAAAAGCAGGAGCTTGAGAAGAGAACACGCTTCTGCCATCCAGTGGTTTAGTGCATGCTCAGAAACACGTTGCTTTGCATGCTGGTCTCTCCCACATCATCACGCTGATGCCGACATTGCACTCCAAGGTGCACTTCAGACGCCATCTTCAGAGAGTTAACATGCCGGCCAGCTTCTTGTGACATCCACAGTCTGCCTTAGCATGGAGCGGCTAGTGCAGCAAAGACTCGGCCATTACCTTACTTACCTGAGCTTTCTTACCTTTTTCACCATGTGAGTGCTTATACATTGCTCCCTAATAAATGTTTTGACATACTCCACTTAGAAGCACTTTTTTCTACTTTATCTTGACACCGTTTAGCCATACCACTTTCTTGATAAACGCAGATGCAGTCTCAGCAGCAGTGTTCCTGTTCAGGGCACAAAATGGGCCATTTTATATAATCGATCCACCACCACAAAGATGGTGGTACATCCTTCTGACAGGGATAGCTCCACAATAAAAGTCCATGGAGATCATCCTCCATAATTCATTAGGAACAGGAAGCGGCTCCAATAGACCCCAATTTTTAGCTCTATCACACTTGTTTTGCAAACACACAGTGCATGATTTTACATCCCTGCAAAGGTCAGCCTGTAGTAACAAGAAGTTCTCAGCGGGTAAAATCATGTCAGGTTCAGGAGGCAATCCAGTACCTTAAAAATGAGGAGAAAGGGCATCAGGGTTCCCTTTCTTTGACCTAGGCTGATAAGTAATATGAAAGTTCAACCTAGAGAAGAAAAGTACCCATCTGATCTTAAACGTTTAGCTGCCCTTAAATATTCTAGATTCTAATAGCCCATGAAAACAAGGATAGGATGTGCCACCCCTTCTAGCAGATAACACCATTCCTCCAAAGCTGATTTAATGACTGGTATCTCCCTATCACCTACATCATAGTTCCTCTCTCTGGAGGGCTCAACTTTGTGGAGAATACGGCGACAAGATGGAGTAAGGTTGTGGCTCACTGTCATTGTGACAGTATGGCTCCAACAGCATTTTCAGAGGCATCCACCTCTAAGACATTTGGCATTGGCAATACAGGATCAGGATGTTCTAAGATGGGAGCAAATGCAAAGAGGCTCAGGGAGCAAATGCAAAGAGGCTCAGGGAGCAAATGCAAAGAGGCTCAGCTTCTCAAACACAGATTGAGCTTCTGGAGTCCAGGTGAAAGCTGTGAATTGTTTTGTCAGATGCATGATAGGAGAAAAAATACCAGATTAGCAAATCCCACAAATTTCTGCTCAGCTTTCTTATCCATGAGGGCAGGCCAGTCAACTATTGCAGATGCTTTCTGAGGGTCCATGGCAAACCCATCAGCAGAGATAATAAGTCCCAAAAACTGAAAGGTAAGTTTCTCAAATTTGTACTTTTTGGGTTTCACATAAAGGTGGTGTTCCCTTAGCTTTCTCAACACTTTCCTTACGTGGACCTGATGGATTCCTAGTGAAGCAGAAAAGATGAGAATATCATCTATGATAATGAACAAGTCTAGAAAGTCCCAAAAAATGTTGCTCACAAAGTGCTGAAAAGTCCAAAAGGCATCACAAGATATTCAAAGTGCCCAAAGTGAGTCCAGAAGGCCATTTCCCACTCATCACCTTCCCTGATTCTAATTAAGTTGTATGCTCCCTTGATGGCCAGCTTGGAGAATACTCATGCATCCCATAATCTCTGGAACAGTTCCAAATTGAGCAACAAAGGATACCGTTCTTAATGGTTACCTTGTTAAGATCTCGGTAGTCCACACAAGGTCGGAGTGTATGGTCCTTTTTTTCAGTGAAAATGGTACCGTCCCTGGTGGGTGATGTAGATGGCCGGATAAACAGCTTCTCAAGCTGTCTCTAGGGCAGCCTTTCTCAACTGGGGTGCCACGGCACACTGGGGTGCCGTCTCAGGTTGTCAGGAGTGCCGCGGAATCCTTTTTAAGAATGGCATTAGCTCCCACTGCTCTGCTGAACGATACATCAGCAGAGCGGGAACGAGATCAGGATATGCAGAAGGAGCAGCTCCACCAGTGCAAGGGGTACTGCATCAACCAGGAGATGGCTGAATCTCACTGGCAGTGGTGGAGGAGGTGTCTGGATGAGAGGGAAGATTGGGCCAACAGAGTTGCTGGTAGTGTTGTATAGCTTGAGCTGGGGACAGAGTTTCTGCCTGCCTCTCCTGGGGAAGGTCTGATGGAGGTGGTGGAGATGCTGAGAGGAGACATGGGAAAGGAAATAACTGACAGCACCAACAGAGATGGCATCAATGCTCTGCACCAGTGAGGCTAACAAGGCTTGCAAAGCCCAGAGGTGACAAGCAGGGACAGTGTCCAGGACAGCCTGCTCTTTACATGCAGGTAACCATTGCTTTGATAATGAAGCAGAGTTGTTTCCAGGTCTGACAAGTGAGGTACTGGTGCCAAGATGTTGGCAACATGGCAGTGCCCAGGTGTTATGGTGACATGGCAGTGCCCAGGTTTTTTTGGCAGCATGGCGGTACCCAGACTTTCATGACATGATGATTGTGAAAGTCTCAGAGAAGCTTTGACTTTGCCTACTGACAAGGCCAGATTTATACTTTGTCACCCTTCCTAAGCCAACTGTCTTGTATCAGTCCCTGCTCAGCAATAAACGTATGTACTGCATGTGTGTGTGATTGTATGTATGTGAGAGTTTGTATGTTTATATGGGTGTGTGTATGTACATATGTACATTTAATCTTGACTCCTAATCCTGTACAACCAGAACTACTTTTTGTTGGGCTCAATCACAATGGTGGCAATGACTGCTGCTTCTCTGAAAAGCAATCCATACTTGGATTGCTTTTCAGGGGAATTTGACAGTTAGTGAAGATCGCCTCCTCAATGCCTGTTTTAACCTCTTATATTCAGCATCTCCATGCCCCAACTGAGTGCAATGCACACAGTTGCAGGGCAGGTGCAGTGTGGCCCCATTCACCTGGGGGTATACTTCTGGCAACAGCATGTACACAACCCTGCCTGCTACCTCTGCAGCTAAAGGTGGAGAAGAGGGGGGGGGGTAAAAACACTGTGGTTTTACCGTTGCCCAACCTCACATGTGAGGAAGCCTTTGGTTTACATCTGTGTGGCTGCATATAGGCAGCCTATTCATTTCAATCAGATATCCTTTCTTAAAATTGTGGTGCACCAAAAAGGTACTGCATTTACCAATGAATGGGGGTACCATTAAGGATTAATGGCACCCCAGCACATCTGCTAAAGAGCAGCATGTTTGTGTATCGATATGTGCAATTTTGCGTGCCTTCCTCGACACACAGTAATGTGAACCAAGCCTTACAGTTGGGTGCCTCGAGATTTAAAATACTTTTCAAGGGTGCCCTGACTGGAAAAAAGTTGAAAAACAATGCTTTAGGGTGACCAGGCCAGATTTAGTGCCCAGACCAGCTGACAAATGGACCAAGAAATTATTTTTGTTTGCACCAAGAGGCAGTTCATGCTGAGTGGCAAATGAGGAATCCACAAAACAGCTAAAGGCCCTGGAATTCAAGATAGCAAATACAGAGTGTCTTTCCCAGCAACCAAAGGAAAACCGGCAGATTAGCACAACCAGAGTCCACAGCTGCCACTGGGTGGGGCTGAGGAGCTGGTCTCCAGATGTGTCTCCTGGGACAGGTCCATAAAAATTGCCCCACATCCCCACAGTAGAGGAAAAGGTTAGCAAGGCAATGCCGTGACCACTCTTGTCCAGAGAGAGGAGGTCTTGGAAAGCTGGGTTGTGGAAATTAATTTATGCCTGAAGCGTCCCTTGACATAGCAACAACAGGAAGAGCAGGCGCAACCCTGAACTTAGCTTGAGTGTGACAAAGGTTCCTGGATCTTCCAGACTGCCTTTCATGCAGATGGCATCCAAAAAGATGGGTACCCCCACCCTAGCAAGCTCATCTTTCACAGATTCCGACAGACCATGACAAAATTGGAAGTGCAAAGCTGTGTTATTCCACTTAGTATCTGGGATCCATAATCAAAAGTCAAAAACCTAGTCCTCCACTGGTTTTTGGTCTTGTCACAAATTGCTCAGCATGGTATCAGTGATCTGATGATGGAAAGAATCTGCATATAACTGGGACATAGCCAAGAAAAAAGGGCTCATGGAAGACAAGGCAGGGTCACGTTGCTCCCAGATGTAATGCACCCAGGCTTCAGGTTCTTCCTAGCGCATGGAGATGAAGAATCCCACCTTCACGTCTTCTGATGAGAAATGTTGAGACAGAAGAGAGAAGTACAACTCACAGGAGTTCTGAAAAAATCCTTTCTTATGGTCTCTAGATAAACGCTAAGGTAGGAGCATCCTGGGCTTGGGAGAAAGAGACGCTTCACTGAAGATACAGGCTATTGTCTGTGCAGATGAATCTTTGACCACTGGAGAATCAGAGGCAGGAGAGGTGCTTGTCATGGACTGTAACTGGCTGCATAGCCCTTTATGCTGCTGAGAACAGAGGAAATGTGATCACTTATAAAAAAAAAAAAAGGGGGGGGTATTTATAATTGTTTTATATATCTATACACAAATGTTTTGCCTTTAATTCCTATTTTAAACTGAATGTGTTGTTTTACAAGGTGAAGGTTTACATATACTTCAAGCCAACAACCATTGCCTGAGCAAACAGTTAATTTCCTAGCACAACACTTCAGTTAGTTCCCGCATTCCTACTTTTATGGTTGCCAATATAGGCTTATATTTGACTACACATTTAGCTGCCTGTCTTGATCTTTTCTCCGTCTCTGTTTCTGAACTGCCTGTTGACTTTATACCATGCTCTTGTCTTAACCCCTGGTCAGCTGCCATATGCACAGGTGTGCCTGAGGGCTGAAATCTGCAATCTGTTACAACTTCCAGTACAGTCCACTACTCCTTGCAGGTTGCTTTGGTGAAAATCTGGTGTAATGTACTTAGACTTTGTGTCTCATCCCTTTTATGGGCTCACACTCTTTTCTACATGCACAAGATAAATGGGATTTAAAAAATGACAGTTTTCGTAATACTGATATTTTCTCAATCTGCTATTTCCATGGTAGTGTAAAAAGTTGACACACATATGGGTAATACAGATAGTGCAAGTGCACAAACTTTTTCATATGCTAAAAACCTATATTTGTATAGCAAAAACATATACAGCAAGAAAAACATACAGGATGAGAAAGTGCCATGCCCAAACAAGTTTACAGCCTTAACAAATAGAAGAAAAGACAAGTGGTAAAAGAAATATGTAAACTGTGCATAGAGTGGTAGTTCATGCCCTTATAGACAGTGAATAAGAAAGCAGTGCTAGGTCAGTAAAATGAAGATTGAGATATACTTTGTTGAGGATGCACTTGAAGGATTCAAGGGTTAGAGAGTGCTGAACTGAGTGCACAAGGAAAATCAAGAAAAGGTAAGAGCTTTGGAGATATCTTGGATGTCAGAGTAAAAGTAAGTAACTAGTAAAGTAGAGAAAAGGTCCAGTGTAGTGTGCAGGATGCTCTGCAAAAGCTATCAAGGTTAGACTGAGAGAGCTTTGTCAGTTATAAATTTAATTTAAAATTTCTGTGTAAT
Organism: Staurois parvus; assembly: GCF_062004578.1. Lineage (NCBI taxonomy): Eukaryota > Metazoa > Chordata > Amphibia > Anura > Ranidae > Staurois > Staurois parvus. Next base: position 3,049,628 of record NW_028317855.1, read on the forward strand.
TTTCAGCCAGTTAAATGACTATGCAACACTGTAACAGTGTAAACAGTATAATGCGTTGACTCTGTTGCAGTAATTGTCAAGGAAACTGACAAACACAGATTAAAAATATTGAAAATATGGTTGCAGAAAAAACAATATGTAGTGATTTCAAACAGTATAAATTCATAAATGATAGGAGAATTTGGGCAAATACAATAAGTTGCAAAGTAAATCCTTTATGAATATTTTTTCTGTAAAACAGCAGATGATAAGCATAAGGCAGGAGAAGGATGAGGACAGAATAGGTAGTTGATGGTGTAGAAAACGGCTTTGGATTGCATGTGTATTGTGTGAATAAGAGAGTGGAGTATTTTTGCTTTGCAGATGAGGGCATATTACTAATAAAAAGCAGGGGCCCCTTCCAACAGACTTAAATCCCACATCTTTAAATAGCTACACTGACAATCTTGATAAACCCCCTTACTGCCACCTTTGGGAGAGGAAACTTAAAAGGCAGCTCTAAGATTCAAAATGGTTGAAAATTTTCTCCCAAAGCCACAAAGCTTCAATCTCCACTTGATGTTAAATATCAGATTACAAGTTACTTTTGCACTGGGAAATATTCTCAGGTGTTCACTATTCTGGCGATTTTCCAACTCTACTGAGTTCCTATATCATCTCTTCTGGAAATGTTCTGCCATGCCCATCATCACCCAACCCACTGATATACAACCCCCAGACAATCCTGCTTACTTATGTACACATTTTTAGCTTACTTACTGTTTGCACTTGAACTAGATTGACCCCAATAAATATTTAAAAATCCTTGCTTATCCACCTGTCCAATGTTGCCAGAATGACAAACCAAAAATTTGGAAACAACTACACCTCCCCACTATTCAAAGACTGGTATAGAGAATTGAACTAATTTTGTGACATGGAAGAACTCACAAAATCACTCCATGACCAAGACAACAAATTCTATAGCACCTGATATATTTTTTTTTGGTTACCATTCTGCTCTTTGCTTCAATACAATCCCTATTTCAAATCAAACCTAAACTGTGATTCACTTGGGAGCCTCATTACCTTCACTCCTTTCAGTACCTGAAAGCCTGGAAAAGTCTCCCCCATCCTTCTCCTAATATTTCCTTCCCCACCCAGCTTTCTTCCTCCCTACACAACTCTATCTCCCCCCTCCAGTTAATAACTCTTTCCTTATATTGACAACTCTGGGTTACTTTTACATTTTTATTCATTATAGACAAGAAAATTCACTCAACTCTCTTAAACTCCACTTTGACGTTCTCTTTCGAAAAGTGTGCAAATCCTGATAATACTTGTGTTCAAGTTTTGACTGTTCCAAGACATGTTACCCATGTCTTACCTTACTGTAAAAATTCTCAATGAACATTTTTATGATAACAAAATAGGGATAACAATAGACTGAGATTACAAGTAAATAAATTTCATAAAGTGTCCATTTCAAATCAATACTCCACACCAGCAAGTGTTAACTCCTCCACCACAGACACACTTTCCCCAAAGATAGAGAGTCACCTATCTAAAATTACTTCTTGAACTATTAGGTAGTTTGTAGCAGGCTTTTGTATAAAATGTATAGATATATTCAGGCTAACACTCATATAAATGGATAAGTAAGGAAGAAGGAGATGTTCATAGCACAACCAATTTATTAAAAGTTAAAAACAAAAATCATTAAAAACCCTCACACAGCATAACTGCCCTCCCAGTACTAGGGTATGTCAGCTCAGTTTCTCCCAGGCCCTGTGTGTGTAAGTCCCTGCCCAGAATGTGTGATGGCATTGCAGTGCTGTACTCTAGCCCAACTAGTTTCATGTGTTATCTTAAATATTAGCTCAATAATATACTAGAGCAGTTTCTGTGTCCTTTCTTTACCACAAAGTAACATAAAAGATACAAACATAACATTTCAACACACACGAACATCCTCAGGAGAACTGATTCTGAGGAAGTCTGTGATGAAACTGGTTCCTAATCCTTAGGGAGTTTTATATGGATAATGTTCACTTCATGTCTATGCACATTATGTTTTGGACTATTTTTAGCACATATATATTTATCACATATATTTTGCACTTACTGTAGGTCCTAATGCTGGTTTTTTAAGCACTGCTTATTAATTTATTCAGACATGTACGACACTCAGCTAGGCCATTGAAAACTTGACATTCCTCCATTACATATGTTTTTCAGTTTATTTTAATTTAAGTGGTTAGCACTTGCGCCTAGGAGCACTAGGGTCATTGGTTTGAATCCCAACCAAGACATTACCTGCATGGAGTTTGCATGTTCTCCCTGTGCCTACGTGGGTTTCCACCAGGTACTGCGGTTTCCTCCTACACTTCAAAGACATGCTAGTAGGTAATTGGTTCCTGTCTAAATTAGCCCTAGTATGTATATGTACTGTATGAATGTGAGTTAGAGACCTTAGATTATATGCTCCTTGAGGGTCGGGCACTGATGTGAATGTACAATATATGTAAAGTGCTGCATAAATTGAAGTCACTATATAATTACCTGTAATAAATAATAAGTAAATGAATGAGTGCGTAGCAACTAGCAACGTATTATTATGTTACTGTTACACTTGATGTCACACTACCTGCAACATATCACTTTATCCCCAATAAATGTAACATATAGTTACGTAGTTGGTAAGGTTGTAAAAAGAGCACAGTCCATCCAGGTTAACGTGCGTGTGTGTATTTATGTCTCTACCACTTTCCATATCCCTGTATATGCTGAGACAATAAACACTTTGGTCAGGTGTATGAAATATACAACAATTTGTATATAGAGCATGGCTCAGGTGTATGCACCAGAAGGCAGTGGTGGCCTCGGCACCCAGAACAACCCACACAACATGTGAAACAAGTGCGCTGGGTGCACTTATTTCACATGTTGTGTGGGTTGTTCACTAGCAACATGCATTGAGGAGCATGCAGTAGAGGATCATTGCTGGGAAGCACATTCCAGCATAATAAAAGGCCTGGCAGTACTATCAAGCTTCCGCTCCATGGGGACGTCAAGTGACGAAATGCATAAGGCGGGGCTTTTGGAGGTGACATCACCACATTCAGCGAGCTTGCTATCGTCTGTGTATACCGGAGCAGGCTGTTCGAAATGTGCTGTGCACGCTGTTTATGCTGATGTCGGACACCAGTAAATGTGAGTGGAATGTATATGTTTTTATAAATAAACTTTTTGATACATTGTTAGGCTATGAGTCTTTCGTCTCTTGCTTCCTGAGTTCATTCAAAGACTGAGAAGAATTTAGTGCCATTTTGAATTATCCGAAACACGCTGGTTATCCATCTGCAGATCGTTGCTCCCAGAGCAGAAGCGCTTGTGCTGGTTTATAATCTGACCAGCATATTGCTCTGGTGAGTTTATCCAATTTATATGGTGGTGGATTTGTGCACGGTGATTTGTGGGGGGGGGGGTTTCACACGAAGATTGAATATTGAAGATAAAAACACTTATACATATTTTTGGTGTTTGGACATTTCATACATTTTTTTCTCCCACACTCTGGGTTTATTGAATAAGTTATACAAGGACACTTTTTGCTGGGGATAACTTACTTTATTATTTATTTTATTATATTGATCCATATATATATTTTGTTTAAGGATTTATTTAGATTTGTATTAGCACTTTGAGAGTATGTTAAGAAGGAGCGCTGCCTTTCCTTGTTTTACATATGCTGAGCAAGTTGCAACACAACAAAGCAGGTGCCTGGTTGGGCCTTGAACATACCTTTAGGTTTATGCAGTGTCTCAAAAGCCTAATTGTAATATGCAAATCTGTGCACTGCATGAAAATGTCAACAGTTGGCTGGCCCTTCCTACTTTCTGGCCAGCCATAATACTTATGGGACAACACTGTTAGAAAATGTATACATTTGAAGATTAAATTGTCCTCATATTTGGGGAACCTGGGTAGCTGAAAAATATATCAAAAAGATATATTCAGATATTGATAGGTGTCTGAATTGTTAGTATCATTAGTGTACTAACACGTTTATTTTAAGACTTATTATTTGTATGAAAATAAAAAGTATGCAAAATATGTGTGAACAAGGTGTAAATGAAGTGTTTGTTCACCAATGCCAGAAGTCTGCCAAGCACAATAGGTGAGTTGGAAGATTTGGTGCATGAAGAGAACTATGATTTAATTGGTATTGCTGAATCTTGGCTTCATTCTTCACATGACTGGGCCATGAATATTCCTGGCTATGTTCTCTTTTGGAGAGACAGGGTAAATAGGAAGTGGTGGTGTCTGTCTCTATTATGAGAAGTGATCTCAGAGAGAGTGTGAAAGAGGACCTAGTTGATGGAGAGTGTGATGAGGCTGAAGTATTATGGGTGGAACTGCACATGGGTGTGCGTACTACAAAGGTAATCATTGGAGTTTGTTATAGGCCTCCCAGTGTTAATGAGGAGGTGGAGACTTGGCTCCTTGCACAGATCAAAATGGCTGCAAGGCCTGGGACAGTGATAATAATGGGGGATTTTAACTACCCAGAAATTGACTGGAGTAATGGTACTGCAGAAACAGTTAAAGGGCAAATTTTTTTAAACCTACTACAGGACAATTTTATGGTACAGTTCATAGAGGCCCCAGCTAGGAATGATGCTCTGCTGGACCAGAGCTTATTACGAATTTCCAGATAAAAGAACATCTAAGTAGCAGTGACCATAACATGATTTAACTTATTGTTAGCTGTAAACAGCGAACGCATATGGGAAAAATAAGCTAATTTTCCAAGGCTGAGAGCTGCTCTCCAAGACTTAGACTGGGAGGGAATATTGGCATCAATGAACACAACACAGATATGGGAGTTCTTCAAAAAGACTACATGTGAACACACTGCAAAATATATTCCCATGGGCAACAAGTTTAAAAGGCTAAAAATCAAACCTATGTGGCTTACGGCCAAAGTTAAAAAAGCTATAGATAATAAGAAAAAAGCTTTTATTAAATATAAAAATGAAGGAACGCTATCATCGTTTAAACATGACAAAGAATATAACAGAATATGCAAAAAGGAAATAAAGGTCGCAAAAATTGAAAAATCCTTCAAATATATCAATAGCAAAAAGGTCCGGTCTGAGCATGTAGACCCTTTACAAAATAATCTAGAGTGAGTGACTGGGGACAAAGAGAAGGCAAATTTATGGGCATGGTATTGACACAGCTCCAGATGATCCACATTGGCTCACAATTGATATGATCCAGAAATATTTAGACAGAATAAAAGGTGAATAAATCATTTGGATCAGATGGCATACACCGACGGGTACTTAAAGAATTGAGCTCTGTCATTTCAAAGCCATTGTTTCTAATTTTTAGGGACTCTTTAATGACTAGCACAGTACCACTGGATTGGTGTAAGGCCAATGTGGTGCCAATATTTAAAAACCAAGTAATTATAGACCTGCTAGTTTAACTTCTATAGTTGGGAAGATACTGGAGAGTTTAATAAAAGATCACATAGATGAGTTCTTGCTGGAAACAAATATTTTAAGCAACAGACAGCATGGATTCATGAAAGACAGAAGTTGTCAAACAAATCTGATTTCTTTTTATGAGGAGGTGAGCAAAACCTTGGACAGAGGGGTGGCAGTGGACGTGGTATACTTGGATTTTGCAAGAGCGTTTGACACAGTTCCACACACATGGCTAATGTGTAAGATAAAATCTATGGGCTTGGAAAAATCCGTATGTAAATGGATAGAAAACTGGCTAATAGATCATATTCAAAAAGTAGTGGTTAATGATTCATACTCTGAATGGTCTAGGGTTGTTAGTGTTGTACCCCAAGGTTCAGTGTTGGGACCCTTACTTTTTAATATATTTATAAACGATATCGGGTCTGGGATTAAAAATACCATTTCAGTCTTTGCAGACACCAAGCTGTGCAGTGGAATAACGTCCTTATAGGATGTCTTCAACTTACAAGCTGACCTCAATGCACTGTTTAATTGGACAACTATGTTGCAAATGAGGTTTAATGTTGATAAATGTAAGGTTATGCACTTGGGGGTACAATTGGGGGAATCAATGGTGGAGAAGGATCTGGGAGTTCTGGTAGATCATAAGCTTAATAATGGCATGCAATGCCAAGCTGCGGTTTCTAAAGCGAGCAAAATCTTCTCATCTATTAAAAGAGGTATAGACTCCAGAGAGAGAGAAAGATATAATTTTACCCCTGTACAAATCATTAGTAAGACCTCATCTGGAATGTGCAGTTCAGTTTTGGGCACCAATTCGCAAAAAGAACATTGGGGAACTGGAGAAAGTGCAGAGAAGGGCAACCAAGCTGATAAGAGGCATGGAGGAGCTCAGCTATGAGGAAAGATTAGAGGAACTGAATTTATTCTTTCTTGAGAAGAAGAGATTAAGGGGGAATATGATCAACATGTATAAATACATCAGTGCTTCATTTAGTGAACTCAGTGTAGAGTTATTCACCCTGAGGTCATCACATTGGACAAGGGGCACTCTTTACGTCTGGAGGAAAATAAATTTAATCTCCAAAACACGGAAAGGTTTCTTAACAGTGAGAGCTGTGAAAATGTGGAATAGACTCCCTCAAGAGTTTGTTCCGGCCAGTTCAGTGGATTGCTTCAAAAAAGGCCTGGATTCTTTCTTGGATACACAGAATATAACTGGATACTAACATTTATAGGTAAAGTTGATCCAGGGAATATCCAATTGCCTCTTGGGGGATCAGGAAGGATTTTTTTCCCTGTAGGAGCAAATTGGATCATGCTTTGCTGCTTTCCTCTGGATCAACTGTGGGTATAGTATTATAACTTTTTTTTTAATAGTTGAACTGGTTGAACTTTTGTCTTTTTTTCAGTCAGACTAACTATGTAACTATGTATATTATTATTATTATACAGGATTTATATAGCTCCAACAGTTTGCGCAGCGCTTTACAAAATGAAGGTAGACATTACAGTTATAACACAATTTGGTAAAAGAGGAAACAGAGGGCCCTGTTCATTAGAGCTTACAATCTAGGAGGAAGTGTTGAGTGATACAAAAGGTAATAGCTATGGGGGATGAGCTAATGGTAGAAATAAATGGTGGTTTATTAGTTAGAAGCAGGATAGGCTTCTTTAAAGAGAAAGGTTTTCAGGGATCGTCTAAAGGTGGATAGATTAGGAGACAGCCGGACAGATTGGGGTAGGGGGTTCCATAGGATGGGAGAAGCTCGGGAGAAATCCTGGAGGCGAGCATGGGAGGAGGTGACACGGGAACTAGAGAGCGTAAGGTCATAGGAGGATCAAAGAGAGCGGTTTTAGAAAAAAGGTAGCGCCGCGCTCCTATATAATATATACAACTTATGCTTCTAAAGTATATCAAATATCAATATGAACTGTGACTATACCACAAAATGCATATAAAATATTACATATAGATAACATGCATGGTGAATAAACCTAAACTTATATTGCCTTAATGGGTGCCATGATAAAATCCTGTGTTGCACCTATGTAAAGCTATGTGTGCTCTATATTAATAGTGCAAAAACATATGTGCACGTGCTAAAATAAACAAATAAAAATACAGTCTTTAAGATAAATGTGCAAGTAGATATTCTGTTCCTTGTCTCCGAGTGCTAAATGGTCTCCTTATATGCTCACCTCTATATTTGCCTGAATGAATCCAGGCAAATACGCTTTATATCCTTCCAGGATAGATGAAATGGGATAATGCCTTTGCTCTAGCCGTCCTATGAGGTGGATATGTATATGGATGGATCCTCCTGTTGTCTACTTTATCTCCCTGTGTACCTGTGAGTACACTGAGTAGCTCTCTTGGGGTCTCCCAATTCCCCTCCTGGGGTTGTTTCCTCGTTCACTCCTCCTAATATCAGCTCATGGGATGTTTGGTCAAAGAAAAGGAAAAGCAGACCATAGTGTCTTATCCTTATACAAAAATGGGTTTATTTTTGCCAGTAACAAGTATAACTTGATAGTATGCAGCTCATAAATAATCCAGTCAGGCTTAGATGGCAATCAGCAGGTAAAAAGTAGATACAAAGAAAACCTCTCTGCAGCTGCCTCTGCAGTGCTGTCTGCCTGTGTTTGTACTCGGATCTGCTCGCTTCTCCAGTGCAATGTCGTGACGTCAGAGCCCCTCCCCTACGCGTTGCGTCACAGGGTCACGTGACTTCATCAGGGGGAATTTGATTGGATGCCACGACTATGCATGCCCAGCTATTTATATGTCTCGGCCGCCATTTTTTCGAAGCCCATATGGGCGCGGCCATTTTCCCAGTGATTTTCCCTAGCTGTATTTCAGGTAAGTAATTCCAATGAGTATGACTGCTTGATGTTACGTTTCCTCTGTCTGTCAGACATTGCTAACTGGGTCAGCTGCAATCCATCTCATGCCCTGCAATGGCTAATTTAAACCAACAGGTTATAATCTGTATTTTAAAGATAAGCTAAATCTTCAAATTCTGGCAGATGTGCTAGTTCTATACTTTAATCAGAGCAATATAAAATCAATTGAAAATACTGAAATAAAATAATATAATAATAAAATAATAAAACTTTTAAAAATATTGTATTATACAATATGCAAATGAAAATATCATATATACCTTTCTGTAAGTAATCAGCATGACATTAGTTATACTGTCATCATCCATCCTTGATGCTATAGAGATCCCATCTCCACAGCAGGGAAGGTGCAGATGACGAGTGTAATATGATGCTGGACTATATGCGTGTACTACTAGTATATACTACTAAAATTCCATCCTGAACATACCATAAGCATGTCCACAACGGAGGATATAAGGTATACATGATAAATGTATCCAAGCTGTGTGTATGTTAAGGGCCTCAGGGTATCAATATGAATCTCCATGTTTATTTATTGCTAATGAAACATGTCAGGTCAAACTCCTTATTTAACCCATTGGGAGCCAAACAGCCCATTTCATAGATCCACTTCGACTCCTTCTTGCTAATTTCCCTTATTAGGTTATCCCCCCTCCAGTGTTGTACATGTTTCTCAATGCCCCAGAACTCTAGTTTGCTTGCATCTTTGTTGTGATATTTTTTAAAATGCTGTGATAGATGGTGGTATTTGTAACCCCTATTTATATTGTATACATGTTCTTTAATTCTTTCTCTAAGCATCCTCTTCGTGCGACCAATGTAAATGAGATTGCATGGGCATTTTAGGGCATAGACAACCCCCTTTGTGTCACATGATAAAAATTGCTGGATAGTGTATTCCTTTCCACTTTGGGGATTCTGAAATGTGTGTCTTCTCCTTGGATTGTTAGTCACCCTAATGCAACTGTAACATCTACCACATGTATAGAACCCTTTTCCTTGAAAGAAGCTTATTTGATGATTTTTGACAGGTGGTGCTATTACGCTCTTAACAACCTTATCCCTGATATTAGGAGCTTTTTGGTATATAAATCTAGGCATTATAGGAATATTATTTTTCAGGTGCTTATCTAATGTCAAGATTTTCCAATGTTTTTTTATTATGTTCTGTATTGATTTATACTGGGTGTTGAATTGCAGCACAACCGCTAATTCCTCATTTGCAGTATTATCTTTACATTTATCTGCTATCAGTATATTCCGGTCCATAAGGCCAACTTTATCCCTTTCTTTGTATATTATTTCTTTTTTGTATCCTTTGTTAATGAATCTTTCTGATATTACAATACTTTGCTCTTCATAATCCTTCATGTTAGTACAGTTCCTTTTCAGTCTGATAAATTGACCTCTAGGGATATTGGATAACCACGCTTTGTGATGGCAGCTGTCTATGGGGATATAGGAATTTCTATCTACTGCTTTAAAATGGTTTTTGGTATATAATAGTAATCCCTCTTTGTAAATTTGGATATCCAAAAAGTTGATGAACGTATCATGTATATCATAACTTAATTTTATATTAGCAGTATTCATATTTAAGTTATCATAGAATTTCACCAGTTCCCCTTTTTCCCCTTTCCATATCACCAGGAGGTCATCAATATACCTTTTGTATATTAAGATGTCTGGGCTCTTATTCTGGAATACTGACTCCTCTTCCCATTTTGCCATATAAAGGTTAGCAATGCTAGGGGCGAATTTAGCGCCCATAGCTACTCCCTTTCTTTGTATATAGTATGTGTTGTCATACCAAAAGTAGTTGTGAGTGAGGCAAAACTTTAAGCATTTTATGATGAATCTATTATGTCTAATGGTGTTGTTTCCATACTTGTTCAGTGCCCATTTGGCTGCATCTATGGCCCCCTGGTGGTCTATGTTGGTATACAGTGCTGCTACATCTGCTGTGCTCAAAATTGTGTTAGGATCTATGCTTGTGTCCTTGATTTCCTGTATCACATGTTTTGTATCCCTTAGGTATGCTAAAGTTTTAATAACCAATGGTTGTAGATGATAATCCACATATTGCCCTAGCCTCGCTGTAAGCGAGTCTATCCCATTTATGATGGGTCTGCCTGGCGGGTTGGTACTGTCTTTGTGGATTTTAGGAACTGAATACATGAAGGGCAATCTGCATACTGATGGTATCAGATATTGATGTTCCTTCTCATTAATTACTCCTTTCTTTTTCCCTTTAGAAACCAATTTACTGAGTTGTTTCTTATATTCCTTAGTAGGATTATTAGTAAGCACTTCATATGTATCACTATCATTAAGCATATCTGTCATTACTTTTTCGTAATAGATCTTAGATTGTATCACTATGCCCCCTCCCTTGTCAGCTGGGCGTATGATTATGTCATCCCTCTTTTTCAAAGAATCTAAACCTCTTTTGAGATTAATTTCCATTTTGGGTTTCTTGATGCTGAGGGATTCTAGATCTTGTAGTACCATCTGTTTGAATGTGTCGATATATTTGTTATCTCCAATCTGAGGGTTAAAAACTGATTTGTTTTTGAGTTGACTACACATGGTAGATTCTGTTACTCCAGTGCTATGTGTAATGGGGTTACTAGCATAATATTTTTTTAAGTTGAGCTTCCTAATCAATTTCTGAATGCTCACATATGTGTCAAACTTGTTGAGTCCCTTTTGCGGGGCATATTTGAGACCCTTGCTAAGTGCATATGTTTCTTCTTCTGTAAGGGGTACTCCACTAATGTTAAAGATACCATCACCCTTTAGTTCCTTCTTCTTTTTTTGTTGTGACCTTCTTCCTCCTCTTTTTCCTCTCTTTCTTGTGTGTGTTCTACTTCTCTCCCTCCTTGGGGATTCAAATCCCATCCTAAAAAAGGATTGGGGAGGGGTGAATTGGTTTCCTCCCTTTCTAGGGGTGAGTATCTATTTTGTGTGGGTACTGAATATGGTTTGTTCATTACTGGGTATTGTACTTGATATTGTGTTTGGTACTGTGGCCTCTGTGGTTTAGGGTAATAAGGGCCTCTATCGTAATCAGGTCTCCCATAATAATCTTGTGTGTAATAATTTTGATGCCCTCTTTGATTATGACCTCTATTTCCATTATGGTATGGTCTTCCCCCTTGATATGGTTGATGATACGGGGGTCTATATGGTCCCGGATTGTAATAAGGTGGTCTGCCATTATTGGGGTTCCCTCCTTTATGTTGGGAATATCCCTTGACGTCCTTATTGGGTGTTTTAAAGCCTATTGTTTTTTTAGGAGGTGTTTTGTCATTACTTTTGACTGGTGTGGACTCTGTAGATTTAGTCTCATTCGAAATAGAGTTGGTTTGCCATTTAAATACTGACTTATGTTGATAGTCTTGGCTAACCCTTTGAAATTTTTTCTTCTTTTTATTTTTTATCTCTATGTCTTTTTTCTGGGCATTTTTGTTCAACTGGGATAAGTGTTTAGTAAAGTCTGGGTGGTCTTTATTCATCTCTACCTTGTTTTGGTACTCCTTTATTATTTTTTCAATTTTTCTCATTTTTCTTTGTTTTCTTTTAATTAGGAACTGGAGAACTTCCATTCCTTTTTCACTAAAGAAATTATACCATTCTTCCCTGTCTTCCTCCTCTAATAGACCATCATTGATAGGAAGTTCCCATCTAAGCTTCCTCGGAATCATTTTTTCTTTAATATATTTTTCCATAGTGACTATATCCCACCACATGCTAATTTTCTTGTCCATGAGGTTCCCTAATTTCTTGAATATATTATTTATACTTGGATCCTCCTGGTTTTCTCCTACAAATATATTATTGATATCCAATTCTCTATTTTCCAAAAATGTGAAAACCTCCATAATTTCTACCAACAAGTGATAAATGAGTGTGAATGAATAATTATAGTGAATACTTGTGAGCTATTATGGATCAAGGTGTTCAATAAATTCTAAAAGTGTATAGGGTGCGCTGGCACTTGCACTGACTCACTTAGCTAGTGTGTATAGGTGATAGAAAAAAGGTAGCGCCGCGCTCCTATATAATATATACAACTTATGCTTCTAAAGTATATCAAATATCAATATGAACTGTGACTATACCACAAAATGCATATAAAATATTACATATAGATAACATGCATGGTGAATAAACCTAAACTTATATTGCCTTAATGGGTGCCATGATAAAATCCTGTGTTGCACCTATGTAAAGCTATGTGTGCTCTATATTAATAGTGCAAAAACATATGTGCACGTGCTAAAATAAACAAATAAAAATACAGTCTTTAAGATAAGAGATAAAGAGAGCGGTTTGGTTGATATAGTGGGACCAGGTTGGTGATGTAGCTGGGGCAGAGTTGTGGATGGCTTTGTAAGTTGTTAGTATTTTGAATTTTATTTGTTGGGCAATTGGAAACCAGTGGAGGGATTGGCAGAGAGGGGTAACAGACACTGAACGGTTGGTAAGGTGGATGAGCCTGGCAGCAGTATTCATGATGGACTGGAGGGGGGATAGCATATGTAAAGGTAAGCCAATGAGGAGGGAGTTGCAGTAATTGAGTCGAAAGATAACCAGGGAGTGACAGTAGGAGACCAAGTAAATAGAGTTTTTTGAGGAGGAGGGGGTGGTCAACTGTGTCAAAAGGCAGCAGAGAGGTCCAAGAGCAAGAGTACGGAATAGTGACCATTGGTTTTAGCAGTTAGTAAGTCGTTTGTGAGTTTTAGGAGAGAAGTTTCTATGGAGGGTTGTGGGCGAGGTCCAGACTGAAGGGGATCGAGAATGCTATTCTCAATAAGGTGGCAGCTCAGCCGGTTGTAGACTAGACGTTCAAGGAGTTTGGAGGCAAAAGGGACTAAGGAGATGGATCTAAGTTTGCTAAGATTGGTGGGGTCCAGTGAGGCTTTTTTAAGTATGGGGGTGACTAGCGTATGTTTTAGAGAGTTGGGGAAGATGCCAGTAGAAAGGGAGAGATTGAAGATATGAGTTAAAGAATGAAGGATAGAGCCAGAGGGTGACTGTAGTATTTGCGAGGGAACAGGGTCCAGGGGGCAGGTGGTTAGGTGGGCTTTAGAAAACAGTTTACCAACCTCCTCTATAGTAGCTGGGTTAAACAAGGGGAGTATAGATTGTGCAGGTGGACAAGGAGTGTAGGGTGAGGGAGATGTCTGTACAGTGGAGATCTCATCACGAATTGTATCAATCTTATTTTTGAAGTGATTAACAATCTCCTGGGCAGTGAGTGTGTAGGTGGGTGGAGGTAAAGAAGGACAAAGTAGAGAGTTAAAGGTAGAAAAGAGTTGATGGGGATTTTGTGAGAGGGTGTTAATGAGAGTGATAAAATAGGTCTGTTTGGCAGTGTGGAGAGAAGAATTGTATTTTTTTTTATTGGTCAAAATCTTGCTGGGTCTTAGTCTTACGCCATAAACGCTCCAGATCACGGCTACGTTTTTTGAGGCATCTGGTAACGATGTAACTATTAATACTGTAAGAGATTCAAAATATGTAAATGCTAAAAGTTAATAATAGGTTTCAATGAATAATACAAATGGTAATAAAATAAATGTATATTTATATAATTATTATTGTCCAGCATACTATCATTCTAATCAAATTGCTGCAGTAAATTTTGAAATAATCTTGGGTTGCAGAAATACAGCAACAGTAAGCTGTATTACAACTTCAACATTTTTGTTTTCTTTTTAATGTTTTATAGGCAATATCACACATTAATGAAAAAAGGTATCCCCGCATCTTATTGCAAGTAATATATTTCTCTGCAGCACTAGAAAAATGAACTGATTGGTATTATGAGTAGAAATGTTTCTTTGCTAATTATCCTGTTGTATTTCTGTTCATTATCACACAAGGATTTTCATGCTGTTTATTTACTGGAGTGGGCAATCTGTGCTGATTTGGCACTTCAGTGATTTGTGAAGTGACTTCATAAAGTGCATGTATTCTCTGTCAGCAACAGGCCTACAAAGACACTGCATTTGCTTCTGATTTAATGTTATAATAATATGAAATCAATAAGATTATTTTGGGATTTATTTCTATTTCTCAAATAAGTCAAAAACAAATAAAGTGCTTCCAGTGTCCAATGTTCATTACGTCAGCTAATTATGATGACAAGACAAACAGTACCAGTGTTCAAATAATAATAATGTCCACCATGTGATATATAAACACTTGATAGTGTAGCCTCCACCTTTAGATAAAATGCAGACTCACCAGAACAGTTTGATGTCTAGAAAGAAAACAGAAATGAACGCTTAGAACATAGTAGCTCTCTTTTCCAAGGTCCAGGATACAATCCTCTCTGAAGCTAGGAATGGGGCAACTGTTCATCATTCAAGCTTTCCCGGGATCAAATACACTCACACCAACAAGGATTCACCGATTAGACAGAAAAATTCCTCATAGTGTAATAATTTTAATGTAAAACGTAGATGAGTGCAACATCTCAGTAAAAAAAATAGTTAAAAATACGTAAGTACATTTGTCGCTGTACAAAACTTACACAAGAGGCAGCCAGAGCAATGAGGAATCTCCGGTAATGCACCTCAACCCAATGACGTTTTGCACGATCGCGCATGTTCAGGGGTATACACATGTTCATCTACAATGGCCATGTTTATGTGGCCCATCAGCACAGCGGCGGAACATCACTTCTGTTTCCGGCGCCATTTTATTATAGTATAAGAACTCAGAAGAGCACTTCCAGTCCCAGCGCCATTTTGATGTAGGACACTTCCGGTCCAGCGCCATTTTACTGTAGTACATAGGACCATATACAGGGATGGCAGCCCTTTCCAATACTGAATCTAAAACACGGGCAAAAGCCTCATAAATTACAACAAAAGAATTAATTTAATCAGTATCCGATAAGGACTAAATATTATTGCCAATTTTCATGATGGTCCACATTTACAATATAAATATAAAACATAACTTATGACAAATAAAAATGTAAAATCCTAAATCAAAAACAAAAAAGACTACGTAAAAATAGAGTGAGAGAGATTACAAATTTTTCAAAAGAAAAACATTTTTTAAAGGAAAACATTTTTTATTCCATAGAAAATGTTTTTACTAGATGGGATGTTAGCAAACAGTAAAAAGTTCAACTAGTGTCTATAAAACAATTTATGTCCCAATCTATATTTAATCCGAAAGGGTAATATGACTTGAGTTCATATAACCAATTCATTTTCAGTTTAGATACCTCTCATGTATGATGGCATCCTCTCCAAAGAGGTTTTAATTTGTCTACAGCTGTACATTTAAGACATGTAGGGTCCCCATTTTGAAATTGATGAAAGTGGGCAGATAAACTATGTTTTTTAAAACCTTTTTTAATATTGTACATGTGTTCTCTTAGTCGATCTCTCAACTTATGTGTCATCCTACCATATTGTTTATGGCACGGACATTCCAATAAATACACCATATATTTAGAATCACAAGTAATGAATTGATCTATAGGGTACTGTTTATTCGTAACTGAGGAAAAGTTGAGAATTTTCTTCTTCCATTTATTGTCCACTGTGTATATCATGCACCTATTACATGGGTAAAAGCCGTTCAAATGTTTAAAAAAAGAGGGGTTAACTTTAGAAGGGGTTACTGTATTGGGAACCAAATGGTCCCTCAAATTAGGAGCTCTTCTGAACACAATTTCAGGTACATCTGGCAAGATATCTCTGAGTATGGGGTCCGTTTTAAATTTTCCCCACCACTTTTAAAAATGTGTTTAATCTGATATTGTTAAATTGAAAAGTTAGTAATGAAATGGCAAAACATTTTATTATCTTTCCACTCAGTAGGACCCAGCAAAGATTCCCTATCCATTTTAGCTGCTTCCTGTATAATAGAGTTTAACCGCCTGCCATATAAGGTAATGACGGGCGCATGGCGGTTCTCTCGTTCTGGGAGGACGTCATATGACATCCTCCCATTCTAATCGCACATGCGCAGCTTCGGAAGCATGCAGCACGGCGATCAGTGGTGCGCTGTTTCCCTTGGACGCAGTGGATCACCGATCAACAGAAAGAGCTGAAGATGTCAGCTCAGTCATGTGATCAGCTGTGTCCAAATAGGGAAATGCCGGTTATCTGCATTTCTCTCCTTACAAGCTGTCACGCTGACAACTCGAGAGGAGAGGAGAACCAGTAATCGGCATTCCACAGAGAGGACATGTACACTGATCATCAGGGCACTGTTGATCAGGGTGCCCTGATGCTCAGTGTAGCCCCAGCAGTGCCACCTGTCAGTGCCCATCAATGCCAGCTGTCAGTGCTTATCAATGCCACCTGCCAGTGCCCATCAGTGCCTCATCAATACCACATATCAGTGCCTACCAGTGCACATCAATGCCACATATCAGTGCCCATCTGAGCTGCCTTTTAGTGTCACCTATCAGTGTCAGTCAGTGCCACCTATCAATGCCAGTCAGTGCCACCTATCAGTGCCCGTCAGTGTTGCCTATCAGTGCCGCCTAACAGTGCCAGTCAGTGCCGCCTATCAGTACCATATATGAGTTCTGCCTTTCAGTGCCCATCAGTGATGCCTGACAATGCCCATCAGTGCCACCTACTAGTGCTTCCTCATCAGTGCTGTCAGTGCCACCCATCAGTGCAGCCTCATTAGCGCACGTCAGTGAAGGAGAAAAATCACTTATTTACAAAATGTTTAAACAAAAACTAAGAAAAAACATTTTTTTTTTCAAAATTGTTTTTGTTTTGTTTAGCAAACAATAAAAAACCCAGAGGTGATTAAATACCACCAAAAGAAATCTCTATCTGTCTGAAAAAAATGCTAAAAATTTCATATGGGTACAGTGTTGCATGACCGCGCAATTGTCATTCAAAGCGCGACAGCTCTGAAAGCTGAAAACTGGCCTGGGTAGGAAGGGGGTATAAGTGCCCTGTAGGCAAGTGGTTAAAGAAAATTGGTCATATCCTTTCTCAAGAAATCTGCCTTTTAATAGACTAACTTGTTCATAATCATTAATATCTTTACAGCTGAGCCTCATCCTCAAGAATTGGGAAAATTTTTCAACCACTCGCAACTGTCAACTGGCAACTGTCCAAGGGGATATACACTATATTGCCAAAAGTATTGGGACACCCCTCCAAATCACTGGATTCAGGTGTTCCAATCACCTCCATGGCCACAGGTGTATAAAATCCAGCACCTAGGCATGCAGACTGCTTCTACAAACATTTGTGAAAGAATGGGTCGCTCTCAGGAGCTCAGTGAATTCAAGCGTGGTACTGTGATAGGTTGCCACCTATGCAATAAGTCCATCCGTGAAATTTCCTTGCTGCTAAATATTCCACGATCAACTGTTAGTGGTATTATAACAAAGTTGAAACAACTCAGCCATGAAGTGATAGGCCACGTAAAATGACAGAGTGGGTCAATAGCTAAAGAACTTAGTGTGGCCTTCAGATTAGCACAACTTTGAATAGAGAGCTTCATGAAATGGCCGAGCAGCTGCATCCAAGCCTTACATCACTAAGTGCAATGCAAAGCGTCAGTTGCAGTGTAAAGCAGAATGCCACTAGACTGTACAGCAGTGAAGATGTGTTCTCTGGAGTGACAAATCACACTTCTCGGTCTAGCAATCTGGTGGATGTGTCTGGGTTTGGCGGTTGCCAGGAGAACAGTACTTGCCTGTCTGCATTGTGAAGAATAAATATAGGTGGCCCCAGACAACAAAATTTAGTAAATAATAATATAGACCCAAATTAATCAATAAACCAGCTGCAAGATCTATCCTTTGTAAAAGTGCATACAAATGTGAAAAAATAAGATTGCGCTAGTAACAGATCAAAACCCAGTATATACCATAGCATTGACACATGAAAATTTTAAATCATATCAATAAATAGAAAAGTCCCAAAATATAAATCAATATTGAAAGTCCCCCCCAAAAAATATATGTGATAGTGAAAAAATGAAGATGCAAAAAAATCCTTTTTTGAAATAAAATCCACCAAGTGAATCCACCACCAAATTAACTGAATAAACTCACCAGAGCAATATGCTGATTATATTATAAACCAGCATAAGCGCTTTTTTGCTCTGGGAGCAACGATCTGCAAACAGTTGAGACACAGCTTAGGCTTGGAAGAGATGATTTCCTAGAGCAATACTCTGCAGGAGACTCTGAAGATCCACTTTATTCACATCCCATCTTGTTTTAAGAGGTATTGGAATGGCCACTCGAAATATAAAAAAAGAATCTCATGGTGCAGTACTTAAAAACATTCTTTTAATAATGACAGAAACGCACTTACAAAAAACGGTGTCCAACCGACACCAGCATATTCAGCATAGACAGAAGCCAAGGAATAGACCCAGCCACAACACATATGCGCTCTTGCGATGTTAGGAGCGCACTGACATCACACACTCAAACCACGCCCTACGCGTTTCGTCATTCAACGTCCTCACAGAGAGGATGAGTGTGAGATGTCCTAACCTCATTATTTAGGCAATGCATTAAACTCACGCCAGCTGATAATAGTTCACAATCGCGTGTATGAAAACGCCAATGACAGGTCTTCATACTCAACATAAAATTTTAAATTGGCAAAAAGACTATATCTTGGAGGCAGGAGTACTAAACATATACATATCCACATCTCACCATCAAACTATTAAACATGCTTGACATCTGTTAAACCCTAAAAAGGACCATACCTCCCCATTAAGGGAGGACTCCGCACTATTAAATAAATATTATAGTGAGACAATTCATGTTTATCCCCTTCAAGGGACCATAACCTCCAAGCTAGGGAGGGATTCTGAACAAAAAATATATATAACATTTTTTTTTTAAATAAAACTTTCAAAAAAATATTAAATCAATAATATGTAAATATACTCCAGTTCCAAAGCAACATCATACAAAATATAAAAACAATATATAAAAAAGGAAACTAAAAATTTGTGAGAAAATTTTTTTTGATCTATATCAATATTTAACCTGTGTGGTTTCAGGGAATTTAACTCATAAATCCAGTATGTTTCTTTTTGTGAAATTTCTGATCAAATCAGTCCCTCTCCAGTGGGACTTTACCACCTCTATCCCATAGAAGGTTAACAACCTGGGATCACAATTATGTACAAGTTTAAAGTGTCTAGAAACACTATGTTTCTCAAACCCTTTTTTATATTCCCTATGTGTTCTCCTATTCTCGTTTTTAAACATCTACTCGTTCTCCCAACGTATTGGAGATGACATGGACATTCCAAAACATATACAACATCTGTAGAATTACATGTGATTAAAGACTTGATATTGTATTCTTTATTAGAGGAAGTGGAGTTAAAGGATTTTCTTTTTATTCTAGATTCAAATTTTACTGTTCTACATACCTTACATTTGTTACAATGAAAGAACCCTCTCAGGTTTGGAAAAAAATCAACCCTTTTTGGAGGATCGATCACATTATGGGCTAATCCTAGTCTTAAAGATTTATTCTTTCTATAAACAAAACAAGGTTTTACAGGTAAAATGTTCTTCAATACTTCATCTTTCGATAGAATTGGCCAATATTTTTTGAAAATACTTTCAATCTTTCTATATTGCATATTATAATTCGTGATAAAGGGTACATTATTGCTATCAAACTTCTTAGTCACCTTTTTACTACATAATAGCAACTCTCTATCTTTTTTTTATTAATCTGATCTCTTTCATTAATCAGGAAAGTCTTCTCATAACCTTTTTCAATAAATCTGTCTATTAGTGTATTAGTCTGATCCATAAAATCTCCTTGTTCACTACAATTTCTTTTTATTCTGGTGAATTGGCTTCTTGGTGTACTATAAAGCCACCTCGGATGATGCCCACTAGACACAGATATATACTGTAACTATTTTATCCACCTCTTTGAAATAAGTTTTAGTTAGAATATAACCCTTGTGTTTATATAACTTTAAATCCAGGAAATTAATTTGTTGTGGATCACTATTGACAGTAAACTTTAAACCATATTTATTATTATTATTAATATATACCATGAAATCTTCAAGTTTATTTTGGGTACCTTTCCGTCTAATGATAATATCATCAATGTACCTTTTATACAGCCCCATCTCTGGCCATTTTCAAAAATATTCTCTTCCTCCCATTTATCCATCACTATATTGGCCATACTGGGAGCATATTTAGCTCCCATTGCAATGCCTTTACATTGTTGAAAAAAAGTATTTGTATGCCAAAAGAAATTGTTATTCATAGCCAATTCAAGCAATTCTATTATGATCCTTCTTTGTGTTTTCTTTATATCAGATTTGTAGCCCATTTCACTGCTTTTATAGCATCTACCTGAACAATGTTTGTATACAATGATTCTACATCTATTGTCACCAATATGCAATCATTCATACACTCAAGACCTTTTAAGATATTAATAAGATTCCCACTGTCTTTTAAAAAAGCTCTATTCTTCATCACTATTGCCTGTAAAAAAGAATCTACATATTCCCCCAGTCTGGGAAATAGGGAATTAATTCCACTAATTATTGGCCTACCAGGTGGCTTAACCTTATTTTTATGTAATTTTGGTAAGTAATAAATGGTGGGTATTTTTGGATTTTTCAACAGTAAATATCTAGCTTCTTTTTCATTCAAGACTCCAATAATCCTCTTTTAGTAATACTTTTTAAATGTCCTTTCAGTTTTCTTGTAGGATTACCAATGAGTGTTTTATACGTATCCTTGATGTTTAACAGCCTTACAAATTTCTTCTTCATAATCAGCTTTATTGAGAACAACAATCCCTCCACCTTTATCTGCTGCTCTAATTACTATATATTTTTTTTTTTTGCTGCATGCCAAGTGCAATTGTGCCAAGCGTAAAAATTGGTGGAGGGGGGATTATGGTGTGGGGTTGTTTTTCAGGGGTTGGGCTTAGCCCCTTAGTTCCAGTAAAGGGAACTCTTAAGGCATCAGCATACCAAGACATTTTGCAAGGTCCACAAAGACATGGATGAGTGAGTTTTGGGTGGAGTAACTTGACTGGCCTGCACAGAGTCCTTACCTCAACCCGATAGAACACCTTTCTGATGAATTAGAGCAGAGACTGTGATCCAGGCCTTCTCGTTCTACATCAGTGCCTGACCTCACAAATGTGCTTCTGGAAGAATGGTCAAACATTCCCATAAACATACTCCTAAACCTTGTGGACAGCCTTCCCAGAAGAGTTGAAGCTGTTATAGCTGCAAAGGGTGGGCCAACTCAATATTAAACCTTACAGACTAAAACATCCCAATACTTTTGGCAATATAGTGTAGCTATTTCTATCCGATGTTTTAAAAAAAGTTTTAGTGAAAATTTCTCCATCAATGCCATCCCTGTATATGGTCCTATGGACTACAGGAAAATGGCACTGGACCGGAAGTGCCCTACAACAAAATGGCGCTGGGACCGGAAATGCTCTTCTTTTGCTACAATAAAATGGTGCTGGAACCAGAAGAGATGTTCCGCCGCTGTGTTGATGGGCCACATAAATATGGCCACTGTAGATGAACATGGGTATACCCCTGAAGACACGAAATCTTGTGAAACGGTGTTGGGTTGAGGTGCATTAAATGAGGTCATGCCACCATTCCTTATTGGTCTGGCGGCCTCCTGTATACGTTTTGTACAGTGGCAAATGTACTTATGTATTTTTAACCATTTTTTTAACTGAGATGTTGCACTCCCCTACTGTACGTTTTACATTAAAATTACTACACTATGAGGAGTTTTTCTGTGTAACCTGTGAATCCTTGTTGATGTGGGTGCTATTGATCCCAGGAAAGCTTGAGCGGTGAAAAGATGGCCCATTCCTGGCTTCAGAAAGGACTGTATCCTGGACCTTGGCAGAGAGAGAGAACTACTATGTTCTAAGCGCTCATTGCTGTTCACTTAACTAGACATCAAATTGTTCTGGTGAGTCTGCATTTTATCTAAATGTGGAGGCTGCACTATTGAGTGTTTATATATCACATAGCGGACATTATTATTATTTGGACACTGGTACTGTTTGTCTTGTCATCATATTTAGTTGACGTAATGAACATTGGACACTGGAAGCACTTTATTTATTTTTGACTTATTTGAGAGGGCACAAAGTGATTTGGGTGCATGTTTTGTCATTTCTGTAGTGCTGTGTTTTGTTATCTGATTTGGCCAAAATGTGCCCGAGAACATTCTACACTGAATGATCTACAATTTGATCTACTTTTGGTTCATATCCACTCAGCATTCAACAAGCAAAAATAACATATTCTGACATTGGTTTATACAGTATATGTTGTTCAATAGTAAAAGTGTCTTACTGAACTATTCATCTTATTTATCATGAGTGAATGGAGATTTGAATTGTAAATTACTTGACATTCACACGCTATACACCCAGGGCCATATTGGAAATATGCCCCTTGGTTTCTTCTATTTCCCTATTGAAATTTATGCAAGTTTGCCCTTCTAAAGCAATACTGTCACTTACTTTAAGGGCAAAACCTGACTTACAGCAACCTGGAATATATAGTAGTGGTGACTTGATTCTTTGCTCTCTTTCAGAACCGTTTTCACTCCTGAGAAAGGACGTGCCTGATGCCTAATACTCTGCTGTACCCAACATCAGCCTCTATATCACTACTGTGTCCTGAGGCTGGACTTTTAAGGAATGAAACGATATGGATGGATCATTTATCATACCAATATGACCCTTGCAGGGGCGTAGATAAGGGGGGGTCTGAAAACCCCCCCCCCCGAGGAAAGTTGCCAACCATCCCTGCAGCCTTCGATCCACTCACCTGCGAGTGGAAATAAGGTGGGGGCGGCGAGCAGTGTCGGGAATAGGAGTGTGTGGGAGGGGTGGCGGTGGGGGCAGTGACAAGCAGCGATCTGCTGTATGGCTTTCAATAAAGCAGCTGAACGCCGCAGGAGGGAGAAAAGGAGAAGCTGCTTCATTGAAATCCATACAGGAGATCGCTGCTTGTCACTGCCCCTACCACTGTACAGAACATACCTGACAGTTCAGTTTTATTTCTTCCTTCCTTCAACCCACCTCTCCCTCCCTTCCACCCCTCCCTTCCTTCTTTCCAACCACCTATCCTTTGCTTCCTTCCTTCCACCCACCCCTCCATTCCTTCCTTCCACCCACTCCTCCCTCTCTTCCTTCCACCCTCCCTTCCTTCCACCCACCCCTCCATTCCTTCCACCCACTCCTCCCTCCCTTCCTTCTACCCTCCCTCCCTTCCTTCCACCCACCTTTCTCTTCCTTCCACCCACCCCTCCCTTCCTTCCACCCACCCTTCCCTTCCTCCCACCCTTCCCTTATTTACTTACACCCACCCCCCCTTTCCTTACACCCACCCACCCTCCCTCCTACCTTCCACCAACCCCTCCCTTCCTTCCTCCCACCCCTCCCTTCTTTCCTTCCACCCCTCCCTCCCTCCCTTCCTCCCACTCTTCCATTCTTTCCTTCCACCCACCCCTCCCTCCCTTCTTTCCTTCCTTCCCCCCCTCCTTCCTTTCTTCCTCCCTGTGACGATCGCGCATCAGACCCCTGACCTTCTCACCAAACTCGTGATTGAAGGACTAGCCAATCTAAAGCCGCAATGTCACATGTGTAACAATGCCACGCCCAGCTGCACCCTGCACAACAATTTTCCAGCTAATGGACCACAAATCGATGTACCGGCAGCCTGAATGCAATTGTTACTGGGTCAGGTTAATTACGCAATTAACCCTTCACACTGCCACCACCTCCTTTTTGTACAGAGAAAGAGGAAACTCGGCAATATCAGCAATAACACTATGATGGTTGAGATAATCGTCTGTATAGCACTGTCACCGCACACAGGTTATACAGAGGGTTAAACACAGTAGTGCTCTTTTAGAGGCAGGAATTCGTAAGTTGCATTAACGAGCTATGGAAACAGGTCAACACTTTTAGAAAGAAAAATTTATTACTAAAAGGTCAAAAGGATGCAATAAAAATATTTACAGAGAAAAGATGTAACCAATACATATATAAATATACAGAGAACAACAGCACAGCAAAGAGGTAACAGAAAGGAGGGTAAAGGGTTAAAGTACCTGCCAATCAGCCTTGGGTTAAGCAGATCAAGTTTCAGAGCAAAAGGGCACATCTCCCAAGTTGGTTCTTATGTTAAACGGGAGAATTCTTCAACTTCCACTCTTAGGTCTGACAGCCTATTTTGTAGTCCCCCAGCAGGGGGTGTCTCTGAAGCCAAGGACCCTCATTTGGGGAGGGATTGTCTGGGCGGAGACCCAAACTAGAACCAAAATCTCTCCTAGCTCAAATTTTGGCTCATAACTTTTCCTAGGCACAAGTACCATTCCTCCCGCGGGTAGATTAATATGCAGACACATCTGAGGAATAGTTAAATATGAATTATGAAATACAGACTTGAATGGTTCAAGAGATGTAATTTTCTGCTTTCCTAGGTATTCCAGTCAGGGAGTGTGACCTATCAAACGATTTGTCTGATCGTGAGCAATCTGAAGATATGCCTGGTTTTTATGCAAGTCTCTCATATTCCAAGATATGAGACATAGGGGAAAAATGGATTTTAAAAGTGTTATCTAGTTTCTTACTCCTCTGGAATGTCTGTGAACTCAGGGGAAGGCTTGGGTTATCTTTTTACAAGGTGCAAGATTGCTCAGCTTCCCAGCCAGCCCGGCACCCAGCTCAAAGCTGGTTTATAGCTCGGAGCTACCTGCTGTGCCCTGGTCTGCCTGTGACACTTCCAACACACACACACACCGACCAAATGTCACTGTGACTCTCAGAGAGGGAGGGGGAGAATGAGGGGAGATATGTTTGTACAAGATGGATGATCCTTTGCCAAGATGGAGGTTGGAGCCAAAATGGTTGAACCACGTCCATCTCTGTGTGCATGATTGCTACACCTCCCCCCTCAGGTGGTTGCATGTGAGGGGACTGCAATTTCCCTCCTGACGCAACCGACTTCTGCCACGGGTTTGCCTGACCAGGGCACAGAGCCACTGTGTCCAGGGGTTCACCTTGGGGTGATATGCACTGTGGGAGAACCAGGTTCCTTCTGAGAAAGAAGCACTTTGGCTCAGGGGTGTCATCTGCTAACACATTAAGATGTAGCTTCTTGTCGAGGTAGAGAAGGAGATTTCCCTCTCCCATCTTCTTCCTCAGGCCTAGGACTACATCTGACCCGAAGGTAGTGGCGCCTGTGTGTACCGGAACCAGATAGACGAATTCTGGAACTCGCCTCCCAGATGTGTCCACAGGTACCTTCATCCAAGATGAACAGTCCTCTTTACCTGCTAGCATCCAGGACCCCAGTTCCACCAGTTTTCTGTCTGCCAGGTCAGTCACAGGTCCAGCTGAGCCATGATAGTTGCACCCAGGTGTCTTACCATAGCCAGCTGCACCCAAGACTGATGTAACCTGCTTTTTGGTCTGGGGAGTAGGCCAGGCCATAACTGCCTCAGTCTCCCCATTCCCAGACCTCGGGGGGTCTCTTCCTACCGGTGGTTCCCAAAGCTGAACCACTGACACGCCCCTCTGACAGTTACCATTCTCGACTGTCAGACTAGGCACGGGCAGTTTGTTCCTGACTAGTGACAGGGGCCCAGGTTGCTTTTCCCAGACAGGGCCGAACACCGCAAGGCCCCTAAAGTGGGCAACTGCTCCCAGTTCCACTCCACATTGCAGGTCATTCCTGACCTCTGGGGAGGTGGTGCGTTCTCAACCCCAACTAGCTTCCCTGTGAATTCAGGCAAGCCATATGGGGTGGTGAAGGCTGACTCGTCCTGAGCCTCCTGGGTTAGAGATGGTGGCTCATACCCTCTGCTCAGGTCCATGATGGTTAGACAGCGGGCACCTTCCGGATGCTTCCTTACCTCATGGCCCCTGGGCATGGGGTGGGCCACACCCACAGGGCTGGCGCTCAGTTTTCCAAGGTCTTTAAAAAGCCTGGTCATCTGATCCTGTTTGGGGATCGAGACTACCAGGGATGCCCAGACTCTAGCTGACCCCTGGATTCCTGACTGCGCTATTCCCTCTGTCTATTTGGCCCATTCAGTCTGCACCTCCTGGGAGATGAGGTTGACTGAAGGCATGAGGGAGGGATACACTCTGCCATCCAACTCCTGAACAGCACGGTGAGCTCTCCCTGGGTTTTCCTGAACCCAGACACCATCTATCATAGGCATTGCCAGCAGCTTCTGTACCTGAGTGCAAAGGAGAGGTGATTGGAGCTCAAGGCCGCAGCCCCCTCTCTGAGATCCGATGATCCACTGCAAGGAGGCCCCTCGCACTTCCAATCTAGGTGTGCTGTCACTGCCTAGGACATATGCTTTTCTGCCTGGTGACACACCAGGACAGGTCAGATCGAAAGACATGCTTTCAGTCTCCAAGCCCCCTGCTGGTAGACCATTCATTCCATCCTCTCTGTCAGTCCTTTGTTTACTCTTCTCAGCAGGGAAGCTCACAGCTAGTTGGAGGCTGAATTCCATGTGGCGATTGCTTTCCAGTGCTACCTTACACGTGGAACTACAAGCCCCAGCCGGTTGTCCAGTACCATGCAAGGACAACTGCTGGGCACTTATCAAGGTAGAATCCTCTGGGCCTGGGCAAGGAACATGCCTATCCAGACCATCCCTTTGCTCAGCCCCCAGAGATTGTACCTCTGCCCCCTTCACAGCACTGTGGGTGACCCCCAACAATGAAAATGCATCATTTTTATCATCATGACCATCATCATCATTATTACCAACATTATCATCAACATTACTGACATTATCACTATCAGCATCATCGTCACCATTATCGTCATCATTATCAACAGTTACGTTTATAATATCAATGACACATGAGTCCGATACCTCCCCCGGCAGGGGGATTTCTTCTCTTTCTCCAGCGAATGGAGAATCTTGCAACCCCACTCCATTCCCAGCCCCCTTCCTCTGTCCATCCACAGGTTGCCCAGACATTACCCCAACATCTGCACAGAGTACCTTGGCATGTCTAGAGAGTTCCAGGGGGCCCTTACGGGTATTCTCGGCAGGGGCGGCATAATAAGAAACAAGAGTGCCTAGATCAGCATCCAACAAAACAGGTGTGGGAATTTTTTCCGAGACCCCCACCTCCCTCATCCCCCTTCCCGCACCCCAATCAATGAATACCTTTGCACAAGGTATGCGTAAACGAGTTGAGTTGATCTCGTATCATGAGATCTTCTAAAGACTCATAGGAGTCAGCTTTCAGTCCTTTAGTCCACTTCCGGAATGTGGTGCGTAAGCGACTCGCCACATCTGTGTAAGAGTCCCCAGGTCCCTTTTGCAAGGACCTGAACTGCTTGGGGTACACTTCTGGGGTCATCTGGTACTTTCGGACAATGGCATCTTTTAAAACTTTGTAATCGTCGTCCTGCCCCTCTGGCAAATCAACAAACGCATCCAGGGCCTTGCCTCGTAGCCCTGGTGTCAGGTACCGAGCCCATTCCTTCCTTCATTCCTTCTACCCACCCCTCCCTTCCATCCACCGCTCCCTTCTTTCCATCCACTCCTCCCTTTCTGCCTTCCTTCCACCCACCCCTCCCTTCCCTCCTTCCACCCACCCCCCTGTCCCTCCTTCCACCCACCCCCCTTCCCTTCAACCCTCCCTTCCCTTCCACCCACCCCTACTTTCCTATCTTCCACCCACCTTTCCATTCCTTCCACCCACCCCTCCCTTCCTCCTTTCTTCCCTCCCCTCCCTTTCTTCCTTCCACCCACATTTCCCTTCCTTCCTTCCACCCCTTCCTTGCCCCCTCCCTTCCTTCCACCCACCCAATTCTTCCACCCACATTTCCTTCCTTCCACCCACCCCTCCCTTCCATCCACCCCTTCCTTCCTTCCA
This sequence comes from Staurois parvus, assembly GCF_062004578.1. Lineage (NCBI taxonomy): Eukaryota > Metazoa > Chordata > Amphibia > Anura > Ranidae > Staurois > Staurois parvus. The sequence goes on from NW_028317855.1 coordinate 3,077,955, forward strand.
CCCCCTCCTTCCTTCCTTCCTTCCATCCACCCCTTCCTTCCTTCCACCCACCCCTCCCTTCTTCCCTTCCTTCCTTCCACCCAGTCCTCCATTCCTTCCACTGACCCTTCCTTCCTTCCACCCACCCCTCCCTCCCTTCCTTCCTCCCAACCTCCTTTCTTCCGCCCACCCCTCCCTTTCCTCCATACACCCCTTTCTTCCTTCATTCCTTCCACCCACTCACCCCTCCCTTCCTTCCACTGACCCTTCCTTTCTTCCACCCACCCCTCCCTTCCATCCACCCCTCCCTTCCTTCCTTCCACCCAACCCTCCTTCCCTTCCTTCCACCCCTCCCTTCTTTCCTTCCACCCACCCCTCCCTTCCCTCCACCCACGCTCCCACTCCTACCTTCCTTCCAACCATCCCTTCCTTCCTTCCAACCACCCCCCCTTACTTCCTTCCACCCACCTCTTCCTTCCTTCCACCCACCCCTCCATTCCTTCCTTCTTTCCACCCATCCCTCTCTTCCATCCACTGCTCCGTTCCTTCCTTCCACCCACCCCTCCCTTTCTTCCTTCCACCCACCCCGCCGTTTCTTCCTTCCACCCCTCCCTTCCAACCCCCTCCCTTCCTTCCACCCACCCCTTCCTTCCACCCCCCCTCTTTTCTTCCACCCACCCGTCCCTTCCCTCCATCCACCCCTTCCTTCCTTCATTCCTTCCACCCACCACTCCCTTCCACTGACCCTTCCTTCTTTCATTCCCTCCCTTCCTTCCTTCCACCCAACCCTCCCTTCTTTCCACCCACCTCTCCCTTCCTTCCACCCACCTCTTCCTTCCTTCCACCCACCCCTCCATTCCTTCCTCCCAACCCTCCCTTCCACTCACCCCTCCCTTCTTCCCTTTCATCCACCGCTCCCTTCCTTCCACCCACCCCTTCCTTCCTTCCAACCCTCCCTCCCTCCCTTCCTTATACCCTTCATTCCTTACACCTATCCCTTCCTTCCTTCCTTCTACCCACCCCTCCCTTCCTTTTTTTAAAATTTAAATATTTATTCATTTTCCATATAAAATACAAATTTCATCATTACTCTCATATAACATACAAAACTTTCAAATGTATCCAAACCAATAATTATATCCCTATCTATCTTTATTCCCCTTCTATCTTTATTCCCTTTACCCCCCCCCCCCAACTACTATCCCCACCCGCCCCCAAAAACCACCCCCCCCCCACAAGTAAAACCACCCACTCTGCATTTCTCATTAAATCTTTTCCTACGCAATATGTACTTTCACCTATCCCACTCTACTACTTCATATATTTCACCTTGGACACAAAATCTTCCCATTTTCCCCACCTCCTGTAATATAACCCCATCTTGTCTTCTTGCATATAATACAGTTTCTCCATCCTACATATCTGGTTCACTCTTTCCACCCAATCCTCTTCTCTCGGCACCTATGAGCTATGCCAAAACGTAGGTATCAGACCCTTTGCCGCGTTCAGATAGTACCATATACCCGAATCCTTGTATTTATTCACTGATAGCTCTGAACTATGTAGTAGACACAACTCTGGGTCCAAACCTATCTTTATTCCAGAGATTATCCCAATTAAAATGAACCATTGTCCCCCAAAAAACCTTGAATCTTTGGGCACTCCCACCATATATGATATAACGTACCTATCTTTCCACACCCCCACCAACACTCTGGTGCATTCTCCCTACTCATCTTGTATTCAACATTCGGGTCAATGTGCCATCTTGTTAAACACTTATAGTTTACCTCCACCTCTCTCATGCTTATATTCTCGTGTGTTAGTCTATATCAGTGGTTCTCAACCTTTCTAATGCCGCGACCCCTTAATACAGTTCCTCATGTTGTGGTGACCCCCAACCATAAAATTATTTTCGTTGCTACTTCATAACTGTAATTTTGCAGTGGGAGGAGTAGTGCCACGTCATTGGTGTCAGTGGGAGGAATAGTGTCCCATCACTGATGTCAATGGGAGGAATAGTACCCCATCATTGGTAACAGTGGTAGGAATAGTGCCCCATCATTGGTGTCAGTGGTAGGAATAGTGCCCCATCATTGGTGTCAGTGGGAGGAATAGTGCCCCATCATAGGTGTCAGTGGGAGGAATAGTGCCCCATCATTGGTGTCAGTGGGAGGAATAGTGCCCCATCATTGGTGTCAGTGGGAGGAATAGTGCCCCATCATTGGTGTCAGTGGGAGGAATAGTGCCCCATCATTGGTGTCAGTGGGGGGAATAGTGCCCCATCATTGGTGTCAGTGGGGGGAATAGTGCCCCATCATTGGTGTCAGTGGGGGGAATAGTGCCCCATCATTGGTGTCAGTGGGGGGAATAGTGCCCCATCACTGGTGTCAGTGGGAGGAATAGTGTCCCATCACTGGTGTCAGTGGGAGGAATAGTGTCCCATCACTGGTATCAGTGGGAGGAATAGTGCCCCATCATTGGTATCAGTGGGAGGAATAGTGCCCCAACACTGGTATCAGTGGGAGGAATAGTGCCCCAACACTGGTGTCAGTGGGAGGAATAGTGCCACATCATTGGTATCAGTGGGAGGAATAGTGCCCCATCATTGGTGTCAGTGGGAGGAATAGTGCCCCCATCATTGGTGTCAGTGGGAGTAATAGTGCCCCATCATTGGTGTCAGTGGGAGGAATAGTGCCCCATCATTGGTGTCAGTGGGAGGAATAGTGCCCCATCATTGGTGTCAGTGGGGGGAATAGTGCCCCATCATTGGTGTCAGTGGGAGTAATAGTGCCCCATCATTGGTGTCAGTGGGGGGAATAGTGCCCCATCATTGGTGTCAGTGGGAGGAATAGTGTCCCATCACTAATGTCAGTGGGAGGAATAGTGCCCCATCACTGGTGTCAGTGGGAGGAATAGTGTCCCATCACTAATGTCAGTGGGAGAAAAGTGCCCCATCATTGGTATCAGTGGGAGGAATAGTGCCCCATCATTGGTATCAGTGGGAGGAATAGTGCCCCCATCATTGGTGTCAGTGGGAGGAATAGTGCCCCATCATTGGTATCAGTGGGAGGAATAGTGCCCCCATCATTGGTGTCAGTGGGGGGAATAGTGCCCCATCACTGGTGTCAGTGGGAGGAATAGTGTCCCATCACTGATGTCAGTGGGAGGAAAAGTGCCCCATCATTGGTATCAGTGGGAAGAATAGTGCCCCATCATTGGTATCAGTGGGAGGAATAGTGCCCCCATCATTGGTGTCAGTGGGAGGAATAGTGCCCCATCATTGGTATCAGTGGGAGGAATAGTGCCCCCATCATTGGTGTCAGTGGGAGGAATAGTGCCCCATCATTGGTGTCAGTGGGAGGAATAGTGCCCCATCGTTGGTATCAGGGGGAGCAATAGTGCCCCATCGTTGGTATCAGTGGGAGGAATAGTGCCCCATCGTTGGTATCAGTGGGAGGAATAGTGCCCCATCGTTGGTGTCAGTGGGGGGAGGAATAGTGCCCCATCGTTGGTGTCAGTGGGGGGAGGAATAGTGCCCCATCGTTGGTGTCAGTGGGGGGAGGAATAGTGCCCTATCGTTGGTGTCAGTGGGGGGAGGAATAGTGCTCCATCGTTGGTGTCAGTGGGGGGAGGAATAGTGCCCCATCGTTGATGTCAGTGGGGGGAGGAATAGTGCCCCATCGTTGGTGTCAGTGGGGGGAGGAATAGTGCCCCATCGTTGGTGTCAGTGGGGGGAGGAATAGTGCCCCATCATTGGTATTAGTGACACCAATGATGGGGCACTATTCCTCCCACTGACACCAATGATACTTACCTTGCTGACCCCTGCTCCAGCCTGGGCTCGCTCGCTCCCTCCCTCTCCCATGGTACAGACACTTACCAGTCAGATGTCTTCCTTCTCCGGCCGCTCTCCTCCTCTTCACTCGCTCGATCTTCGCAGTGCCGCTCGGCTCCTCCTCTCCAAGCTCCACCTCCTCGCCGGTGATTGGCCGCCTGTGTGCCTCTCCTGAGCTACAGTACCGGCGGCCAATCACCGGCGAAGGATTGATCCCGGGGGTGTGTCCAGATGACAGGGACGGCATGTCATCCCGCCCACACCTGGAGACGGATAGAGGAGCGGTGTCTCGGTTCCTAAATATGTGTTTCCGATGGTCTTAGGAGACCCCTGTGAAAGTGTCGTTCGACCCCCAAAGGGGTCGCGACCCCCAGGTTGAGAACCGCTGGTCTATATATTTTCCTTTGTTTGTCTTCATCTATCTCTATTCCCAAATCCCTTTCCTATTTTACTATATGCATTGACTTTGTATGTGTGTCTAACTCAGTGAGAATCTTATAAACTTTTGCTGTGCCTAGTTTCCCATCTCCACATGATTCTAACAGCCTCTCAAACAGATTCCAATCCTTTCTCAATCTCAAAGGTTTCGGAAGATTCCCGACAAAGTGTTTTAATTGGTGATATCTCCACTCATCTATCTTAATAAAAAGTTCCCTTTTGTTCTTTCAAATCCTTAAGTGTTCTCATTTCCTGCCCTTCCATAATATCCCTCAGTTGAATATCCTCCTTTTTAAACCATTTTCCTGTGCTCTCTTCCCTACCTGGAGGAAAATACTCCGTGTTCCTCAGTGAAATCAACTGTGAATTAAAATCCCATGTCATAAGCCTGTGCAATCCGTCCCAAACCTTTAAAACATTTAATGTATAAACACTTGTGGTATCTTTTAATCCTCTATATTGTGCTGATACCCATATGATTTTACTCAAGTCAACTCCACTTAATTCATTTTTAATCTTGACCCACCTTTTCCCCTCTGGATTGTCTGTCCAGTCATAAATTCTTGCTAGAACTACTGCTCTATAATACCTCTTAAAATCTGGCACTTCCAATCCTCCCCTCTCTTTATTCCTACTCAACAAATCATAAAATATTGTAGGTTTTTTATTTTTCCATATGTATCTTGTTAACATCTTTTTAATTACCTTGAAAAAAACCTCCAGAAGTTTAACTGGGATCATCTGAAATTTATACAGGATTTTAGGTACAATTACCATTTGTATCAGATTTATGTGCCCTATCTACGACGGATCACCACCTCCCAATTTCTTTAATTCCTCCTTAATCTCATTTAAAAGTGGGATATAATTTGATTTATACAAGTTTGTATATGAAGCAGTGAGTTTAACCCCTAGATATTTTATCTCTCTATCTTTCCATATAAAAGGGAATTCTTTTTGTATCTTTTCTTTTTCACTATTTACATTTAAGATCTCAGTTTTTGTTGGGTTGATTTTCAAATTTGATAACTTCCCATAATCCTTTAAGCTCTTCATTAAATTTGGGAGTGTTATCCTAGGATTTCCCACATAGAACAACAGGTCATCCGCAAAGGCTGCCACTTTATGTTCAATTCCTCCTATCTGTATTCCTTTTATGTCCATATTTTTCCTAATTGTTGCCAGCAAAGGTTCCAATAATAATACATACAACAATGGGGACAGTGAGCATCCCTGTCTTGTTCCATTTGACATCCCAATAGGTTCTGACCTCTCTCCGTTAACCACAATAACCGCGGAGGGCTCTCTATACAATTTTCCGATCCACTCTCTCATTCTAACTCCCAATCCCAGGGTCTTCAGAGTGTCCATCATAAAGCTCCAATCTACTCTATCAAATGCCTTTTCAGCATCAATCGAAAGCACCACTACCAGAGTTTTCCCCTTCCTAGCCTTCTGGATAAGCAACAAAGTTCTCAACCCATTGTCTCTACCCTCCCTCCCTAGCACAAATCCCACCTGGTCCCCCTGAATCCATTCTGGCATTAAATCTTTCAACCTATTTGCTAAAATCTTTGCATATATCTTAGTGTCTATGTTCAAAAGTGAGATTGGTCTATAGCTAGAGCACTGAGAAGCATCCTTCCCTTCATTTTGAATAAGCACCACATGGGCCTGTAAAGATTCCCGCCTCATCTCCATCTCCCCACCCAGGGCGTTCATATATTTCTTCAATTTAGGTATTAACAATTCACTATATTTTTTATAGTACCTCACAGTATGTCCATCTGAGCCTGGACTTTTCCCTGTCATGGTACTCTTTAATGCTAGTTTTATTTCCTCCTGCATAATTTCTAAATCAAGGGAATTCAGTTGATCTTCACTTAACTTCGATGTCCTGCATTTTTTAAATATACCCTTCTTTTTTCTCTGCTCTCATTTCCATTTTTATTTACTGAATCCTGGGAAGTAATATTATACAATTTACTATAATATTCCTTAAACACCTTGACGATCTCTTTAGTAGAATAAACCGTTTCTCCCTTGGGGTTTCTTATTTTTTCTATATAATTCCTGTTTTTCTTTTTCCTCAAGGCCCTCATTAATTATTTTCCTGGTCTATCTCCCAATCTATACCTCTCACTTGCCACTCTATTGAAAACTCTTCTCCTCTCCTCCTCCATCAATATCTCTAGTTCTTCTTTCTTTTTTATTACTTTCTGTCTTGTCTCTTTTGTTATTCCATTTTTATGTATCTGCTCCAGGTCAAATATTTCTTTTAACAGCGCCCGGATTCTTTTTTGCCCCGGATGCGATCAATATACCTCTTATGTAGGCCTTATGGGACTCCCACACTGTAGCCACCGACACCTCCTCCGTCTCATTCTCCTGAAAAAATCTTTCAATCTCTTCTCTAATTTTCTGATCAATCTCCTGATCCAGAAGAAGAGCCTCATTCAACTTCCATCCTATACCACCTGTCAACCGCCTCCCCCATTCTAATTTCAATATGACAGGGGCATGGTCTGAGAGAGACATTGCCTCTATTTGTACTTTAGCCACCATCTCTATAAGTTGATGATCAACCAATATACAGTCTAATCTTGAATACATCTCGTGTGCATTAGAGAAGAAGGTATAATCTCTCTCTTTTCCGTGTATTATTCTCCAAATATCCACCAGTTGGCACTCATGCATCACCTTCTTTAAAGTTCTCAGAGACCTACCTCCCTCTCGCTGCACAGAAATTCAAGTCCCCTGCCACTATCAAGCGACCCTTTTTGAAGGGACACCTTTCAAATATAACTCCGGTCTCTTATTTGGGCAATAAATATTCGCAATTGTACATTCCATCTCCTGCAATCTACCTTTCAAAAACAAATATCTCCCCTCAGGATCTATTTCTCTCTCCTCTATCTCCAACTTTATGTTTTTGCAAACCCTATTGCTACTCCCTTAGCTCTCTTAATTGGGGAATCTGCATAAAACCATGTTGGGTAATTTCTAGAATTCAACTTAATATTTGCCTTAATCTCAAGATGAGTCTCCTGCAAAAAAAACACCGAAGCTTCTCTATGTTGCAGCTCTTTGAATAACTTAAATCTCTTCCCAGGACAATTCAACCCATTTATATTATATGTTATACACCGTAATTCTTCCATACTTCTTGTATCACTGCTTTTATACCTCCTTCTATCGTGCAGAGTGTTGTCCCTAAAGCCCCTCCTACACCACCTCCCTTCCAGCACCTCATCCCACCCATCTTCCCATCTATCACCCCCCCCACCCATCCCCCTCCCGTTTTTTCTCCCTCCCATTTTTAGGCTTGTGAAATGCCTACTAATCATTTGTGGGCCTATTCCAACTTTTGATTCACCCTTGGGACTAAACTCCGCCCATGAATGGCTCTCCCTCCTTCCAACCTCCCCAATTACCCTCCTTCTATCTAATTGGCTCAATAGATTTCCACTGAACTCTTAAACACAAATCCCTAGAAGAGATACCATATGGAGGAGGAAGTGAGAGAGAGGGGGAAGAGGAAAAAAAAAATGTAACCCTCTCCCCTCTCTCCCCCCTACCTCCCCCTTCTAACAAACTGCCAGTCCTCCTTCCCCATAACTCCTATTTCCCCTTCTTCTTCCCATCCAGGAATCTCTATTCTTTGCAAATCAAGTCTCTCAAGTCCTCAGGGAATCTCAGATAAGCTGTAACCCCGTTCTTCCATCCAATTAGGCACACTGGAGTTCCCCATCTATAATGCACATTCTGTTTTCTCATCTGCTCTAGCAGGGGTTTCAGATATCTTTCTCCACAAAGTCTCAGGTGCTAAATCTGCAAAAATCCGAATGTTTATATCTCCATACCTAATTGTTCTTCCCTTGATCTTCCTCCAAATCGCTTCCTTATCTCCATACTTATGGAATTGCACAATTATGTCTCTCGATCTTTCCTTCCCGTTTCCTTGTTGAGACTTTCCTGTTCTAAAGACTCCATCCAGTTTATTCAACTCTGTATCAGAACTGTCCATTATGGAGTTTAAGATTTTACAGACCAATTCCTGCAGTTCTTCCCCCCTTGAAATCTCTGGGACTCCTCGTATCCTAAGATTACTCCTCCTATCTCTGTTTTCTTGTACCTCTATCTTATAAAGCAGTTTTCTCTGAGCTTTCCCAATAGTAATTGTCCTTTTTTCTAATTCAGAAATATTTTGGGCATGATTTTTAACCTTTTCCTCTGTTTCTTCCACTCTCAATAACAAATGCTCCAAATCTTTCCAAATAGTTGCCATTTCTTGCTTTATTGTTTTTTCCAAACTTTTAAACATTTCCGCCATCTCTTTTTTGTTCTGTACTTGTAGATCACTTTCAGGGTCTTTCCTTTCCATATTTTCTATCACTTGTTGACTACTACTATTCATTTCCAGAGATAATCTGGGGGTATTTTCCAAACTAATTTCCATTTCCCCTTTTTCACTTCCACCTTGGGGTCTTTCTGGAGTCACATTTCCCTGGGACGTGTATTTTTTAATCGTACCAGTTTGGGTCCCTTTAAGCCCACTTCCTTTAGCACTTTTGTTCTTCATATCTTCTTATGAAACCTGTTTTTTTCTATAAAGGCTGGATAGGTATTCAGACTATGTACTAGGACGCCAGTATTAATCTACTATTTGTCCATTTACACATTAATATCCTCTTCTAGGGCCAATTAATCCCTTTTCCTCTTTTCCGTCCTCACCTCCCCTGGGAATCCCCCTTTTCTCCTTTACTGAGCATTTAAGTATATCACACAGTCCAATATGCAGCCAGCCTAGGCCTATCTCACTCACCCTCCTCTCACTTGAATCTCCTGTAAGGCGGCTCCAGGCTGCAACCATCCGGCATTCCACCTCTGTTAATTTTCTTGGGGGGATTCCTCCAGGGTCTTCTTCTTTATGTGGCTGTCTGTATGCCTCCAGCATACCATCTGACTAGCGTACAGGCTGGGAGGCAAGTTAGCGTACAGGCGAGGGACTTAGGGAGCGGGTCGGCTTCTCCTTCCCCTCTCAGGACGCTGGCCACCTTCTCCCTCTACCAGAGCTCCTTCGCGGCTGATCACATGGTCATGCCGCGTCACTCCATTTCCCCGGCAACCCGATGCTCCGTTCTTGATCTCCACCGACGCAATTCAGGCACCCAGGACCCGCTCTCTCAGTCTCCATCCGCCGGACCGGCACAGCTCCACTGGCTAACACCCTCAACTAGGTAGGTCTCCGAGGATTTCCATTAGGAGGGCTCTTTGGGGTGGTTTGGAAGCGGAGGTTTGTCGGAGAGCACTTACATCGTGCTCTCCTGCACTGCCCACCGGCCTCCCTCCCTTCCTTATACCCTTCCTTCCTTCCACGCACCCCTTCCTTCCACCCACCCCTCCCTTCCTTCCACCCACCTTTCTTCCCTTCCTTCCTTCCACTCCTCCCTCCCACCCCTCCCTTCCTTCCTTCCACCCACCCCTCCCTTCCATCCGCCTTTCTTCCCTTCCTTCCTTCCACTCCCTCCCTTCCACCCACCCCTTCCTCCCTCCCTCCCTTCCAACCACCCCTCCCTTCCTTCCTTCCACCCACCCCTCCCTTCCTTCCATCCACCTCTTTCTTCCATCCACCTCTTCCTTTCTTCCTTCCATCCACCCCTTCCTTCCACCTACCATTCCTTCCTTCCACCCACCCCTTCCTTCCTTCCTTCAAGGGGGAGAAGTTGGTGGGGGGGGGGCATTAAAAATGCAGCTCAGCTGTGCGCTGAACCCTCCCCAGAAAAGAAAAATTATCTACAGCCCTGAACCTTTAATAATTTGGATCGCAAGATATCAGGGCTTGTACCAATCTTCACTGACTTACGAGGCTAAGCATGAGATGATTTTTGTAGAACTTACAGCTATTGGAATTTGTACTCACTATTCTTTATGGCATAACTCTTGAGGGGATCTTCCCACTGAATGTTCTAATACATGATTTGGATCATATCAGACCAAGGTTAAAAGTGAACTTTGGCTTCTAATTGTAATCATATGCTTTTTGCTCTATTGTTGTACAGTAAAGGGGTGTATGTTTATGAGCTAGTTATCACATTAGTCATGTGAAAAAGTAAGCATCAAGCCTGTGGTTGAATGGCTAACTGTAGAGCAGGAATTTTATCATTTGAGTGGTATGCCTTAGGGTACAATTGACAGCATACACGTATAGCATTCATATATCTAAACCTTTGCTAATAAAAGTGTTAATCAATGCTGCACTTAGTTGGTGCCCCTTTGTATTTCCTTATTGCATTTCAGAGAGTGATTCCTATCTCTATGTTTGGAGCTGCCTACTGACTGCAAATTCTTTTGAATAATTATGGACTATATGTAGACTTTCCTACATATCCATCAGAATTTTCTTACTGATTTTTTTCCCTCTTATTTTACTCTTTATGCAATTGTTTGGCATACTTCTCTTTATATTGCACAGTGTATTGGTAAAATTGGTTTTGTGGAGATGGGATAATAGGACACCCTTATATTGTGCTGTGCATATTGTTTAGTAAATAAAGATTCTTTTTCTGGAGGAGACTATAGAAATAGCATACAGGTTTGCATCACAGCTAGAAACCCTGTTTGAACAAGCTGACATTTCTGAGAGATTGCCCAGTCATTTAGCTTCTGTAAAGAAAAAAGTGTCTTTTTTGAACACCAAAAATGGAAGCAGCGTCCAGGTTGGCACTACAGCTGAAATAAAAATAATTATTTGAGGTGTCAAATGTGAAAAAAATATATGTATATATAAAATGTGAAACTGTCCCTAATATGGTGGATGACCACGCTGGTGTAAAGGTTTATTATAAATAGGTAGGCGCTACATATAAATATGTGAAATGTGCAAGTACTTAAGAGGCTAGTATCACTACATGCCCCTAAATCAGGCCTTGAAATTTCCACTCGCCTGCTCGCATATGGTGGGGGCGAGTGTGTCCCCAGGGCCGGCTTGCTGAGCAGGCTCGGAACTCTTGGCCGGATCTGTCACTCGCACTGGGAGCCGTTAGACTGCTCAACAGTTGAGCAAAGTGAAAGCAAAGGAAGGAGTGTGTGCTGTGCTCACTCTCTCCCCCTAGAGTGCAGTACCCAGCTCTGTGAGTGAAGGTAACGAACTACTGCAACTTTTTATAGGGCTGTGTCCGTGTGTGTGTGTATTTGTATGTGTGTGTATGTGTACATGTGTGTGTGTGTGTATTTGTGTGTATTCGTATGTGTGCGTGTGTACATGTGTGCGTATGTATTTGTATGTGTGTGTATGTACATGCATCTGTGTGTGTCTGTGTATGCATGTATATGTGTCTGTGTGTATTTGTACATGTGTGTGTGTACATGTGTCTGTGTGTGCGTGTACATGTGTGTGTACATGTACGTGTGTGTGTTTGTGTGTATGTATGTTCATGTGTCTGTGTGTATGTACATCTGTCTGTGCATGTGTATTTCTGTGTCTGTACATGTGTATGTGTATACATGTGTCTGTATGTGTGTGTGTGTGTACATGTGTCTCTGTGCGTGTGTGTACATGTTTGTGTGTGTACGTACATGTTTGTGTGTGTACAGGTGTCTGTGTGTGTATGTACATGTGTCTGTATGTAAACCTACATGTATGGGTGGTTTGGTCAGGTTCAGGATTATGTAGTTATTATGGGTGGTAGAGTATGGGACATTTGAGGTACTGCTGGGTTGGATAGTAGGTAGGATATGCTTGGTAGAGTTATGGTTTTGTGAGTGAAAGATTATCGGGGTTATGGTTGTATGCGATGCATGGTCTAAGTATGATGGAGTGTTTAGGGGGACATTGGAGGCCCTGATGTAATGTGGGGGGACTCTGGGGACCCTGATGTAATGTGGGTAACATTTAACAGTGTCATTTCATGAAATAATTTACGAGGGCGTGTTTAGGGGTGGAATTAGGGGTGTAGCAGGGTAGGGGTTGGGTGGGGCAACTGGTGGCGATAATAATAATGGGTCCTCCTGCACGTATAAGGATCTTCCTTAACCCTAAGCTGCTGACACTTAAACCTAAAACCAAGGTGTAGAAAAATAAAATATAATATATATAGTGTAGCGCTATTAAATATTTTTATTTATTTCAGGTACTTATATAGCACCGTCAATTTACGCAGCACTTTACATATATATTGAACATTCACATCAGTCCCGAACCCTCAAGGGGTGTACAATCTAAGGTCCCTAAGTAACATTCATACATACACATACCAGGGCCAATTTAGACAGGAGCCAATTAACCTACCAGCATGTCTTTGGAGTGTGGGAGGAAACCAGAGTACCCGGAGGAAACCCACACAGGCACAGGGAGAACATGCAAACTCCAGGCAGGAGGTGCCGTGGCTTGGATTTGAACCAATGACCCTAGTGCTGCTAGGCAGAAGTGCTAACCATTTAGCCACTGTGCTGCCCACTAAAATACTAAAATAATTCCATATACTAATAAGTGATTAGATCCTATATGGATCTATAAGTAAATAAAAAGTGACAAAATGGCAAACTATATAAACGTGCAAATATATGTGAAAATAATCTTCCACAATCCCTCCAATACACAATTGAGGGGTCCAATGCTCACAAATACAAAGTGCAAACAAATATGTGAATCCCCTGATAGGGATAAATACCTATATAAAAGTGATAAGTGCCACACACTTAACCACATATATAAATGTCCACATTGAAAAAATAAAAAGTCATAAACACACCAAAAATTGATAAATAAACAATATTGCAAAAGTCCAAACACTAAGAACATAGGTACGTGCTCCAACATCAAAATCATGCAGGTGGTAACGTGTAAACGTGGTCACAGCACAGGTGAAAATCCTCAAGTGGCCAAAATGCCCCCTCACCTTCTTACAGTGACCACACGGGCCAGCTCGCTTATAGGATCACACCACGATCCTCACAGATATTACTTGTCACAGGTCAATTCCCTCACTCGGTATCATCAATAGTGGCTCTCACTCCGCTCCTTTTAGATCTCCTCCAGCCACTGATATCGGTAGTACCGCTCACTCTCCATATAGGTTCATGGTAATAAAGCATAGAAATCCTCCATAGTGTAATAATGTTTATTTAAAGCCAAAATACCATCATAGAAAAAATTGCCCACTCACATGTACTGTACCTTTTTTATAGGTATTTATCCCTATCAGAGGATTCACATATTTGTTTGCACTTTGTATTTGTGAGCAGTGGACCCCTCAATTGTGTATTAGAGGGATTGTGGAAGATTATTTTCACGTATATTTTTACGTTTATATAGTTTTGCCACTTTGTCACTATTTATTCACTTATAGATCCATATAGGATCTAATCACTTATTAGTATATGGAATTATTTTAGTATTTAATAGCGCTACACTATATTATATTTTATTTAGGCAACTGGTGGCGAGTAACTCTTAAGGCCTGGCTAGTAGCTCAGGACTTGCAATTTTAAGCCCTGCCCTAAGTAGAATCATTATAATTGAATAGATTCTCAGGGTAAATGCTATATTCCCACAACCTTTACAGAAAACATATAAACCAGAAAATAATAAATAAAAGTCCACAGGTAAATTTGTGCTTAAATAAAAGTGACAGTCCTTTTAATTTCTTTATACCGTGACCTGAACCAAATGTGACTTTTATCTTCACCACGTGCCAGCAGGAGAAAGTAAAGATTGCTCACTCACCAGACCTTTTGACCCCAGTTAAGGTGGTCAGATGTACTTTTTGGTCATATAGGAGACCATCCTTTCAGGAAATAACTCCCCTCCAGCAGCTCTCCGTTTATGGCCATAAGCTAAGGAATAGGAACTCCCAACATGCCTCCAATGCTTGTATGGTGTTCGATATGGACTAATCCCTATGCAGATTTGGTGCCAGACCACTCAGATAAAACAGACAGATAAAAATCCTTCTAAGTGCAGTGTTTATTAAATGAGCATAAAAACATTAAACAAAAGATTTTGCACTCACATGGAATGGTGCCTGTAAACTGACCCCAGTATCTGCAGCCTGTGAATATCAAATATGGCCGACATGTGCTCCACGCCTTGTTTTCACTAAGGCTGGACGTTCCCGGACCCGGATGTGATGTAGTGACGTTTCGACATACGTTTCGCCCAGCGAAACTTCCTGAAGACGCCGCAAGATATTGAAAGGACTGTCACTTTTATTTAAGCACAAATTTACCTGTGGACTTTTATTTATTATTTTCTGGTTTATATGTTTTCTGTAAAGGTTGTGGGAATATAGCATTTACCCTTAGAAACTACAGCTAAAATGCCTGTTTGGACAAGCTGCAATTGATCAGACATTTGGCATTAGGAAATAAACAATAAGTGTATTTTTTGCACACTAATGATGTAAATATCTTAGCGTAACAACTAACAAATTGGTGTGGACAGTCCTCAATTTTGGAGGGAAGGATCCCCTTTTTATACCCCTTTTGGAGAGGCCATTATTTCTAAAGGGATAGAGTGGGCAGATTTAACTTCTACCCAGGGGCGGACTGACAACTCTTGGGGCCCCCGGGCAATAGGGGATCATGGGGCCCCTGTGTCCTTGCCCACACTCTAAAAAGCCTATAAAAAAGATACCTGGGGCATTTCATGGGGCCCCCTACTGACCCCGGGCCCTCGGGCAGTGCCCGAGTGCTCGAATGGTCAGTTTGCCCCTGCTTCTAGCCCTTCATGACTGAGGATAAAGCAAACCTCAGTGCCCAGACCCAATTTTGCAACTTTGGTGTGTGTTAATAAAATTGTACCTACAGTATGATCGCAATTACTTTGTGTATCCAGCTGGATTATACCCTGTTTTTTTCAGGACAAAGTGGGTTTTCTTTTAGTGGTAAATTGTAATGGATATCTCCTAATTTTTTTTTATTTACTAAGAAAAACTGACCCAAAATGGTAAAAAAAGTATATTTTTTAAAATGTAGCTGTATATTTCTTGCTACCACTATAACCTACCACCAAAAAACAACCCAAAATAAATATTCCTGCTCCTGATGGTCACAGTGATACCCCATATGCATATATTATTTGTTGTATGTACCCATAGTAGGGCCCAGAAATAATAGTGCACATTTTGCTTTTTTATCCTACTTAACCACTTGCCCCCCTGAGGATTGTTGAACAGGCCATTTTTTTGCTGCTCGGCACTGCTTTATTTCAACTGATGACTGCGCGGATGTGAAATGCTGTACCCAAACAAAATGTATGTCCTTTTTTCACACAAATAGAGCTTTCTTTTGGTGGTATTTGATCACCTCTGTGGTTTTTATTTTTTGCGCTATAAACAAAACAAAAAAGAACATTAAAAAAAAAAATTATATTTTTCACTTTTGGTTATAAAATATATCCAATAAACTCAAAGTCATAAATTTAGGCTAAAATGTATTCTGCTAATTGCATTATGACAGGAGCATGGTCAGAAATCTACATAACTTCTATATTTACTTTGACGATAGACTCAATAAGCCTATTATACAACAGTATGTAATCCAGTCTTGAATACATCTCATGTGCATGAGAGTAAAAAGTGAAGTCTCTTTCCTTTATATGCTTAATTCTCCAAATATCTACAAGTTGACATTGAAATAACATTTTTTTCAAGTTTTTCAGAGATCTACTGCTATCTCTCCGCACCGGAGAGGCCACATCTATTTGTGGATCCATACAAAAGTTGAAATCTCCAGCCACAATCAAATTACCTTTTTTGAAATCCATTAATTTCCTCAGAATATTTTTTAAAAATCGGTAGCTACGGTGTAGGAAGCACACAAGGTCTATATTAGAGGAATTTTAATAGCAATAGGAGCAAAAAAGAAGAGGGAAAGAAGAGAAAAAGTAAAAACACTTTTAAGGGAACTCTGATTTGGAGCTGACACATAAAAATAGAGTAACAAAAGAGATCACGCAAAAGATAATAAAAGAGAAGAATTAAATAATATCCTGAAAGAAGAGAAGAGGAGAGTGTTTAATAAAGTGATAAGTGAGGGATATAGATGGGGGGATAGAACAGGAAAGTATTTAATGAGGGCTCAGAGAAAAAAAAATCTAGGAATTATATTGAGAAAATAAGAGATAATAAAGGAGAATTGGTTCATTCAACCAAAGATATAGTAAAAGTGTTTAAAGAATATTACAATAAGTTATATAATATTAAGCCTCATGGTACCATAGGAGAAGATGAAGTAAGAAATAAAAAGAGAAGACAGGCATATTTAAAAAGGCAGGATTACCGAAATTAAGGGAACAACAATTAGAATACCTAGAAACTGCAAAAACTCAGGAAGAAATACACCTTGCATTAAAAAGCACAGTAGATGGAAAAAGTCCAGGACCCAATGGGTATACAGTGAGATATTATAAAAAATATGAAGAAATTTTACTACCTAAATTGAGAATATATATGAATGCTTTGGGAGGCGAGATGGAGATGAGGAGGGAATCCCTGCAAGCTCATGTGGTTCTCATACAAAAGGAAGATAATACTCACTGTTCAAGCTATAGACCGATTTCCTTATTAAATATAGATACTAAACTATATGCAAAAGTATTGGCAAGTAGATTGAAGGACCTAATGCCAAGATGGATACATATAGATCAAGTGGGGTTTGTCCCAGGGAGAGAGGGTAGAGACAACGGGTTTAAGATCTCTGTTCCTTATACAAAAAAGTAGGAAAGAGAGAATTCCGGCGTTGGTACCTTCGATTGATGCTGAAAAAACATTTGACAGAGTAAGTTGGGGATTTATGTTAGATACCTTAGAAGTAATAGGCATGGGACCTAGAATGAGAGAATGAATTGGGAAATTAAATAGCCAATCATCGGCAGCAATAATGGTAAATGGGGAATTATCCGAGTATATTGGGAGGCAGAATGGAACAAGACAGGGATGCCCTTTGTCCCCATTGTTGTATGTACTGTCTTTGGAATCTCTTTTGGCTACCATTAGAAATAATATAGATATAAAAGGAATTTGGGTAGGAGAAATCGAGCATAAGATGGCAGCTTATGCAGACGATATGTTGTTCTATGTAGGAAATCCAAGGATAACATTACCAAACTTAATGAAATCTTTAAAAGAATATGAAGAGATGTCAAACTTAAATATTAATCCAACTAAAACAGAGATCTTAAATATAAACCTTATAAATAGAGAGAAAAAAAATGTTACAGGAGGAATTCCCTTTCATATGGAGGGAAAGAGATCTAAAATATCTGGGTATAAAGCTGACTGTATCTTTAAAGAATCTATATAGATTCTAAATTATATCCCACTATTAAATGATGAAATAAAGAAATTAGGAAGAGGATTTCAGTCATGGATTGGTCGGATAAACTTGATAAAAATGGTAATCGTTCCTAAAATTCTATATAAATTTCAAATGATACCAATTAAGCTCTCAGAAGCATATTTCAGAATAATTAAAAAAATTTTAACATCAAATATCTGGAGAAATAAAAAACCTAGAATAAGTTATGAAACCATAAGTAGAGATAATGGAAAAGGCGGACTGGGTGTACTGGACCTGAAGAGATACTATGATTATTGGCAAGAATTTTAGATTGGACACATAATGCACAGGGGAAAAGTTGGGTAACTATAGAAAACACACTAAGTTATTCGAATTTAAGTAGAATCATCTGGTTACCTCCTCAATTTTGAGGATTAAAAGATAGCACAAGTTTGTTTACAAGTAATGTTTTGAGAGTTTGGGATACTTTACACAAACAAAGAGGGTGAATTTAATTCACTGTTAATGCCCCTAGGATCCACAGAGTTTTTCCTCCAGGTAAAGAGAGTATTACAGGGAAGTGGATAAAGAAGAAATATGTTCAATTAAGAGATATAATGGCGGGAGAAAAAATATGCCCACTTAGCGAATTGGAAAGTAAGAGGGATATATTTACGAGAATAGATGAATGGCATTATTGTCAACTAAAACATTTTGTAGGGAGTCTCCCAAAGCCATTAAGAAAAAAAGAAGATTGGAACCCCTTTGAGCAATTATTAGATACGCGAGGAGATGGGAAGCACGGGATTACTAAAATATATAAGATTTTCACAGGATTAACCACGGCTATAAGGCCATCATATATAGAGAAATGGGAAAGGGATGTAGAAGTAATAATTGATGAGGGAAAACAAAAGAAATTATATAGTTTAATTCATGGGAATATAAATATGAAGGAAGTGGAAATGAATTACAAGTGTTTAGTAAGATGGTATATTACACAGAATGTAGCATATAGAATATGTGGAGTCAACTCACCTTTATGTTGGCGGGGAAGTGGAGAGGTACAATGTTTCACTTATGGTGGGAGTGTCACAAAATTCAAAAACACTGCGAGGGTATAGTGGGTATAATTCAGGAAATAACAGAGGTAAATATTCCCAAGGACCCCGAGACTTGTCTTCTTTATGGTACCGAGTTTTCAGTTAAAAAATATAAAAAAACTGCATTATTGTATTATCTGAATGCAGCAAAGGGAATGATACCTAAGTTTTAGAGAAAACAACAGGCACCGAAAATAAAGATTTGGGTAGAAAAAGTGGAGAAGAAATATAGAGTGGATAAAATGGAGGTCTTTTGTACAAGATGGAAAAAGTGGGTGCAATTTAAAAAGTCAGATTTATACCTAGAATATGTGAAATAGGGAAAAGAAGATAAAGGGGATACATATACTGTAGCATAATATCAGTATTATTCATAGAATAGGATTTTTTAGAATGAGGTTAAAAGTGCATAATCAAAGGGGGGGTGGGGGGGGGGAAATAGGAAAGGGGAGGGGTAAAAGTCACCAAGATTAAATGTGGGGAATGTCTGACAAATATGTGTAATGTATTGTTTGTTTTATTAGCTTTTGTATATTTAAAATGGTGATTTGAAAAACAATAATAAAATATTTAAATAAAAAAAAATTTATTCTGCTACATGTCTTTGGTAAAAAAAATCTCAATACATGTATATTAATTGGTTTGTGTGAAAGTTATAGCGTCTACAAAGTATGATGTAAATATATTGGAATTTACGTAGCTTTTACTTTCTGACTGCCTATCACATTTCTGGAGGTGCTAAAATGCCAGGGCAGTACAACTCCCCCCCCTCCCCCAAATGACCCCTTTTTGGAAAGTAGACTATAGATGAGCGAATTATTCAAAAATTCGATTCAGCTGATTCGGCGAATTTGCGGAATAAATTCGATTCGAGTCGAATATATTCACTGCGAATTTAACTTATAAAAAGGGTGTTTCTAGGCTTCAGAGAGCCTTTATATTAGTGCAGAACACTGTACCTTTAATTTAAATGCCCTTGGAGTCTGCTGGGGAAGAGAAATAATACTGTCAGTCAGCATGACATGCAGATGAGTGCTGTCGATCTTAGAATCACCGCACACTTCACTCATTGACAGATTGACAGATGACAGATTACGGGCCTGGCAGCAGCATGAGGAGTCGGTACGGGGGCCCATGGCAGATTACGGGCCTGGCAGCAGCAATGGGAGGCCGTACAGGGACCCATGACACACTCTGGACCTGGCAGCAGCATGAGGAGGCAGTACAGGGGCCCATGACAGATTACAGGCCTGGCAGCAGTATGAGGAGTCGGTACGGAGGCCCATGGCAGATTACGGGCCTGGCAGCAGCAATGGGAGGCCCGTAGTCTGCCAGCACCCTATGACAAAATGGAACCCACCAGCAATGTGAGGAGACCTGAAAGTGGCACATGGCAGAGTGTGGCGATGGAGACAGCAGCAATGGGAGGCCGTACAGGGACCCATGACACACTCTGGACCTGGCAGCAGCATGAGGAGGCAGTACAGGGGCCCATGACAGATTACGGGCCTAGCAGCAGCATGAGGAGTCGGTACGGGGGCCCATGGCAGATTACGGGCCTGGCAACAGCAATGGGAGGCCCGTAATCTGCCAGCACCCTATGACAAAATGGAACCCACCAGCAGTGTGAGGAGACCTGAAAGTGGCACATGGCAGAGTGTGGCGATGGAGACAGCAGCAATGGGAGGCCGTACAGGGACCCATGACACACTCTGGACCTGGCAGCAGCATGAGGAGGCGGTACAGGGGCCCATGACAGATTACGGGCCTGGCAGCAGCATGAGGAGTCGGTACGGGGGCCCATGGCACATTACGGGCCTAGCAGCAGCAATGGGAGGCCATACAGCACCCTATGACAAAATGGAACCCACCAGCAGTGTGAGGAGACCTGAAAGTGGCACATGGCAGAGTGTGGCGATGGAGACAGCAGCAATGGGAGGCCGTACAGGGACCCATGACACACTCTGGACCTGGCAGCAGCATGAGGAGGCGGTACAGGGGCCCATGACAGATTACGGGCCTGGCAGCAGCATGAGGAGTCGGTACGGGGGCCCATGGCAGATTACGGGCCTGGCAGCAGCAATGGGAGGCCGTACAGGGACCCATGACACACTCTAGAACTGGCAGCAGCATGAGGAGGCAGTACAGGGGCCCATGACAGATTATGGGCCTGGCAGCAGCATGAGGAGTCGGTACGGGGGCCCATGGCAGATTACGGGCCTGGCAGCAGCAATGGGAGGCCCATAATCTGCCAGCACCCTATGACAAAATGGAACCCACCAGCAGTGGGAGGAGACCTGAAAGTGGCACATGGCAGAGTGTGGCGATGGAGACAGCAGCAATGGGAGGCCGTACAGGGACCCATGACCCACTCTGGACCTGGCAGCAGCATGAGGAGGCGGTACAGGGGCCCATGACAGATTACGGGCCTGGCAGCAGCATGAGGAGGCGGTACGGGGGCCCAAGGCAGATTACGGGCCTGGCAGCAGCAATGGGAGGCCCGTAATCTGCCAGCACCCTATGACAAAATGGAACCCACCAGCAGTGTGAGGAGACCTGAAAGTGGCACATGGCAGAGTGTGGCGATGGAGACAGCAGCAATGGGAGGCCGTACAGGGACCCATGACACACTCTGGACCTGGCAGCAGCATGAGGAGGCGGTACAGGGGCCCATGACAGATTACGGGCCTGGCAGCAGCATGAGGAGTCGGTACGGGGGCCCATGGCAGATTACGGGCCTGGCAGCAGCAATGGGAGGCCATACAGCACCCTATGACAAAATGGAACCCACCAGCAGTGTGAGGAGACCTGAAAGTGGCACATGGCAGAGTGTGGCGATGGAGACAGCAGCAATGGGAGGCCGTACAGGGACCCATGACACACTCTGGACTTGGCAGCAGCATGAGGAGGCGGTACAGGGGCCCATGACAGATTACGGGCCTGGCAGCAGCATAAGGAGTCGGTACAGGGGCCCATGGCAGATTACGGGCCTAGCAGCAGCAATGGGAGGCCGTACAGGGACCCATGACACACTCTGGACCTGGCAGCAGCATGAGGAGGCGGAACAGGGGCCCATGACAGATTACGGGCCTGGCAGCAGCATGAGGAGTCGGTACGGGGGCCCATGGCAGATTACGGGCCTGGCAGCAGCAATGGGAGGCCCGTAATCTGCCAGCACCCTATGACAAAATGGAACCCACCAGCAGTGTGAGGAGACCTGAAAGTGGCACATGGCAGAGTGTGGCGATGGAGACAGCAGCAATGGGAGGCCGTACAGGGACCCATGACACACTCTGGACCTGGCAGCAGCATGAGGAGGTGGTACAGGGGCCCATGACAGATTACGGGCCTGGCAGCAGCATGAGGAGTCGGTACGGGGGCCCATGGCAGATTACGAGCCTGGCAGCAGCAATGGGAGGCCGTACAGGGACCCATGACACACTCTGGACCTGGCAGCAGCATGAGGAGGCGGTACAGGGGCCCATGACAGATTACGGGC
This sequence comes from Staurois parvus, assembly GCF_062004578.1. NCBI lineage: Eukaryota > Metazoa > Chordata > Amphibia > Anura > Ranidae > Staurois > Staurois parvus. The sequence continues at coordinate 3,100,093 of NW_028317855.1, forward strand.
CTGGCAGCAGTATGAGGAGTCGGTACGGGGGCCCATGGCAGATTACGGGCCTGGCAGCAGCAATGGGAGGCCCGTAGTCTGCCAGCACCCTATGACAAAATGGAACCCACCAGCAATGTGAGGAGACCTGAAAGTGGCACATGGCAGAGTGTGGCGATGGAGACAGCAGCAATGGGAGGCCGTACAGGGACCCATGACACACTCTGGACCTGGCAGCAGCATGAGGAGGCAGTACAGGGGCCCATGACAGATTACGGGCCTGGCAGCAGCATGAGGAGTCGGTACGGGGGCCCATGGCAGATTACGGGCCTGGCAGCAGCAATGGGAGGCCCGTAATCTGCCAGCACCCTATGACAAAATGGAACCCACCAGCAGTGTGAGGAGACCTGAAAGTGGCACATGGCAGAGTGTGGCGATGGAGACAGCAGCAATGGGAGGCCGTACAGGGACCCATGACACACTCTGGACCTGGCAGCAGCATGAGGAGGCGGTACAGGGGCCCATGACAGATTACGGGCCTGGCAGCAGCATGAGGAGTCGGTACGGGGGCCCATGGCAGATTACGGGCCTGGCAGCAGCAATGGGAGGCCCGTAATCTGCCAGCACCCTATGAAAAAATGGAACCCACCAGCAGTGTGAGGAGACCTGAAAGTGGCACATGGCAGAGTGTGGCGATGGAGACAGCAGCAATGGGAGGCCGTACAGGGACCCATGACACACTCTGGACCTGGCAGCAGCATGAGGAGGCGGTACAGGGGCCCATGACAGATTACGGGCCTGGCAGCAGCATGAGGAGTCGGTACGGGGGCCCATGGCAGATTACGGGCCTAGCAGCAGCAATGGGAGGCCATACAGCACCCTATGACAAAATGAAACCCACCAGCAGTGTGAGGAGACCTGAAAGTGGCACATGGCAGAGTGTGGCGATGGAGACAGCAGCAATGGGAGGCCGTACAGGGACCCATGACACACTCTGGACCTGGCAGCAGCATGAGGAGGCGGTACAGGGGCCCATGACAGATTACGGGCCTGGCAGCAGCATGAGGAGTCGGTACGGGGGCCCATGGCAGATTACGGGCCTGGCAGCAGCAATGGGAGGCCGTACAGGGACCCATGACACACTTTAGACCTGGCAGCAGCATGAGGAGGCAGTACAGGGACCCATGACAGATTATGGGCCTGGCAGCAGCATGAGGAGTCGGTACGGGGGCCCATGGCAGATTACGGGCCTGGCAGCAGCAATGGGAGGCCTGTAATCTGCCAGCACCCTATGACAAAATGGAACCCACCAGCAGTGTGAGGAGACCTGAAAGTGGCACATGGCAGAGTGTGGCGATGGAGACAGCAGAAATGGGAGGCCGTACAGGGACCCATGACCCACTCTGGACCTGGCAGCAGCATGAGGAGGCGGTACAGGGGCCCATGACAGATTACGGGCCTGGCAGCAGCATGAGGAGGCGGTACGGGGGCCCATGGCAGATTACGGGCCTGGCAGCAGCAATGGGAGGCCCGTAATCTGCCAGCACCCTATGACAAAATGGAACCCAACAGCAGTGTGAGGAGACCTGAAAGTGGCACATGGCAGAGTGTGGCGATGGAGACAGCAGCAATGGGAGGCCGTACAGGGACCCATGACACACTCTGGACCTGGCAGCAGCATGAGGAGGCGGTACAGGGGCCCATGACAGATTACGGGCCTGGCAGCAGCATGAGGAGTCGGTACGGGGGCCCATGGCACATTACGGGCCTAGCAGCAGCAATGGGAGGCCATACAGCACCCTATGACAAAATGGAACCCACCAGCAGTGTGAGGAGACCTGAAAGTGGCACATGGCAGAGTGTGGCGATGGAGACAGCAGCAATGGGAGGCCGTACAGGGACCCATGACACACTCTGGACCTGGCAGCAGCATGAGGAGGCGGTACAGGGGCCCATGACAGATTACGGGCCTGGCAGCAGCATGAGGAGTCGGTACGGGGGCCCATGGCAGATTACGGGCCTGGCAGCAGCAATGGGAGGCCGTACAGGGATCCATGACACACTCTAGACCTGGCAGCAGCATGAGGAGGCAGTACAGGGGCCCATGACAGATTATGGGCCTGGCAGCAGCATGAGGAGTCGGTACGGGGGCCCATGGCAGATTACGGGCCTGGCAGCAGCAATGGGAGGCCCGTAATCTGCCAGCACCCTATGAAAAAATGGAACCCACCAGCAGTGTGAGGAGACCTGAAAGTGGCACATGGCAGAGTGTGGCGATGGAGACAGCAGCAATGGGAGGCCGTACAGGGACCCATGACCCACTCTGGACCTGGCAGCAGCATGAGCAGGCGGTACAGGGGCCCATGACAGATTACGGGCCTTGCAGCAGCATGAGGAGGCGGTACGGGGGCCCATGGCAGATTACGGGCCTGGCAGCAGCAATGGGAGGCCCGTAATCTGCCAGCACCCTATGACAAAATGGAACCCACCAGCAGTGTGAGGAGACCTGAAAGTGGCACATGGCAGAGTGTGGCGATGGAGACAGCAGCAATGGGAGGCCGTACAGGGACCCATGACACACTCTGGACCTGGCAGCAGCATGAAGAGGCGGTACAGGGGCCCATGACAGATTACGGGCCTGGCAGCAGCATGAGGAGTCGGTACGGGGGCCCATGGCAGATTACGGGCCTGGCAGCAGCAATGGGAGGCCCGTAATCTGCCAGCACCCTATGACAAAATGGAACCCACCAGCAGTGTGAGGAGACCTGAAAGTGGCACATGGCAGAGTGTGGCGATGGAGACAGCAGCAATGGGAGGCCGTACAGGGACCCATGACACACTCTGGACCTGGCAGCAGCATGAGGAGGCGATACAGGGGCCCATGACAGATTACGGGCCTGGCAGCAGCATGAGGAGTCGGTACGGGGGCCCATGGCAGATTACGGGCCTGGCAGCAGCAATGGGAGGCCATACAGCACCCTATGACAAAATGGAACCCACCAGCAGTGTGAGGAGACCTGAAAGTGGCACATGGCAGAGTGTGGCGATGGAGACAGCAGCAATGGGAGGCCGTACAGGGACCCATGACACACTCTGGACTTGGCAGCAGCATGAGGAGGCGGTACAGGGGCCCATGACAGATTACGGGCCTGGCAGCAGCATAAGGAGTCGGTACAGGGGCCCATGGCAGATTACGGGCCTGGCAGCAGCAATGGGAAGCCGTACAGGGACCCATGACACACTCTGGACCTGGCAGCAGCATGAGGAGGCGGTACAGAGGCCCATGACAGATTACGGGCCTGGCAGCAGCATGAGGAGTCGGTACGGGGGCCCATGGCAGATTACGGGCCTGGCAGCAGCAATGGGAGGCCCGTAATCTGCCAGCACCCTATGACAAAATGGAACCCACCAGCAGTGTGAGGAGACCTGAAAGTGGCACATGGCAGAGTGTGGCGATGGAGACAGCAGCAATGGGAGGCCGTACAGGGACCCATGACACACTCTGGACCTGGCAGCAGCATGAGGAGGCGGTACAGGGGCCCATGACAGATTACGGGCCTGGCAGCAGCATGAGGAGTCGGTACGGGGGCCCATGGCAGATTACGGGCCTGGCAGCAGCAATGGGAGGCCGTACAGGGACCCATGACACACTCTGGACCTGGCAGCAGCATGAGGAGGCGGTACAGGGGCCCATGACAGATTACGGGCCTGGCAGCAGCATGAGGAGTCGGTACGGGGGCCCATGGCAGATTACGGGCCTGGCAGCAGCAATGGGAGGCCATACAGCACCCTATGACAAAATGGAACCCACCAGCAGTGTGAGGAGACCTGAAAGTGGCACATGGCAGAGTGTGGCGATAGAGACAGCAGCAATGGGAGGCCGTACAGGGACCCATGACACACTCTGGACCTGGCAGCAGCATGAGGAGGCGGTACAGGGGCCCATGACAGATTACGGGCCTGGCAGCAGCATGAGGAGTCGGTACAGGGGCCCATGGCAGATTACGGGCCTGGCAGCAGCAATGGGAGGCCGTACAGGGACCCATGACACACTCTGGACCTGGCAGCAGCATGAGGCCCATGGCAGATTACGGGCCTGGCAGCAGCAATGGGAGGCCATACAGCACCCTATGACAAAATGGAACCCACCAGCAGTGTGAGGAGACCTGAAAGTGGCACATGGCAGAGTGTGGCGATGGAGACAGCAGCAATGGGAGGCCGTACAGGGACCCATGACACACTCTGGACCTGGCAGCAGCATGAGGAGGCGGTACAGGGGCCCATGACAGATTACGGGCCTGGCAGCAGCATGAGGAGTCGGTACGGGGGCCCATGGCATATTACGGGCCTGGCAGCAGCAATGGGAGGCCCGTAATCTGCCAGCACCCTATGTCAAAATGGAACCCACCAGCAGTGTGAGGAGACCTGAAAGTGGCACATGGCAGAGTGTGGCGATGGAGACAGCAGCAATGGGAGGCCGTACAGGGACCCATGACACACTCTGGACCTGGCAGCAGCATGAGGAGGCGGTACAGGGGCCCATGACAGATTACGGGCCTGGCAGCAGCATGAGGAGTCGGTACGGGGGCCCATGGCAGATTACGGGCCTGGCAGCAGCAATGGGAGGCCCGTAATCTGCCAGCACCCTATGACAAAATGGAACCCACCAGCAGTGTGAGGAGACCTGAAAGTGGCACATGGCAGAGTGTGGCGATGGAGACAGCAGCAATGGGAGGCCGTACAGGGACCCATGACACACTCTGGACCTGGCAGCAGCAAGAGGAGGCGGTACAGGGGCCCATGGCAGAGTGGCGAAGCGTAAGCAGCTTAAATTGAAGGCCATACAGAGGCCTATGTTAAAAATAATAACATGTTTGGGGCATGATTCATGGCGGATTTAGTCAGTTGTGTCAGGAACTGGTGGTTTGAAATCCAGACTAATCCACGCCTGATTCATTTTCACAAACGTGAGTCTCTCCACACTTTGGGTGGACAGTCGTGTCCTCCGCGGAGTTACAATACCTCCTGCCACACTAAACACGCGCTCCGATGCCACGCTACTGGCAGGGCATGACAGCCTTTCAAGGGCAAATTCAGCTAGTTGGGGCCAAAGGTCAAGTTTCGTTGCCCAGTAGTCAAGGGGATTGTCTACCTCGGTTGGCAGGGTGCTGTCCAAGTAGGCCCAAGCCTGTTGTTTGAGGTCCTGCTCCAGGTCCACCTGATGCTGCTGCTGCTGCGGCTGGTTAGTAGTTTCCTCACTGCGCTGGTGAAGAAAGCTACTCATCATCGACTGCAGACTGAGGCAGCCGCTGCTGGTGGAGCTGCCACTGCTCCTACCACCCCACCCCTCCCCTGCTGCCATGGCAGCAGAACGCGAGCGCACAGGGCCCACAGTGTCTGAGGATGGACGTTGGCGCAGAAAGGCAGAGACCAACTGACTACATAGGTGGTTTTTATAGTACGTTATTTTGGCCTCCCTCTCAGCAGGTGTGAAAAAGGCCACCATTTTTGAACGGTAGCGAGGGTCCAACAAGGTGGACAGCCAAAAGTCATCCCTCTGTCTGATGGTTATTATTCGGCTGTCGCTACGCAAGCAACCGAGCATGCTATGGGCCATTTGTGCCAAGGAATGCGAGGGACTCCATGCCTCCATCTCCACAGCATACTGCCACGGTGCGTCTGGGTCCTCTGTCTCTTCCTCCTCCTCTACCAGATGCTCCTGCTCCTCCACTCCTGTCCGCTGAGTGGAAAAACCACCCATTTCACTCAATAATTCCTGAACACCAATGTCCTCCTCTACCTCCTCCTCTTCTTCCTGTCCTGCCCCCACAGGGGCCATGTGGCATTGAGATCTGTGCGCCACGTCTACCGCACCCTGACCAGCCATTGTTAACAGCATTTGTTCCAGGACGTGCAACAGAGGAATGACGCCGTTCATCCCATAGTCCTGCCGACTCACGAATAGCGTGGCCTCCTCAAAGGGCCTGAGCAAGCGGCAGGTGTCACGCATGAGCTGCCAATGGCTGACATCTAAGTTACACAGGGGAGTACCTTTATCCGCTTGTAACATCAGGAAATCGGTGATGGCCTTTCGCTGTTCGTAAAGGCGGTCTAACATATGTAGGGTTGAATTCCACCTTGTTGCAACGTCGCAGATCAGGCGATGCTGTGGAATTCCGTTCTGCCGCTGCAGCTCAAGGAGGGTGTGCTTTGCGGTGTAGGAATGGCTGAAATGCATGCAAAGTTTATGTGACATTTTAAGGATGTCTTGCAGTGGGATGGTGGATTTTAGGAACCGCTTGACAACCAGATTGAACACGTGAGCCATGCATGGCGCATGGCACAACCTTCCTTGACGCAGAGCAGACACCATGTTCTTTCCGTTGTCGGTCAACATGGTTCCGATTTTCAGTTTGCGCGGAGACAGCCATCTGTCGATTTCTCTGTTCATTACACTGAGAAGTTCCTCCCCTGTGTGACTACGTTCGCCAAGGCATACCAGGTGCAGCACAGCGTGACACCGTTGCGCCCTGCACATGTGATATGCCGGTCGGGTAATGGGACTTGGCACGGGAGTGGCGGCTGAGGACACGGCGGAAGAAGAGGTGGTAGAGGCGGACATCTTTGCTGGACCAAGGACGTGCAAACGTGGAGGCAAAAACGGCGTGACCTGTCCAAGTTGCTGGTGCGGCTGTGCAGGCACCACGTTCACCCAGTGGGCCGTAAATGACATGTACTGTCCCTGACCGTAGTTACAGCTCCACACGTCGGCGCTGCCGTGCACTTTGGCAGAGACCGACATGCTCAAAGACTGGCCCACCATCTCTTCTACATGTGAAAGCAGGGCTGGCACTGCCTTTTTGGCGAAGAAATGCCGGCTTGGCACTCTCCACCGCGGCTCAGCACAAGCCATCATTTCTCGGAAAGGTGCTGAGTCCACCACTTGGAAAGGGAGGGACTGCAGCACCAGCAACTTGGACAGGAGGACGTTCAGCTTCTGCACCGTCGGGTGCGTGCTCGCAAACTGTTGTCTCTTGGAAACGGATTCCAAGAAAGACTGCTGACGGAATCCGTGAAGAGGAGTAGCAGGAGAAGGAGCATCTGAACGAGCGGAAGATGCCAACGAGCGACAACTCCCCTCAGCAGAGGTGTTGGAGCCTTGACTGGCTGATAGAGGGCGATTGACGTCGGGTGACGGAGCAAGTAACGGAGCGGGTGATGGAGCGGGGGCTGGGGCAGGCAGAACCGCCGTATCTTTATCATGGTTTTCCCAGGCCACCGAATGGCGACGCTGCATATGCTGACGCAACGCTGTAGTCCCAACATGGGCCCCCTGGCCACGCTTGACTTTCTGGCCACATAGTCGACAGACGGCTACGTTTACTTCCTCGGGCGGCTTGACGAAAAATTGCCACACCGCCGAGTAGGAAACTTTGCCCCCGCTACTCCTCACTGGCTGACTGCTACTTCCTCCGTGCACACCGGCACCACTACTGGCCGTGGTGGTAGGCTGCAGTGGAGCTGGTGCTCTACTCCGTGGCCGTTTGCCTCCACTGACACTGCTGCGACCCTGCTGCCTCCTGGGCAACCCACCGACTGTTTTGCTCGCTGCCAAGCTGGCACCCTCTTCTCCTGATGATGCGGAAGCAATAGCCTGATGATGACGAGGCTGCCAAGTGCGATCAGCCTCATCATCATCAATTAGGGTCTCCGCCTCACTACTAGCCCCCTCGGCTGCGTGTGGGTCAGGAGACAGACCTGTCTCTAGACCGGCTACCGAGCCACTCTCCTCGCCACTACTTCTTCGCCTGGCTGCTGAAGAGGCGGATGTCTCCCCCCGTTCCTGACCGCCCTCTGTTAGCTCTTCCTCACTGTACAGTGGGGCTGAGCCCACAGCATGCGATACTTCGCTTGGTGAGGGAACACCAAAGGACAGGGGCAGGTAGAGGACACGTGATTTCAGTGGGCTTGCTCCCGGGCCATGCCAACTAACGGTTGTGTCTGACGTACCCACCGACCGTTGGCTGTAGGTGTCAGAGGTGACCTAGGAAGAGGAAGACGACCGAGCCAACCAATCGATGACGGCAGGGTTGTCGGTGGAGACACGACCGCTGGATGACACCGGGAGCACTGGCCTCTGGCTGCGACTAGTGCTGCCTCGACCCCTTCCTCTGCTGCCACGTCTGTTCGCTCCTGAAACATTGCCTCCTCTGCCACTCCTCTGCGTGTTGTCTGACATACTCTTTAATTCAACGATTCTGTGTCCCTGAGTAACGATTCTGTGTCCCTGAGTAACAATTCTGTGTCCCTGAGTAACAATTCTGTGTCCCTGAGTAACGATTCTGTGTCCCTGAGTAACAATTCTGTGTCCCTGAGTAACGATTCTGTGTCCCTCAGTAACAATTCTGTGTCCCTGAGTAACAATTCTGTGTCTGTCCCTGAGTAACGATTCTGTGTCCCTGAGTAACAATTCTGTGTCCCTGAGTAACGATTCTGTGTCCCTCAGTAACGATTCTGTGTCCCTCAGTAACGATTCTGTGTCCCTGAGTAACGATTCTGTGGCCCTAAAGTCTCTGTGGCCCTAACTCTGTCCCTAATACAGACAGGTCTGTCTCTCTTGAATGACCGGAGGCTAATGGAGAATTCTAAGATGGCCGCAATTTATAGCTCCACCATTACACAGTGCTGGCTGGCTGGCTGCTGATTGGCTAATGCGATCACATGTCATGAATGAATGCATTATGGGTCAGCGCGCCTTGTCTGCTCGCCTTCCCAGAGATCCCCACTCCGTCGCCACACATGTCGCCGCCATTTTTGGGAAAATTCGATTCGTGCATCCGAAGTTTGCTAATTTTCGGATTCGGCGCGAATCGAATTTTTCCTGATCTTCGAAACGAATTCCACTTCGCCATGTTCGATTCGCTCATCTCTAAAGTAGACACGCCAAGGATTTTGCAGAGAGGCATGTTGAGTCCATGGAACATTTTATTTTTTGCCACAAATTTTTTGAATGACAATTTTTTTATTTTTATTTTTTACACAAAGTTGTCACTTCAATGATATATTGCTCATGCATGCCATGGGTATATGTGGAATAACACATTCTTTTACTTCTCCTGAGAATGTTGTACCACATGTGAGAGACTTTTGGCAGTCTAGCTACATAAAAGCCCCCAAAATCCAATGACCACTTCCAGGCTTTCAAAGGGCATATTTCCTCATATCACTTTCCCTACAGATATCATTTTTATCACAGGGTTTTAATAAAAAAAGAAAACAAAAAATAAATTTTTTGTTTTTTCTTCATTTTCCAAAAAAGTGGTAACAAATTAGATCTGCAAAACACTCATCATACCTCTTAACAAATACCTTGCAGTGTCTACTTTCCAAAAAGGTGTCATTTGGAGGGGTTGCTTCTACTATCCCGGCATTTTAGGGCCATTAGAAGCTTATGTCACACATCACCAACTCTTGAAGACCAAGCCTTTTCTGACACTTTTTGTTCACATGAAAAAACATTTTTTTTTGCTAGAAAATTACTGTGAACCTCCAAACATTATATTTTGTTAAAGCAGAAGCCCTAGAGAATAAAACGGTGGGTGTTGAAATGTTTTACTTCACACAGTATTTGTGCAGCGATTTTTCAAACGCAAATTGTTTGGGAAAAATACACTTTTTAGAATTTCTAATGCAAAAAAACATAATATATTGCGCAATTGTTTGATTTAATCTAAAATATGATGTTATGATAAGTAAATAGATACCAAACATGACATCGTGACATGCTTTAAAATTGCGTATGCCCGTTCAATGACAATAAAGTACATACATTTTTATTATCGATAGGCAACGCTTTAAAAGCCTTTACAGGTCACCAATTTATATTTACACAGGAGGTCTAGTACTAGAATTACTGCCCTCGATCTGACGTTCACGGTGAAACCTCATATGCATGGTGCAACCACTGTTTACATACCGACACTGGGTCAATGCTTGCTCATACAGGTGCCAAGGGTGCTTTTTTTTTTATATTTTGAGTTCTTTAATTATTTTTATACTGATCTTTTAATTTTTTTTTTTATCACTTTTAATGCTATCACAGGGAATGCAAATATCCCCTATAACTTCAATAGGCATTGTCATATATTCTTTTTTGAGAAATCTGGGGTCTATCAGACTCTAGATATCTCCTCTGCCCTTAGATTATCTAATCTCACCAAGATCGGTGTGATCAGATGCTTTCCCAATTTACAAATGGCACTTTTTATATCCTGCGAAACTGAAGTGATAAAATGCTCGTAGCTTCTGATTTCTTAGACTATAGAGATGATTGGAGCCATTCTGGTTTAAAGCCCACTTCCTGGACGGTGCATAAATGTGTTACTGTGTCTTTAAGGGGCTAAATTATTACATTAGACTGTATATTTAAGCAGCTAGTATATAAATATTGTATAGATTTCAGACAAAGAATCTCATCCTTATTAATAGGAGGCCAATTTGGGAACAGAGAGTCGGCTTATTTTAGTATGAAAAAATTAAAAAGGAAACTATATATTAACATACTTGGGTATGCACGGATAATGGAAATTGTACATATATTTTTTAACATGATCTAATTATTTTTGAGATATTTGGGCAAAGAATTAGCCTACCTAAGCCAACAAATAAAACATATTCTTTAGGACATACTATTTCAGAGATTTGATGCACACTGATTCTTATTTTATTAAGGTAAGGCAATTTAGGATGCAGGGAGATGTTGTATTTTAGCCAGCATTAATCAAGCAGTTTTTCTGACACATAAACATACAGATTCTTTTGCACAGAGCATAAAATTGTCATCATCAGAGGCAGTTCAAAAGAGAAAAGGCAGCAATACTTTATCTGTAAATTCAAACATTTTATTTTATTCTCCCTTGGAAAAAAGAGAAAAAACTTTCCCATTTAATTTTCTGCACATATTTTAAAGAACATTTTTTTAGGCCAGAATTTCAGAGGCAAATAGCAAGACCAGTATTTACAATTTCACAGCTGAGAGGCAGCATGAGACACAAAATGGGGGTGATTTACTAAAACAAGAGAGTGCAAAATCTGGTGCAGCTGTGTATGGTAGCTGATCCGCATCTAACTTCAGCTTGTTCGATTAAGCTTTGTCAAAAAATAACCTGGAAGTGCGTTTGACACATTTTTGACGCATTCTGGTGCAGTTTTTATGAGTTACAGTTTTTTCCCCTCTCTTTTTCTTCAATTTAAATAGGGACATGTGCATTCCAGTGCATCTGTGGTACATTCTAGTGCGTTCCATGTGTTCTGGTATGTTTTTGATGTGTTTTACCGTGTTCCAGTACAGTTCTGTGCAGGAAAAATACAGCTTGTTCTACTATTTTTCTGCATCCAGAATGCACTGGAACTGCAAGCACTGATATGAACTATGACATTGAAAACCATAGACATCACATTCGAACTACCCCTCAGTCAGTTCCAAGTGGGCAGTACAGACCCTCTGGACATAGAAGACTTTCCATTGTACCACATTCCATGGGTTTCTTCTGCAGGGGACACTAATATGGCCCTGAGTGTGACACTGCCAGCACGGCATGTTCTCAGTTCTTCATGCTGGAGCAGAGCTCTGGATTTCTGATGAATTTGTTCCCGGACTCTCTTGTGTGTTGAATCCAGGGTTGGCAGAGGGCTTTTATTTCCATACTGACAGGTGCCCTCAGGACTTGGCAGGTCCAAGCAGACCTTCGGCCATGGTGTAATGTTCTACTATCCCTCCACCAGCTCCCCATAGCTTACCCCATGCTGAAACTCATTTGGTATTGCTCTGAAATAGTGATCCACGACAACTACCATCTGGGGTCCATTTAGCTTCTTCTGGCTGTAACCATTTCATGGCCAGTTGTAGCAAGTCATGCATTTTGAACCAATGTCACTGACTGGTGTGATACTTCCAGCAATGCATCCTATGCACCCGGATTGCAGCCAACAATCCAAGGCAGGCTAATATCTGCCCCTTTAGTTCAGAGTAATTCTGTGTGTCAGCTGGGTCTAAATAGGCTCTGCTTGGAACTGCTCTGCCTGTATCAGCAGAGCCAAGGTCTCCTCATGCCTTCCATGAAGGCTTGTACCTGTCCGAGTGGCTTCCTGCTGGGCCTGTAGTTGAGCCTGAATAGTCTCCTCCTGTCAGCAGTTGGTTTCTTGGAAGGCCTGCTGCTGGCATGCTGAAAGTTCCCCAGTGTAGAAGATAGCTTCTGCGGAGGCCTGAACCAGATCTTTTATGACTTCATTCATGGCTCTGTAAGTGGTTTGCAGTGCCTGCGCCTTTCTGACCCAGAACATGGAAGACAGATACTGGCCCTTTAAATGTCAGTCTTTTGCTTTAAGCATCTTTTCAAGCTAGATTGCCCACATCCGATCATCAATTGTGATGTGGGGAAGAACAGGATCACCAGCCAACCAACATTTTAAAAGCAAACTATCTTTTATTGATCAAACAGCAAAACAAGGTACATTGATTTTACTTATCTTTGTAATAAATACTTTGAAACAGAAGCACATGCACACTTTCTTAAATAATGTCCACATTTTGTCTGCTAATTTTCTAATATGTCTTCAAATATTATTTAGCATTAAACTGAATATAAAGGAGAGTTAACTGCTTCCTGTCCACCCTATAGCAGAAGTACGGGTGAGCAAAATCAAGTGTATATACGTGATTTTGCATTTCCGGGTAGGGGGCGCGCACCCTACCCACGCCGCCATTCGCGGTCGTGACTGTCAATCACCGGGTCCTGGCCTGTGATTACTCGCTGGCGACCAGTGATTGCCAAGCATCTCCACTGGGGGGGAGAACTGTTAGTAAACAAAACAGTTCTCTCCATTGTCAGCTCCTGCAAACTGCTTTGCATGGCTGTGCACAGCCATACAAAGCAATGTACTTACAGTGAAGCACACAGACACAGCCCTGAATAAAACAGCACATTGTTAACCCTTTGATCTCCCCACATGTTAACCTCTTCCTGCCCAGTGCCATTAGTATAGTGTCAGTGCTTTTTATTAGCACTGATTACTGTATTGGTGTCACTGGGGATGTTAGTGACACCAAGATAGTTCCCCCCAGTGTCAGAATGCCCAACGCAATCCCACAGTCCCGCTATGAGTCGCTGATTGCCGCCATTACTAGTAAAAATTAAAAACAAATCCCAGTATATATACTACCATTTGTAAACGCTATAACTTTCAGGTAAATCAATCATTTACACGTATTGGGATTTTTTTTTTTTTTTAGGAAAGATATGTAGCAGAATACATTTTGGCCTAAATTTATAATGAAATTTGATTTTTAAAAATTTTTTTACTGGACATGTTTAATAGCAAATAGTCAAAAATATAATTTTTTTTCTCAAAATTGTCGGCCTTTTTTTTTTATAGCGCAAAAAAAATTAAAACCGCAGAGGTGATCAAATACCACTGAAAGCTCTATTCGTGGAAAAAAGGACGCAAATTTCATTTGAGTGTAGCGTAGCATGACTGCACAATTGTCAGTCTAAAAATGGCCTGGTCAGAAAGGGGGGTAAATCCCCTGGAGGACAAGTGGTTAAGGGGTCTATCTTGGGTGAAAGTTGAGTGAATTTTGTTTGAAAACATTTGCAGATAGACCCTTTGAAGTGGACACAGGTTCTGACCGAACATTGGCTGTTCAGGCATTCATTCAAACAGTGTACTTTTCACTTGTTTGGTGAGAGCCAAATATATTAAATTCCTGTTAATATTTGCTTAGGAAGCTGCCGCATTCAAGATGAGTCAGTGATGAGATTGGATGTGTCTATCAGTAGGTGGGATTTTTTTCTTTTGCTGGGACGTCTTTCATCATGATTGACACAGATTTGCATCACTGGACAATGTGATTCACAATAAAGGTACATTGTGGAACATTTTTATCGGTTTTAGTTTAATAAAGGACTCGTTAAAAAACTTTAAGGCATCTTTATTCACTCTATACTTTCTGTGTGATCGGGTAGTGGTATTGTGTAAAACTCACTCATTTACATAGGGGTGATAGATGGGGCCCCCCTTACTGTTAAAGGGGATTTGCAGATGCTAAGTACCCTGCCCATAGTCCCCCACAACCACCGAGCCATTGTCAACATAGGGACAAGGTGTTTGGCTGGGGGGGTACCTCTTGGAAGGAAACCCCCCATGTCTGGGGGCATTATTATTATTATACAGTATTTATATAGTGCCAATAGTTTGCTCAGCGCTGTACATTATAGTGGGAGACAGTACAGTAACAATACAATGCGATACACGAGGGGTTCGAGGGCCCTGCTCCTTGGAGCTTACAATCTAGGAGGGAGGGGAGAGTGGTACAGGAGGAAATAGCTCTGGGGGATGGAGTGGTGGGAAGAGCGGAGGAGATCAGCAATTAGGTGAGGTCTGGGTAGGCTTCTCTGAAGAGATGGGTTTTCAGGGTGCGCCTAAAGGCGAGGAGGGTAGGTGACAGTCTGATGGATTGGAGTAGCGAGTTCCAGAGGATGGGGGAAGCCCTGGAGAAGTCCTGGAGACGTGCATGGGAGGAGGAGACCAGGGAACTGGAGAGTAGGAGGTCTTGTGAGGAGCGGAGAGTGCGTTTTGGGTGGTAGATAGATATCAGGTCGGTGATGTAGTTTGGGGCAGTGTTATGAACAGCTTTGTACGTCCTTAGTTAATATTTTGAATTTTATGCGTTGGGCAATCGGAAGCCAGTGGAGGGATTGGCAGAGGGGGGATACGGAGCAGTTGGTGAGGTGGATGAGTCTGGCCGCAGAATTCAGGATAGACTGAAGCGGGGATAGCCTGTGTTGGGGTAGGCCGGCGAGGAGGGAGTTTCAGTAGTCAAGTCGTGATATGATAAGGGAGTGGATGAGTTGCTTTGTGGTTTCTGGAGTTGGGAATGTGCGTATTTTGGAGATTTTGCGGAGGTGGAGTCTGCATGAATTTGTCAGTGATTGGATCTGGGGCTGAAAAGACAGATTGGAGTCTAGAATGACACCTAGTACTTTGGCTTGCGAGGTGGGGCTGATGGTGGCGTTGTTGGTCGGGATGGAGAGGTCAGGGGGGGAGCGGGCTGGGGGGAAAACTAGTAGCTCGGTTTTAGCAAGGTTTAGTTTGACGGTAAATCTCAAGATAAGTGAGCGCTTAAAGCAACTTATATAAAATCAATTATTGAATAAAATGAAATAAGAAAATAGCAGCTGAACACCAAAAAGGCACCATATGAACCTTCACAATAATCAAAAATGCATACAAGGGAGAGGTGCAGCGCTAGCTGAATGAATATACACTTATATACTTGATAAATATACACTAATATAAACCAATAAAAGTGCTGTTAAAGTGCAAAACGGTGACTAAATGATGAGTATAGTCCATAGCGTGCTCAAAATCCAAGAGGGTCCTCAAAGAGCTCCAATCCCTGGATTCGTGGATGAGGTGATAAAGGTAAAAATTGCGCACTCACCAGATACGCAATACAAATGCGCATTCAAAGCTGACAATTCCAGGGTCCTCATATGGATCTGGTCAGATCTGGTCACAAAAGCCCCTCGCCACTTGGTAGTGTTTGCCACACATAGAAGAAAGGGCCGCTCTGCAGATGTAAAGGACTCCCACCGGAGCCCAAAGAACAAAGGAGGCCAAATAGTGTGATACCTTATAGGCAAGGGGTATTTATTCCCAAAGACACACAATATACAGGCAGAGGCATGAAAGATACTGACCATACAATAGATAGGTAGTAAATGGCCGCCGGGGCCCTCGTGGCGCCGGTCGGCGTGACGTCACACCGCTTGTAGCCGCTCCCTGACGCGTTTCGTGCGAAGGCACGTAGTCATAGGGGGTTAGCTTACAGCAGTGGACGTCAGTGTAGGACCTAAATAGGGAAAGTGGCACATGCGCTGTAATCGCGCGCCATTTTCCCATCGACAAATGTCTCCGTATCGGGCGCCATTTTCATGTAGCCCGCCGAACAGCGCATGCGCGAGCGCTGTCAGCACGGAGTAAACGGCATAACAATGATCACCAGGGAAAGGTGTGTTGCCCAGCAACCTGTACGTGGAGATAATCCAAGGCAAAACAGCCCCGTGAGCAATCTAATAGCGCCATCAATACCAGGTTACTCATTTCCATGGCATAATGATCATCAAAGGGATATCTTACCCAAAGCCTTATATATATATATATATAGATAAAAACAGACACTATACTAACAAATTAATCAGCACATATATAATTAACAATGCGAAAAGGTCAGATTAAAATCAGATTTAAATATAGAATGTCAAATGATCAAATTTAAAATAAGGTTATACCTGGTGGTCATTGCTAATGCCACACTCTTTAATAAACTCACATTCAAGATATCCAATGCAGAAAAACATATGACATATTAAATATAATGTAATGTAATACAAAACATATATAAAATCATGTGAATAAACAAATTAAAACCATATATAAAAAATATAAAATATAAAATATAAAATATATAGAAAACCTTTTTATATAGAGAAAGAGAGAGAATTTTTATGTCCCTCTGCTCCTAGACTACCAGTTATGTATATCCTTCCGAAGGTGCATAAGGACCCATTGAATCCTCCTGGCAGACCCATCATAAGTGGGATCGGATCCTTGTGCTCCAGAGCTGGACAATACATTGACTTTTTTCTGCAACCTTTGGTACGAACTACTCCTTCCTATCTTAGGGACACGAAGCAGGTCCTACAGGAAATTAGGAGCCTCCCCTTGGATGGAGATACATTTTTAGTAACGGCAGACGTTACATCATTGTATACCAGTATTAATCACTCTCATGGTATGGAAGCAGTTGAATTTTATCTGAAAGAATCTGGGTTGTCTGTTTTGCATCAAACTGTTATCCTCACCCTTTTAGATTTCACTATGACTAGAAACTATTTTTGGTTTGATGGTATTTTTTATCTTCAGAAAAGCGGTGTGGCTATGGGAGCGAAGTTCGCTCCCAGCCTGGCCAACCTATTCATGGCCAGGTGGGAGGAAGATGTCATTTATGCCAGGGATTGGCCAGAGCTCGTTTTTTATAAACGATATATAGATGACATCTTGCTCTTGTGGAGAGGAGAAGAACAAGCACTAGTGAACTTTTTTGGGACTCTCAATAATAAAATGCTTAACATCAGACTTACTTATGAGTATAGTAAGACCAGCATTAATTTTCTAGATCTAACATTAATTAGCTCCAATGGGGCTGTTGCAACCTCTTCCTTTTTTAAGGAGACGGATCGCAACAGCTACATTCCCATTAGCAGTTGCCACCATCCATTGTGGCTTTCTAATGTACCCAAGGGTCAGTTTCTCAGAATCCGGAGAAACTGTACCTCAGTGGACACCTACCACGCACAGGCCTCTATTTTGCGGAATAGGTTTATTGAAAAAGGATATGAGCAATCTCATCTCACTCATATCATGCAAGAGGTGGCAAACATGGACAGGGAATCATTATTGACTGATAACCCCACCTGTAAGCCTTCTAAGATTTGTCCTTTTGTGACTACATTTTCTGCTCAGTTCAAAACAATTACGAGAATAATTAACCAGAATTGGAAAATTCTTAAAGCAGATCCGGTTTTGGCGAGGATCTTGCCGGATAAGCCGGAGATTATGTTCAGGAGGGCACAACCTTTGAGAAACACGATAGCCCCTAATATCATCAACCCTCCTATTAAAACAACGTTTTTTAACAACATGGTTGGATTTTTCCCGTGTAATAATTGTATTATATGTACATGTAATGGACACAGGAAAAGGAGGATTGATGACTTTACATCTACTAGTACTGGGAAGAACTATAAGATTAATAACTTCATATCATGCAATAGCAGATATGTGGTTTATCTTTTGCAATGTCCGTGTAAAAAACAGTATGTAGGTCGTACCACCAGGAAACTTAGAGACCGACTGCGGGAACACGTTAATAATGTGAAAAAAGGCTACAAAGAGCACTCGTTGTCAATGCATTATAGGACTCATCATAACAGAGACCCATCTTCCTTGACATTTGTAGGAATTGATGTAGTACAAAATCATTGGAGGGGAACGAATAAAAAGAGAGCAGTTTCCCAGATGGAAACTAAATGGATTTATCAAATTGACTGTATGCGTCCTAAAGGACTTAACATAGACATGGATATTAATTGTTTTATTGACAACAGTTAGCATCATTTTTATCCCTTTGAATCCCTTTAATATCACTTCATTGTCTCTCTTCCTTCTTATCGCATATTTGGTTTTAGGTCATAGTGAAATCAATTTTATATATTAATTATATATGAGGAGATATTTTTTTCTCTATATAAAAAGGTTTCTATATATTTTATATTTTATATTTTATATTTTTTATATATGGTTTTAATTTGTTTATTCACATGATTTTATATATGTTTTGTATTACATTACATTATATTTAATATGTCATATGTTTTTCTGCATTGGATATCTTGAATGTGAGTTTATTAAAGAGTGTGGCATTAGCAATGACCACCAGGTATAACCTTATTTTAAATTTGATCATTTGACATTCTATATTTAAATCTGATTTTAATCTGACCTTTTCGCATTGTTAATTATATATGTGCTGATTAATTTGTTAGTATAGTGTCTGTTTTTATCTATATATATATATATAAGGCTTTGGGTAAGATATCCCTTTGATGATCATTATGCCATGGAAATGAGTAACCTGGTATTGATGGCGCTATTAGATTGCTCACGGGGCTGTTTTGCCTTGGATTATCTCCACGTACAGGTTGCTGGGCAACACACCTTTCCCTGGTGATCATTGTTATGCCGTTTACTCCGTGCTGACAGCGCTCGCGCATGCGCTGTTCGGCGGGCTACATGAAAATGGCGCCCGATACGGAGACATTTGTCGATGGGAAAATGGCGCGCGATTACAGCGCATGTGCCACTTTCCCTATTTAGGTCCTACACTGACGTCCACTGCTGTAAGCTAACCCCCTATGACTACGTGCCTTCGCACGAAACGCGTCAGGGAGCGGCTACAAGCGGTGTGACGTCACGCCGACCGGCGCCACGAGGGCCCCGGCGGCCATTTACTACCTATCTATTGTATGGTCAGTATCTTTCATGCCTCTGCCTGTATATTGTGTGTCTTTGGGAATAAATACCCCTTGCCTATAAGGTATCACACTATTTGGCCTCCTTTGTTCTTTGGGCTCCGGTGGGAGTCCTTTACATCTGCAGAGCGGCCCTTTCTTCTATGTGTGGCAAACACTACCAAGTGGCGAGGGGCTTTTGTGACCAGATCTGACCAGATCCATATGAGGACCCTGGAATTGTCAGCTTTGAATGCGCATTTGTATTGCGTATCTGGTGAGTGCGCAATTTTTACCTTTATCACCTCATCCACGAATCCAGGGATTGGAGCTCTTTGAGGACCCTCTTGGATTTTGAGCACGCTATGGACTATACTCATCATTTAGTCACCGTTTTGCACTTTAACAGCACTTTTATTGGTTTATATTAGTGTATATTTATCAAGTATATAAGTGTATATTCATTCAGCTAGCGCTGCACCTCTCCCTTGTATGCATTTTTGAAGGTTTAGTTTGAGGAAGTGGAGTGACATCCAGTCTGATATGTCGTTCAGAAGGCTAGTGATTTGGGCGGAGACTGAAGGAGTGAGGCGAGGGGTGGAGAGATAGATCAGAACCTTGGGGGACCCCAACAGAGAGGAGGAGTGAGGGGGAGGTGGCAGCATTATAGGTAACACTGAAGGAGTGTTGTGATAGATAGGAAGAGAGCCAGGAGAGAGCGGAGTCTGAGGCCAAAAGAGTATAGTTTTTTGAGGAGGAGGGGGTGGTTGACCATGTCGAAAGCTGCAGAGAGGTCGAGGAGTAGTAGCACTGAGTAGTGGCCTTTGGCTTTGGCGGTTAGCAGGTCATTGGTGAATTTGAGTAGAGAGGTTTTGGTGGAGTGTAGGGGACGGAAGCCAGATTGTAGGGGATCAAGGAGCTTGTTGTCGGTGAGGTGGGAGCTTAAGCGATTATAGGGGCATGTGGCCTGTTATGGTTAAGGAGGGTGGGATCACATTCTTGTCTCCCTCCTTTCCTGGCCTGCCAGGCTACATGCTTAGATAAGAGTTTGGTATGTAAATTTTGGGGACATCAGTTATTTTTTTCTTGTTTTATTCATGGAATTTCCCTTTAAAATTTATCCCAGGACCCCATAGCATTTTTTTTTGCTTTTTTATGAAGGTTCCCCCGTAACATCAATATCAGGCCTCATCAAGAATAAGGGTATGTATTTTTAGAGGGAACATCATGCCTTTTTGGTGCTTGAGGGTCCACATAGACATCTATACTAGACCCTCATCTAGGTCTAGTGTAGGTGAAGGAAATCCCGGCCACTTTGTTTACAAACAGAAGTGGCCAGGAGCTGTCATTTGCCAGCATTTTTTCTTTGTAAATGTCTGTTTTCCTCTAGCAGGTTGTATTGTATACATAGTCATAGAGAGGTTCATGGCATCCCCCAGGCATGTTATTTAAAGGAATTTAGGCATTTTAATGTTTCTATTTCGTAGCATTATTAGAATCACTGCTCTCTGGCAAATAGAAATTAAAAAAATGTTGTTTTTGCTTTGGAACATGTTCCCACGGCACTGCCCAGCCCCCCCCCCCCCCCACACACACATTTTTTTTTAATAATCCCTTGCCTATTACCTCAGAAAATGGCCAATGCTCTTTTTAGCATTTGCCACATATCTTGGTTTCAATAGAGTTTAGTTTTGAAAGGTGACATTTCAATAAATTTGTAACAAAAAAAAAAGATTGAAAAAAAAGCATGATGTGTCAGGATCAGCACTTACATTTTCAAGGCAGATTGTATTTAATTAGTGGCTGTACAAAACTTCTTAATACTGACATTTTTTACATCAGGTGCAGGGTGTCATGGTTGTCTAGGTGCTAACAAGGCCTGAGGCACAGAGTCTAAGGAACTGCCTAGTATTCACCTGCACACCATGCAAGAGATGATGGACTTTTCTACCAAAAGATTTCTAGGTTGTCGACCTTGGATACAGCTGGGCCTGCTGCCAAAGCACAGCTGTCAGAACAAATGCAAAATATAAAATCAAAAGACGAGATTATCATCACAGAAAAAAAAATGAAGGTTAGGGCAGGTGGCAGACTGGAATCACAAAGTAAATTTGTGCCCTAACTATGCATGCCAAAATATTTACATATTCTGAACAAGTAATAAAAGCACTGGAAAACAAGCCTTCATTTACCTCTCTAGCCATAGGCATTGTGGAGAAATTTGTTTTAAAATCAAAACAGAGGTTCAGAATTCATAATGTTTTTCACTTTTACTTTCTATTACAACAGATTCTTGCCAGACAGCCATCCTTATAAATGTACACAAACAGCTGGCGTTTCTAAGCTGTAAGAAACCAACTTTCCTAAACTGTTAAAAATCTGACTATTGAGTCTTTATTCTGGTCTTTGAGTTTTGGTTTGAGAATGAATTATGTCACATTACAAGCAGCTAGGAAGAATTTCACACCCATACACTTTGGCTTTCACACCCATACACTCCCTATGGACCAGAGTATTTTTTAACACTTCTTTCATGGGTCTGTTTTTTTGTTATAGAAATTGGAACAACTGTGCATAGTTATCAGCTTCTAGTTTATATTATGCATAGTTATTGATGTCTGTTTGTTATAGGGCCCAGGAGTATGTTTGCATGTTGGTGCTGCTAACACTGTAATACCTAAAAAAAGGTGCAGCACCATTAATATATACATATATTTCATAATTAGTAACGGTTGGTATACAAAAAGATGTGTTCTATGCATCATCCTATATTTACTCTGGATTGTAATCTTGTGAGAGCAGGTCATTCCTAACTTTTGTTTCTTTATTTGTTACTATAGGAATTCTTTAGATTTTTTAGATTTGCTAAATTGTAAAGCACTATGTAGTTATTATATAGTGTAGCTATTATATAGTTATAGAGTAATGGTAAGCAACAAATAGAGAAAAGGAAGCTAAACTGGTATTGCTCCTGCTTCTTCTTTCTTCCCAAGGGCTTGTGTATATGGGTTTATATGAATTATTTTCTCTCCATGCATACTTTAGCATGCCACATCTTAGGATATCAACTACAGGGTAGAAGGAGGCCAACTGCAGGCCAAATGCACCTGATAGGGAATCCAGATGAAACACGTAAGCATCTTCTCTATTAATGTCTAATGCACTTAAGGGCTAATTCACATCAGTACTCCCCATGCAATGGCCACAACCACTTTTTTTTTCATCTCTGATGTGCATGCAGGAAGCTCATAAAAAGAGAATTGGATTGCATTGGCTGTGAGGACTCACCCGCACAGGGGGGTTTGACAGACACACTTTGATGGTTGAACAGACGTGGATGCATATGCTCTGCGTCTGGACCCATGCACTCGTCACTCGTCCATGTGTACCTGTCAAACTTGGCTGTGTTGGTGAGCCTGTATAGCCAATGTGCTCTTATTCACATTCTTTGGGCTGCCTGCACGCAACTCAGTGGTAAAAAAAAAAAAATTGCAGACTTAAAGTTTCTATTTGCCTACATGACCTAAAAATGCTTTTTCTACTTAAACAACCAACATTATTGCAGTGTAATCCTTTCACTGCCAGGCCCTGTGCTCCACTTTTAAATGCAAGTGGCCAGGCTATTTTTGCAATTATTCCATTTTTTCTTTATTTTTCCCTTACAGCTTTCAGAGTTTTTCTGAAAGCACATGACCAGTAGAATAAAAGGGAGGTGCTTTTAATTTTTAGGCCCTGTGATATTTGCGCCAATATTTACCAAACTAATATTTTTGCTAAAAATACACTAAAATCATTATTAGTGGATACATACATTGCAAAATTTGCAAAATTCCTGCAAAATTCCTACTAAATAGAAAAATTAAAACTGTATTGAGTTAATAAATAATAAATAGTTGTAAATATTATATTGCGTCTTTTGTGAAATGGGAAAAAAACGGAAGGTACAGAAAACTGTGAATGAAAACAATTTATTCTAAAAATTTGAGGTTATCATTTTTCATGTACAGCTTTCAGAATTTGTAAAAGACACATGACCTATACAATAAAAAAAGTTCTACTGATTTTTTTAGGCCCACAATAGTTGTGCAAATGTTCATCAAATCGCTATTTTCACTTAAAATACACTAAAATCATTATTAGTAGATACACACATGGCAAAATTTACAAAAGTCCTGCTAAATACCTACTAAATATTAAAGCCAAAACTGTATTAAGTTAAGAAATAACAAATATTTGTACATTTTTAATTGCATCTTTTTGTGACATGATGAAAACTGTAAATTAACACAATTTACTCTAAAAATCTGAGGTTACCATTTTTCACTTACAGCTTTCAGAATGTGAAAAGACTCTCCAAACCATATATCTTCTGAAAGCACATAACATGCAGAATAAAAAAGTGCTACTGATTATTTAGGCCCCGCAGTATTTGCAAAATGTTCATCAAATCACTATTTTCACTAAAAACACACTAAAATCATTAATAGTAGACACAAACACAACATAACTTACAAAATTCCTGCTAAACTACTAAGGCCTCATTCACATGAGGCGTACTAAACTGTATGCCCCCAGGTGTTCCATGCATCCCCATGCAGGCAGTCCCATTCATGTCAATTGGGATGCAACAGCTGCATGGGCATAGCCACTGCTCCCAATCTGACATCCATGTGGGTGTGGGTGCATGAACCTGAACACAGACAGTGTGAGCTCAGGGACTTTCACCTGGACCTGCATGACTGGTAAATGTGGAGCAATGACTGTGTTCATGCAGAAACAACAAGCCAAATTACATCAATTGGACTGCCTGCACAGGGATATGCAGAACACCTGTGCACCCCTGTGCTTGGTAAACATGGCCTTTCGCCCTTTCCGGGGGGTGGTGGGTACACCGTGTATGCCCTGTGTGACCAAGGCCTTACTAGGGTTTCTTTATTTTAATTTTTTTTTTATATTTTCTTTTTTTTTGGAGTGCGGGGGGGGGGGGTGTTAAAGAATTATCAGAGGTCTAATGTGATGTCTCTTTTCTTGAGAAAGGGACTGAATAGAGACTCTTTTCATTCATAAACTGACACTAAGTAACACAGTTTACTGTACTCAGTTATCAATGGATTTAATGTACTCAATAGTGATCACTGCCTGTATCCATTGAAGGAAACACCACATGTTTACCAAGCCCCCCCCTCCCCCCACTCTTCATCATGATCACAGCTTACCCGGAGCAGCAGCTGCAGGCGATAGGAGGAAGAGGAGGGAATACTGGGCAGCAGCAAGGAGATCGGTGAGTTAGGGGCCATTGCAGGGAAGTTGGAGCGGCAGGGGGAGGTCCGAGTGGTGGGAGGGACATGTACACTGCTTATTTCAGCTATACTGTTCTCTCCTGGTAAGGGAGGGCAGAAGATCACAGCACTGTACAGGGGAGCCAGGAGGGAATAGTACAAGGTGGTCAGGAGAGAACAGTATGGGGGAGAGCAGGAAGGAACAGTATAGGGGAGCCAGGAGAGAACAGGATAAGGGAGCCAGGAAGGAACCGTATAGGAGGCCAGTAGAGCACAGTACAGTACATAAAGGCCAGGAGGAAACAGTACTGGGGTTTGTAATGATTTTCCTCATGCAGAGTAGCTCAGGAAAGCATCTGGATCATATCAGGCGCACTGATCCCCTACGGCCCTCCTCTCTCATCCCTTCTGATGGATGTCGGAAAGGGCTGCAAGGGCTGGGACAGTGATAATAATGGGGGATTTTAACTACCCGGAAATTGACTGGAGTAATGGTGTTGCAGGAACAGTTAAAGGGCAAAAACTTTTAAACCTACTACAGGACAATTTTATGGTACAGTTCATAGAGGCCCCAACTAAGAATGATGCTCCTGGTAATTTCAAACCATTCAGAGCTTATTACGAATGTCCATATAAAAGAACATCTGGGTAGCAGTGACCATAACATGATTTCATTTATTGTTAGCTGTAAACAGCAAGCACATACGGGAAAAATAAAAAAGCTCAATTTCAAGAGAGCTAATTTTTCAAGGCTGAGAGCTGCTCTCCAAGACTTAGACTGGGAGGGAATATTGGCATTGATGAACACAACACTGTATGTGAACACACTGCAAACTATTTTCCCATGGGCAACAAGTTTAAAAGGCTAAAAATCAAACCTATGTGGCTTATGGCCAAAGTTAAAAAGGCTATAGATAATAAGAAAAGAGCTTTTATTCAATATAAAAATGAAGGAACACTATCATCATTTAAACATTACAAAGAATATAGCAGAATATGAAAAAAGGAAATAATGGCCGCAAAAATTGAAAATGAACAACAGATTTCAAGAGATAGCAGCACCAACCCCAAAAAATGCTTCAAATATATCAATAGTAAAAAGGTCCAGTCCGAGCATGTAGGCCCTTTACAAAATAATCTAGAGTGGGTGACTGGGGACAAAGAGAAGGCAAATTTTTTAAATACCTTCTACAGCTCTGTGTATAAGGAGCGAGGGGGAGCTCTTGTCCATAATGGGCGAGGTATTGATACAGCTGCAGATGATCAACATTGGCTCACAACTGACATAATCCAAAAATATTTAGATAGAATAAAGGTGAATAAAGCACTTGGACCGGATGGCATACACTCACGGGTCCTTAACCTCTTCAGCCCCAGCCACTGCATATGTACGTTTGCAGGGCGGCACGGCTGGGCAAAACCACGTTTTAAAACGTGGTTTTGCAAAACAGGTAGGAGGCGCGCTCCCGCTCCACCTGACCCGCGGGTGTCAGCAGCGGGTCATTACCGGCCGTTTCCCCGGGATTCGCGGTGATCGCTGACAGAGAGCAGGGCTGCATTGTTTATACACAGCCCTGCTCTGTGTCAGTTCCCTGACAGCTCGTGACAAGCTGAAGAGGGAGAGAAGAGTTTCTCTCTCTCGATCAGCCTGTCCCCGTCCAGCACACACCCCCGCCCCCTAGTAAAACACTCCCCTCACACAGTAAACCCTAAAAATGTTAACCCCTCCCTCCCCAGTGCCATTAGTACAGTGTCAGTGGGGTTTTTTTCACTGATCACTGTATTGGTGTCACTGGGGATGTCAGTGACCCCAAGTCAGTTCCCCCCCAGTGTCAAAATGTCCGCCGCAGTCCCGCAGTCCTGTCATAAGTCGCTGATCGCCACCATAAGTCGCTGATCGCCGCCATTATTAGAATAAAAAAAATTAAAATCCCAGTATCTTTCCCGCCATTTGTAAACTGTATAACTTTCATGTAAACCAATTAATTTACACGTATTGGGATTTTTTTTAGCAGAGACATGTCGCAGAATGCATTTTGGATGAAATTTGTGACAAAATTTGATAAAAAATTTTTTACTGGACATGTTTTATAGCAAAAAGTCCAAAATATTGTTTTTTTTCTCAAAATTGTCAGCCTTTTTTTTTATAGCGCAAAAAATAAAAAAAACGCACAGGCAATCAAATACCACCGAAAGAAAGCTCAATTTGTTGGAAAAAAAGGATGTAAATTTAATTTGGGTGCAGTGTTGCATGACCGCGCAATTGTCAGTTAAAGTAACGCAGCGCCGTAACACAAACCTCTTCTGTAACCGCTTCCTGACCACCCTACAGCAGAAATACTGCTACAGGGCGGCATGGGTACGCAAAATCACATATATACAGTTGCAAGAAAAAGTATGTGAACCCCTTGGGATTACGTGGAGTTTTGCTTGAATTGGGCATAAAATGTGCTCTGAACATCATCTAAGTCACAACAATAGAAGAACACAGTCAGCTGAACATAATACTACACAAACATTAGATGTTGCCATGGTTTAATTGCACATAACATGTAAACATTCACAGTGCAGGGAGGAAAAAGTATGTGAAGCCCTAGCTTAATGACTTCTCCCAGAGCTAATTGGAGCCAGGAGTGAGCCAACCTTGACTCCAATCAGTGTGATGATATTGGATGTGTTGCTGACAGCTGTCCTGCCCTTAAAAAACACACACCTGTTTTGGGTTTACTGGTTTCAAGAAGCACTGTCTGATGTGAACCATGCCTTGCAGAAAAGAGCTCTCAGAAGACCTACGATCAAGAATTGTTGACTTGCATGAAGCTGGAAAGGGTTACAAAAGTATCTCCAAAAGCCTTGATGTTCATGTGGTAAGACATACTTTTTCTTGCAACTGTATATATATATATATATACGTGATTCGCGCTCCCGTGGTTTTCACACCCGGGTCAATATCTTTGACCAGGTCAGCACTATACCAGCGTTCACATTAGTATAGCGTCCCCAAAAATGCAGCGTTAGCGGGATCAGCCCCGGCACCTGCCAACACCTGCGTTTAGCCCCTACGCTTACCCCCCCTTCTCCCCAGCAAGTGCAGTGTCAGTAGGTCACTGTCACTTGATACATTGCACACAAAACCGCAGTGTTCGCAGAATCAGGCCTGATCTCTGTTAGCACTTGCCGGTAAATTTTGATGACTCTCATATGCAGCAGAGTGCCAGTACTAGTGCCGCTCTACCTTTTGGTGAACTGTCGAGTACCAGCGGTCTAGTACATCATGGTCTTTCACATACCTCCTTGATTTTTGGAGCTGTTTTTCACAAAATATCTGTATGCGTTGATTGTGGATCAAAGCAGTTTATATACACAACAATTTATTGCCGCCAACCCAAATTCAAACCTTGCCAGACCATTCGCATGGAAACTCATTACGGTTTTCAAATTTGCATTTTTTTTGGGCCTAACCCTCAACATGGGAATTACTAAAAGAAATGAATTGCGGTTGTATTGGTCTGCAGACCCGATTCATCATATGCCGTGTTCTCTGCTGCCATGGCCAGGCATAGATATGAGCCAGGCATAGATATGAGAGTAAAATGTGTTTTATGCATTTCAGCGACAATACACTCTGTCATCCTCGGGGTAACCCTGAATTTGACCGGCTCCACAAAATTCAGCCCCTCGCAAATCACCTTAACCTAAAATTTGCAGATATCTATACTCCCCAGCAAAACATCTGCGTTGATGAGTCCCTTATTAATTTTTCTGGCCGCCTTCCATTCAAACAGTTTCTCCCCTGCAAGCGTGCCAGATATGGGGTCAAGATGTAGAAGACCTGTGAGAGGGCAACAGGCTATACTTATAAGTTTCGGATTTACGAGGGAAAAGATAGTCACGTGGAGCTCGCCCGGATGCCCAGAATACATGGGGAGCAGTGACAAGATAGTTTGGGACTTGGTGTAATCATTTCTCCATATGGGGTACCACTTATACGTGGACAATTTTTATTCAAGCGTGCCACTATTTAGACATTTATTCAGTCTTGGGACTGGCACTTGTGGCAAAGTGTGACCTAATGTGTGCCCACCATTAGAAGTAGGTGGATGCAGGGCGGTATATTCTAATGGTGGGCAGACCACACACTTTTTCTGGCAGAGATTTCTTCTCATTTTTTTATTCAGTCCACTGGCTGCATACAAAAAAAAAAAGAACATAGCATATATAACCAACAAAGACCAGCGATGTACTGGTACATCACTGGATTTGAATGGTTATACCAGGATGATGCCTACAGCTGCAGGCATCATCCTGGTGTCGTTTTTTTCAGCCGGTGATCGGCTTTCATGTAAAAGCAATCCTAGTGGCTAATTAGCTGCAAGATTGCTTTTACAAGCAGTGGGAGATGATGTCCCCCCTCCCCCGCTGCCTTCCACGGCCTTCTCGGGCAGTCCCGTGCCATCAGGGGAACCTGAGAATGCAGCCGGTGTTTCTGCCAGCTGACCATAGAGCTGATTGGAGACCAGAATGGTGCCAATCATCTCTATAGTCTAATAATTCGGAAGCTACAAGCATTTCATCACTTCAGTTTCGCAGGATATAAACAGCGCCATTTTTAAATTGGGAAAGCATCTGATCACACTGATTTTGGTTTGATTAGATAATGTAAGGGCAGAGGAGATATCTAGAGTCTGATAGACCCCAGATTTCTCAAAAAAGAATATATGACAATGCCCATTGAAGTTATAGGGGTTATTTGCATTCCCTGTTATAGCATTAAAAGTGATAAAAGAAAAAAAAAATGAAAGGTACAATGTAAAAATAATAAAAAAAAATCAAAATAACTAAAAAAATTAATAAATAAATAAATTGCCCCTCCCATGCGCACACACCTGTGTGCACAAGCCTTGACTCTGTGCCGTTATGTAAACAGCGGTTGCACCATGCATGTGAGGTATTGCCGTGAATGTCAGATCAAGGGCAGTAATTCTAACACTAGACCTCCTCTGTAAATCTAAAATGGTGGCTTTTAAAGGCTTTTAAAGCGCTGCCTATGGATATTAAAAATGTTTGCAGTTTGTCGCCATTGAACGGGGCATGTGCAGTTTTAAAGCATGTCATGTTTGGTATCTATTTACTCGGCATACCATGATCTTTTATATTTTACCAAACAATTGGCCAATATATTGTGTTTTTGTGCATTAAAATTAAAAAAAAGTGTATTTTTTTTTTTTTAAATTGCTTTGGAAAAATCGCTGCGGGAGTACTATGTGCCATAAAAAATTGTAGTACCCACGATTTTATTCACTATGGTGTCTGCTTTAAAAAAATATATAATGTTTGGGGGTTTAAATTAATTTCCTAGCAAAAAATACTGATTTTTTTCATGTGAACAAAAAGGCTTGGTCTTCAGGTGGTTAGAAGAGTGAATGATGTGTGGCATAAACTTCTAATGCTGGGCATAAAACGCCCCCACCCCCCAAAATGACCCCTTTTTGGAAAGTAGTCACCCCAAACTATTTGCTGAGAGGAATGTTGAATCAATAGAAGAATTTATTTTTTTACCACAAGTTTTTGGAAAATGACAAAAATAATTATTTTTTTTTTTTACACAAAATTGTCACTTAAATGATTTACTGCTCACACATGCCATGGTTATATGTGGAATTACTCCCCAAAATACGTTTTGCTACTTCTCCCGAGTATGGGGATACCACATGTGAGAGACTTTTTGGCAGTCTAGCCAAGTACAGGACCCCAAAATCCTTCAGGCTTTTAAAGGGCTTTATTTCCTCATTACACTTCCAGACTACCTATCACAGTTTCGGAGGCCATGAAATGCCAGGATAGCACGTAACCCCCCCAAATTACCCCTTTTTGGAAAGTAGACGCCCCAAGGAATTTGATAAAAAGCACGGTAAGTATTTTGCAGATCTCATTTCTTGCCACAAGTTTTTGGAAAATGAAGAAAAAAAACAAAAACATATTTTTTCTATTTTTTTTATATTTCAAAACCTTGTGAGAAAAAATGAGATCTGCAAAATACTCACCATGCCTCTTTTTAAATTCCCTGGGGTGCTTTCAAATTCCTTGGGGTGCTTTCAAAGTGGTCATTGGATTTCAGGCTCCTGTATGTGGCTAGGCTCCCAAAAAGTCTCACACATGTGGTATCCCCATACTCAGTAGAAGTAGCAGAATGTATTTTGGGGTGTAATTCTACATATACCCATGGCTTGTGCGAGAAATAAATCATTTAAATGACAACTTCGTGTAAAAAAAAAAAAAAAAAAAAGTTTGTCATTTTCCAGAAACTTGTGGAAAAAAAAATAAATCTTCCATGGACTCAATATGCCTCTCAGCAGATAGCTTAGGGTGTCTAATTTCCAAAAAGGGGTCATTTGAGGGTGTTTGCATTATTCTGGTATTTTAGCACCTCAAGAAATGTGATGGGCCGTCAGAAAGTAAAAGCTATGTAAATTCCATTATCTATACCATAGTTTGTAGACACTATAACTTTCACACAAAGCAATCAATATACACTTATTAGGATTTTTTTAACCAAAAACATGACGAAATTTTGACCAAAATGAGAAAATATTGTTTTTTTCCCCAAAAACTTTTTTCTTCAAAATTTTTCTGGTTATAGCGCCAAAAATAAAAAGTGCACAGGTGATCAAATACCACCAAAAGAATGCTCTATATGTGTTTAAAAAGGACATAAATTTCATTTATGTACCGTATTGCATGACCGCACAATTGTCCGTTAAACTAGCGCAGCGCTGTATAGCAAAAAAATGTCGTAAATTGCAGTATCTATACCATAGTTTGTAGACACTATAACTTTCACACAAAGCAATCAATATACACTTATTGGGATTTTTTTTTACCAAAAACATGTAGCAGAATAAATTTTGGCCTAAATTTATAACTAACTTTGAGTTTACTATATATTTTCTTTAGCTGAAAGTAAAAAATATTGTTTTTCTTCAAAATATTTGGTCTTTTTTTGTTTATAGCGTGAAAAATAAAAAGCGCACAGGTGATCAAATACCACCGAAAGAAAGCTCTATTTGTGTGACAAAAAGGACGTAAATTTCGTTTAGGTACAGCATTGCATGACCGCGCAATTATCAGTTGAATTAGTGCAGCGCCGAGTAGCTAGAAAAAAGATTCCTGGTCATTAAGGGGGGTAAATCCTCAAGAGCTCAAGTGATTAAAGAATTGAGCTCTGTCATTTCAAAGCCATTGTTTCTAAATTTTAGGGACTCTTTAATGACTGGCATAGTGCCACTGGATTGTCGTAAGAACAATGTGGTGCCAATATTTTCATTGTCCCCCCGTCTATTGTACAGCGCTGAGCAAACCCTTTGGCGCTATATAAACTCGATAAATAAATAAATAATATTTAAAAAGTGATCAAAATCTTTACCACATAGTTATAGACCTGTTAGTTTAACTTCTATAGTTGGGAAGATACTTGATAGTTTAATAAAAGACCACATAGTGAGTTCTTGCTGGAAAAAATATTTTAAGCAACAGACAGCATGGATGCACGAAAGACAGAAGTTGCCAAACAAATTTGATTTCTTTTCATGAGGAGGTGAGCAAAACCTTGGACAGAGGGTGGCGGTGGGTGTGGTATACTTGGATTTTGCAAAAGCATTTGACACGGTTACCTACACATGGCTAATGTGTAAGGTAAAGTCTACAGGCTTGGAAAAATCTGTATGTAAAATGGATAAATAACTGGCTAAAAGATCATATTCAAAGAGTAGTGGTTAATGATGGTCTAGGGTTGTCAGTGGTGTACCCCAAGGTTCAGTGTTGGGACCCTTACTTTTTAATATATTTATAAACCATATAGGGTCTGGGTTTAAAAATCCCATTTCAGTCTTTGCAAATGACACCAAGCTGTGCAGTGGAATAATGTCCTTACAGGATGTCTTCAACTTACAAGCCGACCTCAATGCACTGTTTAATTGGGCAACTATGTGGCAAATTAGGTTTAATGTTGATGAATGTAAGGTTATGCACTTGGGGGCTAAGAATATGCATGCATCATACATACTAGGGGGAGTACAACTGGGGAAGTCAGTGTTTGAGAAGGATCTGGCAGTTCTGGTAGATCACAAGCTTAATAATGGCATACAATGCCAAGCTGCAGTTTCTAAAGCAAGCAAAATACTCTCTTTTATTATATATATAGACTCCAGAGAGAGATCATTTTACCCCTGTACAAATCATTATTAAGACTTCATCTGGAATATGCAGTTCAGTTTTGGGCACCAATTCATAAAAAGAACATTGAGGAACTGGAGAAAGTACAGAGAAGGGCAACCAAACTGATATGAGGAATGGAGGAGCTCATAAAGATTAGGAAAGATTAGAGGAACTGAATGTATTCTCTCTTGAGAAGAGGAGATTAAGGGGGGATATGATCAACATGTATAAATACATCAGTGGTTCATATAGAGAACTCGGTGTAGAGTTATTCACCCTGAGGTCATCACAGAGGACAAGGGGGCACTCTTTACGTCTGAAGGAAAATACATTTAATCTCCAAACACGGAAAGGTTTCTTCACAGTGAGAGCTGTGAAAATGTGGATTAGACTCCCTCAAGAGTTGGTTCTGGCCAGTGTAACAATCATGCACACAGGGAGAGGCGCGGTTCTCCATTTTGCTCCAAACTTCTGCATTTTGGTATTTCTCTTAAACTCCTATGCAACGACCTGAGGGGGGGAGGTGTCGCAATTGTGCACACCAAAGCCAGACACGATCCTGTTAAGAAGTCTTAATGTTATCCCCTCATTCCCACTCCCTCAGAAATGCAATCAGTGTATGATGCTGAGCCCCCTGCCTAACAATCCTCTGCCCAAATAAGGTAATTGGCTTGTCCGTTGTAAGAAGATACCAGTTGATTTTGGGTAGAAAAGAGGCTGTTATGCTTTGTGTGTAGAGAGAGAAGTGAGGATCTCCTGCATTTAACATCTCACAGAGAGAGAGAGAGAGAGAGAGAGAGAGAGAGAGAGAAAGGAGAATCTCGCTGTAACAACGAAACTGAGTGAGAGACCAGAAATCCTTTTTGAGCTCATCAGACTTGAAACTGCTTAACCCCAGGCATCTTTTTGGGCAAGTACTTATCTAAGTAAACTTATTTCTGTTAGCTGTGCTGTTGTGCTCTGTATATTTATATATATTGGTTACATCTTTTTTCTGGAAATATTTCTACTGCACCCTTTTGACCTTTCAGTAATAAATCTTACTTTCTGAAAGTGTTGAACTGTTTCTATAGCTCTTTAATGTAACTTACGAATCCCTGCCACTGAAGAGCGCTACTATAAGTGTTTAACCCTCTGTATAACCTGTCTGTGGAGATAGCGGTATACCGACGATTAACCAATCATCCTAGTGTATTGCTGGAGTTTCCTCTTTCTCTGTACAAAAAGGAGGTGGTGGCAGTGTGAAGGGTTAATTGCATAATTAACCTGACCCAGTAACAAACGCTCCCAGGCTGCAGGTACATCGATTGTGGTCCAATTAGCTGGAAAATCGGTGTGCAGGGTGCAGCTGGGGGTGGCATTGTTACGCACGTGACATCCCAGTTTTAGATTGGCTAGTCCTTCAGTCACGAGTTTGGTGAGATTGCTTTATAAAAGGCCTGGTCTTAGATACACAGAATATAACTGGTTACTAACATTTATAGGTAAAGTTGATCCAGGGAATATCCGATAGCCTCTCGAGGGATCAGGAAGGAATTTTTTTCCCTGCAGGGGCAAATTGGATCATGCTTTGCTGGGTTTTTTTTGCCTTCCTCTGGATCAACTGTGGGTATAGGATTATAACTTTTTTTTTTTTTAAATGATTGAACTGGATGGACTTTTGTCTTTTTTCAACCAGATTAACTATGTAACTATGTCACACATACAGGCACCTAGAACAGACAGAAGAGCCAGTATTGATTTGTGTAGGACAGTGATGCAAGCTGTTTCCCTCTGTGGCTCTACAGCTTGACTGTGTGGATGTGATCTACCAGTCTTTTGCTTGTGATGGACAAGCAGATCATGGCAGAACCCCTTGTGACCTCTTATGGAACCCTGGTTGAGAAACACTGCTCTAGATTTTTCCATTTTTCTGAGAGTAGGAAAAGAAAATCCAATTTGCTGACCAGACTATAGGTAAACATTATGCTGTGATGGTGAACATTAAAAGGATGTCTTAAAGGTTATAAAGATAAACTAGTCAAATTTACCCTCTTACCCATCAATTAAGACCTGAGAGAAGGACAGAAAAAAAATCAACCAACTGTGCATATTGGAATCGCAACAATACAATTATGATTAGTTTTATAGTCAACATTATTTCTACATTAATTGAATGCAACTGAATCATAATAGGTACAAGATGGAGCTCACAAGCAAACTAAATTGGAGCCTTTCCCCTGCAGTACCCCCTAGTGGCAGAAATGCACATTTCTCTCATCTGCGAACTGCATTGAGAAATACAGGGTTACTTGAATTGTATTCTAGGATTTGCTTGTCTTCGGCTGAGAGAACTTTACATAAAGTCTCAGAATCCTTCAAGATCTTTATGTTCTATAGTTTGAATACCATTTCAAAAATATAATATTTATAATTTTAAAAGAAAATATTTGACACTTTTTTTATTTTTAATTTTTGCTCCAATTTTTCAAAAAACAAAAATGGCTTTGGAAAAAAAAAATTTTTTCCAATGTTTCCATTCTTTTTTTAGGCCTGCCCATCTCTAGATAGGACTTTAATAGGCTTATAAAGGATAGAATAGGTAAGGTAGTTTCCAGATAAAAACATTAGCAACATAACACAAGGACAGAGCAACTGTTTATGCATTTCAATTATCAAAAGCTGGCCACAGATTTAGTGAATTCCAGCTGGATCTGGCTGTCAAGATAAAATAGCCAGCTCCGCAGATTCGTCCATCCGCACTGTATAGCGTGGGTAGAGGGATCTGTTAGATGTTTTATGCAGCCTGCAAGTTGTATGAAAAATGTCTATCAGTGTACAGTCAGCCTAAGACTCTGCTCAAATCATGTATACTCACTAAATTAGCATTTAAACATTTTTAGTAACATTAGAGCCATATACTAAATAGAAAAGAAATGTATTGATACAGGACATCAAAATGACAATGCAGAGATTTATGGGTGCTTTTACAAAAGTCGAGCAAAGAAAACAAGTCAGGATAGATGCCTCTACTTGCTATATCTAACAAAACTTTTTTTTTTAAATCTGTATTGTTTTGATGTAATATTTTAAATGCTGTTCTAATTTTGTGTGCTGTCTGAAACAAGTAAGCAACTGTTTTGTCCTTCTGTTGTATTTGCTTTTAAAGTACTAATAAACAACTGATTGTAATCAAAATTCTTTTTCAGAGTGTACTGACTTGTTCCAGTTTCTGGTTCTTTGGTATCTGCTGATCGACATCTGCCTGTTCCTTGGACTCTATAACTGCCATACCAAAAACAGTAACAAATAAGAACACCACACAATAGCAATTAAACAGCAAATAATAACCACACTAAACAGGTACCATTTTTTTCAGAAATATTAAAAATCTGCTACTGGCTACTCAAAAATTCAGTTGCATTCACTTAATGTAGAAATAATGTTGAATATAAAGCTAATCATAATTGTATTCTTGCAATTCCAATATGCACTTGTTTTTGACAGCTCTCTATACAGCATTTAAACATCAAAGATGGCAAATGTTCAAATTTCAGTTATGTTTATCCAAAATAGCACTGAATTGCTTCACTACTTATACTATACTGCCTCCAGCTTTATAAAAGGAGAGACAGATGGGGGAGTATTTAATAGGGAAACAGCTGTGGCTAGAAGAAGGAACAAGCTTACATTCTGCAATCAGGTTTAATAATACAGCACATCAAGGTACCAGTAATATAAGATCTGTAAGGCAGCCAAAAAGTAATATTTTTTAATGTCATTTGCAATAATTGCTTATCTTTGGCACTAGGCATTATACCAGTTATTAAATAGCACTACTATAAATCTGCTACCCAACTTTCTTAAGTGGCTTTTATATGTTACAGTAAGAAAAATGTTTTCTTCATTTGTTAACAAGTCATTTCCCCATATATTTACTATGTAAAATATATATTAAAGTATACAAAAAGGCACTTTTTATTAAAAAAAAATAACTATGTAGGTTTCTCTTCTTTTTCATAGAATAAATACCCATTATGTGTGTTTATTGCATTTTTAAAAAACAGAAATGGCACCCACTTAATTAATTTAAATCAACCAAGAGGTGCA
This sequence comes from Staurois parvus, assembly GCF_062004578.1. Lineage (NCBI taxonomy): Eukaryota > Metazoa > Chordata > Amphibia > Anura > Ranidae > Staurois > Staurois parvus. The sequence continues at coordinate 3,136,787 of NW_028317855.1, forward strand.
CAATGAGACAAGCAATAAGCATAGGAAAACCATTAAACTTGTCTTTAGGAATAAGAAAATTTGCCCAGGTTCAGTTTGCGGGAGGTTCAGTGAATCCAACCTTAGGTCCCTGACACCCAAACTCAGCACTGAACCTTATTAAACTCTATGGGAAATGAATCCTCCTAGAAATGCTTGCTTTTTTAGGATAATAGTCAAACTACTGTGAAAAAGGCATGGGTAGCTGAGCAATGTCATGAGGGACATGTACTAATTAAAAAAATTTAAGTGCAATGCAGTGATGAGAGGGTGTTTTATTGCAGTTTCTAAAATAACATTGAAAACACACAAATCCTTTTAATAACATGAAACAGTCTTAAAGCGGAACTAATCAATCAATTTAACTGTCCTAAAATAGTTACATTCAAGGCATGCCCTAAAATGATAACTGTCACATTTGCTTTAAGGCCTCATTTACACCATACGTGCAGAAAAACAAGTGTGCAGAGACATCAGTTTTTCTGCATGCGTTCTGCAAGGGCACCAGAAAATCCATTGTTCTCTATGTGCCCTGTTCACACCACAATGCTAGTATCACATGTAGATTTTTTCTGCTGAGTAATCTGCAACGTGTATAATGCCTCGTTCACACCATACATGCAAAACTGATGCACAGATTTCACTTGCAGAGACATCAGTTTACATCAGTTTTCATGTGCGCTTCAATGAGTTTTATACATGTTGCAGATTCCTGCACGTGATACCAGTGTTATGGTGTGAACAGGGTACATAGAGAAGGATTGATTTTGTTGTGCCCTTGCAGAATGCGAGATGTCTCTGCACCATGGTGTGAACAGACCCTGAAACTCTTTGAAGCGCGCATGAAAACTGATGTAAAACAATATATCTGCAAGTGAAACCTGCATGTCAGTTTCCATCAGCTTTTCTGCATGTATGGTGTGAACAAGGCCTCTCACAAGTGCAGCACCATAGCAACTGCAGATCAAACAGGTGGGATGTCTTAAAACTGTATTTAGTGTTATGCACCAATACTCTTTTCACAGACAGTATCAGCAACAGCATATACTGGCAGAACACAATAAATTAAATATCTGTGTCCTTATAAACTCAAACAAAAATCAATAACAAAAAATTCAATACCCTATATTTTGACATTAAAAGACACACTGTCACCCTTGAAAGTCCAAAATTAAATAATAAAATCCTCTTAGTGTCAGTGAATCCTCCCAAATTTTTCTTTAGTGTAATAATCCCAAAATATGGTCCATTACCTCCAAAAACATAAAATAAAAACTAGATAGTGTATTATCCAATGGTCAAAACCATATACAGTCAGGTCCATAAATATTGGGACATCGACACAATTCTAACATTTTTGGCTCTATACATTTTTGGCTCTATGGATTTGAAATGAAACAAACAAGATGTGCTTTAACTGCAGACTGTCAGCTTTAATTTGAGGGTATTTATATCCAAATCAGTTGAACGGTGTAGGAATTACAACAGTTTGCATATGTGCCTCCCACTTGTTAGGGACCAAAAGTAATGGGACAATTGGCTTCTCAGCTGTTCCATGGCCAGGTGTGTGTTATTCCCTCATTATCCCAATTACAATGAGCAGATAAAAGGTCCAGAGTTGATTTCAAGTGTGCTATTTGCATTTGGAATCTGTTGCTGTCAACTCTCAAGATGAGATCCAAAGAGCTGTCACTATCAGTGAAGCAAGCCATCATTAGGCTGAAAAAACAAAACAAACCCATCAGAGAGATAGCAAAAATATTAGGCGTGGCCAAAACAACTGTTTGGAACATTCTTAAAAAGAAGGAACGCACCGGGGTGCTCAGCAACACCAAAAAGACCCGGAAGACCACGGAAAACAACTGTGGTGGATGACCGAAGGATTCTTTCCCTGGTGAAGAAAACACCCTTCACAACAGTTGGCCAGATCAAGAACACTCTCCAGGAGGTAGGTGTATGTGTGTCAAAGTCAACAATCAAGAGAAGACTTCACCAGAGTGAATACAGAGGGTTCACCACAAGATGTAAACCATTGGTGAGCCTCAAAAACAGGAAGGCCAGATTAGAGTTTGCCAAAACACATCTAAAAAAGCCTTCACAGTTCTGGAACAACATCCTGTGGACAGATGAGACCAAGATCAACTTGTATCAGAGTGATGGGAAGAGAAGAGTATGGAGAAGGAAAGGAACTGCTCATGATCCTAAGCATACCACCTCATCAGTGAAGCATGGTGGTGGTAGTGTCATGGTGTGGGCATGTATGGCTGCCAATGGAACTGGTTCTCTTGTATTTATTGATGGTGTGACTGCTGACAAAAGCAGCAGGATGAATTCTGAAGTGTTTTGGGCAATATTATCTGCTCATATTCAGCCAAATGCTTCAGAACTCATTGGATGCCGCTTCACAATGCAGATGGACAATGACCCAAAGCATACTGCAAAAGCAACCAAAGAGTTTTTTAAGGGAAAGAAGTGGAATGTTATGCAATGGCCAAGTCAATCACCTGACCTGAATCCGATTGAGCATCCATTTCACTTGCTGAAGACAAAACTGAAGGGAAAATGCCTCAAGAACAAGCAGGAACTGAAGACAGTTGCAGTAGAGGCCTGGCAGAGCATCATCAGGGATGAAACCCAGCGCCTGGTGATGTCTATGCGTTCCAGACTTCAGGCTGTAATTGGCTGCAAAGGATTTGCAACAAAGTATTAAAAAGTGAAAGTTTGATTTATGATTATTATTCTGTCCCATTACTTTTGGTCCCTTAACAAGTGGAAGGCACATATGAAAACTGGTGTAATTCCTACACCATTCACCTGATTTGGATGTAAATACCCTCAAATTAAAGCTGAAAGTCTGCAGTTAAAGCACATCTTGTTTGTTTCATTTCAAATCCATTGTGGTGGTGTATAGAGCCAAAAATGTTAGAATTGTGTCGATGTCCCAATATTTCTGGACCTGACTGTATACATAGATAACCAATATGTGATAAATTGTGAAAACCTGTGAAACAGTGAAGCACTCCGTGAACACTTCTATATGAACATTTCTCCGTGAACACTTCTATGTGGCTAGAGTGAATACTCTTACCCTAAATAAGTAATCAAAGGCCTTTAAAGAGAATGATCCAATGAGCCAAAAATCCTCCCAGATTATCCACAAACTCTATACAAGATGATGGGTTATCCCATATTTCCAAGCATGATACAACATTTCCCAGGGCCGTCCATAGGCAATCACTCATAGAGAAAGAAAGGACCATATAGTGTAGTATTTCAAGTAAAAATAGATCCAGGCTTTAATAAATATGCATACATCAGAATAGCATTAAAAATGCATGTATTCCCATTACACTCACAAGCAACTTCTAAGAACGCTTGTACCGATATCACCTCAGTTAAGATGGCTGCTCCGCTACTTCTGGTCAATGTGTAATGTCCGACGTCACGTCCCTTAACGTGCTTCGTCACTTCCTGACTTTCTCATAAGGGCCCCTTATGAGGAAGCCACGCATGTAACTTTGGTAGCCAGAAAAACCAGTGTGTACACTGCCAACAAGTAGGTGCTACACCCAGAAACAATCCCCATGGAGGTGGAATGTCGGTGCTCTGGATCGGTGTCTTCCCAGCACAGATGCAACTGAATAACGAAAATTGGTAAAGCCGACACTCATCTTCCCGAATAATAAACTTTATTAAACGAGTAAAATGTGCATATAAAATGGCTTACACATTTTGGCAATAAGCCTTAGTCATAGCCATCATAGTATTCATCATGATGAAGCCACAAGATCCTGTAAATGTAACATGTAGGGGAGGGGCTTTGATGTGACGACACTCAAAGGATAGAAGAGAGAGGTATATTTGAATATATGTCATTTCTGATGCTTCTGCTTGCATTATGCTTTCACCTAAGTTACCTGATGGCCATTTTCCTGTATTGTAACATGAAAATAGCCTGATATGTCCATGATGCAATCACATGGCAAGTACAAACTCTTTTTAGCACACTAACACAGTTCATTACCAAAAGCTCTAGTTTGTCCTTGAGCAAAACCCAGGGCTCTAGAGGGCACTTCTAGTGCATCTGATCTATTACGTTGAAAACAATTAGACTTGTCATCATTCCCCATCACCTGTTTATAGAACCTGTATACTCCAGGCTACAAAAAGAGTTGGATCATAGTCCAAAACCTGGTCTTTAAAGATGAAGTAAACATTTTCTGCTACCCAGAGGTGAAACTAAAAATGTGAAAGACCTGGAGCACCCTGAGGAGTGTGATGAGGTATGCGCAATGCATGTGTTGCAAATGGTAGGTGTGGCGATTGGACGCGGACAACCATTTTGTTAAAGATCTACCATCTTGTATCATACTCTGCAAATATCATTCTCTCTCCCTCCAGCCCCCTCCCCTTGCAAGGAATGTGGTCTGTGTGTGTGCTGAGTTTAGGAGTGCACAGGACACAGCTGGATATGCTTCATGGTTGTAAACCCAATTAGCTGGTTCCTGGATGTCTGTCAGGCTCTTGCATTGGCCTGGTCATAAAGCTATAAATAAGTCCGTCACTGGACAAGAAAAGCATTCCAGAATGGCAGTAAAACATACATCCCACTTGAAACCACTTTTTCATACAATTTCATAAATCCCGACAGGAACAAGGTACAATCAAACAAAGTATATATTTAGATAGGTCAGTTTAAAACGAGTCACCTGATACCTTACACCCCTATGTGGCACCTACACGAGAGTAGAAAGCAATATGTCTTTATCTCGAACGGTAAGATATGTCATATTTGATGTCTGGACGTTCAGGATATCATTCTGCATATTAATCTACCAGTCGCTAGGCTACTACATGTACCTATAGAAGGGTATTGACCATGGTGTAAACGTGAGAAGGATTTGGTCATAGCCGGGGTCCCTGCCTAAACACCCCTCCCCAAATGAGAGGATTGGTTCTCTGCTTTAAGGAGACACCCTGCTGGGTTCCTAGAATAGAGGCGGTCATGCCTGGAGAATGATGAAGAGATTCTCCCTTTTAACATCAGGATCCATCTTTGGGAGAAAAAGGCACCCTTTTGTTCAGGACAATTGGGCCCTGATTTACTAAGAATTAAGTCTACCAGCAGACGCTGAACATTCTGGCAGACTCAATTCAATCAATCAAGCCTGTCAGTCTTCAGAAAGGCGTCTAGCCAACTCCTTCAAAAGAGTCTACTTTGTAGACTCTTTTCCTGTTAGTAAACCCAGAATCGCGTCTGACACATTTCTAGATGCAATGCTGTATATGAGTTCGCTAGGTGGCGCACAACCACGGGCTTTATCCCGTTGGCAGTTTTCTGTTTGCATATGAGAATACTTATAATGTAAAATAAAAAGTACACCTATATTTATCTTTTTTTTTTTTTTTTTTTGGGTTGCTGTTTCTCCAAAATGATCAGACAACTAATGCATTTCCTAATGAATGTCATACATTCTATTTTCAAATGTCAAACATTTTCACACTTATATCTCAAATAATTGGGAATGTCTAGTTCTAAGTTCCCAATATAATGATATATCTTCCTTCTCTTTAATCATGTAACTATTCTATGTTAAAGTAACAGTGCAGCGCTATAAATGTATGTGATCAATCACAAACGCATGTAAAATCAAAAAAGTGCAAATAAGTGCAATAAAGATGTAAACTGGTAAATGGTGCTAAAAAAAAAAAAAAAAAAAAAGGTCATATAATCATTCATGAATAATGTTAAAGTAATATGTTAGAGTAATAGTGCAGTGCTATAAATGCATGTTAACAATCATAAATGCATGTAAAGTCAACAAAGTGCAAATAAGTGCAATAATGATGTAAACTGGTAAATGCTGCTAAAAAAAGTTCATATAATCATTCCTGAATAATGTAATGTCCTTCGTGTGAGAGTACCAACTCAGAGAGTGCCTATGAATGGCACGTGTGGTTATCTATGACGAACAGTAGTGCATAAACTCGTGAAAGGTAATCCACCCTTGGGACGGGTGTACACTAACCATAACAAAAGCATTAATGCGCATGGGTTATACACATCACACAGGGGCACACCAATAGGAAGTGTTGGAACACGAAATGCATTGGGTAGAGCCCTATTATTATACAGTATTTATATAGCGCTAAAAGGTTTGCTCAGCGCTGTACATTAGAGTGGGGGATAGAACATGAGCCAATACAGTAACAAAACAAAACATGAGGGGTTCAAGGGCCCTGCTCTTTCGAGCTTACGATCTAGGAGGGAGAGGATAGTGGTACAGGAGGAAGTGGCTGTGGGGGATGGAGTGGTAGGAGGAGTGGAGGAGATTGGCTGTTAGGTGAGGGCGGGGTAGGCTTCCCTGAAGAGATGGGTTTTCAGGGTGCACCTAAAGGTGAGGAGAGTAGGTGACAGTCCGGTGGATTGGGGTAGTGAGTTCCAGAGGATGGGGGAAGTCCTGGAGAAGTCCTGCAGTCAGGTGTGGAAGGTGGAGACCAGGGAGCTAGAAAGTAGAAGGTCTTGTGAGGAGCGAAGATTACGGGTATGGTGGTATTAAAGTATCAGGTCGGTGAGGTAATTTGGGGCAGCATTATGAATGGCTTTGTATGTCTGTGTTAGTAGTTTGAATTTAATAGTTTGGGCAATCGGGAGCCAGTGGAGGGAATGACAGAAGGGGGTGGCAGAAGCGGAGCGGTTGGTAAGGTGGATGAGTCTGGCCGCTGAGTTCAGGATAGACTGAAGCGGGGATAGTCTGCGATGAGGTAGACTATTGCTGACGCCATGCCGCCGCCATTGAGGAGCGGCCGCCATCTTGGTACTCACTTTGCTATTATTTTTATTACTCCACGTGGATATTTTAAATTGTTACTCGTGACCATTATAATAAAGTACTACACTATTAAGCACCTTTCTGGCTCCTCTAGCTGAGCTAATTCCTCCCCAGGACCATTTTGGCACCCGCATGGATGGATTGATGGAGCTGGATGACTATCCCATAGCTGCCAACATACCGCTGCACCCCCAGATGTGTGATGTGTATAACCCATGCGCATTAATACTTTTGTTCTGGTGAGTGTACACCCATCCCAAGGGTGGACTATCTTTCACGTGTTCATGCACTACTGTTCGTCATGGATAAACCACACGTGCCATTCATAGGCACACTGTGAGTTGGTACTCTCACACGAAGGACATTCCATTATTCAGGAATGATCATATGAACTTTTTTTTAGCACCATTTGCCAGTTTACATCATTATTGCACTTTGTTCACTTTACATGTGTTTATGATTGTTAACATGAATTTATAGCGCTGCACTATTACTTTAACATATTTTTATTCTGGGACTGTTGCCAATACCCTGAGTGCTAGCTGCTACCTTCATATCTATACCTATATTTATATTTATATTTATCTTGTGCAATACCATTTTAGTAATCTATATAATTTTACCAGCGCTCGCTTTGTTTTTAAACAATGTAACTATTCTACATTTCAGCTCAAATTCTGTCTCCTACAGTGGCTTAGTGGTTAGAACTCAGAACTTACAGCACGTGGGTCATGGGTTCTAATCCCAGTGATGGCTGCACCTGTCTGCATCCCAGTTTGCATGCTTTTTCTGCACGGGTGTGTTTCTGCCAACACTCCAAAGACATGATGGTAGGTTAATTGGGCCTAGTATATGTCTGAGTTTCTGGTCTTAGATTGTAAGCTCCTTGACATTTGTGAATGCCCAAAATATGGAGATCAATTTCCAGGGTTCTGTCAGTGGCAGGAATATTGATCAATCAATTAAGATTTTGGCTACTGACTAGAAAGTGGAAAGGGAGTGAATCTTACCTGTGTCCTGTTCTTCTGACAAGTTTGAAACTTTCAATTTTCCTTCTGTTTATATTTTATTACAACTTTGTTTATCTTCTGTAAGGCTACGTTCACACTAGCTTTGTCAGCAGGCATCAGACAGGCTTTGGGAAGCGTTTTTTTACGCTTCTCAAACGCCTTCAAAAATTCTGCACATGGCAGCATACAGTGCTGTTCACACTGAAGCGTTAGCATTGCGTCACGGCAAAACTGGTGCTTCATGTCGAGTCAGGAGGAGTTGAAGCCTCCCATTCAAGTCTATGGTGACGCTCCTCAAATGCCTGGCAGACATTTGCGGTGTGGTTGCAAGGCGTTTTCGGAGCGTTAATACCATTTAACTTCATTACAGGCATTTGTGGTGCAGTTTTAACGCTTGGCAAATGCTTATCACATGCCTAAAATAACCGCACATAGGGCGTTTGGGGAGCATTAGAGGACCATTAAAAATGCTTCCCAAACACCTGTCAAACGCTATAGGGGCGTTTGGCAAGAGTTAGATATAAAGTCAAGTGTGAACGAGCCCTTAAACCTCTCTCCTTATACAACTTGATCCCCTCCCCCATCCCCGTCATCATCTGTTCCATCTGCAAATATATGTATCACCGCCCCACTCTTTTTATTGAACTATTTATTTACTGGTCAAGTTAATGTGTCCCATTTCCTATCACCTACAGCTCAGATCTTGCATTATTATATGATTCCTGATTGTATCTCACCACTAGTCTGACTGAATTCACAATTCCTGGTCAGTCCAGTTCTCTTACCTATAATAACCTTTAGGGCCAGTTCACACTAAATGTGTTTCAGTTGCTTTTTTTGCATCCAAAACGCACAGAAAGGAGGTTATATGGTTGTCAATATCATAGTTCGCATCAGTGCTTGCATTTTTAGTGCGTTGCAGGTGCTGCCAAAAAAGTCGAACAGGCTGCATTGTTTATGCATAGAACTGTACTGGAACGCGGTAAAACGCCCTGGAATGCATTAAAACGCACATGTCCCTAATTAAATTTAAGAAAAAGAGAGGAAAAAATTAACTGGAATGCATTAAAAAAAAAATGCACTGGAACACATCAAAAATACATCCAAAATGCACTGGAACACACAAAAAACGCATCATACTTTTACAATAATATAAGAAAAATGAATAATAGCGCCTATGGTCAAAATTATATAACTTACTAATAGTGTACCAGCTGCAAAAAATCGCCATATATAAAGTGTACCAATAAATAAATAATTTGCGCTAGTAAATGTGTATAAATATATAAATATATATAAAGAAATCATCAAATCATAAGTCCAGAAAAAAATATATATATATGCCAATACCACAAAAAAATATAAAAAAAAAACCAAACTTATAAGTGCAAAAAACTTTTGTGCAAAAAAAGTGTCTAAATATGAAAAATTTCACCAAAAAACCTTGATAATATAATGGCAGATCATCCATAAATATATCTTCAGAAACGGAAACTCTGCAACACACCGATCCTCATCGATCGAAATAACAGGATGAAAAACTTTGTAGTTAATCAAAAATCCACTTCTCCAATAGATAAAGGACCACCTTCAAACGTATCCATGGGGGGAAATGCCAAGCACTCGAGAGAAACAGAAAGACTTCATGGTGCAATATTATAAAAACCAATTCCTTTATTAGGTACTCATTGCACTTACTCAAGAGGTGTCCCAGCCGACACCAGCATCAACAGCATAACAGCAATCACATAAAAGAGCCTGGCTACTCAGCACATGCGCAGTAGCTGGCAGCCAAAAATGTAATGACGTCACATCAATCAAGCTCCGCCCTACGCGTTTCGTCATCGACGTCGATGACGAAACGCGTAGGGCGGAGCTTGATTGATGTGACGTCATTACATTTTTGGCTGCCAGCTACTGCGCATGTGCTGAGTAGCCAGGCTCTTTTATGTGATTGCTGTTATGCTGTTGATGCTGGTGTCGGCTGGGACACCTCTTGAGTAAGTGCAATGAGTACCTAATAAAGGAATTGGTTTTTATAATATTGCACCATGAAGTCTTTCTGTTTCTCTCGAGTGCTTGGCATTTCCCCCCATGGATACGTTTGAAGGTGGTCCTTTATCTATTGGAGAAGTGGATTTTCGATTAACTACAAAGTTTTTCATCCTGTTATTTCGATCGATGAGGATCGGTGTGTTGCAGAGTTTCCGTTTCTGAAGATATATTTATGGATGATCTGCCATTATATTATCAAGGTTTTTTGGTGAAATGTTTCATATTTAGACACTTTTTTTGCACAAAAGTTTTTTGCACTTATAAGTTTTTTTTTTTTATATTTTTTTGTGGTATTGGCATATATATATTTTTTTTTCTGGACTTATGATTTGATGATTTCTTTATATATATTTATATATTTATACACATTTACTAGCGCAAATTATTTATTTATTTTTACAATAATATGCCTGCAGTATTTTTGCATGTTCCCACACGTTAGGCAGCCCATTGAAATTAATGAGCTAAGGGAAAAAAAAAAGTAAAAAAAAAAGCCCCATTCACACAAGTCATCTGGCCTATACAGCATGAATGAGGGGGTTGAGCCACCTTTTACACTATGCGGACACAGCAGCTGTATGAACACAGGTTTTAATCTGACAGGTGTGAAGGCGTGGGGAAGTGGCCCTGAATGCTCACTGTCTGTGTTCATGGCTGTACACCTGCACCCATATACTTGTCAAAATTATGACCTGCAGCATTTCCATAGTGTAACATAGGTTGCCTGCAAACGGCGACAGCCACAAAAACAAACCACTGATTCCCACTCTACAGGCCACAGCACCCATGTGAATGAGGCCCAAGACCTCAATTACACAAACAGCTTTATTTATGAACTCATAACAGTTTTATAATTTAGATTTCACAGGAATATGGTTGGGATTGTGTCCATCAATAATGTTTTTAGTGTATTTTTACCATAAATATAATTTGGATATTTTCTCTGGCGATGGGGGGCTGTCAGGTATGCTCTACGGGGCCCCGTGATATCTAACAGTGGTGCTGGGTGTATGCTTGTGTCTGTGCCACCTGTATAGTTAGGAAGAACAATAACTTCTTCTATGAAATACCTTGAACCTTTGCTATGTACCCAGGGGCGGACTGACCATTTGGAAACTCGGGTACTGTCCAAGGGCCTGGGGTCAGTAGGAGGCCCTATGAGATGCCCCTGGTACCTTTTTCATAGGCTTTTTTAAGTTTGGGTAAGGATACAGGAGTCCCAAGATCCCCTATTGCCCGGGGGGCCCCATGAGTTGTCAATCCGCCCCTGTATGTACCTCAATGGATCTAGGAATTGGACATGTTTTCAACTGAAAATACAATTAGTAATGTTTCCCCGGCAAATGAGGATCAGCTCCTTGGTGGAGAACAGTGATCTCATGTCCAGATGTGGTCTGGAATTCCACAAAACAATTCACAAAGCTAAAAAATAGACTTGCAAATTACCACTAAACTCTCTTAACTACACTCCCATCCACTAACACTCCCCGCTACCACTTCCGGGTGTGTGCAAATGTCCTTCCGCACCATCATGACGTATTTCCGGTATGACAGCTGCTCTAGCGCCTCCTCCAACAGCTGTCTTGGCGTTTATTTGTGCACCATAGCAATTTTCCATGCGGCTCCATTGTGTATGACATTCGCAAATATATGTTTGCAGTTCTATTGTGGATTTGGCATTGGTGAATGTATGCTTGCAGCTCTACTGTGTATATGACATTCGCAAATATAGGTTTGCAGTTCTATTGTGTATATGACATTGGCGAATATATGTTTGCAGCTCTACTGTGTATATGACATTGGTGAATGTATGTTTGCGGCTCTACTGTGTATATGACATTGGCGAATATATATTTGCCAGTAAAGGCCCAAAGTCAACATAACTTGGGGGCCGAATTTATTACTGTTAAGAGGATTGGAGAAAAAGAATAGCTAGCTGCACATTGAACATGACCAGGGGCGGACTGACCATTTGTACACTCGGGCACTGACCGAGGACCAGGGGTCAGTAGGGGGCCCCATGAGATGCCCCTGGTACTTTTTCATAGGCTTTTTGGAGTTTGGGCAAGGACACAGGGGCCTCATGATCCCCTATTGCCCCAGTCCACCCCTGAACACGACCTATTCATTGGTATATAACATGGTCTTGTGGTGCAATAGGGGGCTTTTGGTTTTTTAGTTTGGACATACTTGCATATGTGCACTCTAACAAGGAAGATTTAGGCATATTATATAGCTAGCAAAAATAAGTGTTAGGGGTGCTAGTACATTCAACTAGAACATGAAATAATTCCCCCCAAAAATACATAGTCCAAATGTTTATTGATTAAATACACATTCCACATTTATTTGGACAGCAACAACAAGTAGGTACATTCAATTTCTTGGTGAAAAAAAAAAAGCAGGATTGATGTTGCTAAAATAGAACGGTCCTGCTCATAAGAGCTTACAATCTAAAAGATTATACTTTTAATGAACTGTGTTTTCACAGGTTACAGCAGGAAACAAACAGTTAATATGAATCAAGTAGTAGGCTTAGCTATCCACAAAACAGGCCGCAGATCAAAATATCAATATCAAAAATACATACCTGCCAAAATAAAACGCCTCCCAGCTCTCCAAATCCCCCACACATACATTTCTCATCAGGTTTGTCTGAAAACTGCATTTCAGTCTAAACAAAGCAAACCATAGCCAAGTGCCGATTTGTAAGAACAGAGTAATTAACATGTGTTAGGATTACAATGCAAAGATAATAAAGACACAAACACACCTTAGAAGGAAAAAAATGCAAAACATTTACAGCCTACATCAAAACACAGCGTGAGTGTGGCCTGGGGCAATTCACCACAATATCTACTCCTCCCCAAACCACCACAGGCAAAGACTTGCAGAAAATAACATGGCCTGTACAAGGGAAATCACCTACTACTGCAACTCTTTATATAACATAGGCCACACCCACCACTGTCATTCATTTGGTCAGAGAAAGTGTTTGCACCTGTTAATTCTCTTCCCACCTGCATTAACCCTTGGTATTCAGGCCCCACAAATCAGAAAGAAAGCCACAGTGAAGTGTACCTGCGCAGCATACAACAGAACATTGAACAGGGATGTGAAAGGGAACCCTATGGCAATATTTATTGGCACTATGGGCACAATTCACTCCAGATTATTGCATGAGTTAAGGCAGTCACATGACCACATCTCGCATGCAATACTGAAAATGTCAATTCACTTTTGCTAGTATGCAGGATTTCCCATAAATCGGAAAAACACTCAGGAAATCAAACATAAAAAAGGCCTTATACTCCGGTCACATCAAAGCCGATTTAGAAATTGTGCGACGTACAGTGAAGATGCCATTTCCTTGTGATTTGCGAGACATCTGACAAAGATATCAATGCAAATCACCACAAAAGTAGTACATGTACTACTTTAGAAATCAGTGTCGGAAACGCACCCATGTGACTGCTCTAATATCAGACAATAGGGTGCGACTTGGCATACGATTTGCAAGTCGCATGTCATGAAAATCACATGCCAAGTCACACTCAATGTGACCGCTATTAGAGAGTTCATATTGGTGTGGTTCAAACTTGGTCGGAGCCGCAACAATGTCTAAAGTAATGAATACACTTTTCATGCGATTTGCAGAGAGATCTGTGTCAGATGTCTTGCAAATCGTACTTTAAATCAGCATGTCCCCCGACTTTGAAATCATGTGACTTCACTGTAAGTCACATGATGTGACCGTAGTGTAAGTCGCACCACTTCAAAATCCGCTTTGATGTGACCGGGGTGGCCCCCAGTCACATCGGGTGCAATTTGGCATGTGATTTGCATGCTAGGCAACTTGCAAATCGTAGGCCAAGTAGCACCCTATTGTCCACTATAGGCTCCATTCAGATCAAATCTGATTTTGAAATTGTGCAACTTCACTGTATGTTGCCCCGTTTCCAAATCAGATTAGATGTGACTGTGGTGTTAGCCCCCCGGTCACATCGGGTGCAATTTGGCATGCGATTTGCAAGTCGCAGGGCATGCCAAGTCGCATCCAGGGTGCACGATTTCAGGTGCAATTTGGCAATTGAAATTGTACCTGATATTGGATATAATGAATGTGGATGTGAGTGTCTTAACGAAAGCGATTTGCTGCAGTACAATGTCATCTCCATCCCATTATTTTATACATTTTTTTTGTTGAATCCTTTTCTCTCTCTCTCAGATCGACAAACCTTCCTAAAAGGGGGTGGAGTGCAAACCAGCATTATCAAATCAATCATTAGTTCAGGCCCTTATCTCATCCCATCTTTGACATTCACATAAGGTGCAGCTTTAAGGTGTTTGAACAGACAAGGCCTCATTCTAATTCACATTCTAGGGATCATTTAGACAGAAAGCAAAGATGCTGCCACCAGCACATCTATGTTAGGGTAGCCACCCAGGGAGATCACACAAATTCATTACTGTGCTTGGGATTCAAACCAACAACCATGGCGCTTTGAGACAGCAGTGCTAACCACTCATCCATGGAGCTGTAACACTAATCCAGCTTCTATTTCTGTGGTGTGAATCAACCCTAAGTCCCTGGCCAAGGTCAGTGTAACTTGCCAGATATCTCAAATGTGACACAAATGTTGTACTATGTTGCCAATATACTAATATTCGGTTTACCAACGCCTCGGTTAACATAATTTTCGGTTTACGAATGAAAATCCATTGAAAATAATGCCTCAGTTTGCACAATTGTTAATAATTTTTTTCACAATACAAAGTGTATGTCGGCGCTGATTTTCAAATGCAAATGCCAGCCTTTTTTTTTTCTTCACTATAGTTCACAAGCTTATGCATCACTTTCCCCAAAGTTACAGAAAACTTTGTATCTTTTAATAAACTAAAAGTAAAAATCGTTTCCTTTAGGGATATAAATTCAAAGAAAACTCTCTTTTAGCTGATGGAAGTGACAGCTGAATTTCTGAGCTATAGTGAAGAAAAAAAAAAAACACGGCGTGGGGTCCCCCCCAAAATCCATACCAGACCCTTATCCGAGCATGCAGCCCGGCAGGTCAGAAAGGGGGGGGGGGATGAGCGACTGCCGCCCCCTCCTGAACCATACCAGGCCGCATGCCCTCAACATGGGGGGGGTGCTTTGGGGCAGGGCCCCCCCAAAGCACTTTGTCCCCATGTTGATGGGGACAAGGGCCTCTTCCCCAGAACCCTGGCCGGTGGTTGTGGGGGTCTGCGGGCGGGGGGCGTATCAGAATCTGGAAGACCCCTTTAACAAGGGGGCCCCCAGATCCCGCCCCCCCATGTGAATGAGTATGGGGTAGATGGTACCGCTACTAATTCACAAAAAACACAGAGTGTAGTGTTAAAAAACACAGGACACGGTCTTTGACAAGGCCTTTAATAACAGAAAAATCTCAAAGAATGTCCCCCGAGGTGGATTATTATTATACAGTATTTATATAGCGCCAAAGGGTTTGCTCAGCGCTGTACAATAGCAAGGGGGACAGAACATGAGACAAGACAGAAACAATACAATACACGAGGGGTTTGAGGGCCCTGCTCTTTCGAGCTTACAATCTAGGAGGGAGGGGAAAGTGGTACAGGAGGAAGTGGCTGTGGGGGATGGAGTGGGGGGAGGAGTGGAGGAGGTCAGTTGTTAGGTGAGGGTGGGGTAGGCTTCCTTGAAGAGGTGGGTTTTCAGGGTGCACCTAAAGGTGAGGAGGGTAGGTGACAGTCGGATGGATTGGGGTAGGGAGTTCCAGAGGATGGGGGAAGTCCTGGAGAAATCCTGCAATCGGGCGTGGGAGGAGGAGACCAGGGAGCTTGAGAGTAGGAGGTCCTATGAGGAGCGAAGGGCACTGGTAGGGTGGTATTTGGGCATTTGAGTTAGCAGTTTGAATTTGATGCGCTGGGCAATCGGGAGCCAGTGAAGGGATTGGCAGAGGTGGGTGGCGGATGTGGAGCGGTTGATGAGGTGGATGAGTCTAGCCACTGAGTTCAGGATCGATCGAGTGGGGATAGCGTTTGTTTGGGTAGGCCAGTGAAAAGGGAGTTGCAGTAGTCCAGGCGTGAGATGGGGTCAAGGGCCTCTTCCCCACAAGCCTGGCCGGTGGTTGTGGGGGTCTGCGGGTGGGGGCTTATCAGAATCTGGAAGCCCCCTTTAACAAGGGGGCCCCCAGATCCCGCCCCCCCTACGTGAATGAGTATGGGGTACATGGTACCGCTACTCATTCACAAAAAAACTAAAAGTGTAGTGTAAAAAAAACACAGGACACAGTCTTTGACAAGCCCTTTAATAAGAGAATGTCCCCAGAAGTAGATCCAACATCAATCACGGTGTCAGGCTCCGGCGACCCGAAAAAGAAAGAAAAAAAAAAGTTCCACTTCCGACGGTGGCTCCCCAGCCTTCTGCAGTGAGGTTCGGTGACAGCTCTTAAATATGTAATGGGCGGGGCTAGCAGGGGACATCAATGATGTCACATGGGGTGGGGTCACTCAGATGATGTCCCTGGCTAGCCCCACCCCTTACATATTTATTTATTTTCTTTAAATCAGGGCCTTGGACTCTGCTTAAACCAAGGACTTCTGCAGGTATCCTACCTTCTCAAATTTCTCTTTTATTTCTCTGTTGTGTTATTGCTCTCGCTATTTATATATACAGTGGGGCAAAAAAAGTATTTAGTCAGCCACCAATTGCGCAAGTTCCCACTTAAAAGATGAGAGGCCTGTAATTGGCATCATAGGTAGACCTCAACTATGAGAGACAAAATGAGAAAAAAAATCCAGACAATCACATTGGCTGATTTGGAAATAATTTATTTGCAAATTATGGTGGAAAATAAGTATTTGGTCACCTACAAACAAGCAAGATTTCTGGCTCTCACAGACCTGTACCTTCTTCTTTAAGAGGCTCCTCTGTCCTGCACTCATTACCTGTATCAATGGCACCTGTTTGAGGTTGTGGACAGGTGTCTTTTATACTGATAACAAGTTCAAACAGTCACACTCCAAACTCCACTATGGTGAAGACCAAAGAGCTGTCGAAGGACACCAGAAACAAAATTGTAGACCTGCACCAGGCTGGGAAGACTGAATCTGCAATAGGCAAGCAGCTTAGTGTGAACAAATCAACTGTGGGAGCAATGATTAGAAAATGGAAGACCACTGATAATCTCCCTCGATCTGGGGCTCCACGCAAGATCTCACCCCGTGGGGTCAAAATGATCACAAGAACGGTGAGCAAAAATCCCAGGACCACACGGGGGACCTAGTGAATGACCTGCAGAGAGCTGGGACCAACGTAACAAAGGCTACCATCAGTAACACACTATGCCACCAGGGACTCAGATCCTGCAGTGCCAGACGTGTCCCCCTGCTTAAGCCAGTACATGTCCGGGCCCGTCTGAAGTTTGCTAGAGAGCATTTGGATGATCTAGAAGAGGATTGGGAGAATGTCATATGGTCAGATGAAACCAAAATAGAACTGTTTGGTAGAAACACAACTCGTCGTGTTTGGAGGAGAGAGAATGCTGAGTTGCATCCAAAGAACACCATACCTACTGTGAAGCATGGGGGTGGCAACATCATGCGTTGGGGCTGTTTCTCCGCAAAGTGGCCAGGACGACTGATCCATGTACAGGACAGAATGAATGGGGCCATGTATCGTGAGATTTTGAGTGCAAACCTCCATCCATCAGCAAGGGCATTGAAGATGAAACGTGCCTGGGTCTTCCAACATGACAATGATCCCCAACATACCACCCGGGCAACGGGCCTAGCCAGTCTCCAGATCTCAACCCCATAGAAAACCTTTGGAGGGAGTTGAAAGTCCGTGTTGCCCAGCGACAGCCCCAAAACATCACTGCTCTAGAGGAGATCTGCATGGAGGAATGGGCCAACATACCAGCAACAGTGTCAGGAATCCCAGAGATCACCACGGCGCACGAATCTGCACAGGCGTAGGATCCTGACAAGACATACAGGCAGGCAGGCACTAGGACCCAGGTGCGCCTGTCGGTGCCAGGCGGTCTATTTAAACCAGCTTGTGCAATGCTCACATTGCCGTATGGTCTTCATTCCCTGTTCCCTGCTCGTCTGTTCCTGCTAGAGATACCGCCGGGTGGATTGTGACAGACCCATACGGCCATGACTGAGCCTGGAAGAGGACCATCCCCACTTGGCAATATATGCCAACATCTGGCAGCGCTCACCCAAGCGGTTAAAAAGCTACAGTACGGTCACACACATCTGGAAGGTCGTATTCAGACGCTAGCCTCGCCAGCATCCACATCTCAGAAACCGGTTACTCCATCTTCGACAAGGAACCCCTTGGAACCTCCTGTCGGAGCAATGGTCTCAATGCCTCCACCGGAACCCCGTGTACCAATGCCGGAACGGTTCAATGGGGATCGAGGAAAATTCAGGGCATTCCACAATGCATGCCAACTATACTTTGAGCCTCAGCCACAGACATTTTCTGCAGAATCTGTGAAGGTGGGGTTCATTATATCCCTACTGCAAGATGAACCCCAGGGCTGGGCCCACCGACTCCTCGAAACCCGCCATCCACATCTGGATTCGGTAACAGCATTTTTTAAAGCAATGGCGGTGTTATATGACGACCCGCAGCGGGCAGCATCAGCTGAAACAGCCCTGCATACACTCAGACAAGGTCGCCGGGCAGCGGAAGAGTACGCCTCGGAGTTCAGACGTTGGATGGGGGACACCCATTGGAATGATGCAGCCCTGCTTCACCAGTTCCTCATGGGCTTATCCGAGTCACTTAAAGACGAACTCGCCAGAGTGGGCATACCCGATACCTTAGAAGACCTTATAACTCTGGCCATCCAGATCGACCGCAGATTGCGGGAACGTAAGCTAGAGAGGTCCAGCCAGGGTCAGAGACCAACATGAGTACTACCTCGCTTTCCGTTCCAGTCTACCTCTCCTGTTGGGAATCGGAACCCGGAAGCCACCGAGATGCCCAAACCCATGCAATTGGCATTGACGTGACCGTCATTAACGGTTGAAGAACGCCAGAGATGTTGGGCAAACAATCTCTGTCTGTACTGCGGAGGAGCAGGTCATGTGGTACGCTCCTGCCCAGCAAAACTGAGTAAGTGTGCCTCTGTTTTTTCTGCTGTATCTCCCACCTGTCTTAATAAGTCAAATGACTTAGCCATGCCTATCTCCTTCCAGCTTCCTGGATGGACCGTGTCAGCGACAGCAATCATTGACTCAGGAGCTTGTAGCTGCTTTACAGACCTAGACTTTGCAGCTCGACAGCAGATCCCCCTACAGACAAAGGAATGTGGGTTAAATATCTTCCTAGCCGATGGGTCTCGCATTAAATCAGGGTTAGTAGACCGGGAGACCCCACCTATCTGCACTACAGTGGCTGATCACCATCAGGAATTTCTCCGCCTGGATGCCATTGCATCCCCTCTATTTCCAATTATCCTGGGGCTTCCCTGGTTACGAGCACATGATCCCCAGATTAATTGGAAGACAGGGTCAATTCAGTTTCGGTCATCCTACTGTCAGGAGCATTGCTATTCCAGGGTTCCCGCAGTTCCACAGTCCCTGCTATGTATGGACGTAGACGCAGAACTGACCCAAGTCATTTCCCCGGCCTACCACACCTACCTCGATGTGTTTAGTAAGCGGGGGGCAGACACTCTCCCTCCACATCAAACCTATGACTGCCCCATCGACCTTCTCCCGGGATCTGAGATTCCTTTTGGGCGAATATTCCCCTTATCTGAGCGGGAGTTGGGGGTACTAAGAGAGTACATAGATGAAAATATCCAAAAGGGTTTCATTCGCCCCTCTACATCACCAGCAGGAGCTGGAATCTTTTTTGTAGAAAAAAAAGACAAGTCCCTAAGGCCCTGCGTGGACTACCGGGTATTAAATAAAATAACGGTGAAAAATCGCTATCCGCTCCCCTTGGTTCCTGAGCTTTTTCAAAGACTAAGGTCAGCAGCAGTGTATACCAAGTTGGATTTGAGGGGTGCATATAATTTAGTCCGCATAAGGGAGGAAGATGAGTGGAAGACAGCATTTCGCACCAGGTTTGGGCACTTCGAGTACCTGGTCATGCCCTTCGGGCTATGCAATGCACCAGCCACATTCCAGCATTTTATAAATGACGTGTTCCGAGACTATTTAGATGTCTTTGTGGTCGTATACTTAGATGACATCCTGATTTTCTCCTCATCCCTGGAGGTAAATAGAGATCAAGTCCGGAGAGTGTTGGAGCGACTTCGCCAACACGGGCTGTATGCCAAGGCGAACAAGTGTAGCTTTGAACAGCACAGCATTGCCTTCTTGGGATTGATTATCTCTACCACGGGAGTTGCCATGGACCCCCAGAAAATCTCTGCAATGATGGAGTGGCCAGTACCCATCGATAAAAAAGGGGTTCAGCGGTTTATTGGCTTCGCCAATTTCTATAGAAAGTTCATCAAAACTTCTCGGGTCTTGTGTCCCCCATTACCCAGCTCACCAAGCAGGGGGTTCACTTCCGGTGGACACCTGAAGCACAGGTGGCATTCGAGTCCCTGAAGGGATTGTTTACCACAGCCCCTATTCTAAGTCACCCGGATTCCTCCTTACCCTATGTACTGGAGGTGGATGCGTCTGAGAACGCAGTGGGGGCAGTCCTATCCCAGAGAAAGGGCACCAAAGAACTCATGCACCCAGTGGCCTTCTTCTCTAGAAAACTAACGTCAGCAGAGAGGAATTATGATATTGGAGACCGGGAACTCTTAGCGATCAAGACCGCTCTGGAGGAGTGGAGGTACCTGCTGGAAGGGGCTACGCACCCAATCTTAATTTTCACGGACCACAAAAACTTGGAGTATTTGAGGATGGCTAAGCACCTGAGACCACGCCAGGCCAGATGGGCACTATTCTTTTCAAAGTTCGTGTTCCATATCACATATAGACCTGGATCTAAGAACACAAAACCTGACGCGCTCTCGCGCATGTTCGAGGACCCTGAAGAAGTTCCCAAACCAGACACCATTCTGTCTACAGGGAACTTTCTTGCCCTCCAATCTGAACTACGTTCCAAATTACAGACGGCATCTGTAGGGATGCAAAGCCCACCCGGGGTTTACTTGCAGAACAAGGAAGGACTTTTCTGGAGAGAGGGACAGATCGTGGTACCTAAGGAGGCCCATACCATGGTCCTGGGTTACTGCCATGATCACCCATTGGCAGGCCATTTTGGAACATGTAAAACGTTAGAGCTGTTACAACGCAGTAATGGCCTGAGTATGGTCAAAGATTGTGAATCGTATGTGAAGACTTGTGCCATTTGTCAGAGAAACAAGCCCACCAGAAATAGGGCCTGGGGTCTATTACGACCCTTACCAATACCTGACAGGCCATGGAGAATGGTCTCCATAGACTTTGTAGTGGAGCTCCCACCTTCTCAGGATCACACGGCAATCTTTGTGGTTGTAGATTGCCTGTCAAAGATGGCCCATTTCCTTCCATTAAAAAGCACACCTTCGGCTCCCGAGACGGCACAAATCTTTGTGAAGGAGGTTATAAGACTCCATGGAAACCCGAAAGATATTGTCTCGCACCGGGGGGTCCAGTTCACCTCAAAGTTCTGGAAGGCTCTATGTGAGATCTTAGAAATTAAACTTTCTTTTTCATCTGCATACCACCCACAGACAAATGGGCAGACAGAACGAACAAATCAGACATTGGAACAGTATCTCAGGTGCTACACCTCATTTCTACAGGATGATTGGCTGACGCTCCTGCCCTTAGCTGAATTCGCGTACAATAACGCAAGTCACTCTGCCACCAAGCAATCTCCGTTCTTTGCAAATTATGGGTTCCATCCCACGTTTCTGCCCGACCTGATCCCAGAAAGTTCGGTGCCTGCTACACAAGATATGATAAATTTCTTTTCTTCCAACAATAAGGTGTTACAAGAGGCAATTGCTAAGGCCCAGGAGAATAATAAAAGGGCGTTTGACAGAAAAAGAAGAGGCGACCTGATCCTGCAACCAGGGGACCAGGTGTGGTTAGCCACGACCAATCTAAAAATGTCATGCCCATCAAGGAAATTGGGACCGAAGTTCATGGGGCCATTCCGAGTGAAACGGAACATTAATGAAGTAGGTTATGAGCTCACACTTCCTAAATCATTTAAGATGCACCCAGTTTTTCATGTGTCTTTGTTGAAACCTGCAGTGCCAGATCCCTTCCTGGATCGGAGGTCCAGACCCCCAGAGGCCGTGACCATCGACGAGGAAGAGGAGTTTGAAGTTGAAGCAATTTTGGATTGTAGAAAGAGGGGAGGCCAAACGTAGTTTCTCATTAAGTGGAAGGGTTATGGTCCTGAGGAGAATTCGTGGGAGCCAGTCCAAAGCGTCCACGCCCCTAGGTTGGTTCGGGAGTTTTTCCACAACCACCCACAGAGGAGAAATCAGTTGGGCATCCGGAGGCTGCCCGTAGGGGGGGGGCAATGTCAGGAATCCCAGAGATCACCACGGCGCACGAATCTGCACAGGCGTAGGATCCTGACAAGACATACAGGCAGGCAGGCACTAGGACCCAGGTGCGCCTGTTGGCGCCGGGCGGGCTATTTAAACCAGCTTGTGCAATGCTCACATTGCCGTATGGTCTTCATTCCCTGCTTGTCTGTTCCTGCTAGAGATACCGCCGGGTGGATCGTGACAAACAGTGTGTGCCAACCTTGTGAAGACTTACAGGAAACGTTTGACCTCTGTCATTGCCAACAAAGGATATATAACAAAGTATTGAGATGAACTTTTGATATTGACCAAATACTTATTTTCTACCATAATTTGCAAATAAATTCTTTCCAAATCAGCCAATGTGATTGTCTGGATTTGTTTTCTCATTTTGTCTCTCATAGTGGAGGTCTACCTATAATGCCAATTACAGGCCTCTCTCATTTTTTTAAGTGGGAGAACTTGCACAATTGGTGGCTGACTAAATACTTTTTTTACCCCACTGTATATATTGGTTACATCTTTTCTGTAAATATTTTTATTGCGCCATTTTGACCTTTTTAGTAATAAATCCTATTTTCTGAAAAGTGTTGAACTGTTTCTAAAGCTCTTTAATGCAAACTAAGAATCCCTGTCTCTGAAGAGTGCTACTGTGTGTGTTAGGGATCCAGGTATGACCAGAAATGTGTGGACTGACACAGGGAAACACAGGCTCCAGGTATAGAATAAACAATACAATTTATTAAAGACTAAACAATACATAAACACAGTGCAAGACTAAACATAAACACAGTGCAAGCAAACCTCCAACAGATAACAATAAGAACAATACTAAACGTAGTCGGGCAGGCTGGGCCGGTAGCAAACGGGCAGGCAAGGTACAAGGAGCAGGCGGAAGCGTAGTCAGGAATAGCCGAGGTCAGGACAGGCAGAGTTCATGCAGAGTCAGGATTAAAGCAGAATCAGGATCAGGCAGGAAGCAGACAGGATGCAGGTACAGGGGCTCATGGGAAACATACACCAAGGCCCTGATCACAGGCCTGGCCATTCCTTAAATACACCTGCTGTAATCAGCCTCAGGTGATGGCTCATTGCAGGAGTGAGCCTCTGTTTGCTGAGAGCACCCGCTGGCCAGCCCTGGTACTGCAGCCCACAAGGCAGGTGAGTCCCACCACCACTGGCAAGTCCATTCCTGACAGTGTGTTTTAAAACCTCTGGATACATCTGTCTGGTAAGATTTGTGAGTTTCCTCTTTCTCTGTAAAAAGGTGGTGGTGGCAGTGTGAAGGTTTAATTGCGTAATAAGCCGACCTAGTAACAATCGCTCTCAGGCTGTTGGCACCTAGATTGGGGTCCAGTAAGCTGGAAAATCTTTGTGCAGGGGTGCAGCTGAGAGTGGCATTGTTATGCAAGTGGCAGCGCGGTTTTAGATTGGCTAGTCCTTCGGTCACAAGTTGGTGAGAAGGGCTGGGGTCTGACACCGCGCCCATCACAGTAGGTGTGGGCAAAATTGCACTGATCATGGGAAGGGCTTAAAGGGGTATGGTTACATAAAACCTAAGTTTAAATATGCTTCAATTACTGTGCCACAAGTAAGAGTCTCGCAGGCATAACATTATCATTTGCACCTGGAACCTTGAAAGGAGAAAATTCAAGCCATACAACTGTGCTAGATATTTGGCATGACCGAAAGGAACATAGGTAAATATAGTCTAAGTCTACTTGTAGTGGACACTACACGCATAATAAGTCACATTTGCCCACAAAATACTCATTATACACAAAATAATTTTTGTGTCCACAAAATACTTCTTAACTACCGTAAGGAAGTGTTTCACAGATGCACATAAAAATTGTCATGTTTCACATGACTGTCATATGCCTTCCTTTCTTTCTTGTTTTGCAGATGTTCCTGGAAAGAATCTTTATTACTTATATTGGACTTGGACTAAAGTTTATTATAATAGAAATCATAGATTTCGACGGGGAGTGTCATGTTTCACATGACTGTCATATGCCTTTAAGTGTTCTTTGTATTTTGTCTCCGCTCCTCCCTTTCCTTTGGTTTAGTTCTTGCTGTATAGATAGCTCACCCCTTTTCCCAGAAATGCATTTCAGCTTCATACCTCATGTCTTATGGAAGCAGATTACATTATTATTTTTTGACCTATCCGATGTTCATTGTAAGATTCTCTCAGTTTATGGAATAAACTCCACAAGATCTACAAGATGTCATCTGGGTCGAGTCATTGCCTGTGTTATTTAACTAAGATTGGAGTTATCGCTATCTCATCACAACTGTAAGTTACAGAGATCACACTTTTAATGCTTAGATTGGAGAGATAAAACAGTCAAAAGATCAGTGAAATGTCTTCATAGGATCCTTGCTAGCTTTTGATACACAGTGAGATGTTATATATACACTGGAATAGCAGCTACAGACTGTGCAGCCATCCCTACACAAGGCTGTACATGTCTGCAAATATATCTCAGCATAACACTCATCAGTGTCAGGACAAATTATTGATGTGAATGTCTTACAACTGCAAGTTTATACACTACCTCTGTATGCATTGGCACATGGCTTGTCTGTGAAATTTTATAGGAAAGTTAAAGAAAGCTTTTCTGCAACCATTGCCTAGGAAACCTGAGCTCACCTACAGAAAAACTGATACATTTCTCTGTAAACTTTCTATCAACCCCTCTCCTTGCTAACATGATGTTTCAGGAAAGTAATATACAGTCTGGGGAAACTAATACACAACAACAATCAGAGCTTCATCCAGAGCAGGACTTAAACCCTGAATTATACAAAAGAGAAAAATGCTTAACAAAACCAACTTGAAAGGTGCAAGAGAATCGTAATGCTGACAAGGAAGAATTGCTGTCTAATAATAATGACTTATGGTCTAATACTGTTAAATGCATGTCTGCTCTCTCCCAACAATCTCATGAGCCAATACAACTAGAGGGTGCTATCCAGCAATTGAATGTTGCTTATGAGAATTATCAAAGACTGTGTGTTAAATATATTGCTCTCTTAAAGCGGTACAACACTCAAAAGGTCATTGGAAGAATTAATGAGTTTTGAAAGAGACAGTTTAGTGGTGCGAACAAAGACAACGGCAGAAGTGAGAATACCACAGCTCCTTGAATCCAGATCTTATCGCTCTGCATCTACTAGATGCTCCTCAAGATCTTCCAAATCCATACAATCAAGGTCTTCTACACTCAGTCAACATCTAATGCTGAAGCTTCTAAAATTCAGACAGCTTTCACTCAAAAGAAAGCAGAAATGGAAGCTCAAGCCGCAGAAATGGAGGCTCAGGCCGCATATAAGAAAGCAGAAATGGAGGTTCAGGCCGCACATCAGAAAGCAGAAATGGAGGTTCAGGCCGCACATCAGAAAGCAGAGAAAGAAGATGAAGCCACACGCCAAAAGGCAGAAATTGAAGTTTTGGAAAAACAATGTGAGCATGCCACAGTCATGGCAAGGTTAAGGGTCTTAGAACAAGCCGCTAGTGAAAATGAAAGAGACAACAGTTCCAGACACTCACTTGTATCTTATGTCTCAGATTCTTCACACACCTCTCCAGAATGTCAACTCCCTGTCACAGCAGCAAAAGTACTCAAAGTCTCTTCTCTGCACTTACTGTACCTCAAGGCGATTTGCTCTTATATCCTCCAATACATCAGACTGCAGCATCTCAGCTAGCCACAGGCACTGGTATGTATTTAATAGACTATCCATCTTGCTTTGGCACGAAGAGAGTACCACCTAGCAAATGCACTACTCTACAAACCAACATGCCAATGGACTTTAAGCCAGCTCCGACATTGAATGCCTTAGCAGCAACATATAGTAAGAGAAAAAAATATTTTTTTTACTTTTGAGCCACTGACTTAAAGATATATATACTGGTTCGCTGACATCCAAAACAACCTCTTATTATGTGCAAAATTACCCAAAGAAAACTCAATAAACTGAATGTCGCCCTCCTATTCCAAATGCAATATTATATACAGTATAAATTATACTGAATCATAAACCCCAAATCAGACATAGAAAAAATTATTTTCAAATACTAATAAGATAAAATTCCAATGCATAACATAGAACAACAAAAGTCTCTGTTTAGTGATGGTGACAACTTCCAGTGGTTCAAGTGAAATGAAAATATATATATAGGTGACTTCCTTAATGTAATTCAGGTGTATGCTCACCTCCTTGATAGCCTGTGACAGGCTTAATGGGCTTTTGTTCACTAATAGGAACATTTATTGCATAGTATGAGGTATGGTGGGTATCTCTCAGCCAGCTCCACGTCTCATATCCCTCCTGGTCTCTCTCTCTCATGCAGCTCTCTTTAATGGCCTATACCAGACTTGGTGCGCTTTTGCTCACTGATTGTATTGTGTGAGATATGGTGGATATACAGTATCCCATCGAACTCCCCTTCTCATATTCCTCCTGGGATCTCTCTCCCATGCAGCTACTCCTCCTCTGATATATCCTCCTTGCTGCAGTGCTGTTCCTGATTCCTTTCACATGTGTGGTTTGTCTGTGCTCACCTATTTATGTGAAATAGTTTGAAACAGTAATGTGTTACTATGTGATTTTAGTGTATTTAGTGAATGTCACTTTTTGACATTTTTTAATTTCCCGCCAGTACCGTCTCCGTACGTCCTGACGTCGCAGGGAACGGAACCCGGAAGACAGATGCCGACATTTGCCAGAAGACATGGCCGGGGACACTGCAGGGGGGGACATCGCGGGAGCACAGGACAAGGTAAGTGCAGAAGGGATCCCAGAGCAATGTTGCAGGGTATTCCCGAGTGTAGCTCAGTGTTACCACTTGTGGTGCTGAAACTTTACCCCACGCTACACTCGGGAATACCTCCAGGAAGGTTAAGACAGGCCTCACCAAGTTTGATTACAAGCCTGAAAATTACAGATGCTGGAAATCCACTTTTAAGGCCACAATGAGTGACCTAGGCCACAGAGGAGTTAGATTATGCTCATCAGATGGCTAGGTCCCCAGTCCACTGAATGCATCAGAAGGCTCAAAGCAGTTCATATTCACAACCCTACTGCAGGCCTTAATGCTGCTTGGGGCAGACTTGAACATACCTTTGGCAGCCCAGAGGCCATTGAAGATGCTTTATTCAAAAGGTTGCAAAGCTTCCCAAGGATTTCTGCTAACAACAATCTAAAGTTTCAAGAACTCAGCGATGTTCTATTAGAGCTTCAACTTGTTAAGGCTGACATCAACTTACCTGGTCTCAGTTACCTTGACACCTCTCATGGCATCAAATCTATTGTTTTCAAGCTACCATATGGAATTCAAGAAAGATGGGCAGCGCTTGGATCAAAGTATAAGGAAGAACATAGAGTTGCCTTTCCTCCTTTTTCCTACTTCTGTGAGTTCATCAAAAGAATTGCAGACACTAAGAATGACCCAAGTTTCTCATATGGGGACTGTAAGCTTCTCAGTACACTCTCTCCAAGACCTACAAACACACGTATGTCGCACAGAGACCATAGAGGTCCAGCGTTAGTGAAAAGGACTAATGTTGTACCTGCGCCTGCTACAGTTCTTGAAAAGACTGATCAAAACAAGAAACTTGAGGACTCAAATCGGAAATGTTCAATACATAATAAACCACATCCACTTAAGAAATGTATCGGCTTCAGAAGGAAAACCCTCCAAGAACGTAAGGAACTTTTGAAGAAATTTGGGGTTTGCTACAAAAACTGTGCCTCCACAGAACACTTTGCAAAGGACTGTAAAGCGATCAAATGTATAGAGTGTGACAGTGATAACCATGTGCAAGCTCTTCATCAATATTTGCACAACTCTACTACGCTCACAATCTTCCTGAGGCAAAGCGGGGGGGGGGAGTGGAGCGCCCAGATCAAGCAGCACCTACCACACCAGTGTTCTCTACATGTACAGAGGTCTGTGGAGAAGGATTTTGCAACAAATCCTGTGCAAAGATATGTTTGGTACGTGTATACCCCAAAGGTCAACCTGAAAAGGCTGTATACTATTGTGGATGATCAGAGTAACAGATCTCTTCCAAGAACAGTTTTTTGAACTGTTGAACATAACTGGAGATGCTCTGCCTTATACTCTAAGCACTTGTTCCGGCACTACAGAAGTCTTAGGTAGGAGATCCAGTGGTCTTGTAGTTACTCCTCTGGATGACAATGTGGAAATATCTTTGCCCACTATGACTGAGTGCAACCAGTATCCAAGCACCAAAGAGGAGATCCCTACACCTGAAGCTGCTTTTCACCATTCTCACTTAACGCACATAGCCAACCGAATACCAGCCCTCGATGAAAGTACCGATATCCTGCTGTTACTCGGTTGAGACATACTAAGGGTGCACAAAGTTCGTCATCAAATCAACGGTCCACATAATGTACCATATGCTCATCATCTGGATCTAGGATGGGTCATCATAGGCAATGTCTGCATAGACAAGGACAGGAGGTCCTACTCAGTCTCTTCCTTTAAAACACATGTCCTGTCAAATGGATGAACAACTTGTTCTGCACAATGACCACTTAAATATATTGTGAAAGTAAGACTGTTTGAAAAAAGTGCACAACGACACATCATGCAAGACAATAAGAAAGCTCTTAATCTCTGGGATGACAACATCGGCAACACAGTGTTCGAGGTAACCACTAAAGACAATGAGTAATGAGTTCTACCAAGATGATTCCAACAGTTGGGTAGCACCTCTACCATTTTGTACCCCAAGAAAGACTACTAAACAACAGGGTACACGCAGAATCATGGTTTGTTTCCATAAATCGCAGTTTGAACCAGAAGCCTGAGATGAAAAAGCACTTTATGGACTTTATGCAGAAGGTGTTTGAGAGAAATCATGCAGAGCCGGCACCTCCTCTTATGGAAGAAGAAGAATGTTGGTACCTACCATGCTTTGGTGTCTACCATCCTCGCAAGCCTGATCAGATTAGGGTGGTGTTTGACTCAAGTGCTCGTCATGAAGGTGTCTCCCTCAATGACAATCTTCTCACTGGGTCTAATCTGAACAACAATCCTATAGGAGTTTTACTTCGCTTCAGACAAGAGCCAATTGCTGTTATGGCTGATATTCAGCAGATGTTCCACTGTTTCATTGTTCGTGAAGACTACAGAAACTTCCTCAGGTCCCAATGGTACCACAATATCGATGTCAACGATTAAGTCATAGACTACCAAATGAAGGTACATGTTTTTGGTAACAGTCCTTCTCCTGCAGTAGCAATTTATGGACTGAGGAATGCAGTTCAAGAGGGTGAGAAAGAATTTGGATCTGATGAAAGACAGGCTGTTGAAAGGAATTTCTATGTAGACGATGGACTCAAATCTCTGCCCAATGCAGAAAAAACTATTGACCCTCTCTGCCAATCCCTTCACTGGCTTCCAATAACTCAACGTATAAAATTCAAAGTACTAACCACAGCTTACAAAGCCATCCACAACACTGTCCCTATCTACATCACCGACCTCATCCACAAATATCTGCCAAATCATCCACTCCTCTCATGATATCTTCCTCTGTAGCTTCCTCATCACCTCCTCCCACGCTCACCTCCAGGACTTCTCCAAAGCCTCTCCCATCCTTTGGAACTCCCTACCACAGCATGTCCGGTCAGCCCCCACCCTGTCTGCCTTTAGGCGATCTTTGAAACGCACTTCAGGGAAGCCTACCCCACCTCCACCTAAGAACTGTATTTGAATCACCTCTACCAGATCATCCCCCACAGCTATCACCTTTTGTATTATATCCCCCTTCCTTTAGATTGTAAGCTCCATTAGCAGGGCCCTCACATTCCTTCTGTACTGAAATGTATTGTAATTGTACTATCTCCCTTATATTGTAAAGCGCTGCGCAAACTGTTGGCGCTATATAAATTCAGTATAATATTAATAATAATAATATTGACCTTCTTACTAGAACCCAGAACATGCTTGCCACTGCAAACCTCAGACTTCAGAAAATCATCTCAAGGTCATGATAGCCTTTCCTTCTGATGACCATGCTGTCAGTGTGAAGAAATTCCATCTAGGATCTGACCTTTCTGTTACACAATGCAGTCTTGGATTGCTTTGGAATGTTAAACAAGACACATTCACATTTCAAGCATCAACCTGTGACAAGCCCTTCACAAAGCGCAGAGTTTTGTCTACAGTGAACAGCATTTATGATACCTTAGGTTTCATGACACCTTTCACCATTCAGGGTAAGATACTGCTGAGACAACTTACTTCTGAAGGCTCAGACTGGGATATCCCCTTACCCAAGGAGAAACAACAAAGGTGGGAATCCTGGAAACAGTCTCTAAAAGCATTAGAACAACTCCAGATACCATGCTCTTACACCCAAGCATCCTTAAAGAATGCCACCAGAAGAGAGATTCATGTTTTTTCTGATGCATCCAATGAAGCCATTGCTGCGGTGGGGTTATCTTCGAGCTACGGATCCCAGGTGAAGTGGGTGTAGAATTTATCATGGGCAAGACCAAGCTCTCACCAAAACCTGCACATACTATTCCAAGGCTTGAAGTTAGAGAACTTGAAACAGATGTTGAAATAGACTCCTTGACTTTTATATAGACAGCAAAATAGTGCTAGGATATATACAGAATCGCACAAGACAACAGAGTGAAACGCATAAGGAACTTCTGCTGACCGCAGCAGTCGTGCAGTACCTACTACTGCATTTCGTGACACATCTTGGCAATATCCACCAAGAAAGAAGGTTCTGCACACCTGGAACAGAATGACTCATTTGGGGTCCTTGACCTCTTCCCAAAGCTACTATGCTTCAAGCCCATGTTCCAGCCTCCCAGTCGGACGCCACTGAGCTTTGAACTGCCACCCATATTCAGTCCAATGCCACTGATCCTCTGCCTGACCTTGCTGACCCTCTGACCACTACACAGCTGGACGGTCCTGTGCCTGTTGCCCAGCTGAAGAGTCCTGTATCTGATGCCCAGCCAGAGGTGTGACAAGCGCAGTGTCAGACCCCCAGCCCTTCTTACCAACTTGTGATCGAAGGACTAGCCAATCTAAAACTGCGCTGTCACGTGCGTAACAATGCCACGCTCAGCTGCACCCTGCACAAAGATTTTCCAGCTTACTGGACCACAATCTATGTGCCGCAGCCTGAGAGCGTGTCACGGTCTGGCTCAGGTTCAGAGACCAGTTGCTATAGCAGTGTAAGGCTTACCTTAAACCAGCAGGATAGGTACACAGGCAGGTCACCCTGGGAAATGACGCAGGCTCATCTGAGGTGCGGGGTCTAAGCATTAACCGGTCTTCACCAGAGCTCCTAATGGTGGAGATCGATTTGGCTGCGTGTCAATACCAGGTCGCAGATCTCAGGATCACCCCACCAGGGAATGAGCAAACCGGTAACCGATAGCGGATCAAACAGATTAGGGATAAGCAGAAGCAGAGTCAAACAAGCCAAGGGTCGGTCACAGATGGTAGTGGATGAGGATGAGACAAAATCGTGGTCAGGAACAAGCCAAAGGTCGGTAGCGGAGGTATAGACGGCAGCAGGAACAATATGCGGGATATTGGCTGGTAAGGCACAATAATCTGGCAAGGAGGAAGTGTATGGACATGGCTTTTATAGGAAGTTCATGGGAAGGGCAAGGAGTTCAAGGTTCAAGACAAACAGGGACAAGGCAGGATCATCCAAAGAATTGTCAAGGGAGCTGTCCAGCATTCCAGGTGGCT
The DNA here is from genome assembly GCF_062004578.1 of Staurois parvus. Taxonomy (NCBI): domain Eukaryota; kingdom Metazoa; phylum Chordata; class Amphibia; order Anura; family Ranidae; genus Staurois; species Staurois parvus. Next base: position 3,168,981 of record NW_028317855.1, read on the forward strand.
CAATGAGAAGAAACATTGCCTCTCATCGCAGAAGGCCCAGGCTCTGACAGAGCAATTGTTACTGGGTCAGGTTAATTACACAATTAACCCTTCACACTGCCACCACCACCTTTTTGTACAGAGAAGGAGGAAACTCACAAATCTTAGCAGTAACACTATGATGTTTGAATAAGCGTCTGAATACACACTGTCACCGCAGGCAGATGTATACAGAAGTTTAAAACACACAGTAGCACTCTTCAGAGACAGGGATTCTTAGTTTGCATTAAAGAGCTTTAGAAACAGTTCAACACTTTTCAGAAAATAGGATTTATTACTAAAAAGGTCAAAATGGTGCAATAAAAATATTTACAGAAAAAGATGTAGCCAATATATATATATATATATATATATATTGGCTACATCTTTTTCTGTAAATATTTTTATTGCACCATTTTGACCATTTTGGGGAGAGATTAAGGGATTAAATGGGATTACTGGTGTACTAGCGGGCAAACTGGCGCTATCTGGGAGGGGCGCTAACACTATCGGAAGTCGCCAGTGACACTGATACAGTGATCAGTAGAAATCGGTTCACTGATCAGTGACACTGGTGACAGGGCAGTGAAGGGGTTAACTGGGGGGGTGGTGATCAAGAGGTTAAACGGGATTACTGGTGTACTGGCGGGCAATCTGGCGCTATCGGGGAGGGGCGCTAACACTATCGGAAGTCGCCAGCGACACTGATACAGTGATCAGTAAAAATCGGTTCACTGATCAGTGACACTGGTGACAGGGCAGTGAAGGGGTTAACTGGGGGGATTAAGGGGTTAAACGGGATTACTGGTGTACTGGCGGGAAAACTGGCACTATCTGGGAGGGGCGCTAACACTATCTGAAGTCGCCAGCGACACTGATACAGTGATCAGTAAAAATCGGTTCACTGACCAGTGACACTGGTGACAGGGCAGTGAAGGGGTTAACTGGGGGGGGGGGGCGATCAGGAGGTTAAATGTGTCCTAGAGTGTTCTAACTGTGGGTATGTGCTGTTTTACTCACTGTTTGTATGTCTTCTTCTCTGTCTGGAACGGAATGTGTCCAGGCAGAGAAGAATGACATCATATCCTGTCCTGTGTAAATGTCAACACAGGACAGGATAGGACAGCGACCGATCATCTGATTTCAGCCAGACATCACTGGCTGAAATCGAATGATTGATCCCTCCGGGATCAAATGGTGTCACCCGCGGGTCGGCGGTAGCGCGCACGAGCGCCCCCTGCCGGCGAAAACGTCGGGAGCGCGGAGCCCGTTTTAAAACGTGCTTTTGCGCCCCAGTGCCGCCCTGCACACGTATATATGCAGTGGCAGGGTGGCAAGTGGTTAAAAGGGAGATCTCTTCATCTTACCTCTCTCAGGCCTGACAGCCTATTTTCTAGTCCTCCAGCTGGGGGTGTCTCTGAAGCCAAGGGCCAATCGCCTCATTTGGGGAGGGGGTTTAGGCGGAGAACCAGGCTAGGACCAAAATCCCTCACAAGTTATACCATGGTCAATAACCTTCCATAGGTACATGTAGCATCCTATCCACTGGTAAAGTATCAAGAGTATCCAATGTATTTGGTACACTGACCCGGGCCAGTTCGTCTTTTAGCCCTTCAGCAAGCCCAAAGCGGAACTGGTGTCGCAGGGCTGCGTCATTCCATTGTGTGTCTGCACTCCAGCTTCTGAAGTCCGTAACAAAGTCCTCAACCGCTCTGTGGTCTTGCTGGAGCATATGAAGGGCAGCCTTTGCTGTGGCCGTCTGCTGTGGGTCATAATATAACTGGGCCATTGCTTCAAAGAAGGCAGACATGGTTTGCAGCTGAGAATCATTTTCTTCGAGAAGTCGGTGGACCCAGGACTGTGGCTCACCTTGGAGTAATGAGATGATGAACCCGACCTTGGTGGATTCCAGAGAGAAAGTTTGTGGTTGTAGAGAGAAGTATAATTGACATGCGTTTTGGAATGCCCAGAATTTACTTCGATCTCCCCAAACTCTTTCTGGTGTGGGGACCCTGGGTTCAGGGGGTAGCATCACCACAGTGGGTGCAGGAGCAGGTACTGTAGCAGCTGTGGCAGATGTCCTGTTGTCACAGAACTGGCAGATGTAGCGAGAGATTGTACCAGCTCTTCCAACTGGACGTACCCCTCTTGAAGAGACTTAACAGCTCGAGTCAGGGCAGCAAGATGCTGGCAGATCTCATCCATGGGAGAAGATCCTCCTGCAGGCTCAGCCATGGCTGTCTGATTCTGTCATGTACCTTACTTGTGAGCCTGATAGCAGGAGGAAGGCCTCTCGCACAGCTCCGGTTCGAGGGCCACTGAAGGTGGAACAGCAACCACAAGAACACAGCGGGGTATGAGTGCCTGTTCAGTCCTGTAGTCTGTGCAGCAATTGCTGGCACTTCGCTGGGAAGTGGGATGGCTGGACCGGCTGGAGGCAGAAAAGGCTGACAGCAGAGCAGGCAGGCAGGCAATGAAGCAGGCTGGTAGCAGACTGTATGTCGGTAACAGATAAGCAGATCAGACATGAACGGTAAACAGAAGAATAGTCAGGTCACAAGCCAGGGTCAGTGTTGGTGGGAGCAGATCAGGCAGAGTCAGAAGGCAGAGGCAGAGTCCAAGAAACAAGCTGGGGTCAATCACAGGTAATTACTCACAGGATCAGGAATACAGGAGGGGGAGCTGCAGATCAGAAAGCACCGGCTAATAGTGCTGCTGGGTTTAAATAGTCTGATTGGCGCCAACATTAGCAATGGGCTGTTGCGTGTGTGCACGCGCAAACGCAAATGCACAGGACTATGTACAGCAGAACGGGCCCTCGCACATCTGCGCCGCTGTGCACTATAGCGAGCATCTTCCTGACAGTTGGTTAGAAACTTTATGTTTTCAAGGCTGAACTTCATTCATTTCTGTGTAAGTGCATTAATTTTATTAAAATCTTACCTTTTAAATTACTATGCAGTGAAGCTGTTTTGATATTCTTTCTTCATGTGCAATTGAGAGTGCTCAAACACATATTCCTGGTATTTTATGTACACCAATGTTGAGGAGCATACCGTATTGCAGTGTGACCGGTGAAGTGAATTTTGGAGATCTCCAGCCATCTCTCTGTATCTTACATGCTTTTGACGGCTTGTTTTGGTGGTCATGCTGTTCCGGTAAGAGGCTATGTGTGTGGAAGGTGGAAGAATTTTCTTTTTCAAGCACTCTACTTTCTTTGGCACTGGTTTTCTTGTGAATTTTAGCTGCAATTTCTGGACTTTTCTTGCATGAAATATATTGCTATTCCATTTATGAAAATTTATTCTAAAGATCATTGAGTCTCATTTTCTACGTCACCGGATTTTTGCGATTTCTAGCTGTACTATCTGGACTTTTTTTGCATGAAAAACTAATTGTCAATCTACTTATTACTTATGAATATATTTGTTTGCTTTTTTTTGTAATTTAGTGCTGCATTTATTTCCTATATTGTATTGTTTGTTGCCAACACTCTTGCTAGCTGCTTTTTTACTATTTATGTAACTTTCAGCTCTTAGCGCAGATTGTTTTTATATTTTATATATAGTATTGCTGCAATCATCAAGAGCAAGAGAAATTATTTTGGGTTGTTCTTTTGGTTGTAGGTTATGGTAGTAGCAAGAAATATACAGCTAAAAATAAAAAGTATTTATTTTTTACAATTTTGGGCCAGTTTTCCTTTGATAATAGAAAAATATCAGGAGATATTTATTACCATTTACCACCAAATGAAAGCCCAATTTGTTCTGAAAAAAACAAGGTATTATCCACCTGGATGCACAAAGTAGTTGTGATAATATGTACCATTTTGCTAACACATGTCAAAGTGGCAAAATTGTGGTTAGGCGTTAAGATTGGCTTTACCCTTAGGTGCGAAGGGGTTAAGCAATAGACAGCATGGATTCACAAAAGACAGAAGCTCTTAAACAAATCTGATTTCTTTTTATGAAGAAGTAAACAAACACTTAGACAAAGTAGTGGCTGTAGATATAGTATACTTGGATTTTTCAAAAGCGTTTGACAAAGTTCCCCACACCTGGATAATGTGTAAGTTAAAGTCTATAGGCTTGGAAAAGCAGTTTGTAAATGGATAGAAAACTGGCTAAAAGACCATATTTAGAGAGTAGTTATTGGTGGTTATTAGTAGTGTACAGCAAGGTTCAGTGTAGAAACCCTTACTTTTAAATATACTGTATATACACACATACAGCAGCACCTTTTCCTTTTTTTCCCATCTCATTTTTCCCTCACCCCTCTCTCCCATTCCATATATCCCCTCTTGTCCTAACTGATTCACTCTGTACAACAAAGCAAACTAAAAGTCCTTTAGCACAGGGAGTTACTTCCGCACAACTTCTGGGCACATCCGCTCTCTCTCCCAGTCCTGCCGGAACTCCCCTCTTATACACTATACATTCCAGGCATACCTGCTCTCCTTGAGGCTCCAAAAATTAGGCAAAGTTAATTTTAGTGCACCCAAACACAATACATTACCCAATTGTTTGGTAAAATCTATAAGATGCAGTTGCCCCAAGTAAATAGATACCAAACATGCCAAGCCATATAATCATGTAGCCAGGTGCTGGCTATATCATTGTGCCATTCAAGGACATTTGCAGATGAGACTATGGTTAATCCTTTTTTCCCCTAGTGCCAAGTGTTGGGACTGCTACATCATCCAGTTCTTCTGACAGCAGAGGATCATGGAACCTGTAGTCCTATAGCCAATACATACTATATTTCTGAGTGCTGGATGAACTACAACTACCAGAGATCTGGGGAACGTGATGGTTGATGGGAGAGCAGATATATTCTACAGAAAGGAAATGGCTCGGTCTCTTGGTGCAGGATTCAGAGCAGAACACAGGGCAACTGTCATTCTCCTCCAGAGACAGATTGCTGGGTACGACTGCAGGACTCTGCATACCAGTTCAGCACAGCGGTGACGACAATCACCACATCGGGATCGCATCAGCTTCTCTGCATCAGGACTGTCACTAGCCAATTCTCCCTGCTTGCCACACTGACAGACTATCAGATGGTATCAGATGCCCAAAATGTTTCTGACAACATTTTAGAGTAGTGGTCTCCAAACTGTGGCCTGAGGGCTGGATGTGGCCCTTTGCATACCTTTTACCTGACTCTTGGAGCACTATTTCAAGAACTGACACTAATAATGGGGCACCATTTCCTCTACTGACACTACCAATCGGGCACTATTCTTGCATTGATACCAACAATGATACACTATTTCTCCCATTAAAACCAATGATGTGGCACTGATTTTACTCCCACTGGCCACATTCTGCCCCCCCCTAAAGTATGAAGGACAGTAAAGTGGATCTTTGCTTACACAGTTTGGAGACCCCTGCTCTAGAGACACTGCATGCAGACAACTTACATCTCATTACCAAGAGATCTTTGATTTTAGCATTTACCACAGCCTGTTATCTTCATTGAATTACAATTACTCACTAATATATATGGGCTCCACCATTGCTAGCAGAAGACAACAGCTACTATCACATCAAGAACTTTAAACATCTCGGGACCTCTTTGTATCTAAGGTATTAGTATTCAAATTAAGGTGTCTATACCCATTTAAGCCAGAATATACTTGTCATAGCCTGGGCTTATCAGTGGTGAGAGGCAGTGTTTCTTCTTGCTGAGCCACCTGGAATGCTGGACAGCTCCCTTGACAATTATTTGGATGATCCTACCTTGACCTTGTTTATCTTGAACCTTGAACCCCTTGCCCCACCCATGAACTTCCTGATAAAAGCCATGTATCTGCATTTCCTGTTTGCCAGATTATTGTGCCTTCTCCAGCCAATATCTCGCTTGTCTGTCCTGCTACCGTCTATACCTTCGCTATCGACCTTTGGCTTGTTCCTGGACTACGATTCTGCCTCATCCTCATCTACTACCGTTTTTGACCAATCCTTGGCTTGTTGACTGATTCCGTGTCAGGAATGCTCTCAGCACTGGTGGTGGGACTCGCCTGCCGTGTGGGCTGCAGTACCAGAGCTGACCAGCGGGTGCTCTCAGCACTGGTGGTGGAACTCACCTGCCGTGTGGGCTGCAGTACCAGAGCTGACCAGCGGGTGCACTTACCAGCCAGAAGCTCACAATCAGCCAAACCTGGGGCTGATTACAGAAAGGTGTATATAAGGCATGACCAGGCCTGTGCTCTGGGCCTTGGTGTATGTTTTCCCATGAGCCTCTGTACCTGTATCCTGTGTTCCTGCTTCGTTGCTGACCCGGCTTGATCCTGATCTCTGTTGACCGTCTCCTGTTCTGACTACTGGCTCATCCCTGACTATTCTTCTGCCTACTCCTATGCTGTTTGACCTCCTGTTGCTGTACCTTGGCTTGTGACCCGTTTACTCTTTGCCTGCTGCTCTGTACTGATCTGCCTCCACCGTTACCGACCCGGCTTGTCTGACCACGCTAACTACTCTGCCATCCATCCATCCTGCACGGATCCAGCCGTACCTGCACATACCTCTGGCGGATCCCCCTACCACTAGCAGGTGTACTCAGGGGCCGCGACCTGGTCTCAGTCCTGCGCCAAGTCCATCCCCACCATCAGGGGCTCTGGTGAAAAGGCAAACTGGGGCTTAGACTCCGCGCCCTGGGGAATCCTGCCCTGGGGACCGCTAGAGGTACCACCAGGCAGTCGTTGCAGAACCCTACGGCCGGCCTGACCATTCCACCTCTCCAGCCCTGACTACGCCTGTGTTCCTGCACCTCCTAAGATTAGTGGAAGGTTAGTTTGTTCACTGTGCGTTTATATAGATATATATCTGGGTGGCTAATAATAACCTGTATTGTATTGTACCTGAGACCTGCATTTCCCTGTGTCAGTCCACACCTTTCTGGTCATTCCTTGATTCCTGACATTCCGCTTCTGTTTGATCCCTAACCTGTTTGATCTGCAATTGGATTCCGGCTTGCTCATTCCCTGGTGGGGTGATCCTGAGATCTGCAACCTGGTACTATCATGCAGCCAAATCCATCTCCACCATTAGGAGCTCTGGTGAAAACCAGGTAGTGCTTAGACCCCGCACCTCAGGTGAGCCTGTGTCATTTCCCAGGGTAACCTGCTGGTGTACCTATCCTGCTTATTTCAGGTAAGCCTTACACTGCTATAGCAAAGGGTCTCTAAACCTGACCCAGACCGTGACAGAATAATCTGGCACAAACATGGAGGCTGCTATTGCAAACGTTGTGGCTCCTCTTAGGCAGCAAATTGCTGAGCTGCAGGAATTCGAGGCTACCCATCAAGAAAGAGTTGCCAAACTAGAAAGCATAGTGGATAGACAACAGGGAGAGATTCAGATTCTGCAAAGACAACTGCTAAACCGGGATGATACCAACTCACATATGCCCCAGCCCCAACCATCTAAGTTTAATGGTGACGCTGCCACTACAAGGGTTTCCTTAATCAATGTAGTATATATTTCCAAATGTACCCTGCTGCATTTCCTTCAGAGAAAAAGAAGGTAATGTTTATTATTGGGCTTCTGACTGGGGAAGCTCTAGCTTGGGCCTCCCCTTATATAGAACAAGACAATGGCACTCTGAATTAATCTTGATACCTTTTTGACCACGATGAATCAGGTTTTTGATTATCCCAACCGTTGTGCTACTGCTGACGCAACGTTGCATAGTCTGCGACAGGGTAGACGCTCGGTCGCTGAATACACAGCCGAATTCAGATGTTGGATCGCAGATACCACTTGGAACCCTGCAGCACAAAAAAGCCAGTTCCGCCAAGGGCTTTCTGAACAGGTAAAGAATGAGCTTGCCAGAGTAGATACCCCTAATGATCTTGAGGAATTCATCCAATTGTGTATCCGAATCGATCAAAGACTTACAGAAAGGAGGAAGGAGAGGCTGGGAATGTTTGGAAGTAATAGGGGCATGCATCTCTCTGCTAGTCCATTTGTTCAGCAGGATTCAAAAGTCTCTCTGGGTTCTAACACTCCTGAGCCTATGCAGCTGATGCTATCAAGAGGTCCATTTCTATTCAGGAGAGAGAGAGAAGACGTTAAGAGAACTTATGTCTATATTGTGGGGACTCTGGTCATTATGCAATTAATTGTCCTAACAAAGTTAGAACAATTGCTGTGACTGATGTGATTGTGCCTGAACAAATAAACTCTATAAGCCAGTCTGTCTCCCCACTGATTCCTGAAGAGAATAAAGTGAACTCCCTGCTTTCTCATTTTGTTATCCCCATTAAACTTGTATCTGAGGGCCGTGAAATTCCCTGTTCAGCTATGCTGGACTCCGGGGCTGGGGGGAATTTTATGGATATAGAGTTTGCCCACAACCATAATATTCAAGCCAGAAATACATTTACCCCCTATTGATATGGAGACAGTTGATGGGGCACCCTTATCTTCAGGACCTGTTACCCATAAAACGGTTCCCCTGGTACTGTTGTTTGAGCATGACCATTGTGAGACCATCAGCTTTCAGCTGATTACATCACCCAAGTTTCCCATCATCCTGGGTATTCCTTGGTTCTCCACTCACAATCCTTCCATCAACTGGGGAGCACGGACTATAGATTTTCCGTCCCCCCACTGTGAAAAATATTGTAAGAAACTTTGCCGACCAAGTTCGTCACCGGCCAAGGAATTGCAAAGTGATATAGTGGCTTTCCAGTCATATGACAATTTGCCCCCACAATACCATGAGTTCCGGGATTTCTGTGACAAGAAAAATGCAGATCAATTACCCCCCCCTTGCCCCATTGAGCTGCTCCCACGGGCAGAAATACCTTTTGGCCGCCTTTTCAACCTGTTGGAACCTGAATTAAAAGTACTCAGGGTGTGGATCGATGAGAATTTAGACACTCAACTTCTCCTGCAGGAGCAGCCCTGTTCTTCGTTGAAAAGAGAGACTCCACCTTGCGTCCATGCATTGACTACAGAGACATGAATAAATTCACTATTAAAAACCACTTTCCATTACCCTTGATCTCTGAAATGTTGGAAAGACTTCATTCTGCCAAGATCTTTACAAAACTTGATTTACGAGGGGCATATAACCTTGTCCACATTCGTCAAGGAGACGAATGGAAAACCGCCTTTAGAACCAGGTATGGGCATTTCGAACCCTTGGTGATGCCGTTTGGACTTTGCAATGCCCCTGCAACATTTCAGCACTTCATCAACGATGTTTCTCGTGATCTGTTGGACCAATTTGTAATTGCTTATCTGGATGATATCCTTATCTTTTCTGATAATTGGGAGGAGCACCGCAAACATGTTTGCACTGTCTGTCAGGAATGGACTCACCATTAGTGGTGGGACTCATCTGCCGTGTGGGCTGCAGTACCAGGGCTGGCCAGCTGGTGCTCTCAGCAACCAGAAGCTCACTCCGGCCCTGACACTGTCTTTGAAAGATTAACCACTAGCCTACAGGACACTTATATCCCCTTCCTGCCCAGGCCAATTTCCAGCTTTCAGCGCGGTTGCACTTTGAATGACAATTGCACGGTCATGCAACACTGTACCCATATGAAATTTTTATCTTTTTTTTTTTTTTTTGTGACCGAGCTTTATTTTGGTGGTATTTAATCGCCTCTGGGTTTTTTATTTTTTCTTAAACCAAAAACCACTGAAAATTTTGAAAAAAAAAGTTTCTTAGTTTTTGTTATAAAATTGTGTAAATAAGTGATTTTTCTCCTTCACTGATGTGCACTAATGAGGCTGCACTGAAAGGTGGCACTGATGAGGCACTGGTAGGTGGCACTGATGGGCATTGATAGGCATCACTGATGGGCACTGAAATGCAGCACTCGTGTATGGCACTGTTAGGTGGCACTGATAGGTGGCACTGATGCACACTGATAGGCAGCATTGATAGGTGGCACTGACTGGCATTGATAGGTGGCACTTACTGGCACTGATGGGTGACACTGAAAGGCAGCTCAGATGGGCACTGATATGTGGCATTGATGTGCACTGGTTGGCACTGAAATGTGGCATTGATGTGGTATGGATGAGCACTGACAGCTAGCACTGATGGACACTGACAGGTGGCACTTCTAGGGCTACACAGATCATCAGGGCACACTGATCATCAGTGCCCTGATGATCAGTGTACATGTCCCCTCTGAGGGATGCCGATTACCGGCTCTCCTCTCCTCTCGAGCTGTCAGCATGACAGCTCGTGAGCAGAGAAATGCCGATAACCGTCATTTCCCTATTTACATGTGATCAGATGTGATTGGACACAGCTGATCACATGACCGAGTCGACATCTTCGGCTCTTTCCATTGATCGGTGATCCGCAGTGTCCGAGGGACACAGTGCACCGCTGATCACAGCGCTCCCAGAGCCGCGCATGCACGGTTAGAATGGGAGGACGTCATATGACGTCCTCCCAGAACGAGAGGACCGCCTTGCGCCCGTCTTTGTACTATATGGCAGGCGGGAGGTGGTTAAGGAAGAATAGACTTTACATTCAATTGGAGAAATGTGAGTTTGAAGAAACCCAGATCCAGTTCTTAGGCTATATCATTTCTCCAGAGGGAGTGAGCATGAAGATCGAAGCAGTGGTAGATTGATCAGCCCCTGGAAATGTTAAGGAAATTCAATGTTGTTGGGTTTGCCAACTTCTACAGAAAATTTATAAGAAACTTTTCTAAAGTGATAGCTCCAATCACACAGCTGACAAAGAAAGGGGTACCCTTCGTGTGGACCCCTGAGGCACAGGCTGCGTTTGAAAAGCTGAAAACTCTTTTCACTTCTGCACCAATTTTGGTACATCCCGATCCTGAACTACCCATTATAGTGGAAGTGGATGCTTCCAATTCTGCCGTGGGAGCTATCCTGTCTCAGGAAAGTGATGAAAAAATGCAGCTTCATCCTTGTACCTACTTTTCTTGTTTGATGTCCTCAGCCGAAAGGAATTACGACACTGGGAATAAAGAGCTACTGGCAATTAAGGAAGCCTTTTCTGA